>NW_028154230.1:0-600000 GCF_964211835.1 Anser anser | reverse complement strand
GGAGCTCAATCTGGCTACTGCTGTTAAAGATAACAAAAAATGTTTTTATAAATATATAAACACGAAAAGGAGGACTAAGGAGAATCTCCATCCTCTACTGGATGCGGGGGGAAACTTAGTGACAAGAGATGAGGAAAAGGCTGAGGTGCTTAATGCATTCTTTGCCTCAGTGTTTAGCAGCAAGACCAGTTGTTCTCTGGATACCCAGTACCCTGAGCTGGTGGAAGGGGATGGTGAGCAGAATGTGGCCCTTATAATCCATGAGGAAATGGTTGGCAACCTGCTACAGCACTTAGATGTACGCAAGTCAATGGGGCCGGATGGGATCCACCCGAGGCTAATGAGAGAACTGGCGGAAGAGCTGGCCAAACCGCTTTCCATCCTTTATCAGCAGTCCTGGCTATCAGGGAAGGTCCCAGTCAACTGGAGGCTAGCAAATGTGACGCCCATCTACAAGAAGGGCCCGAGGGTGGACCCAGGAAACTATAGGCCTGTCAGTCTGACTTCAGTGCCAGGGAAGCTCATGGAGCAGATTATCCTGAGTGTCATCACACGTCACTTGCAGGGCAAACAAGCGATCAGGCCCAGTCAGCATGGGTTTATGAAAGGCAGGTCCTGCTTGACAAACCTGATCTCCTTCTATGACAAAGTGATGCGCTTAGTGGACGAGGGAAAGGCTGTGGATGTGGTCTACCTTGACTTCAGTAAGGCTTTTGACACTGTTTCCCACAGCATTCTGAAGAAACTGGCTGCTCATGGCTTGGACTGGCATACGCTTTGTTGGGTTAAAAACTGGCTGGGTAGCCGGGCCCAAAGAGTCGTGGTGAATGGAGTTAAATCCACTTGGAGGCCGGTCACTAGTGGAGTCCCCCAGGGCTCAGTACTGGGGCCAGTCCTCTTTAATATCTTTATCAATGATCTGGATGAGGGGATTGAGTGCACCCTCAGTAAGTTTGCAGACGACACCAAGTTAGGTGCATGTGTTGATCTGCTCGAGGGTAGGAAGGCTCTGCAGGAGGATCTGGATAGGCTGGACCGATGGGCTGAGGCCAACTGTATGAAGTTCAACAAGGCCAAGTGCCGGGTCCTGCACCTGGGGCACAACAACCCCAAGCAGCGCTACAGGCTGAGAGATGAGTGGCTGGAAGGCTGCCTGGCAGAGAAGGACCTGGGAGTATTGGTTGATAGTCGGCTGAATATGAGCCAGCAGTGTGCTCAGGTGGCCAAGAAGGCCAACAGCATCCTGGCTTGTACCAGAAATAGTGTGGCCAGCAGGTCTAGGGAAGTGATTGTCCCCCTGTACTCGGCTCTGGTGAGGCCGCACCTCGAGTACTGTGTTCAGTTTTGGGCCCCTAACTACAGGAAGGACATGGAGGTGCTCGAGCGAGTCCAGAGAAGGGCAACGAAGCTGGTGAGGGGTCTGGAGAACAAGTCTTACGAGGAGCAGCTGAGGGAGCTGGGATTGTTCAGACTGGAGAAGAGGAGGCTCAGGGGGGACCTTATCACTCTCTGTAAGTACCTTAAAGATGGCTGTAGCGAGGTGGAGATTGGTCTATTCTCCCACGTTTCCGGTAATAGGAAGAGAGGGAATGGGCTAAAATTGCACCAGGGGAGGTTTAGGTTGGATATTAGGAAGAACTTCTTTACTGAAAGGGTTGTTAGGCATTGGAATGGGCTGCCCAGGGAAGTGGTTGAGTCACCATCCCTGGAGGTCTTTAAAAGACATTTGGATGTAGCACTTAGTGATACGGTTTAGTGGAGGACTTGTTAGTGTTAGGTCAGAGGTTGGACTAGGTGATCTTGGAGGTCTCTTCCAACCTAGACGATTCTGTGATTCTGTGATATGTTGTAGATGGGGCCCTTCCTTTGAACATCCAGCCCAGCACCAGCAATCGGGGTGCCAAGAGGAACTGTGCTTTAGTACCAACCACTTCCGAAGCAGATCAAACCCCTTTATATACTGCCAATATCTCTTTTTCAGTTGGAGTGTAGCAGGCCTCGGATCCTTTGCATCCACGACTCCAAAACTCCAGGGGTTGACCTTGAGTCTTTCCTGATGCTTTCTTGCAGGGGCTCCAGGTAGGGCCATTCTCCCTTGCTGAAGTATAAAGAACATTTTTTACATCTTCTCCTGCCCGAACTGTCACAAGGGCTATTGCATGGACTGTTTAATTTTTCCAAAGGCTTGTAGTTGCTTGGGACCCCACTTGAAATCGTTCTTACAGGTCACGTGGTAGAGAGGGGTAAGAATCAGACTGTAATTTGGAATATGCATTCTCCATAATCCCACAAGGCCTCAGGTGGATCTGGACTGGCAGCCATTGCTTGGGGACTTTCTGTGCATTGTTTAGCTGGTAGTGAGCAAGTACTTTGTGCATCACTTGTTTTGTGTATTTTTTTTCCTTTCCTGTCCTATTAAACTTTCTTTATCTCAACCGACAACTTTTACTTGTTTTTCCTTCTGATTCTCTTCTCCATTCCACCATGGACAGAGAGTGAGCAAGCAGCTGTGTGGTGCTTAGCTGACTGCCAGGTCAGGGCCACACAGCATGTGGCAAATGCCAATAGCATATTTCAGGTCCTTACAGATGTACACTTTCTTCCCTTGTGCTTCCCTCCAGCCTTCTGTCAGGGCTTTCATATCAGCTGCTTGAGTACTATGTTCAGGAGAACTGGGCTCTGCTATTAATACCTCATTCTCAGTCATGATGGCATACCCTGTTACTCTCCTTCCTTCCAGATCGTAAAATGAACCATCTACAAAGAGTCAAGTCTTGAGTTGTCAGCATATATCTGTAAGGTCTGCTCTTACCTTTTCTTGATTTTGGGTTACATGCAGTCATGATGTGGTTCCCCTTCATCCAGTAGCAGTAACAAGGTAGCCAGGTTCAAGGTGCCGCATCTTCTCAAAAGGATGTTTGCTGTCAGCAACAGCAATTTGCATTTCTGGAGCCTCTAAAAACTCAACACTCATGATGCACATTTAGTTAACATAGAATCATAGAATCACAGAATCATAGAATCATAGAATGGCCTGGATTAAAAAGGACCTTAAAGATCATCTAGTTTCAACCCCCTGGACATGGGCAGGGTTGCCAACCACTAGAGCAGGCTGCCCAGAGCCGCATCCAGCCTGGCCTTGAATGCCTCCAGGGATGGAGGCATCCACAACCTCTCTGGGCACCCTGTTCCAGTGCCTCACCACCCTCTGAGTGAAAAACTTTCTCCTAATATCTAACCTAAATCTCCCCTGTCTTAGTTTAAAACCATTCCCCCTTGTCCTATCACCATCAACACATGTAAACAGGCATTCCCCCTCCTGTTTATACGCTCCCTTCAAGTACTGGAAGGCGGCAATGAGGTCTCCGCGTAGCCTTCTCTTCTCCAAGCTAAACATGCCCAGTTCCCTCCTTCTTCATAGGAGAGGTTCTCCAGCCCTCTGATCATCTTAGTGGTTCTCCTCTGGACCCGTTCCAAGAGCTCCACATCCTTCTTGTGCTGGGGGCCCCAGGCCTGCACGCAGTATTCCAGGTGGGGTCTCCCAAGAGCAGGGTAGAGGGGGATAATCACCTCCCTCTCCCTGCTGGCCACCCCTTTGTTAATGCAGCCCAGGACACAGTTGGCCTTCCGGGCTGCAAGCGCGCGCTGCTGGCTCGTGTCCAGCTTCTCGTCCATCAGGACCCCCAAGTCCTTCTCCGCAGGGCTGCTCTCAAGTTCTTCTTCTCCCAGTCTATAGAAATACCTGGGATTGCCCCAGCCCAAGGTCAACGCCTTGCACTTGGCCTTGTTGAACCTCATTAGGTTCTCATGGGCCCACTTCTCCGGCCTGTCCAGGTCCCTCCGGACGGCATCCCTTCCCTCTGTTGTATCGACTGCACCGCTCAGCTTGGTGTCATCTGCAAACTTGCTCGATTCCGTCGTCTGTGTCATTGCTAAAGATGTTGAAGAGCACCGGTCCCGAGGCCGACCCCTGAGGGACACCGCTTGTGACCGGCCTCCACCCAGACATAGAGCCGTTGACCACAACCCTTTGGCTGCGACCAGCCAACCAATTCTTTATCCGCCCAGCAGTCCATCCTTCAAATCCATACCTCTCCAATTTAGAGAGAAGAATGTGGTGAGGGACCATATCAAAGGCTTTGCTCAGTCCAGGTGGCATATCCTATCCCAGGACTGGTTTCAGCCGTAAACAACAAACAGTTACGAAGAGAGGTGTAGCTCTGTAAATATTTTTGTTGCCTTGGGTGAATTGGTGTCTGGTCGCATTGAGTGGCCCGCGTGGTAGCTGGGAGATGGCCGACGGGGAGGACTGAGATGTTAAAGCTGCCTGTGGTTGCCTGCCCCCAGCCCCAGCCCCGTCCCCGTGTGCCATCCCGATGGCAGTAGCGCCTGGAACCTCAAACTAAAGCGAGCGTATTCTGATGTCGTTACCCTCCAAGCCTGTCAGAGAGGCAGAAGCGCTGTGGCCTACTCAGGCAGGAACCGCGCGTGTGGGGACGGCCACGTCCCTGCCGCCGTGTCGGGCCAGTTTGAGCTCCGCTCTCCCTGGGGCTGCTGCAGGGCACCGCGGACCACGCTTGGGCAGCCTTGGGGGGCACTGCCTATTTTTCCAGAAGCCTCCTCCCCAGCTGAGCACAAACCCAGTTGTGATGTGCCAGGGCTGAGCACAGGCTTTGTATTCCTCCCCGCCACCCCCTGCACGGGAGGTGCAGCTTTCCCCCTTAGAAACACCAGCAGTTGAAGTGGGGCTCTCAGGGAAGGTTGTGGAGCAACTTCTGAAAAGGTAAGGCCTGCCCTGGCAAAAGCGGGGATCTGCCTGCGGGGAGCAGCGCCCAAAAGCCACCAGCGTGTTTGGGGTGGAGCTGATAGGGTCATAAATAATAGTTGGGGCTACGAGCGCGAGGTCCCGCATTTGGTCCGGGGCAATCCTAAGCACGAATCCAGGCTGGGCGGAGAATGGATGGAGAGCAGCTCTGAGGAGAAGGGCCTGGGGGCGTTGGTTGATGAGAAGCTCGTCAACCGGAGCCAGCAATGCAATGGACGCTTGCAGCCCGGAAAGCCACCCGTATCCTGGGCCGCATCAAAAGGAGGGCGGCCGGCAAGTCGAGGGAGGTGATTCTCCCTCTCTGCTGCTGTGCTCTTGTGAGGCCCCACCTAGAGTAAGTACTGTGTTCAGCTCTGGGGCCCCCAGCACAAGAAGGACGGGGACGTACTAGAACGCGTCCAGAGGAGGGCCACGAAGATGACCAGGGGGCTGGGGCACCTCTCCCAGGAAGGCAGGCTGAGGGAGTTGGGGTGGTTCAGCCTGGAGAGAGAAGAGAAGGCTCCGGGGAGACCTTGGAGGGGCCTTCCAGTACCCAAAGGGGGGGCCCTACAGGAAAGCTGGGGAGGGACTCTTTGTCAGGGAGAGGAGCGATAGGGCAAGGAGTAATGGTTTTAAACTCAAAGAGGGTAGACTTAGACTGGATAGTTGGAAGAGATTCTTTCCTGAGAGGGGGGTGAGGCACTGGAACGGGTTGCCAGGAGAAGTGGCGGATGCCCCGTCCCTGGAAGTGTTTAAGGCCAGGTTGGATGGGGCTTTGAGCAACGTGGTCTAGTGGAAGGTGTCCCTGCCCAGGGCGGGGGGGTTGGAATTAGGTGATCTTTAAGTAAGGTCCCTGCCAAGCCAAGCCATGCTATGATTCTATGATCGGAGCAACCGTTCTGTGGAGCTCGTTTCCCAGCCGTGCAGGGCCCGGCTTCCCTCCGCGGAGCCGCCCAGCCCGTTTTCGGGCGCCCACTTCCTCCCTCCCGGTCGGATCCCTCCGCGCCCCGAGGGCACGCGACCTCCCTGAGCGCCGATAAGCACCGGGTCGACGGGAGCGGAGCCGCCGAGAGGGCGGGGACAAGGGAAGAGGGCAGGCGAGGCAGCCAATCGAGGCGCGGGAGCGGTCGGCGGCGATCTGTCGGCCCAATGAGCGCCGCGGAGGGCCGGGCCGAGTGCGGGAAGGGAGGGGGCGTTGTACCGAGCGGGCGCCGTCATGGCCGACGGGATCGTTAGGGCGCAGGCCGCCTGGCCCGGCGGCGGCGCTGCCGCTGCAGCCGCTTTCGGAGAGGTCGCCTGCAAGGGCAAGGAGGTCCCCGCCAACGTTCTCCGTGAGGATGAGCGGTCGTGGGCGAGGAGGTAGCCGCGGCGTCGTCGTGCGAGTCTTCTCTTTCCTTCCTTCCCTCGGCCGCTCGCAGGCCCTCTGAAACGAGGGCCTGTCGCGGGTCCCGGGAGTGCGGCAGGGCGGGTGGTGGCCTTGCTGCGGGAGGGAGGGACGGACGGACGGACGGTCGGTCGGTCGGTCGGTCGGGGTCTCTCCGGCTCGTGGCGCTCTCTACTGCAGCGCCTCTAAAACCCCGCGCTTCTTCGGTGCGCGTCCCGCCTGCCCCCGGGGTGCCACGGCGCGTACTGGGTCGCCGGCGCAGTCGGTCTCCTTGGGGGTTCGGACTGCCTGCGTATAGGCAGCGAGCATCGCAGTAGTGACCGTAATCAGTCATTTCTGCGTAGCAGAAACGCAGGTCTTGATGCGCCTCGTGACAGCGTTCTAGAGACGCCCCGGCTCGGCCGTGCTAGGCTTTGGTTATGGCACCACCCCCACCGCGCACGCGAGCGCACGCTCTCTCCAAAGTGGCTTGTGAAAGGGAAGAATTGCAGCTTTTCCTAGCTTTCTTAAACATCTAGAAGCCAGTCAATCCCGCAGGCTGCTGGTCCTCACTTGAGGCAGGGGGGGAACTTAGAACTGCTTTTGGAGTGTAGTTGGCTATAGCGAATGGTCTTGAATTTGCTTAGCTCGCTGTACCGAAGGCCTGTTTCACAGTTGAGCGATGTTATAGGGGGGAGAAGTGTGAGGAAGGCTCGTAATTCTCGATTGTCGCGCAGTGAAAGGCGATGGTGAGTAAGAAGTGCAAAGCATCTGTGGAATCGAGTCTTATCGGCGCTGTTTCAGTCGCATCTAAAATAAATAAAACTGCCGGAAGTCGCTAATCTGAAGTACTCGGCTGTCTCGTTGCCCCCGTCACCTTGCGTGCTGGATCCTGCTTCTGGTGCCGTATGCAGTTTCGGTCTGCTGGTGATTTGGGGAGTTCCCTCGCAATTAGTTGCGAGTCGATGGTTTCCTACAGATCGGTGGTATTCGTGTTTCGCAGGTGATACCTTGGCCTCGGTCTGGAGGTGTCTGACGTAGAGCCGGCCGTAACGGGCTAACTTGGAATGTTCTTTCCCCTGAGTACGTGGCGTTATCGAGGACGGAGAGTTTATACAGCCTCAGCCGGATTACTCCGGGTTCTTTGAAGATGCCTTCCTACCTCTGGCCGAGGCAATATTTGGACATAACTGAAGGACAGTTAGCAATTGTTTGCCGCTTGTGTGTTTTGCGTGTAGAAGGTAGAGAACTTTGCCTATTCAAAGATCGCTTAAGAAGAATCGCTGTTTTGTCGTGCGCGTTTGGGGTACCTGATAATCTGCTTCGGTAGGACGAGTTCGGTGGGGCATAGTGATTTGCTTAAGCTGTTGCCTTTCTCTGAAGCTGACTGCGTTGTAACTGTTTACTCTTCCTCCAGCGCCTTGCGTTCCGTGATAGTTCGCCTCAGGCTCCAGTGTTTTTTCCTAGTCCTTCCTGAGAAGGCAGTTGTCCGGTTATGTGAAGCAGAAGATTCTGGCGGACCCGTGAGTACTGTGGGAGCTTTCTTTTCGCTAGGCTGGCTGTACCTGTAACTAGTTTGTAACTTCCTAGACTCTTTCCCGTCCCCTCTTTTCCTCTGGATGTTGCGGAGGGGCGCACAGTAGGCTATTTTGGGTTTTCCGATGCTGTAGCCTTTTGCCTCTAGCTTGTAATGGAGTTGAGCTTTTTGACTAAGAGCGGCGATATAAAGCGATGCTGGTCTCCGGCTACGCGCTTGTAGTGCAAAAAGCAGTGTTGTTCCGAAGTACGGTCTGATGCCCGTTTTCACGGTTTCCAGACAGCGGCGGTGGTACTTTGACTATGCAGAAGAGGGCTTGGGGTTTGGGCAGGTCAGAGGCGAGGAAAGGGAAAGCTGGTTGAGCGGCGCTGGGTGTTTGTTTCGCTGTTAGCTATGCAAGTCAAGTTCCAAGGCTTTGTGAGGCCACGCAAAAGAAAAGGCACCGTGAAGCTTTTATTTTCCGCCAGAGCGGCTTACGTTGCCCGAAGCTATGACGGGGGCTTTAACCCCCGAGACAAATTTAGCTTCTGTGACTGTTTTGTAGTCTGTTCCTGTCTAGAGGGTAATTCAAAGAGCAGCGGTTGAATCGTGAAGGATTAGCTAACCGTGTTCTGTGGATGGTTCTCCGCTCGCGTTCGTTCTGTGCGTTGTGGCACGTTATGTTAGGTAACGTTATTTCCTTTTTCCAGCTTCTTGGGCGTGTAATGGTTGTTGGCAAGAAGTGTGCTGCTAACCTGGACCTGACCAATGGATTCCGGATGGCTGTGAATGCCCACCCTCGGGCCCTTCGGGCTGTCGTGTACATCTACGTATTCTGGGTGGCGGTCAGTTGGGCCGGCCTCCTGGCTAAGGTTTTTGCACCGCAGGCGTCACTGCACGCGTACGGGTCGCCGCCGAGTAGGTTTCATATGTTGCCCATCAATCTAGCCCCTGTTGATGTATGATTTTTTTTTTTTCCTGGACGGCTGTCTATGGAGGGTAATAAAGAGCTTTGAGCAGCACTTGCACAATAAAGATGGAGCATGGGGATATGACCTCTGTCTTGTGTGTCTTGCCGATGGAAATAGTTCTGCAAGTTAAAAGAATGTTTCGGTCTGTTGACAGTGTCGTGTAGATGGTGGTTTGCCCAGTCATTTGAAACGCGAAGATAGAAGCGCTCGGCGGTCCTGTGGGTCTCCATCTCCCTAAGACGATCTAGGATGTGCTGTGTGTTTGAGGCCTTGCTATCTTCCCCCTGCTCCCAAATAAAAGGGCGTGCTTTTATTGCGAAACAGCCGCATCGAGGACTGGCAGATGTAGAACCAGCGAAGAATAAGGTTGGAAGAAAGCTTCCAGGCATCGTCTGTTGTCTGCCCCTGTCCCGAGGAGGCAGAATAAACTCTGCCCGGTGTGATTTCTGACAGGTGCTTGTCAGCCTGTTCTTGACTACCGTAGGAGTTTTGCTACCGCTTTCTTTTCAGTCGTGGGTTTCGCAACTTCGAGAAGTAATTTCTCCCACAGACACTTTTCAAAGCGTAGAAGGCTCTGGGATGCTTGAGTCGGCTTCTGAACGTTCAAGACTCGGCTGCCGTTCCCTTTATTTTTTGTATGTATTTTTAGAATCTTTTTTTCTAAACGAAGTCTGTTGTTCAGGAACTAGAAGAAGGATTAGCTAAAGGCACCATAAGGCGTTTAAATGCGATCACCTCTCGTGCTTTGTTAGACCTCTGGCTTTGCTGTGCTCCTTGTTTAATTGCGGTTACGTTCAAGGCTTACTGGAGCGTGGGAGCGTTAAAATGCTATTAAATATTTTTAGTGTTTGAAACTTGCTAATGAAATGATTTTTGTGACTCCGTTCCTCACAAAGAAACTCGATTCCTTAGCAGGAGGAATGATCTTTGTTACTGGATCTGTTTGCGGGGTTAACGATTGCAGCTGTGAATGACTAAAGTCTTTCAAAGAAGCTGAATGATAAAAACCAAACCGAAACAAGAAACAGCCCTTGTTCTACTCGAAGTAATATAGAATTTGCCGTTTGCGGGGTCAGATGAAAATAGTTGTGGAAGTCAACTACTTGGGGGGGGGGGGGGGGAGGGGAGGGGAAGGGAAGGGAAGGGAAGGGAGGGGTGGGTGGAGGTGGAGATGCTGTTGCCCTTTCAGGGAAAGCTTCTTAAATTGGCACTTGATCAACTGTTCTGTTTCTGTATTTGTCCTTGGTCTCTTTCATTGGTCTGTTTTGTTGACGTAGAAGAGCCGATGGAACTGCTCAAAGAAACCTGTGCAAATGGACCTTGAGTAAGTATTTACGTGTTCAACTGTTCCCCAGTCGGTCTAGCTAATGCTATCAGCGCTTGTAGTCTTTCACAAAAGGTGTTTAATTCCTGAGAAAGTAGAGGAGGAAGATGATTGGTAATCTCTTTGCTTAATAGGCACTGTTAGACAACCGTAGAAGGCGAAGAAATTTGCCCCCGAGGCACCAATTTGACCCTTCCTTTAGCCTGTACGCTTTCAAAGAGCATATCATAGAACCATAGAATGGCCTGGGTTGAAAAGCACCTTAAAGATCATCTAGTTTCAACCCCCCTGCTCTGGGCAGCGTTGCCAACCACTAGAGCAGGCTGCCCAGAGCCGCGTCCAGCCTGGCCTTGAATGCCTCCAGGGATGGGGCATCCAGAACCTCTCTGGGCAACCCGTTCCAGTGCCTCACTACCCTCTGAGTGAAAAACTTTCTCCTAATATCTAAGCTAAATCTCCCCTGTCTTAGTTTAAAACCATTCCCCCTTGTCCTATCGCTATCAACACGTGTATTTTTACTCCTGTATATACAGATTCGTAGGGGTTGGAAGGGACCTCAAGAGATCATCGGGTCCAACCCCCCTGCCAGAGCAGGTTCCCTAGAGCAGGCTGCCCAGGTAGGCGTCCAGACGGGCCTTGAATATCTCCAGAGAAGGAGACTCCACAACCTCCCCGGGCAGCCTGTTCCAGCGCTCCATCACCCTCACCGTGAAGAAGTTCTTTCGCATGTTGGTGCGGAACTTCCTGTGCTCTAGTTTTTGGCCGTTGCCCCTTGTCCTATCCCCACAAACCACTGAAAAGAGGGTGGCCAAGTCCCACTGTCTCCCACACTTAAGATATTTGTAATCATTGATAAGATCCCCTCTCAGTCTTCTCTTCTCAAGGCTGAACAGACCCAGGTCTCTCAGTCTTTGCTCATAGGGGAGATGCTCCAGGCCCCGTATCATCTTTGTTGCCCTCCGCTGGACTCTTTCCAGGAGATCCCTGTCTCTTTTTGTACTGGGGAGCCCAGAACTGGACACAGTACTCCCAGGCGAGGCCTGCCCAGGGCAGAGTAGAGGGGGAGGATCACCTCCCTTGACCTGCTGGCCACGCTCCTTTTAACGCATGCCAGGATCCCATTGGCCTTCTTGGCCACCAGGGCACACTGCTGGCTCATGGTCAACCTGTCGTCCACCAGGACCCCCAGGTCCTTCTCCGCAGCGCTCCTCTCCAGCAGGTCATCCCCCAGCCTGTACTGATACACGCGGTTGTTCCTTCCCAGGTGCAGGACTCTACGCTTGCTCTTGTTAAACTTCATTTGGCTTCTTCCTGCCCAGCTCTCCAGCCCGCCCAGGTCTCGCTGAATGGCAGCACAGCCTTCTGGCGTGTCGGCCACTCCTCCCAGCTTTGTATCATCGGCGTACTTGCTGAGGGTGGACACTATTCCCTCGTCAAGGTCGGCGATGAAGATGTTGAACAAGACCAGACCCAGCACCGACCCCTGGGGAACACCGCTAGTCACAGGGCTGCAGCCGGACTCTGCGCCGCCGATCACCACCCTCTGAGCTCGGCCGGTCAGCCAGGTCTCAACCCACCTTACCGTCCACTCGTCTATCCCACGCTTTCTCAGCTTTGCTAGCAGGACGTCGTGGGAGACAGTATCGGAAGCCTTGCTAAAGTCAAGGTAGATGACATCCACTGCTCTCCCTCCATCAACGCAGCTGGTGATGCCATCATAGAAGGCAACGAGGTTGGTCGAGCACGATTTCCCCTTGGTGAATCCATGCTGACTACTCCTCATAACCTCCTTCTCTTCCAATGGCTTGGAGATGGCATCCAGAACAAGCTGTTCCAACACCTTTCCAGCTGTTCCAACACCTTTCCAGGGACGGAGGTGAGACTGACCTTTCCAAGAGCTCCACATCCTTCTTGTGCTGGGGGCCCCAGGCCTGCACGCAGTATTCCAGGTGGGGTCTCCCAAGAGCAGGGTAGAGGGGGATAATCACCTCCCTCTCCCTGCTGGCCACCCCTTTGTTAATGCAGCCCAGTACACAGTTGGCCTTCCGGGCTGCAAGCGCGCGCTGCTGGCTCGTGTCCAGCTTCTCGTCCATCAGGACCCCCAAGTCCTTCTCCGCAGGGCTGCTCTCAAGTTCTTCTTCTCCCAGTCTATAGAAATACCTGGGATTGCCCCAGCCCAAGGTCAACGCCTTGCACTTGGCCTTGTTGAACCTCATTAGGTTCTCATGGGCCCACTTCTCCGGCCTGTCCAGGTCCCTCCGGACGGCATCCCTGCCCTCTGTTGTATCGACTGCACCGCTCAGCTTGGTGTCATCTGCAAACTTGCTCGATTCCGTCGTCTGTGTCATTGCTAAAGATGTTGAAGAGCACCGGTCCCGAGGCCGACCCCTGAGGGACACCGCTTGTGACCGGCCTCCACCCAGACATAGAGCCGTTGACCACAACCCTTTGGCTGCGACCAGCCAACCAATTCTTTATCCGCCCAGCAGTCCATCCTTCAAATCCATACCTCTCCAATTTAGAGAGAAGAATGTGGTGAGGGACCATATCAAAGGCTTTGCTCAAGTCCAGGTAGATGATATCCATCGCCCTTCCTTTGTCCACCGATGCTGTCACTCCATCGTAGAAGGCCACCGGATTGGTTAGGCAAGATCTGCCTTTGGTGAAGCCGTGCTGGCTGTCTCAGATCACCTCTTTATCTCGTACGTGCCTTAACATGTCTTCCAGGAGGATCTGCTCCATGATCTCCCCAGGCACAGAGGTGAGGCTCACCAGCGTGTAGTTCCCCGGGTCTTCCTTTCTCCTTTTCTTAAAAATGGGAGTAATGTTTCCCTTTTTCCAGTCACCAGGGACTTCACCCAACAGCCATGATTTTTCAAATATGATGAGGAGCGGCTCGGCAACCACATCAGCCATCTCTCTCAGCACCCTGTATACCATCTGGCCCCATGGACTTGTACACATCCAATTTCATTAGGCAGTCCAGGACTTGTTCCACTGTCACAGTGGGATGGAATCCGCTCCTCTCACCCTCTCCTCGAATTTCAGGGTTCTGACAGAGATAGGAAACTTGACCACCAGTGTAGAATGAGGCAAAGCACTTATTGAGTACCTCAGCTTTTTCCATGTCTGAGGAAGACAGTTCTCCCTTCTCGTTTATCAGAGGAGGAACACTCTCCTTGGCCTGTCTCCTCCTGCCTATGTATCTGTAGAACCCCTTCTGCTGTAGAACCCCTTCTTGTTATTCTTCACATCCCTTGCCAAGTTCAGCTCCATCTGTGCCTTGGCTTTCCTGATCCCGTCTCTACACATCCGGACGACACCCCTGTATTCCTCCCAGGCTACACAACCCTGCTTCCACTTCCTGTACATTTCCCTCTTTTCCCTCAGTTTAAGCTGCAGGTCCTTGCTCAGCCATGCTGGTAACCTGCCTTTTCTGCTTGATTTCTTCTGCTTGGGCTCTTGCACTCTCAGAAGGGTGTCCTTAAAGAGCTGCCAGCTCTGTTCCGTTCCTATGCCCTTAAGGACTGTTTCCCAGGGGATCCCAGCCAGTAATTCCTTGAGCAGCTGGAAGTTTGCTCTCCTGAATTTTCGGGTCCTGACTCTGCTTTTTGCCAGACCCATATTCCTCAAGATCACAAACTCCACCAGGGCATGGTTGCTACAGCCCAGGCAGCCTCCAGTCTTAACCTCTCTAATGCTCTCTTCCGCATTGGTGAGCACCAGGTCTAGTAAGGCTTCACCTCGTGTCGGTCCATCTATTACCTGGACCAGGAAGTTATCCTCAACAGACTCCAGGAATCTCCTGGATTGTCTGGAACCCGCCATGCCGCTATCCCAGCAGATATCCGTGTGGTTGAAATCCCCCATCAGGACAAGAGCTTGTGAGTGTGACAGTTCTTGCAGTTGAAGCAAGAAGGCCTCGTCAACAGACTCCCCCTGGTCAGGTGGCCTGTAGCAGACCCCAACCACTAGATGTCCTTTACTGGACGGATCCTTGATTTTCATCCACAAGCTCTCAACCTGGTCATGGCTGTTTCTCAGGCACAGCTCTTCACAATCTATCCACTTCCTAACAAAGAGGGCAACTCCTCCTCCCCTCCTTCCTCGTCTATCCCTTCTGAACAGTTTGTAGCCATCAACAGTCCCACTCCAGTCATGGGAATCATCCCACCAGGTTTCAGTGATGGCAACTACATCATAGTTTCCTACTAGCATGGTGGCCTCCAGCTCCTCCTGTTTGTTACCCATACTGCGTGCATTAGTGTAAATGCACCTCAGCTGGGCCACCTTTTGGGCAGGAGAAGCCCTAATACCCTCTTGACCATACTCAGGTGTTTCCATAGTAACCAACCTCTCACCAACCCTTGTGTCCTTCCTGCAAAATGTTATGTCCTCCTCCTCCTTCACCAAGACACAAGACTGCAAGGTCTTGCTAGCACATTCCTCACCCACAAGAACTGACATGATTCAGGCAAGATTCAGGCTCCTTTCTAGTAACCCCAGTTTCACCCCCACCCCCCTTCATACCTAGTTTAAAGCTTTGTCAATGAACCCTGCCAACTCCCATCCTAAAACACTTTTCTTCCAGTGGAATAAGTTATTTCTGTCTGTTGTCAGCAGGCCTGGTATCATGGAAATCGAGCCAAGGTCAAAAAACCCAAACCCCCACTGGTGACACCAGGCTCGGAGGAGATACTGGAGGGATAGAGGAGATACTGGAGGAGATAACTGGAGGGATAGAGGAGAACAGGACTTGTGCTCCCAAACCCTTGACCAGTCACCCCAAGGCTCTGAAGTCCTTCTTCATAGTCCTTAGAGAAGTTCTTCCTATTTCATCACTGCCTACCTGAAACAACAAAAGAGGATAATAATCTGAGGGCCATACTAGCAAAGGAAGCTTCTTCCTTACATCTTTAACCCGGGCCGCCAGGAGGCAGCAAACCTCCCTGTGTAGCGGGTCTGGTCTGCATATCGGGCCTTCCGCTCCCTTCAGCAGTGAGTCACCAATGACAATGACCCATCTTTTATTCTTTACTGAGGAGGTTTTAATGCAGTGGGTAGTCTGATTAGACTTTGGTGACACCTCCAAGTAGGAAGAACCATCATCCTCACCATTGTCCTTGCAGAGCAGTGTACCTGTTCTGCAGAGGCAGCTGGGGAGGTAGGGGAATCACCAGGCAGGTGCACCTGCTATGCTTGTAACACTGAGCAGGGACCTTTTGTCATTGCCCCCTGTCCCCCAATTCATCACCATCATTGTTAGGGGGAGGAGAGGAGGTTCACTGTAGCAGGAACTCTGCCTGTTGGTCCCCTCCTATTACCTGTTTGCAAGGTGGTAGGGGGTGATAGGCTTCTCACGGAGCCTCTGCTGGCTGCCTAAGCCTCAGGGCTGGCAGGGACTGGCTCCAACAATCTATCTCCCTCTCACACTCCCTAATTCTCCTCAGCCTCTCCACCTCCTCCTTCAGGTCAGCCACTAGGCTGAGTAAATCATTCACCTGGTCGCATCTGACGCAGGTGTTGTCTTCGTCCCACTGCACTGCAAGGGCCAGGCTCTGGCACTCGCTGCAGCCAGAGACCTGTGCACTCACATGTTAGTGGGGCCTCTGCCTGCGTCTCCACACTTTTCTTGGCAATAGCCTTCCGCCGGGGTGCAGCTACGGCAAACCAGCAGGCTCGCTAGTACTCTCTACGGTACCTTCAATGGGGTGCTCTGCTCTGCATCTCCTCCCTGGACCTGGTGGGCAGTGACACATCGCGCTGTCCAAATGACACTCATGCGGTGAGGGAAGCCTCGCTCTTTGCTCACCTCTCTGCCAGGACCCTCGTGGCAGCCGAGCTGTGTGTGGTCCTCACTAAAATTATAAGTTGTAAGAGGCAGAGTTCCCAAAGGAGAGGAGAGGAAGAGAAAGGGAGGTGGGAAAGGAGGAGAGGATCCTCCCTGCGCTCCTCCCTGCCCCGCTTGAACTGCCCCGCACAAACTGCCTGCGCTAACTGCCAAGCCTGTCCTGTTTGCGCGTCCTGTTTAACATCAGTTTGACGTCACATAGGGTGGTTACAGTCAATGGATGTTGTGCTGAGTATGCTCTACTACTGCACTTGACCAGGTGGATAGATGATGGTAACGCAGTGGACGTGATCTATCTTGGTTTCAGTAAAGCCGTCTCCCACAGCATCCTCACAGCTAAATTGAGGAAGTGTGGTCTGGATGATCAGGTAGTGAGGTGGACTGTGAACTGGCTGAAGGGAAGAAGCCAGAGACTTGTGGTCAATGGGATGGACTCAAGTTGGAGGCCTGTATCTAGTGGAGTACCTCAGGGGTCGGTACTGGGACCAGTACTGTTCAATATATTCATCAGTGACTTGGATGAGGGAATGGAGTGCGCTGTCAGCAAGTTTGATGATGACACTAAACTGGGAGGAGTGGCTGACACACTGGAAGGCTGTGCTGCCATCCAGCGAGACCTCAACAGCCTGGAGAGTTGGGCGGGGAGAAATTTAATGAAATGTAACAAGGGCAAGTGTAGAGTCCTGCATCTGGGCAAGAACAACCCCAGGCACCACTATAAGTTGGGGACTGCCCTGTTGGAGAGCAGCATAGGGGAAAGGGGCCTGGGGGTCCTGGTGGACAGCAGGATGACCATGAGCCAGCCAGCCAAGAAGGCCAATGGCATCCTGGGGTGTATTAGAAGGGGTGTGGTTAGTAGGTCGAGAGAGGTTCTCCTCCACCTCTACTCTGCCCTGGTGAGACCGCATCTGGAATATTGCGTCCAGTTCTGGGCCCCTCGGTTCAAGAAGGACAGGGAACTGCCTGAGACAGTCCAGCGCAGAGACACGAGGATGATTAAGGGAGTGGAGCATCTCCCTTATGAGGAAAGGCTGAGGGAGCTGGGTCTCTTTAGCTTGGAGAAGAGGAGACTGAGGGGTGACCTTATTAATGTTTATAAATATGTAAAGGGTGAGTGTCAGGAGGACGGAACCAGGCTCTTCTCAGTGACATCTCAAGATAAGACAAGGGGCAATGGGTGCAAGCTGGAACATAGGAGGTTCTGCTTAAATGTGAGACGAAGCTTTTTTACGGTGAGGGTGACAGAACACTGGAACAGGCTGCCCAGGGGGGTTGTGGAATCTCCTTCTCTGGAGACATTGAAAACCCAGCTGGACGCGTTCCTGTGTGACCTGATCTAGGTGTTCCTGCTCCGGCAGGGGGATTGGACTAGATGATCTTTCAAGGTCCTTTCCAATCCCTAACATTCTGTGATTGACATAAGTCTTGCTCAGGCTTATGAGCCACAGTAGGATTCGATGTGACCATTCCTTGCACATTGGAGTTCCAGAACATGGTAAGGAATCTGAGTTTCACTACAAGTCAATCACTTTATCTTATAAATACAACAGCTGGAGAAAAGCTTATTTGAGCTCTACAAGGACCTCAGCGGGCCGCACCCTCTATTTCCCCTTGAGCTGGGACATGTCTCAGGGTACCCCCTGAGGGGCAGTGTATCTCTGGGCTCACTCCTCAAGCAACAAGCTCAGATGGACAAATGCTGACGAGGAAGCAGGGTGAGTAATTTACTCTAGGGGTTAATTTGGAAGTGTGTGATTGGATTTAGAAACACCCCAGGACCCTGCAATATGTCTCAGGTGAACCTTGCCATACTCATTTAACTAAGTTGCTGTTTCTATTGTAGCAAATTCTGTTGAAATCATTGTGTTAAATTTATGCTGATGCTTAAATATTAAGTGCTGTTAGAAATCATTCCATCTAACCTTGTTATTTACCATAAAAGTATAAAATAAATCCTAAACTGCTGCTACATTCAAGTTGTGAAAAATCAGTTCCGCAACAGATGTCCTAACACAATGTTCTGATATTTTTTTCTTACCAACGGTGTTGCTGAGGCTATTGTTTTAATACATCCTGCTGTCTCTTTAATAATTGGATACAACTGGACTGAATAATAAGTAACTGGGTACATTCGCCCTCCCAAATTTTGAGCCAAGACTCCAGAGGCCATTCCTTTCTACAAGTAAATGGAAGGGCTTACGTAATTTGGCATTCTGAGTGCAGGTGCTGCCATCAAGGCTTTCTTCAGAGTTATGAATGATTTATCGAAATCTGAAGTCCTTCAGTGTCTGCTTTTGCAGAGGCCACCAATGGATCAGCTATTTCTCCAAAGGCTGGTATCCAGGGTCTGCAAAATCCTACAACTCCTAAAAATGCTCTCACTTTTTTCTTTGTTTTAGGCCTGAGCATATCCTGAATGTTTTTTATTTGCCCGATATTTCCCTGCCTTTTTCAGATTATAAATACCCTAAATATTCCACTTCTTCCTTACAAAACTGTAATTTATCTGGGGAAACCCAGTGGCCTCTTTCAACTAAAGCAACCAGTAAAGCCTTTGTATCTTTTACACAAATTCCTGTATTTGAACTAGCACTTAGCAAATCATCAGCATTGTGAATCAGCACAGAATTATTCAGTAATTCAACACTCTACAAGTCTGTAACTAAAATCTTTGAAAATAGCACAGATGATCCTGCAAAGCCTTGTGGTATTCTAGTCCATGTCATTTGTCACCCCTTCCATGTAAAAGGAAATAAATATTGAGAATCCTGAAGAAAGCTGCACACAAATCAAGTACAGAAAAATATTTTGTATCTGCCAGTATCAAGGTTATCATAGTCGATGGATCAGGGACTACCGCGTGGGGTATCACTACTCATTTATTAATTGCCCATAGGTCTTGTGTTACAAGGAGATTCTCAAGGGGTGAAATTCCCATCATTATTTTTTGAACATTTTGTTTTGAAAGTTTTAAAGTTATACCTTCAGAGGAACATACCAATTCTGCTTGCAATTTACACAAAAAGTCCCACCCTAATAAATTTGCAGACATTGATTCCAATAAAGGAATGGTCTGCTGCAGGCCTATTTGTACCACCGTAATCTTGAGCTAAAGAAAACAAAGGAGACAGGAGAAAGCAAGAATGAGGAAGTGGTCTGAAGGAAGATTCCAGACTGACCCATAGTGTGATGTATAAGAAATGTTTGTTCATTATTTTTCATGGCTATATTAAGAAGGGAACAAAAGGAGTTGCTCAAGCGGCGGTAAAAACCTTGAGACATCCTGCCTGTTGATGTCTCGGATATACGGTTAAGAGAACTTTGTGTAAACAGTACAATTGCCAACCCGATAACCCACTGCCCTATCTTAAGAAAAACTAACATGACCAAATAAGGAGGAGAAGCGCTGCAAACTAAGCAGAGGAAGACTACTGCCTTCATCCGCGCGACCACCAGAGGGACAGAGACGACCCCCTAGCACCAATCGACGCAGCCGCAGTACTAGAAAGGGGCCACGTAACCCCGGAAGAACCTGATGATAAAAGGGGACTGCGAAAGGGGGAGGGTGCGTGCCGTTTGGAGGAGCATGGACTCCCCGGCCGCCCAGCGCTGTTTTGCTTGCTGATCGCTTACTCAATAAACTAATCGACTTGCTATAAATTCTTTCTGGCTAAAGAGTAATTTATAAAAATAGTAACCTTTAATATATTAAAGAACAGTCCCATCAAAATGGTAATGTATGGAAATGCACGAAAAGATCTTCGTCCGTTTTGGTAAATAAGTCCTTCCCAATATCCAACCTAAACCTCCCTTGGCGCAACTTTAGCCAATTCCCTCTCGTCCTATCACTGGGCACGTGGGAGAATAGACCAATCCCCACCTCGCTACAGCCTCCTTTAAGGTACCTCTAGAGAGCGATAAGGTCTCCCCTGAGCCTCCTCTTCTCCAGTCTGAACAATCCCAGCTCCCTCAGCCGCTCCTCGTAAGACTTGTTCTCCAGACCCCTCATCAGCTTCGTTGCCCTTCTCTGGACTCGCTCGAGCACCTCCATGTCCTTCCTGTAGTTAGGGGCCCAAAACTGAACACAGTACTCGAGGTGCGGCCTCACCAGAGCCGAGTACAGGGGGACAATCACTTCCCTAGACCTGCTGGCCACACTATTTCTGGTACAAGCCAGGATGCTGTTGGCCTTCTTGGCCACCTGAGCACACTGCTGGCTCATATTCAGCCGACTATCAACCAATACTCCCAGGTCCTTCTCTGCCAGGCAGCCTTCCAGCCACTCATCTCTCAGCCTGTAGCACTGCTTGGGGTTGTTGTGCCCCAGGTGCAGGACCCGGCACTTGGCCTTGTTGAACTTCATACAGTTGGCCTCAGCCCATCGGTCCAGCCTATCCAGATCCTCCTGCAGAGCCTTCCTACCCTCGAGCAGATCAACACATGCACCTAACTTGGTGTCGTCTGCAAACTTACTGAGGGTGCACTCAATCCCCTCATCCAGATCATTGATAAAGATATTAAAGAGGACTGGCCCCAGTACTGAGCCCTGGGGGACTCCACTAGTGACCGGCCTCCAAGTGGATTTAACTCCATTCACCACGACTCTTTGGGCCCGGCTACCCAGCCAGTTTTTAACCCAACAAAGCGTATGCCAGTCCAAGCCATGAGCAGCCAGTTTCTTCAGAATGCTGTGGGAAACAGTGTCAAAAGCCTTACTGAAGTCAAGGTAGACCACATCCACAGCCTTTCCCTCGTCCACTAAGCGCATCACTTTGTCATAGAAGGAGATCAGGTTTGTCAAGCAGGACCTGCCTTTCATAAACCCATGCTGACTGGGCCTGATCGCTTGTTTGCCCTGCAAGTGACGTGTGATGACACTCAGGATAATCTGCTCCATGAGCTTCCCTGGCACTGAAGTCAGACTGACAGGCCTATAGTTTCCTGGGTCCACCCTCGGGCCCTTCTTGTAGATGGGCGTCACATTTGCTAGCCTCCAGTTGACTGGGACCTTCCCTGATAGCCAGGACTGCTGATAAAGGATGGAAAGCGGTTTGGCCAGCTCTTCCGCCAGTTCTCTCATTAGCCTCGGGTGGATCCCATCCGGCCCCATTGACTTGCGTACATCTAAGTGCTGTAGCAGGTTGCCAACCATTTCCTCATGGATTATAAGGGCCACATTCTGCTCACCATCCCCTTCCACCAGCTCAGGGTACTGGGTATCCAGAGAACAACTGGTCTTGCTGCTAAACACTGAGGCAAAGAATGCATTAAGCACCTCAGCCTTTTCCTCATCTCTTGTCACTAAGTTTCCCCCCGCATCCAGTAGAGGATGGAGATTCTCCTTAGTCCTCCTTTTCGTGTTTATATATTTATAAAAACATTTTTTGTTATCTTTAACAGCAGTAGCCAGATTGAGCTCCAGATGAGCTTTGGCCTTTCTAATTTTGTCCCTGCACAGCCTTACAACATCCTTATAGTCCTCCTGAGTGGCCCGCCCTCTTTTCCAAAAATCATAAATCATTATGATCTTTTCCAAAGATCATAAACCCTCTTCTTTTTCCTAAGCTCTAGCCACAGCTCTCTGTTCATCCAGGCCAGTCTTCTTCCGTGCCGGCTTGTCTTTGGGCACGTGGGGACAGACTGCTCCTGAGCCTTTAAGATTTCCTTCTTGAAGAGTGCCCAGCCTTCCCGGACTCCTCCGCCCTTCAGAACTGCCTCCCAAGGGACTCTGCCAACCAGTGTCCTGAATAGCTCAAAGTCTGCCTTCCAGAAGTCTAAGACAGCAGTTTTACTGATCCCCCTCCTGACTTCGCCAAGAATAGAGAACTCTACCATTTCGCGGTCACTCTGCCCAAGACAGCTCCCGGCCACCACATCTCCCACCAGTCCGTCACTGTTTGTGAACAGAAGGTCAAGAGGGGCACCTCCCATGGTAGGTCACTAACCAGCTGCATCAGGAAGCTATCTTCCACGCTCTCCAGAAACCTCCTAGACTGCTTCCTCTGAGCTGTACTGTATTTCCAGGATACATCTGGGAAGTTGAAGTCCCTCAAGAGAACAAATGCTGGCGATTGCACGACTTCTGCCAGCTGCCTTTAGAACTCCTCATCTGTGTCCTCATCCTGGTGGTCTATAACAGACCCCTACCAGGATGCCTGCCTTGTTGGCCTTCCTGCTGATCCTAACCCATAGGGACTCAACCTTATCATTCCCAGCCTCAAGTTCCACAACATCAAAACACTCTTTAATATAGAGAGCCACACCACCACCCCTTCTGTGCTGCCTGTCCCTTCTGAAGAGCCTATAGCCAATCATTGCAGCACTCCAGTCATGGGAGTGGTCCCACCACGTTTCATAGCTTGCCTGTTGCACAGTGGCTTCCACCTCAGGCCATTGAGGAAGAGATCATAAAATCATCAAGGCTGGAAAAGACTTCAAAGATCATCTAGTCCAACAGTCCCCCAACGACCAATATTACCAACTAAAAAATGTACCAAAGTACCAGATCGAACCTTTTCTTAAACACCCCCAGGGACAGTGACTCTACCACCACTCTGGGCAACCTGTTCCAGTGCCTAAATAAATGCAACATACAGGTGGGCTCGTGATCAAGGGGTGGACCTGACCATGGACACTATTGTACAGATTATCCATGACTGTGAAACATGCTTCAATCAAGCAAGCCAAGTGGTTAAAGCCTCTCTGGTATGGAGGACAATGGCTGAAATATAAATATGGAGAGGCCTGGCAGATTGTTTACATCATAGAATCAGTTGGACTAGGAGGGGTAGAGGATTTGATACAAACCCTATACAAATCCATGAAAGGATTTACAGGGCAAGGGGAGCAGGGAGGAACAAAGAGGGGGGTAGATAGAAAAGGAAATAAAGGGGGCCAGTTGAGCATAAAACAGGGACAGTCTGTCTGAGCCCTGCACCTCAAGACTGCCATCTGTCCTATCTTTTTATATCTTCTGATTAAATCATTTTCTTAACTATCTCTCTGTGTTATCTGTAGGTTTGTGCCTGGTGTACCTGGCCAATAAGCACACAGTCAGAATCTACATGAGTGTAATTAATTCTGCAGAATCAAGTGCTTGGCAAGCACACCTCTGACTTGAAGCACCATTATTTATACACAGCTAACTTGTGAAACTCTCTCTCTAGCTACTTCTGATTGGTTGTTTTAGCTCATCTAGCTTATTTGCTATTGAGCATGCATGTTAAAGAGGAAGGGGGGGGGATCAAATCTCACATTTCTATACATTTCCATTTCGATGGGTGTGTTTTTAATATGATAATGACCTTTAATGAGCAAAAGGTTACTATGGGTCAGTCTGGAATGTTCCTGCAGCTGTTTTCCTCCTTGCTTTCTTGTTTTCATCCCTTATCTCCTTTGATTTTGCTAGCTCAAGGCTACTGGTCTTGTTTTCTTCAAGGTTTCCTTGTTTTCTTCAGCTCAGGACTGTTGTCTGATAAAAAGTTCTAATTTGTTACCCATTGTGCAGTGAACCAATCCACACCCTAGGTTGAAATATTGTTTATTTCAGAATTGAGCAAGTCTGGGTACCAGGTGGTTTCCCACAAAGCTATCAAACCTAAGGATTTTCCAGGCCATTCTTTATACAATCCCTTATCAATACGTTTACATGTTTGTACAATCCCCTAGCCTCTGCTTGGTTATGTAATTAGCATACTGCTGCCATGACACAATCATTCTGTGCAACCTCAGAGAGGAAGGGTCCCTTGTTGGGCTGGGGTCTCCCAGCCTAGGGGTGTGATTTTTACTATTATAATGAGGATGGTTCACAGATAGTTCACATTAGAATACTCTTAATCTTTGTTTTTCAGCCAACTAGTTAGGTTGATTGGTGATGAATTCAAGGGCATAATTCAGGATGTTTCCCTCAAGAATGTCAATGTAATGGTCTTCCTGATTAGCAGTGCCTCAGTTAATCATCCTTTAGACATCTCCAAGGCCTGGGTCATCTTGCCTTTTCCTCAAAGTACATATTTTATCTCTTTCACACAAAACAGAATTAACTATACACTGGTATCAGGACTACATTTGCATGTTCTCATTCTCTATCCCATGGATATGTGTGCTGCAAGGACTAAGTGACAGCTACTCATGAGATCTGTGTGTGTGGTTGGTGCCAGCTGCTGGAGTCAGACCCGGGGTATAGGTGCCGCTGGCCTGTGGTGTCATCGGCTGCAGTGAATGAGGGTCCTAGTGTCAGTTGTTGGAGGGGCCATAGCTCTCTGGATCTAGGGAGGGTCCTAAAGACCTTGAAGCTGGAGTACCAGCTACTGGGGGGATCGTCATGAATGGACTGGGTGTCAGCTGCTGGAGTCAGACTGAGGGTGTAGGCAACCCAGCTACTAGAGTGAATAGGGTCTCAGAATCAGATACTGGATTGGCAGGAGTACTTAACCTCCAGCCACTAGCGCAGGACCATTTTTTGTCCTGAAAAACAGATACTGGGAGGGACTAGCATTAGTGAGAGGCTCAGTACTGTGGCTGGAGCAGGACAACAGGTCACAGCCTGCATGCCTGGTGCTGGCTGCTGGGGGAGGGGTGCCAAGTGTCTGTATTTTCCCCAAACCTGGTATGCATATGTATACACTAGCCAACTTCCTGCTGGACTAGCTGGTGGGGGACTTGTGAATGTGGAGTGCCTGTGGGACGAGCGTGTGAGTGCTGCATGTGAACATCAAACTGGACCAACCAGTGAGCAGAGGACCTGTGAAGTGGGTGGGATCTAGGCAATGGTACCAGGTGGACAGAGGGGCCATGCCGGTACTTGACGAATCTGTGACTGTGCATGTGCTTGCGTTGTGTGTGTGCCTTCACTAGTGACCTATTGTACCAGATGAAGGGGGACTTGGCTGTCTATGTTTACATTCTATGTGAGTCCTGTATGTAGGTGCTGTTGAAGACAGTGCCTCATCTGTGTCAGTTTGTGTGTGACTAGCCGTGTTAGTGTCCTCTGTGTGTGTGTGTCTCTGGGATACATGCTAAGCTTCACTGTTGGTTGAACCTGCAAACAGGAAAGTGGCAGCCGCCTCTCTCAGCCTAAGCAGAGACCCCAGGTCCCTGAGTCACTGGGCTGGTCTCCCTGAGAAAATGTGGGCATAATGGTGTCAAGAAATGTCTGTCAGCCAATCACAGAGCAATATGAAAACATATGGGGAATGACGCTGTCAAAAGTGGCAGCCACACTGTACGTAATGACAGTAGGCTTCCTTTACTGGTGTGCTCCCAGGTACACTGATAAGGGTGACTAGTCCTACCAGACAGTCGCAAGGCTACCTGAGAACATATGGGTATGACAGTGTCAAGAAATGTCCATCAGCCAGTCGCTGGAGTATGAAAACACATGAGTTATGTTTAACAAAATAGTAGCTCCCTTCAATAAAATGGCACCTGTAACAAAATGTCAGCCCCCTCTGTATGTAAGGGAAGTGCCTTCCCGGTCTGATATACATTTGAGTAAACAAGTAGGGTGGTTAGTCATAGAATCATAGAGTATCCAGAGTTGGAAGGGACCCATAAGGATCATCAAGTCCAACTCCTGGCACCGCACAGGTCTGCCCAAAAGTTTAGACCATGTGACTAAGTGCACAGTCCAATTGCTTCTTAAATTCAGACAGGCTTGGTGCAGTGACTACTTCACTGGGGAGCCTATTCCAGTGTGCGACCACCCTCTCGGTGAAGAACCTCTTCCTGATGTCTAGCCTAAACTTCCCCTGCCTCAACTTAACACCGTTCCCGCAGGTCCTGTCACTGGTGATAATGGAGAATAGGTCACCTGCCTCTCCACTCCCCCTCGCGAGGAAGTTGTAGACTGTGATTAGGTCCCCCCTCAGCCTCCTCTTCTCCAGGCTGAACAGGCCAAGTGACCTCAGCCGCTCCTCATATGTCTTCCCCTCTAGGCCCTTCACCATCTTTGTCGCCCTCCTCTGGACACTCTCCAACAGTTTTACGTCCTTTTTGTACTGTGGTGCCCAAAACTGCACACAGTACTCGAGGTGAGGCCGCACCAGCGCAGAGTAGAGCGGGACAATCACTTCCCTCGACCGACTAGCGATGCCGTGCTTGATGCACCCCAGGATACGGTTGGCCCTCCTGGCTGCCAGGGCGCACTGCTGGCTCATATTCAACTTGCTGTCAACCACAACCCCCAGATCCCTCTCTGCGGGGCTGCTCTCCAGCGTCTCATCGCCCAGTCTGTACGTATAGCCAGGGTTGCCCTGTCCCAGGTGCAGGACCCGGCACTTGCTTTTGTTAAACTTCATGTGGTTGGTGATCGCCCAGCTCTCCAATCTGTCCAGATCTCTCTGCAAGGCCTTTCCACCCTCATCCAAGTCCACAGCTCCTCCAAGTTTGGTGTCGTCGGCAAATTTCCTCAAAACACCCTCTAGTCCTACATCCAAATCATTTATAAAAACACTGAAGAGGACTGGCCCTAAAATGGAGCCTTGAGGGACCCCACTAGTGACCATCCGCCAGCCTGATGTGGCCCCATTTACCACAACCCTTTGAGCCCTGCCCGTCAGCCAATTGCTCACCCATCGTATGATGTTTTTGTTTAGCTGTATGCTGGACACTTTGTCCAGTAGGATCCTATGGGAAACCGTGTCGAAAGCTTTGCTGAAGTCCAAAAAGATCACATCAGCTGGTTTCCCTTGATCGACTAGATGGGTGATCTTATCATAAAAAGAAATCAAATTTGTTAGGCAGGACCTACCCCTCGTGAACCCAGGTTGGCTGGGACCAATGACTGCATTGTCCCCCAGGTGCGCTTCAATAGCTTCAAGGATCATCCTCTCCATAATTTTACCAGGCACTGACGTGAGACTGACAGGCCTGTAATTGCTAGGGTCTTCTTTCTTGCCCTTCTTGAAAATTGGCACAACATTTGCCAGCTTCCAGTCCAATGGGACCTCTCCAGATTCCCAAGATCGTTGAAAAATAATTGAGAGAGGTCCCGCGATGACGTCAGCCAGCTCTTTAAGCACCCTGGGATGAATCCCATCTGCACCCATGGACTTGTATGGATCCAGGTGGAGCAGCAAATCCCGCACACGTTCAGGGTCGGTTGGGAGTTTGTCATTCCCACCATCATGGTCCTCCAGCTCAGGGTACCCTGGGTCCTGAAGCCCATCATTAGCACTGAAGACAGAGGCGAAGAAGGCGTTAAACGTCTCTGCTTTGCCTATGTCATTGTCTGTGAGGAGACCTTCCCCATCTAGTAGCGGACCTATGTTTTCTTTGGTCCTCCTTTTTCTGTTCACATATCTAAAAAAAACTTTTTTATTGTCTCCCACAGACCTGGCCAGCTTCAACCCTAGTTGGGCTTTGGCCACACGAATTTTCTCCCTACAAATGTGGACAGCATCCCTGTATTCCTTCCACGTTGCCTGACCCTGCTTCCAGCAGCTGTACACTTTCTTTTTTCACCTAAGCTCCAGTAGAAGGTCCCTGGTCAGCCAGGCCGGCCTTCTGCCCCGCCTGCTTGACTTTTTTGGAATCGCCTGATCTTGTGCTTTTAGGAGGCAGTGCTTAAAGACTGACCAGCACTGATAGACGCCAATGCCTTCAAAAGCAGTTTCCCAGGGGACCTTGCTGACTAGTTCCCTGAGCAGCCTGAAGTCTGCTTTCCCCATATCCAGGGCTGAAGTTTTGGTGGCAGTTTTCCTTCTGTCACCATAAATTCTAAACTCAACCACTTCATGGTCACATGTCATAGTCCACACAGTCCTGCCAGCCAATCACAACAGAGCATGCGACCGGAAGAAGGGAGTGACTGCTGGGGTAAATACCCTTGAGGCTGCTGAGAGGGAGTGGATTTTCCACTAAAAGTTGAGGGGAAGTGGGGAATTTGTCACTTCTTATCTTGTACGTCAGTGGTACCTGTACTACTAATATAGCTTAATCATCCCAAACCACAACTGAACAAAGAAAAATCTGATGCTATAAAACTTTGGAACTTCCAGCAATATATTGTTCAACCTTCAAGGTAAACTAATATGGATATTGTTTATTTTACACAGTAATCAGTAAACAATAATAATTAGTAGAATGGAGTAGAATTAAAGTAGAATGGAGTAGAACTGAAGTAGAATGGAGCAAACAAAACAAATATTTTCAGTCTGTGTAAAGGCAGTTTTTTAAGCTTCCCTCAGAGATTTGGGCTAGTAAAGAAAAAGAGAGACTAAGTGGTGGTTTGGCTGGAAATGGAATCCATACATACTCTCAAAGAAACCACTCACTTTTTAATTTTTCTCTCAGTTTCTGGTCACCATTTTTAATGTAGATGTGAAATAAAGAAGTAGGGCAGGATATCTTGAGCGGCCTGGCAAATTAATGACAATGAAATAAACACCCCATGTGTATATTGATTAGTGAATGCTAGTTATTAAAATGATTTATTCAAAAAAAGTAACTCTAGGCTGGGGTTCTTTCTTCAGGGTTTTCAGATGATGTGTGTATTGAAACCTGTGGACTGTTTCTAGCTTTTGTACTTTGAAGAGATGTGATTTATTGCACAGACACTTTTCCATGAGTCTTTTTATTCCTGGTTCTCTTACCTTTATGAAATATGAGAGATCTGAAACAGATCCTTCTGTGATGCTTAGAAGTTGAAATGTGGCACGGATAAGAAAATATTTTTTAATTTTATTTTCCTTGCAAACTATTTTTTTAAGCCCATTGCTTATATTCCCATTACCATTTATTTGGAGTTGGTAATTTATTCTGGTAGATCTTCCTGGGGATTTCTTGAACATTCACTTGGTTGGGTAGCAACATTTAGAAGTTAACAGGAAGTCAATTTGTGACCAGCAAGCAACAACAGTGTCACAAACAGCAGAACTGGCAGGATGCAGACTGCTGTGGAGTCACAGCTGTTGAATGTAGTGTGAAGCAGAAATACTACCACATAGACATTAGTCCTCATAATTTAATGCACATTAAATTTTACTAATATTCAGATATAGGTATGCCATAGAACTGTCAACCAATGTATTTATTCTAGTGTTACGTGGTTGTAGTTCATTTCAGGCTATGTAGTAAGCTCCATGTCTTACCTCAAGGGGAGAAATCGTATGTGAAAGCATTTTCTAAGTTCCCGTTTATACTACAGTTTTCAAACCAGAGCCTTTACATTTTATACCCAGTGCTGTAAAGCTGATAATATGAAACTGAAACATCGAACAATGCTGTTTTCATATCACAGAATGTTAGGGATTGGAAGCTGACCTTGAAAGATCTAGTCCAATCCCCCTGCCGGAGCAGGAACACCTAGATCAGGTCACACAGGAACGCGTCCAGCTGGGTTTTCAATGTCTCCAGAGAAGGAGATTCCACAACCCCCCTGAGTTGAAGTTTTGGCTGAAGTTTTGGTGACAGTTTTCCTTCTGTCACCATAAATTCTAAACTCAACCACTTCGTGGTCACTATGACCGAGACGGCCGCCAACTGCCACGTCCCCCACAAGACCCTCTCTGTTCTCCAGCAACAGATCTAGGAGGGCACCTTTCCTAGTTGGCTCTCTTAGCACCTGCACCAAGAAGTTATCATCTAGGTGTTTTATGAACCTCCTGGACTTGCTCGTGTCAGCCGTGTGGTGATCCCAGCTGACGTCTGGCAAGTTGAAATCCCCCATAAGGACAAGGGGAGTTGATCTCGAGGCATCTCTTAGTTCTGCAAAGAATAATTCATCGACGTTGTTGTCCTGGCCGGGTGGTCTGTAATAAGACTCCCACAACAACATCCCCTTTATTTGTTCGTCCCTTAATCCTTACCCAGAGGCTCTCAACTTTGCCATCGCCAACTTGAAGTTCCACACAGTCCAGCCCATGCTTCACATACATTGCCACCCCGGCCACCTCGCCTACCCTGCCTGTCCCTCTTGAAGAGCCTGTAACCATCTATTGCAACACACCAGCCACAGGACTCATCCCACCAGGTTTCGCTTATGCCAATGATGTCGTAGCTGTGGGACTGGGCCAAGACTTCTAGCTCATCCATTTTATTCCTCATACTGCGTGCATTTGTGTAGAAGCACTTCAAATGCGCCTCCCTACACGCAGCACCTTGTGTACCTGACCGAAGGGCCTCACTAGGACACAGTCCCTCTGATTCTAGCACACCATCCCTTAGCTCATCACCGGTGTGCCTGGTTTTATCCCCTTCCCCCTTCGACTCCAGTTTAAAGCCCTATCTATCAGCCCTGCCAACTCCTGAGCAAAAATCCTTACCTCTCTCTGAGAGAGGCGCATCCCATCTGGTGCCAGCAGGCCCGGTGTCGCGTAGACCTTCCTGTGATCGAAAAACCCAAAATTCCGCCGGTTGCACCAGTCCCGAAGCCACGTGTTAATGTGATGAGTCTGCTTGTCAGCATCGATCCCCCCTATCAGGACAGAGGCAAACACAACCTGTGCCCCTGATCCTTTAAGTAGTCGCCCCAAAGCCCTAAAGTCCCTTTTGATCGCTCTCGGACTTCTCGTTGCTACCTCGTCATTACCAGCCTGAAAGACCAGTAGCGGGTAGTAGTCGGTGGGCCTTACCAGGTGCTTGACTTTCTTAGCGAAGTCTCTCACCTGAGTCCCAGGGAAGCAACAGACTTCCCTGTGGGTTGGGTCCGGTCGGCATATTGGGCCCTCTGTCCCTTTCAAAAGGGAGTCCCCCAGGACAATAACCCTTCTTTCTTTTTTGACAGTTGATGTAGCAATGCGGGGGGTAGGTTGCCTTGCCTTAGGCATCCTCTCCAACTGGGACGGGCTTTCGTCTACTTCGTTGTTCTGACTGTCGTGTTCTAGAGCCTCATACCTGTTATATAAGGGTAGATGGGAAGGTGAGGTGGGCAGGGACAGGGCTCGCCTACCACCCCAAACAGGAACCTGCCTCCATTCCCCCCCTTGGCCTAGGTCTCCTCTTACTGCCTGGCGGGATGAGGGAACTTTTGTCTTCTGCGTAGCAGGAGACATTTGTGCTATGGAAGGCTCGTGAGTCTGTCTCAGAGAGGGTAGAGTACACCTCCACCAGTCAATTTCCCTCTCTGACTCCCTGATGCTCCTGAGCCTGCTCACCTCCTCCCGAAGCTCCGCTACCTGGCTGAGCAGCTCTTCAACCTGGGCACACCTCCCACAGGCATACCCCTTGCTGCTGCTGTCAGATACCGACAGAAGACTCGGGCACACCCTGCAGCCCAAGACCTGGACGGCTGCATGTTTCCCCGAGCCCTCCGTCTGAGTAGCCACATCGGTGACTGTGGCTGGAGAGGCCGCAACAGATGCGGAGGCCATGGTTTTCTGCCTGGTGGATACCTTGACCAGGTTCCTCGTAGGCAGGCTACAAGTACCGAAGGGAAAGACCGCTGCAAAAGAGCAGCGAGGGGCCCTCCCTGCTCGCCCTGCCTGCATGAACTGCCACGCAAACTGCCGTGCCCCGCCCTTCTGATGCGCCACGCCCTGTTTGCCCTCCCTGTTTGCCGTGGTCCTGGTCGCTCGCGCTCCCTAGGGGCTGCCTTTGAACGGCCGGGGCGGGGGCGCTGCTGGCTCCGCCTATGCCTCTCAGCCTCCCTCGTGAGGGCTGCCGGGTCCTGGCGGCTCCCTCGGCTGCTTCCAGTGGCCTCGATGCCGAAAAAAAAGCCTTGCCTGTCTCGATCCCCTTCTCCGCTGCAGAACACATCTGCCCCAGAGCCGATTGCCTTGGCAAGTGGGCACACTCCCTCACTCACACTCACACTCCCTCAAACCCACAACGGCAAGTGCCACGTACTTACAAAGGTGGAAGCAACAACCAGATGGCTGGAAACATATCCTGTGCCCCATGCCACCGCCCAGAACGCTATCCGGGGCCTCGAAAAGCAAGTCCTATGGCGACATGGCACCCCAGAATGAACTGAGTCAGACAATGGGACCCATTTCCGAAACAACCTTATAGACACTTATAGGCAAAGGGTGCTGGGAAACGGAAACGGACCACAAGTCCTCTGGAGGCATCTCCTGGCAGGTGTGAAGGAAAGGTATCCCTTCAAGGAAGATCTTGTATGTCTACCGGGCAAGTGGACCACCATGGAGAAGGGAATCCAGTACCTGAGGGAATTAGGTGTATGAGAGGTGATTTATGAGGACCTAGACAGTGAGCAGCTATCCAAAGATCCAGATGAAGTCAAATGTACACCACCCATGTGGCAGAAGTTTGTACGGAGTGCACCATCATCATATGCCAACTCATTGGCGGTAATGACCTGGAAAGACAATGAGGAACCCACGGTGGATGAATTGGCTAAACAACTCCGGCGGTCTGAAGAAAGTCTCTCCTCTTCACTACAGGCCTGCATCTCGGCTGTGGAAAAACTTTCTCAAGAGTTCCACCTACTAAAAGAGAATACTTTGGAGAAACTTTCTGAAGAGGTCCACCAACTTAGAATTTATCTTCCTCCCCACTTTTACAAACCAGTGTCTCAGCTATCAGGGGTAAGCATCCTTCTGAGCAAGGAACTCAATATAGTGGGTACACACCCCATGCCACCCTGTGGTTTTACCTACATGACCATGGAGAGGACATGAGAAAATGGGATGGAAAATCTACCTCGCCCCTAGAGGCGTGGGTACGTGAGTTATAAGGAAAAACAGTCACAAAAGGGGGGTTCTCTGAGAAACTTGCTGCTCCTATTTCCAGCGGGCAGTCCTCCAGACACAGGAATGAAGATTCTGATAAGGACTAGAGGGGCCCTGCCTCCAGCCAGGAGGAGGAAAGGGACAATCGGGTTTATTGGACTGTGTGGATTCGATGGCCTCGCACATCAGATGCACAGAAGTATAAGGCTTTAGTAGACACCGGTGCACAGTGTACTGTAATGCCATCAAGCTATAAAGGGCCAGAGCCCATCTGTATTTATGGGGTGACGGGGGGATCCCAGCAGTTAACTGTATTGGAGGCTGAAGTGAGTCTAACCGGTAATGAGTGGCAAAAGCACCGTATTGTGACTGGCCCAGATGCTCCGTGCATCCTTGGCATAGACTGTCTCAGAAGAGAATATTTCAAGGATCCAAAAGGGTTCCGGTGGGCTTTCGGCATAGCTGCCTTAGAGACAGGGGTCATTAAACAGTTGTCTACCTTGCCCGGTCTCTCAGAGGACCCTTCTGTTGTGGGGTTGCTGAGGGTTGAAGAACAGCAGGTGCTAATTGCTACCACAGCTGTGCACCGGCGGCAATATCGCACCAACCGAGACTCCCTGATTCCCATCCATGAGTTGGTTCATCGACTGGAGAGCCAAGGAGTGATCAGCAAGACTCATTCACCTTTTAATAGTCCCATATGGCCAGTGCGAAAGTCTCATGGTGAGTGGAGACTAACAGTGGACTATCGTGGCCTGAACAAAGTCACGCCACCGCTGAGTGCTGCAGTGCCGGACATGCTAGAACTCCAGTACGAACTGGAATCAAAGGCAGCCAAGTGGTATGCCACAATTGATATCGCTAATGCATTTTTCTCCATCCCTCTAGCAGCACAGTGCAGGCCACAGTTTGCTTTTACTTGGAAGAGTGTCCAATATACTTGGAATCGGCTGCCCCAGGGGTGGAAACACAGCCCTACCATTTGCCATGGACTGACCCAGTCTGCGCTGGAGCAGGGGGAAGCTCCTGAACACCTGCAGTACATCGATGACATCATTGTGTGGGGTGACACAGCAGAGGAAGTGTTTGAGAAAGGGAAGAAAATAGTCCAAATCCTTCTGAAGGCTGGTTTTGCCATGAAAGAAAATAAAGTCAAAGGACTGTACTGGGTCTAGCTGGGATGTTAACTTGCCCTGCAGCAGCCCATACAGTGCTGTGCTCTGCACTTGTAGCTAGAACTGCAGTGGTATCACACCAGTGTTGTGTCTGCTGCTGAGCAGTGCTGGCACAGCATAAGGACTCCCTCTAACCCTCCCGGAGTCAGCAGGCTGGGGGTGGGCAAAAAGTGAGAAAGGAACATCACCAGGGCAGCTGACCTAAACCAACCAAAGGGATATTCCGTATTCACCTAGATCAGGTCACACAGGAACGTGTCCAGCTGGGTTTTCAGTGTCTGCAGAGAAGGAGATTCCACAACCCCCCGGGCAGCCTGTTCCAGTGTTCTGTCACCCTCACCGTAAAAAAGCTTCGTCTCACATTTAAGCAGAACCTCCTATGTTCCAGCTTGCACCCATTGCCCCTTGTCTTATCTTGAGATGTCACTGAGAAGAGCCTGGTTCCGTCCTCCTGACACTCACCCTTTACATATTTATAAACATTAATAAGGTCACCCCTCAGTCTCCTCTTCTCCAAGCTAAAGAGACCCAGCTCCCTCAGCCTTTCCTCATAAGGGAGATGCTCCACTCCCTTAATCATCCTCGTGTCTCTGCGCTGGACTGTCTCAGGCAGTTCCCTGTCCTTCTTGAACCGAGGGGCCCAGAACTGGACGCAATATTCCAGATGCGGTCTCACCAGGGCAGAGTAGAGGTGGAGGAGAACCTCTCTCGACCTACTAACCACACCCCTTCTAATACACCCCAGGATGCCATTGGCCTTCTTGGCTGGCTGGCTCATGGTCATCCTGCTGTCCACCAGGACCCCCAGGCCCCTTTCCCCTATGCTGCTCTCCAACAGGGCAGTCCCCAACTTATAGTGGTGCCTGGGGTTGTTCTTGCCCAGATGCAGGACTCTACACTTGCCCTTGTTACATTTCATTAAATTTCTCCCCGCCCAACTCTCCAGGCTGTTGAGGTCTCGCTGGATGGCAGCACAGCCTTCCAGTTGTGGGAATAAAAATGTTGTTTTTGCAGAGTTACATTGTTTAAAGGTAAGGAATGTGGTATTGAGATATGCTTGCAGTGATAAGAAAGCTTAGCAGGCGACCTTGTAAAATGCAGACAACCAGACTACTTAGAACAATTAGGTGAAGATCACGGTGTCAAGTCAAGTCAGATAAGTGAAGAAACATTACCACTTCAAACAGTAAAAATGTCAAAAGAAATTTGAAATTTAACAGGCCAGCAACTGAAGGCCATGTATTGTCTGTGAAGCATCGGATAGGTTGTGAACCTGGATTACCCAGTCAATGGGGAAACAGGGGAGGGTCCTGGTCATCGAGAAATAAAGTATATAAACCGTACTGTGTGACTAGTAGGTGCACTCCTGCTTGTGGGACGCCCGCCATTGCAATCGCGAATAAATTACTTCTTCACTGAGATCCTCGCCTGAGCCTAAGTTATTGGCTACAGAGTGTTTCTCACACGGTGTGTCAGCCACTCCTCCCAGTTTAGTGTCATCATCAAACTTGCTGACAGCGCACTCCATTCCCTCATCCAAGTCACTGATGAATATATTTAACAGTACTGGTCCCAGTACTGACCCTTGAGGGACTCCACTAGATACAGGCCTCCAACTTGAGTCCATCCCATCGACCACAAGTCTCTGGCTTCTTCCCTTCAGCCAGTTCGCAGTCCACCTCACTACCTGATCATCCAGACCACACTTCCTCAATTTAGCTGTGAGGATGCTGTGGGAGATGGTGTCAAAGGCTTTACTGAAATCAAGACAGATCACGTCCACTGTTTTACCATCATCTATCCACCTGGTTATGTCTTCATAAAAGGCTATCAGGTTGGTCAAGCACGACTTCCCCTTGGTGAAGCCATGTTGACTACCCCCAATGACACTTTTATCCTTGATATGTCTGGAGACAATGTCAAGGATAAGTTGTTCCATCACCTTTCCAGGGATGGAGGTGAGGCTGACCGGTCTATAGTTACTCGGGTCCTCCTTCTTGCCCTTTTTGAAGACTGGAGTGACATTTGCTTTCCTCCAGTCCTCAGGCACTACTCCCGATGCCCACGACTTACCAAAGATGATGGAGAGCAGCCTAGCAGTGACTTCTTCCCTCAGCACCCGCGGTGCATCCCATCAGGACCCATTGATTTATGGATGTCCAGCTTACTTAATCGATCCTTAACTCAGTCCTCATCAACCAAGGCAAACTCCTTTATCCCGACTTCCTCTGGGGCCTCAGGGGTATGGGGCTCCTCAGGACAGCCTCCGGCATTACAGACAGAGGCAAAGAAGGCATTCAGTAACTCCGCCTTCTCTTTATCTTCTGTCACCAGGGCACCCACCTCATTCATCAGTGGGCCTACATTGCCTCTAGTGTTAGTTTTATCTGCAATGTATTTGAAGAAGCCTTTTTTTTTTTCCTTGACCCCTCTCGCAAGGTTTAATTCTAAGGAGGCCTTAGCTTTCCTAGCTGCCTCCCTGCATCCTCTGACAACAGTCTTACTTTCCTCCCAAGTGGCCAGCCCCCCCTTCCATGATCTGTAGACTCTCCTCTTCCACTAGAGTTTGCCCAGCAGTTCCCTGTTTAACCATGCAGGTCTCCTGGTTCTCTTTCCTGACTTCCTACCTGTTGGGATGCTCTGATCTTGAGCTCGGAAGAAGCAATCCTTGAATGCTAACCGACTGTCTTGGGCCCCTTTACCTTCAACTACCCTGTTCCATGGGATTTCCCTTAGCAATTGCTTGAAAAGGCCAAAGTCAGCCCTACTGAAGTCCAGGGTTGCGATTCTACTCGGTATTCTGTTCCTGCCACATGAGATCCTAAACTCCACCATCTCATGGTCGCTGCAACCAAGGCTGCCCTCAACCTTCACCACTTCAACCAGCCCCTCCTTGTTAGTGAGGACAAGATCCAGCAGCGCTCCTCTCCTAGTTGGCACATTCACCATTTGCATCAGGAAGTTTTCATCAGTGCACTGAAGGAACCTCCTGGACTGCAGATGGATGGCTGAGTAGGCCTTCCAGCAAATGTCAGGGTAGTTGAAATCCCCCATGATAACCAGGGCTTGTGATTGTTAGGCTGCTATCATTAGACACTATACACCACAGGCTAAAAGTATTGCAAGCTCAGCTATTGACTATACTTCAGGATTGCCTACAAAATAAAGTCTTGGCCAAATCACTGGGGCAGTTTGGAGTATCGTGCCATTTTTTAGCTCCTTTCTGTGCTGGATGTTTGATGAGAATTAAAGGATTTAATTTTGTGACTGTGGACAGGGAAAAAAGCTGATGTGAAGGCAAGGCACAAAGCAGACAAAGGCTTCCCAGTTAAGGAGTAGGAAGTTAGCCATATTTAGCAGATTTATTTTCCGCCCCCAGAGATACCTTTGTAAACCTCTTGTCTACAGCATGTTTTTCTGACATTCCTGTGGTTTGTGGGATTAATAACAACTGGTAGCATATCATACCTGTTGTGGCAGTTGGTGTCTATCAATTTTAAGTCAATTTCTTTTCTACCATTAAACTTAAAAATGTATAAAATTTTGAAGTATCTGTAGCAACAAATGTTGATGCTAAAGGTATAAAAAGGAAGACAGATTAAAATAGGCCTAACGAATGCCTGGTGATATAGAATCATAGAATGGTTTGGGTTGTAAGGGACCTTAAAGATCATCTAGTTCCAATCCCTTGCCATGGGTAGGGTCACCTACCACTAGACCAGGTTGCTCAAAGCCCCATCCAACCTGGCCTTGAATGCTTCCAGGGATGGGACATCCACAACTTCTTACGGGTTATTTCGTAGAGCAGGCGTACAATTAGACTGTGATTTGCAATGTGCATTCTCCAAAACCCCACGACACCTAGGAAAGTTTGGGTTTCTTTCTTTCAGATCCTTGTGGTGGTTTTACCTTGTTAGGCAGCTGAACTCTACCACAACCGCTCTCTCACTCCCCCTCCTCAGAAGAGGAGGGGAAAAAGTAAAGGAAAGGACAACTCATGGCTTGAGATAAGGATAATTTAATTAAAGGGAAAAATAATTATTAAGGAAAGATTATTATTAATTGAACAATTTAACTAAAGGCAAAAAGGGGAAAGGGGAAAAAAGGGAAAACGGAAAAAACAAAGGAAAGGCTGTGTGGAAGTGCAGAGGAAAAAAATACTCTCTGCTTCCCACAAATGAGCGATGCTTGACCACGTCCTTGAAGCAGGGCCTCAATGCACATAGCCGGTGTTCGGGAGGACAGATGTTTTCGCAACGAGAGCCAACCCCTCCCCTCTTCTTCCTTTTTCCACCTTTTATTGCTGAGTGTGACATCATATGGTATGGAATATCCCTTTGGTTGGTTTAGGTCAGCTGCCCTGGTGATGTTAGAAAGATAATAATCTTTCCACCAACTAACAAAAAAGAAACCCAAACTTTCCTAGGTGTCGTGGGGTTTAGGAGAATGCACATTGCAAATCACAGTCTAATTGTACGCCTGCTCTACCAAATAACCCGTAAGAAGTACATCAGCTTTGCTAGCAGGATGTCGTGGGAGACAGTATCACAAGCCTTGCTAAAGTCAAGGTAGATGACATCCACTGCTCTCCCTCCATCAACCCAGCTGGTGATGCCATCATAGAAGGCAACGAGGTTGGTGGAGCACGACTTCCCCTTGGTGAATCCATGCTGACTACTCCTCATAACCTTCTTCTCTTCCAATTGCTTGGAGATGGCATCCAGAACAAGCTGTTCCAACACCTTTCCAGGGACAGAGGTGAGACTGACTGGCCTGTAGTTTCCCAGATCCTCCTTCTTGCCCTTTTTGAAGACCGGAGTGACATTGGCTATCCTCCGGTCTTCAGGCACCTCTCCTGTTCTCCAAGAGCTTCAAAGATGAAAGAGAGCCGTTCGGCGATAACCTCTGCCAGCTCCCTCATCACACGTGCATGCATCCCGTCAGGGCCCATGGATTTGTGTGCGTTGATCCCAGTCAGATGCTCCCGAACCACCCCCTCCTCAACCAGAGGGGAGTTCTCCATTTCCCAGACTCTTTCTCCTCCCTCCAGGGTCCAGGAGTCCTGGGGGGGTAGTCTTTGAAGCAAAGACTGAAGCAAAGAAGGCATTCAATATCTCTGCCTTCTCAGCATCCCTCATTACCAGGACACCCGTCTCGTTCAGCAGGGGACCCGCATTATCCCTAGTCTTCCTTTTATTGTTTACATACTTAAAAAAACCCTTCTTATTATCCTTTATCTTCTTTGCCAGCTTCATCTCCAGGTGGGCTTTAGCCTTCCTCATCGCGTCCCTGCAGGCCCTGACAACACTCCTATACTCCTCCCAAGAGGACAGGCCTGTCCTGGTTTTGGCTAGGACAGAGTTAATTTTCCTCCTAGTAGCTGGTAGGGTGCCCTGTTTGGGATTTAGGATGAGAAGAGTGTTGATAACATGCTGATGTTTTAATTGTTGCAGAGCAGTGCTTACACCAAGCCAAGGACTTTTCAGCTTCTCGCTCTGTCCTGCCAGCGGGCAGGCTGGGGGTGCAGCAGGAGCTGGGAGGGGACAGACCCAGGACAGCTGACCCAAACTGGCCAAAGCAGTATTCCATATCATATGACGTCACCCTGAACAGTTAATATGGGGTGGCTGGCCGAGCCTGGGGTGGGACCACTGCTCTGGTCAAGATGGGCATCGGTCAGCGGGTGGTGAGCAATTGCATTGTGCATCACTTTCTTTGTACATGCTATGATTATTACTATTATCATCATTATTATTATTTCTCTTTCTTTTCTGTCCTATTAAACTATCTTTGTCTCAACCCATGAGCTTTTTGTTTTTTTCCCTGATTCTCTCCCCCATTCATTGGGGCAGGGGGGTGAGCGAATGGCTGTGTGGTGCTTAGCTGCCTGCCAGGTTAAGCCACAGCACAGGTGCATGGGAACAATAAAGAAAAGACCCAATGGGGATCCCAAACGACTAAACAAACCAGAAGAACTGGTCAGTCAGCTCATGAACCACAAACTGGATTTTGAAGTCAGTGTCACATGGAGAGGGCAGGTGGTGGTCGCAGAGATCCCTTTCCCCTGGGTGGTGGTGGGGATCTTACAGCTACTTTTAAGACCATTATGGGGTGCAGGCTGGTGCTATGCGTCTTTCTTTGTCCTTAGGTTGAAGACCTTATACAATGTTTCAAAAATTTCCAAATGACTTTGTTACAGGGAGAAGTCAGGACTGTATTATGACTTTTCTGCATTCCCGTCCAGGCCTGCAGCAACCAAAGAAAGGAGAACAGGCATTGAAGTGACAGCAGAATTCAAGGAAAAAAAATGAAAAAAATCTGGAGAAGTTTGACTGGTAACCAACTCCCCTCGTATCCTGTTAATTAATTTTCCCTCTTTTTGTGTTAAATTGATTGTCTAGTGTTTCATTTTATATATGTGTTGTAGCAGTGTGTCAGCAGACATGCCAGTTCTCTTAAAAGATATTTACTATGCTCCTGGGAAAGTGGGAAGCTTTGGCTGTATAAATCCCCTTTTTAAGGACACTAAAAGGCAAACTGCTAAGTTGAACAGAAGCCAAGTGGCAACCTGGCTTGCAAGCAAGGTGGATGCACAGTGCAGGCAGACCTAGTTGATATGCAACAGTTTTCCAAACACAATGGTAGTGTTAAGTACATCCCAGTGATGCTAGACATATTAGCCATGTATGCCTGGGCCATTAGTCTAAAAGGCAGAACAGGTGATGAAAGAGCCAGGTATACTGGTTCTGGCTGGGATTGAGTTAATTTACTTCATAGCAGCTCCTGTGCATCTGTTTTAGATTTGTGACCAAAACAATGCTGATAGTACACTCAGGTTTTAGCTATTGCTGAACAGTATTTGCATAACATCAAGGCTTTCTCTGTCTTACATTATACCCCCAATGCAGTAGGTTGGGAGAGGACACAACCAGGCAGATGACCTAAACTAACCAAAGAGATATTCCATGCCATATAGAACATCACGTTCAGCAATAAAAAGGAGAAGAGGGGTGTTTAGGTAGCTTATCCATCTTTTCCTCAGGGTCTGGCTGGGCATTGGTTTAACTGTGGGAGGTGGTGAGTGATTGCCTTTACATCACTTGTTTTGTTTTGTGTCTTTTTCATCTTCAACTTCTCCTTCACTTATAAAACTATTTTTATCTCAACCCACAAGTTTTCTTACATTTACTCTTCCTTTTCTCTTCCCCCATCCCACTGAGAGTGGAGGAGGGTGGGAGAAGCGAGTGAGCAGCTGTGTGGTACTTAGCTGCCAAGAAGGGTTAACCCACAACACCAGGGATTTAAAAATAATTTTAGCAGGGGGTGCAATTCTCAGGAATTACAGACTGATTGGGGAGAAGAATTTTTAAGCCAGCCTTTGAAAAAGATTATAAAGCAATTTAATGTTCCATTTTTTTACTAAATTGAAGTAAAAGCCCCTATCATAAAGCATTTTAACAGGACTCTCAAAACCAAGATGTGGTTATATTTTACAGCACACAGCACTGTTCACTATATTGATGTCCTGTCAGAGTTTATAAAGAGCTATAACCATAGCTTCCACAAGACTAACAGAGCCAAGCCTGTGGATGTCAATCCTTCAAACTCAGCAAGGTTTTGAAAAGCTGTATATGGGGATGCATTTAAAATTAAAGAATCTGTACCTCTGTTCAAAAAGGGAGACCACGTCAGGGTGTCTGGAATGAAAGACAATGAGATTTGAGAAAAGTTCACAGATTAAATTTTCATAGCTGAAATTGTAAGAAGTGGACAGATACCTGTGTACCTGTTCTAGGTTTGACTTTAGCTGGCTGCCATACGTCCACCTGGTCACACTCTCACTCATCTTCCTCTACAGGACAGGGGGGAAAATAAGATGGAAAATCTCATGGGTCGTGCTAAGGTCAGGGAGATCACTTATCAACTACCATCAAGGGCAAAACAGGCTTGACTTCAGATAGATTAATTTAATTTGTTGCTAATTAATAACAGAGTAGAATAGTGAGAAACAAAGACAGAACTAAAACCACCTTTCCCCCACCTCCCACTTCTCCCCAGTCTCAACTACATTCCCTGACCTTCTACCTTCTCCCTCGCCGAATGTCTCAGGGGTGGGTGAGGAATGGGTGTTGGGGTCAGTCCTTAACACTTCTCCTCTGACGCTCCTTCTTCACACTGCTCATACTTCAAGAACTGCTCCAGCATGGGTCCGTACCACAGGGTACAGTCCTTCAGGAATGGACTGCTCTAGCATGGGTCCCCCAGGGACTGTACTTCAGGCCAGAAAACCTGCTCCTGTGTGGGTTCTCCATGGGCTACATCTTTCTTCAGACCATAGCCACCTGCTGTGGCATCAGGTCCTCCATGGGTTGCAGTGTGGATATCTGCTCTGATGTGGTTTTTCCTATGGGCTACAGGGAATATCTGCTCCACCGTGGTCTCCTCCATGGGCTACAGGGTGACAACCTACTTCACCATGGTCTTCTGCATGCATGTTGAGGGTTAACCCTGGTAGGCAGCCAAGCCCTACACAGCCAAAACCAGTACAACAGGCTGCAGGGAAATCTCTGCTCTGGAACCTGGAGCACCTCCTCCCCTTCCTTTTTCACTGACTTTGGTGTCTGCAGGATTGTCTCTCTCACATTTTTCTCATTCCTTTCTCTCACAGCTATTGTGCAATGGATTTTACCCTTTGTTAAATATGTTTTCAGAGAGGTGCCACCAGCTTCACTGTTTGGCTCAGCTTTGTCCAGAGGTGGGTCCCTTTTAGAGCTGGCTGGAACAAGCTCTGTCCTACACAGCGGGAGGCAGCCCCTGGTCCCTTCTAACAGAGGCTACCTCTGCAGTCTCCTCATTACCAAAATCTTGCCACGTAAAACCAATAGGGTACTGCTTAATAGACTATGGTTATGAAGCAACTGAGGAGAGATTTTACCCTAAAGAACCTCAAAAAGTGAATCCTGACAAAGGGCAGAATCTACAAAATTAAGAAGATCTATGCAAAAGAGAAAAGAAAGAAACAGCTGCTGGTGAAGTGATATGGCCCCAGAAATTTAACAGATGGATAGAAGCCTCCCAAGTCCAAGACATCTAGTGATTTGTACTGGAGCAGGGTAGGAAAAAGGATGGCAGATGGGTGTTTCTACATCACGCTACCCAGCAATGCCAGCTTTAGGTTCTTCCCCCAAAACACCTGCTCAAAATTTACTGTACAGCTAGTGAGGCCCCTGGAGCTCCCAGGTGTGGAGTGGGAGGTAGAAATGAAGTATCTGCACATCTGGAATAACATCAATTAGGATGCCATCTTTGAAATAGGGCTTTAGGGCAAGACACGGCAGCATACTTTGCGGAAAGTCCCTCTCCATGTTGATGAAATCTATGAACCATCTTATTAACCTCCACAACAAAGCTTCAGTTGTCAACTTGTTAGTGTTGGGGAGAATCGAATGGATGTTTTATTAATGTCTCTTAGGTGATGGGTCATACAGTATAATTAAGCATTGCCGAATGTACTTACATTATCAATTAATTTATGTATACTGGGAAGTTTAGGGAGTATATTATCAAATAATCTATGTATACTGGGAAACTTAGGGAGTATACTGAACAGTCAAATGAATCTTTGAAGGGGAACCCTGGGAGGGAACAGATACAACCTGACCTTGGATAAGGGCCTGGAAGTGCTGAAATGAGTTGAAGCAGAACCAAGGAGCGGAGGGAGCATGCGTCGAGTGAGAAAGGTGAAAAGTTTAGCAGAGAGGAAGACTCCTTACTTCATCTGGACGACCACCTGGACGACCACCAGAGAGCGCCACGCATGTGCAAAGGGGAGGGGAGCTAATTAGAATGGAATGCGAGGCTGATGTTGCAACCTGTAATGAATATGTATGCCTTATGTAATGTTGAATGTATAAATAATGGCTGGAAAGTAACGGGACTTGAAGCCAGATTTGGGCACCTGCCCCGGCTTCCAGCGCTGAATAAAGCACCTTCATATAATCACTTGGTGGTTATGTGGTTGCTACGCTAACAAACTCTCCAACAGTGGGCCTGGTCTAGGACCCTGTCATAAGGAAAACAAAGCTCAAGATGTGTGAAAAGCCTTACACTTTTTCTACAGTCAGGGATCTGGCACATATTTTGGGGGCTTCTCTGGGTGTTGCTGCTAAGAAATTTCCCAGGATGGATGGGATTGCCTGTGCTCTCACTATTTTATTCACTCCCTTTGACTGCAATGGGCCAGAACTGATATATCAGATTTCCTGTCCCATGTTTCTCTTACTTCCCAAAAAGGATCTTAACAGTTCTAGATCTATATAAGCACAAATACAGGCTGGGCAGAGAATGGATTGAAAGCAGCCCTGAGGAGAAGGACTTGAAGGGTGCTGGTTGATGAGAAGCTCAACAGGAGCTGGCAACGTGCACTTGCAGCCCAGAAAGCCAACAGTATCCTGAGCTGCATCAAAAGGAGCATGGCCAGCAGGCCGATGGGAGGTGATTCTCCCCCTTTACTGTGCTCTCGTGAGACCCCATCTGGAGTACTGCATTCATCTCTGGGGCCCCCAGCACAAGAAGTACATGGAAGTATTAGAATGAGTCCAGAGGGCCACAAGGATGATCAGAGGGCTGGAAGAACACCTCTCCTACGAAGACAGGCTGAGGGAGTAGGAGTTGTTCAGCCTAGAGAAGAGAAGGCTCTGGGGAGACCTTAGAGGGGCCTTCCAGTACCTAAAGGGGGGCTACAGGAAAGCTGGGGAGGGACTCTTTGTCAGGGAGAGAAGCGATAGGGCAAGGAGTAATGGCTTTAAACTAAAAGAGGGTAGATTTAGATTGGATAGTTGGAAGAGATTCTTTACTCTGAGGGTGGTGAGGCAATGGAACAGGTTGCCCAGAGAAGTTGTGGACGCCCCATCCCTGGAAGCATTCAAGGCCAGGTTGGATGGGGCTTTGAGCAACCTGGTCTAGTGGTAGGTGACCCTACCCATGGCAAGGGATTGGAACTAGATGATCTTTAAGGTCCCTTACAACCCAAACCATTCTATGATTCTATATCACCAGGCATTCGTTAGGCCTATTTTAATCTGTCTTCCTTTTTATACCTTTAGCATCAACATTTGTTGCTACAGATACTTCAAAATTTTATACATTTTTGAGTTTAATGGTAAAATTTAAAATTTAATTGAGTAAAAAAGAAATTGACTTGCAGAGGTGGGAATGACAAACTCCCAACCGACCCTGAACGTGTGCGGGATTTGCTGCTCCACCTGGATCCATACAAGTCCATGGGTGCAGATGGGATTCATCCCAGGGTGCTTAAAGAGCTGGCTGACGTCATCGCGGGACCTCTCTCAATTATTTTTCAACGATCTTGGGAATCTGGAGAGGTCCCATTGGACTGGAAGCTGGCAAATGTTGTGCCAATTTTCAAGAAGGGCAAGAAAGAAGACCCTAGCAATTACAGGCCTGTCAGTCTCACGTCAGTGCCTGGTAAAATTATGGAGAGGATGATCCTTGAAGCTATTGAAGCGCACCTGGGGGACAATGCAGTCATTGGTCCCAGCCAACATGGGTTCACGAGGGGTAGGTCCTGCCTAACAAATTTGATTTCTTTTTATGATAAGATCACCCATCTATTCGATCAAGGGAAACCAGCTGATGTGATCTTTTTGGACTTCAGCAAAGCTTTCGACATGGTTTCCCATAGGATCCTACTGGACAAAGTGTCCAGCATACAGCTAAACAAAAACATCATACGATGGGTGAGCAATTGGCTGACGGGCAGGGCTCAAAGGGTTGTGGTAAATGGGGCCACATCAGGCTGGCGGATGGTCACTAGTGGGGTCCCTCAAGGCTCCATTTTAGGGCCAGTCCTCTTCAGTGTTTTTATAAATGATTTGGATGTAGGACTAGAGGGTGTTTTGAGGAAATTTGCCGACGACACCAAACTTGGAGGAGCTGTGGACTTGGATGAGGGTGGAAAGGCCTTGCAGAGAGATCTGGACAGATTGGAGAGCTGGGCGATCACCAACCACATGAAGTTTAACAAAAGCAAGTGCCGGGTCCTGCACCTGGGACAGGGCAACCCTGGCTATACGTACAGACTGGGCGATGAGACGCTGGAGAGCAGCCCCGCAGAGAGGGATCTGGGGGTTGTGGTTGACAGCAAGTTGAATATGAGCCAGCAGTGCGCCCTGGCAGCCAGGAGGGCCAACCGTATCCCGGGGTGCATCAAGCACGGCATCGCTAGTCGGTCGAGGGAAGTGATTGTCCCGCTCTACTCTGCGCTGGTGCGGCCTCACCTCGAGTACTGTGTGCAGTTTTGGGCACCACAGTACAAAAAGGACGTAAAACTGTTGGAGAGTGTCCAGAGGAGGGCGACAAAGATGGTGAAGGGCCTAGAGGGGAAGACATATGAGGAGCGGCTGAGGTCACTTGGCCTGTTCAGCCTGGAGAAGAGGAGGCTGAGGGGGGACCTAATCACAGTCTACAACTTCCTCGCGAGGGGGAGTGGAGAGGCAGGTGACCTATTCTCCATTATCACCAGTGACAGGACCTGCGGGAACGGTGTTAAGTTGAGGCAGGGGAAGTTTAGGCTAGACATCAGGAAGAGGTTCTTCACCGAGAGGGTGGTCGCACACTGGAATAGGCTCCCCAGTGAAGTAGTCACTGCACCAAGCCTGTCTGAATTTAAGAAGCAATTGGACTGTGCACTTAGTCACATGGTCTAAACTTTTGGGCAGACCTGTGCGGTGCCAGGAGTTGGACTTGATGATCCTTATGGGTCCCTTCCAACTCTGGATACTCTATGATTCTATGACTAACCACCCTACTTGTTTACTCAAATGTATATCAGACCAGGAAGGCACTTCCCTTACATACAGAGGGGGCTGACATTTTGTTACAGGTGCCATTTTATTGAAGGGAGCTACTATTTTGTTAAACATAACTCATGTGTTTTCATACTCCAGCGACTGGCTGATGGACATTTCTTGACACTGTCATACCCATATGTTCTCAGGTAGCCTTGCGACTGTCTGGTAGGACTAGTCACCCTTATCAGTGTACCTGGGAGCACACCAGTAAAGGAAGCCTACTGTCATTACGTACAGTGTGGCTGCCACTTTTGACAGCGTCATTCCCCATATGTTTTCATATTGCTCTGTGATTGGCTGACAGACATTTCTTGACACCATTATGCCCACATTTTCTCAGGGAGACCAGCCCAGTGACTCAGGGACCTGGGGTCTCTGCTTAGGCTGAGAGAGGCGGCTGCCACTTTCCTGTTTGCAGGTTCAACCAACAGTGAAGCTTAGCATGTATCCCAGAGACACACACACACAGAGGACACTAACACGGCTAGTCACACACAAACTGACACAGATGAGGCACTGTCTTCAACAGCACCTACATACAGGACTCACATAGAATGTAAACATAGACAGCCAAGTCCCCCTTCATCTGGTACAATAGGTCACTAGTGAAGGCACACACACAACGCAAGCACATGCACAGTCACAGATTCGTCAAGTACCGGCATGGCCCCTCTGTCCACCTGGTACCATTGCCTAGATCCCACCCACTTCACAGGTCCTCTGCTCACTGGTTGGTCCAGTTTGATGTTCACATGCAGCACTCACACGCTCGTCCCACAGGCACTCCACATTCACAAGTCCCCCACCAGCTAGTCCAGCAGGAAGTTGGCTAGTGTATACATATGCATACCAGGTTTGGGGAAAATACAGACACTTGGCACCCCTCCCCCAGCAGCCAGCACCAGGCATGCAGGCTGTGACCTGTTGTCCTGCTCCAGCCACAGTACTGAGCCTCTCACTAATGCTAGTCCCTCCCAGTATCTGTTTTTCAGGACAAAAAATGGTCCTGCGCTAGTGGCTGGAGGTTAAGTACTCCTGCCAATCCAGTATCTGATTCTGAGACCCTATTCACTCTAGTAGCTGGGTTGCCTACACCCTCAGTCTGACTCCAGCAGCTGACACCCAGTCCATTCATGACGATCCCCCCAGTAGCTGGTACTCCAGCTTCAAGGTCTTTAGGACCCTCCCTAGATCCAGAGAGCTATGGCCCCTCCAACAACTGACACTAGGACCCTCATTCACTGCAGCCGATGACACCACAGGCCAGCGGCACCTATACCCCGGGTCTGACTCCAGCAGCTGGCACCAACCACACACACAGATCTCATGAGTAGCTGTCACTTAGTCCTTGCAGCACACATATCCATGGGATAGAGAATGAGAACATGCAAATGTAGTCCTGATACCAGTGTATAGTTAATTCTGTTTTGTGTGAAAGAGATAAAATATGTACTTTGAGGAAAAGGCAAGATGACCCAGGCCTTGGAGATGTCTAAAGGATGATTAACTGAGGCACTGCTAATCAGGAAGACCATTACATTGACATTCTTGAGGGAAACATCCTGAATTATGCCCTTGAATTCATCACCAATCAACCTAACTAGTTGGCTGAAAAACAAAGATTAAGAGTATTCTAATGTGAACTATCTGTGAACCATCCTCATTATAATAGTAAAAATCACACCCCTAGGCTGGGAGACCCCAGCCCAACAAGGGACCCTTCCTCTCTGAGGTTGCACAGAATGATTGTGTCATGGCAGCAGTATGCTAATTACATAACCAAGCAGAGGCTAGGGGATTGTACAAACATGTAAACGTATTGATAAGGGATTGTATAAAGAATGGCCTGGAAAATCCTTAGGTTTGATAGCTTTGTGGGAAACCACCTGGTACCCAGACTTGCTCAATTCTGAAATAAACAATATTTCAACCTAGGGTGTGGATTGGTTCACTGCACAATGGGTAACTGTGAGAAACACTCCGTAGCCAATAACTTAGGCTCAGGTGAGGATCTCAGTGAAGTAGTAATTTATTCGCGATTGCAATGGCGGGCGCCCCACAAGCAGGAGAGCGCACCTACTAGTTCCAAAAACACAGTTTATATACTTTTTGATGACAGGACCCTCCCCTGTTTCCCCACTGGAGTGGGTAATCCAGGTTCACAATCTATCTGATGCTTCACAGACAATGCCTGGCCTTCAGTTGCCGGCCTGTTTTTGAGATGGTAATGTTTTCTCCCCTTATCTGGCTTGACTTAACATAGTGATTTACACCTGATTGCTCTAAGGAGTCTGGTTGTCTGCATTTTAGGAGGTCACCTGCTGAGCTTTCTTATCACTGTAAGCATATCTCAATACCACATTCCTTCCTTCTATACAATGTAACACTGCAAAAACAACATTTCTATTCCCACAATTCCCCCCTTTTCTCTTTTTATAATTTGTTGATTTTTGCAAAATTTTTCTCTAAGATGTAATTTGGTAGATGTCTTCCTCTTCTTCACTTTCTTTGCTTTCCATTTCCTCTAATATCATCATCTTATGCAACAACCAATGGCTGTCAAAACTCCTGCTACTACAATCAAGGATGTAAATATGGACACTACCATCCCTTTCCATTTACCAAACCAAGATTCCAACCATCCTGTGATGGAAGTGTCTGCTCCTGAGTTTTCTGCCAATTCATTGGCAAGGGTGGTAAGCCCTTGCAATGCTCTAGTTACTGTGCCATCCGGGGCAGTATTGTTAGGGATAAAAGTACAACAACGGTTGCCCAGCATCACGCACACACCACCTTTCTCCGCAAGTATCATATCTAATGCTATTCTGTTTTCCCAAGCCATTTTGCTGGTGGCATCTAGTTGTTCAGCGATTCCTCTTATCACATCTCTTGTATAGTTTATGAATCTCTGCTGATTATAATAGATATAATTAATTCAATCCACATTTTTATTAATTGTTACCCACCAGAACAGTGACTCAAACCCTGTAGCAATTTGATTCCTGGCTTTATGTTCATCAGGAACTCCTCTAGGCACCCCAATAGAATCTATGTACGCTCTATCATCAAATGATACTCCTAAGCTTCTTTTACTTCTTCTGGGTATTTGTGATGTTTCTCTTTCAAATGCCAGGGTGAAGGGTATAGCTAATTGAACAAGTGCACAAGTGCCTCCCCAGTTAGATGGCAGGATGGACCGTAAGATCTTCCCTCCACAGTACCACCAGAGATCTGCCCTGGGGATCTCAAGTCTTGAATAGTTTCCCATCAAGTCCTCGGTAGCATTCAAGGTCCTCGTGCACAAGGCAAATTCTCCCAGATGCTGGGTAGCACTCACACCCTGCTGTGAGAGGCAAGCTGTATGGTTACCTATAGCTGTGGAGAATACAGGGGGAGCCCTGATATTGCTATCATGCAAGGAAGGGAATAGCAAAGAGAGAGACTTACAGGCCTCATTTCCCCAGGCAGTCTTTTCTTGGTACAATGCAATCATACATCGCATTCCCTGGGAATCCTCGGTCCACCCCAATGGGCAGGGCACTATCTGGGCAATCGGTCATCCTGAGGCACAAGCATAGCAATTGCTATGGTTGAGACTCTGGACAGTATATTTGACCCATTCTATCCAGGCATTCACATCCCCATACCCTGTTTCAATCTCAAATGTTTGAACTGCCACATTTCAAAGAGGGCCTCCTGTTTTCTCTCCTGTTTTCTCCTTGAGTTTCTCCCTTTCTCTGATGGCAATAGAGGATCGTTTCCATACAGCTATTCTCAAACTGGCTGTTGGGTCTCTACCAGTTATTTGTTCTCTCTGCTCAATTGTCGTTGGGCATTTAAATCTCCACAAGCTAACACCTCACAAGCATCAAACATGACAGATTGTGGTACGTAACCCTCTGTCACATTCACCCATATTTTTATGGGGTATCCCATCTTACTGTTATCTGGTCATGCCTTTTCCAAGTTGCCAATTGACCAAGGCTTTCTCTGAGGCCTACAATCACTAAAAACAAAATTAATAATTGATTTTTCCCTGTCATTATTTTTAAACCTTAGGTTTCCAAATAATTATCAATACAAAGAATAAGATATACACTACTACTATAACAAACCCCCCTTGGGAACACTTCAATTCACTATAGGTCTGTCCTTTCTCTCAATCACAAGTCACACTCATTAGTTACCTGTGAAAATAAAAGGTTAGTTTACAATTGCAAGCTCTTATCCCTCTCAGAGTCCACTATGAGATTATTTTCTCTTCGATTTCAGCTTCCAACAAGTCTTCTGTAGGAACAGCTTCCCAGGTACTAGGGTCGATGGATGCCTTCACTCGAGTATAGTGAGTCCAACCTTTTTCCGCAGTTCCTATGGCTGTTTCAGTGGTTAGTAGTACTTGGAATAGTCCTTCCCATTCGGGCCGGAGTTGATCCTTTCCAGGTCTGAATCAGGACCCAATTTCCCACAGGTCCTGAGAAATGACAAAGAAGAGGACAACCCCAGAATACAGTTCTTAAGAAAACTCTCTTGTTTCGAATTGTGGTATCTCATCCCTTCTGCCCAGATAGGGTAATCCGAACAGCATCTCATATGGTGAAATTCCTATATCGTTTCTTGGTGCTGTTTGAACCTGTAGGAGTGCTAAAAGTAAACATTTTACCCAAGGAAGTTGGGTTTTTAACACTAATTTAGTTAATTGCTTCTTTAATGTCTGGTTCATTCGCTTTGCCTTCCCAGAAGAGGAGGGGTGCCAGGGGGTGTGAAAAGCCCATTCAATCTCTAAGGCCTGCATTAACCCTTGCAGTACTTGTGAAGTGAAATGACCTCCTTGATCTGAATCAATGTTTTCAGCTATCCCATATCTAGGGACTATTTGCTCCAGTGATACCTTAGCCACCGTGTTTGCAGTGGCAGATACAGAGGGGAAAGCTTACACCCATCCAGTCACGTGGTCAATTAGGACAAACAAGTACTTAAATCTCCCTCCTTTAGGTAACTCAGTAAAGTCTACCTGTATACTTTGGAAAGGTCAAATCCCTGGCTCCCGTCCCCCTCTAGGTTAGTTACAAATGACCTTTTTATTTACCTTTTGACATATGGCACATCCTCTGCATATTTGCTTCACTGAAGTGTATATTCCTACATAGACATACTTTCTTAGCACAACATCACACATTGCTTGCATCTCCCAATGACTCTCTTGATGTAAAACATCATATTTGCCTCATTGGTGCTTTATTCAGCATTTCTCTCCCATCAGGGAGTATCCATTTTCCCTCAGGCTTCGTGGCTCCTGATTCCTTAAAAAAAAAAAATCTTTCTCTTAAAACTTTTTAGTTCTTTCTTAGTTTTCAACAATTCCCTGAATCCTCTCTGGATTTATTCTCAGTTTTCCCTCAGACATTAGATGCCTTAAATACCTGACTTCTCTTTCTACATATTGTAATTTATTTTTCAATACTCCCAAGCCCTGCTTTCCCAGAAAGTTGAATAGCTTGTTAGTAGCTTCCTTCACAACTGTTTTCTCCTGTCCTGACAATAAACGATCATACACGTTTTGTAATAGAAATTCCTCCTTGGGAGGTTGGAATTGCTCCAAAATCTGTTCTAGAACTTTGCCCAAATTAATCGGTGGCCCTGTAAACCCCTGAGGTAAAACTGTCCATATGTATTGTTGCTTCTGCCCCCATTTCAGGGTCTTTCCAGTCAGAGGTGAATATATCTTTGCTCTCAGGGCCTGAGAACACTCCATTAATACCACTGTTATTCCAGTCTACCAATTTACTATTTGAATGCCCAATTTCATCATCAAATCCCTTCCCAACAAGTTAGTCCCTGCCTTGGGTACATACAATAATTGCCCAGAGATCATTTTATCCCCTAGTCTCAGCTTGGTATCCCCCAAAGGTGGCACTGTTATCCCAGCCCCTTCTACCCCCATCACTTTTTAGGGTTTCATTAGTTAATTTAATCCCTGATACTTTACAGGCCAGTAATGACCTAGCTGCCCCTGTGTATTGTGTTTGATGGCAAGGTTCGGGAGGGGGCTGCAGTGGCAGCCCCCACGAGGAGAATCCAGAAACCACCCCGTGGCAGATAAGGGACAATTTCATCCGGCCCCAGAGGGGCCCACCGCTGCCCAGAGCCAAGCCATGAGCAACACAGTCCGTGCCTCTGTGAGAGCACATCCAAGGAAAGTGAACAAACAAAAACCTGCTGCTCAACAGCAGCTGGGAGAGCGAGGAGTGAGAAACCTCCCCGCAGACACCAAAGTCAGCACAGAAGGAGGGGGTGGAGGCACTCCAGGCGCCGGAGCCGAAGACCCCTGTGGCCTGTGGAGACGCCCCTGGTGGAGCAGGCTGCCCCCCCCGCCCCCCCCCCCCCCTTCTCGATACTTGGGAAACTGACCAAACACCACAGCAAATATACCAAAACTTCTAGACTGTTACTTAGATAGTGCCTACATCCTCTTTCCCTGCTCATTCAACTTTCCCAACTCATTCAAAAAACAGCTCTGTCAAACATTACATACCACACCTTTAACACCTTCAATAACCCTTTTTAACACTTCTTCTTATCTTTCTCCAGCCTGTACTTTCACCAAAGTCTCAGTCATTAGCCAACTTAATTCCATACCTTTCTCCCTCATCCCATTTTCCTTCTCTCCTCCTTCTTCCACTCCGGATATTCCTACCTGAAGTGGCCAGCCTGTCCACACTTAAAACATCCCATCAAAGCCTGTCCCTGCTAAGATTCAGGCCACAACACGGGTAGCTTTCCTTGCCTGCCATTCCTTCATCTCTCTTCCTCTCCTTTCCATCCTGGCCCTGACTCCCCCTGAAGATTTTCTTCCTCTTTCTCCAACCCTCTGCCTGACTACCTGCTACACTGTCAATACCATTAGTTTCACTCTCTGCTTTCCTTCTCATCTCCCCTCCTGACACACACGTTCAGGGCCTCCCACAGGAGGGCCCCCCAGTGACTGTTCACTACATCCCCCCCACCTTCTGGAGCATTTTCTGTGCATCTTGCCAGGCTTCAATCACAAAATGAACTTTCAAGAGCCCTTGGGATACCGGGTCCTCAGGATTCATCCCCAAGTACTTTCTCATTCTGACCCCAAGTCTCTCATATGATTTCTGTGTTGCACACTATTATTCTTCCAGCCAGGATCGGCAAGTGGGTATTTCTGCCCTGCCGGTATTACCCCTGGTCCTGGAGGATGAGTTCTTTCCCATTTTTGTATAGCAGCTCTCCTCCTGATCATTCCCATTTCTTTCCCTGTAAACAACATATTTATATACATAATTCCCCCTCCCCAAGAGTATAAGTTAAGTCCTAGGAAACTCCTAACCTCTCTGCTGGTAAGGAGGGGGGGAAGTTCACTTAAGAGGATACACAGTTAGTGTTAGTACTGTTAGTATCAGGGAAGGCAAAATTCTCAGTATCTCTTCTACCTTGTTCTAATTCTTGCCAGAGCCTAGAGTACGCTCTTCTGTAGGGACAGTGTTAATTGCAGTCCCTGTCTCCTTTCCTGGAGCGACTGCTGCTGCCACCGGTGCAATATTAGGATTATAGGGAGCATAACTTGGCTCCTCCTCCAAAAAAAAAGGAATCTTATTGTTTACACATAAATTTCAAGCCTGAATTTTCATCAGGCCCGTATTTTGGCCAAAATACTGCTGTTTCCTTAATTGGTTCTTTTGTCCAGACTAATACACAATATTTAACCATTTTTATTTTTTTTACCATCTCCTCCAATTTTGAGATTATTTTTCCAATTTCTTATAATTCTTCAGGAAGAACTTTCGGTAGGCACTCCCCCAGGGATATCTCCTTGTCCCCTGGAACTCATATTTCCCATTTTTCCTATTCTGGAAAATGGGGGTGTACTGCCAAGCACTTCACCGTGCAAGGGCTACCGCACACCTATGAGTTTACCAGATTCCCTGGTGTACTTCCGAGCACTACCCCGTGCAAGGATTACCGCACACCAAATTTCCCTGGTGTACTGCCAAGCACTTCCCCGTGCAAGGCTTACCATACACCAAATTTCCCTGGTGTACTTCCGAGCACTACCCCGTGCAAGGATTACCGCACACCAAATTTCCCTGGTGTACTGCCAAGCACTTCCCCGTGCAAGGCTTACCATACACCAAATTTCCCTGGTGTACTTCCGAGCACTACCCCGTGCAAGGATTACCGTACACCAAATTTCCCGAGACTCTTCCTTTCTCTCCCTTATCTCACGCTTCGTCCGTCTCCGGCCGCGCCCCTCGCGGAGCTACGGAATCGCGGATCAGGACTCCACACTCGCTTCGTACAAAAGTACGTCTCAATCACACATCACACAGAGTCTCACCCGACCCCCAAGGCAATATTTAATATTTCTTACCTTGGTCTGTGCACAGAGTTACCGGATCAATTCTTAAAACCCGGAGTGCCTACCTTCTTCCTTTCCCCACTACTTCACGGATCCTGCCTCTTTAATCAGTCTCGGGCCCTCTGTCAGCTCACCTCAGAACCGCCACCGTCGATGCACAGGACCGCTGAAATCAGCGGGGCATGCCTTCCTGCTGCTGCGGCGGTGGGGCTCCCCCGTAGGTGACTGGATCCCGGACGAGCCCCCAGATTGTGAGAAACACTCCGTAGCCAATAACTTAGGCTCAGGCGAGGATCTCAGTGAAGTAGTAATTTATTCGCGATTGCAATGGCGGGCGCCCCACAAGCAGGAGAGCGCACCTACTAGTTCCAAAAACACAGTTTATATACTTTTTGATGACAGGACCCTCCCCTGTTTCCCCACTGGAGTGGATAATCCAGGTTCACAATCTATCTGATGCTTCACAGACAATGCCTGGCCTTCAGTTGCCGGCCTGTTTTTGAGATGGTAATGTTTTCTCCCCTTATCTGGCTTGACTTAACATAGTGATTTTCACCTGATTGCTCTAAGGAGTCTGGTTGTCTGCATTTTAGGAGGTCACCTGCTGAGCTTTCTTATCACTGTAAGCATATCTCAATACCACATTCCTTCCTTCTATACAATGTAACACTGCAAAAACAACATTTCTATTCCCACAGTAACAAATTAGAACTTTTTATCAGACAACAGTCCTGAGCTGAAGAAAACAAGGAAACCTTGAAGAAAACAAGACCAGTAGCCTTGAGCTAGCAAAATCAAAGGAGATAAGGGATGAAAACAAGAAAGCAAGGAGGAAAACAGCTGCAGGAACATTCCAGACTGACCCATAGTAACCTTTTGCTCATTAAAGGTCATTATCATATTAAAAACACACCCATCGAAATGGAAATGTATAGAAATGTGAGATTTGATCCCCCCCCCCTTCCTCTTTAACATGCATGCTCAATAGCAAATAAGCTAGATGAGCTAAAACAACCAATCAGAAGTAGCTAGAGAGAGAGTTTCACAAGTTAGCTGTGTATAAATAATGGTGCTTCAAGTCAGAGGTGTGCTTGCCAAGCACTTGATTCTGCAGAATTAATTACACTCATGTAGATTCTGACTGTGTGCTTATTGGCCAGGTACACCAGGCACAAACCTACAGATAACACAGAGAGATAGTTAAGAAAATGATTTAATCAGAAGATATAAAAAGATAGGACAGATGGCAGTCTTGAGGTGCAGGGCTCAGACAGACTGTCCCTGTTTTATGCTCAACTGGCCCCCTTTATTTCCTTTTCTATCTACCCCCCTCTTTGTTCCTCCCTGCTCCCCTTGCCCTGTAAATCCCTTCATGGATTTGTATAGGGTTTGTATCAAATCCTCTACCCCTCCTAGTCCAGTGTTTCCCCCCTGTTTTACAGTCTTATCAGATACCAAGTCCTGGTTGGGCTTTCCTAGGAATGGTGCCTGTAATTGCTAGATGGCAAATCAATTAGGGAGACTGGTGAAGTTGTTTCTTGACTCTGTCTTCATGTTTGTTTTGTCAGATCTATGTCTAAGTATGTTTGTTTATTGTTTCCCTTTTTCCTTAGCACCCCAATTTAGAAGTCCTTAATTAAATAGTACTGCAGGAATAAACATTCTCACATCAGTTACTTACTTGTCAGTTACTGCAGCTGACCATGTTTGTTTCTGGTCATTGTCTTTGTTAACACTGATCAGAATTTCTGTGTTCTCCTCCCTTTCTTCCTCATCTCAGTTTTGTGAGGCACTTAGTTAGACAATTTTACTTCAAATAATAAACTTTTTCACATTCCACATATCATTACAAAAACATACTTTAATAAGACAATTGAATGAATAATTAAAGTTGAAGTGTGAATAGAAAATAGTTAAACGCAAAACATGTTTGGGGTCCTCCACTTTAACAGGCTGCAGAACAAGCCCTGACACGTTGGGGGGAGGGGGGGGGAACACCAAAAGGGTGAGGAGGCATAGACAAGTCAGAACATGCCCAAGGACTATGGATCCCACCTACAAGGCCCACCAAGGGGTCCCTAGCACAAAACCTGTCACATGCAACACTGTATGTAAAAATGGAAAACCAGAATAAAATGACAGCTTCAGAAGAACATGTGCATGGGGACAACAAAGAAAAGGCCCGAAGGAGATCCCAAAAAAGACCAAACAAACAAGAAGAGTTGGCCAACGGGCCTGTGAACTGCCAACTAGATTTCAAGGTAAGTGTGCCCCAGAGAGGGTGAGTAGTGGTGGGGGAACTCCCTTTCCCAATATCGGGGGGGGGGGGGGGGGGCTTACCTGTAAAACCATTACGAGGTGCAGGCTGGTGCTATATGTGTTTCCTTGTCCTTAGATCGATGCTGCAAATAAGAAGCAGAAGACCAAGCATGCAGTCACGACTGTCCTGTTAGACTATCCTGACTCCTGCAAAAGCAGCAAGACCCAGGCTTTGGGAAACAGACCGCAGCCCCATGCTCTTAGAGACCACAGCTACTACAGAAAGAGCAAGCGGATCAGTAAGAGCAATGGGGGTATTGCAGAGCTGAAAGACCATGACTATTATCTAGTAGAGAGGAGTAGCCAGCAGGATGCTGTTGATAAAAGGGCTGACAGTGGTACTATGACAGAGGCTATTGCAAATCAGGGGGGTGGTCATACAAGTGCTAGTTGTGCTCATAAGGCTGTGGCTATTGTTCACAGGACATTGAAGCAAAACACCCAGTTACAAACAAGGCCATTAATTAGCACAGATAAGCCAGTTGGGGGGGGGGGGGGGATGTAACAGTAAGCAAATGTTTTTAGCTCTCAAAGACCATCATTATTTTCAAGCACAGAAGAGTAGCAGGCAGGATGGTGGTGATAAAAGTGCTGCTGGGGCTGTTAGTTCTGATGCCTTAGCTTACAAGCATGCAAAACAGAAAAAAAAAACAAACAGGTAGAATGAAGATTGCTAATTAGAAAAACTAAGCAATTTTTGTGTCACTGCAAGCATCTTATTGACAAGGGGTTACAGGGACCACAAGGACCCTTAAATGCATACTGTTTTTCTGAATGTGGTGGGCCAGTGAATAAATCTACCATGAAGTTTGATGATGATCCCCTTGAAGGGCCTTCCTAGTTACTGCAGCCCCCTGCAGAACAAGATGCTGTGAAACACAATGAGGATGTTTCCCTGGGGAGGCTGCATGTTGCACTCCCAAGTCCTGAGGAGGCATTTGAAATGCCAGCTTTACCACCACCCTCAAGTGTAGCACGGGTGATGGAGGAAGCAGCAGACTGCCTCATGGCTTCCATGGAGCATGTTAGGCATTAGGAACGGCCAATCTAGAGGTTTGGAGTTAGGCAATATGCAGAAGAATACGGATTTGTTAATTTAGATCAGATATTGCTACATGAAGCTTGTGAAACATTTGTTTGGGGTGAAGAGCAAATTTTTGATCACTTACAGCACCTGTTTGAACCTGGTGATTACGCTCAGCTCCGTCTTGAAGCTGCCAGCATTCGTGACCCTTTGCATTATCCTGCTATTTATCTAAACAATATGGACACTGCAAAATTTTAGACTGTGCCAGTACTCCCCTGAAAAGTAAGAGAGAATTGTGTTTTGATCAGACTTTCTGCCTGTCTGTCATTATTGTGAAAGATATTGGGGGCATGGTATGCAGAACCCTGCGGTCTATCCCCTGGTCCAAAATTATAGACAAAAGGTGGCGGTATTTAATTGATCTAAATAACAGTGACAATAATCTCTAGTTCCACCCCCCCTGCTACGGGCAGGGACATCTTTCACTATATCAGGTTGCTCAAAGCCCCATTCAAAATGACTTTGACCACTTCCAGGGATGGAGCATCCACAAGTTTTCTGGGTTCCAGTGTCTCTCCAACTTGATAGGAAAGAATTTCTTCCTAATGTCTAATATAAACCTACCCTTTTTTAGTTTAAAACCATTACCCCTTATCCTACCACTACAGTCCCTTCTAAAATTCTCTCTCCATCTGTCTTATAAGCCCCCTTTAAGTATTATCATAGAATCATTAAGATTGGAAAAGACCTCCAAGATCATCTGGTCCAACCATTACCCTACCACCAATATCACCCACTAAACCATGTCCCTAAACACCATGCCCAACCTTTCCTTAAACACCCCCAGGAAGGGTGACACCACCACCTCCCTGAACAACACGTTCCAATGCCTGACTACTCTTTCTGAGAAGGAATGTCTCCTAATTTCCAACCTAAACCTCTCTTTCTGCAACTTGAGGCCATTCCCTCGTCCTGTCACTAGTTATCTGAGAGAAGAGGCCGACATCCAGCTCCCCACAACCTCCCTTCAGGTAGCTGTAGAGAGCAATAAGGTCTCCCCTGAGCCTCCTCTTCTTCAGACTAAAGAAACCCAGTTCTCCCAGCCACTCCTCATAGGACTTGTGTTCCAGGCCCTTCACCAGCTTTGTAGACCTTCTCTGGACATGTTCCAGGGCCTCGATGTCCTTCTTGTAGTGAGGGGCCCAAAAGTGAACACAGTGTTTGAGGTGTGGCCTCACCAGAGCAGAGTACAGGGTGATGATCACCTCCCTGGTCCTGCTGGCTACACTATTCCTGATACGAGCCAGGATGCTGTTGGCCTTCTTGGCCACCTGGGCACACTGTGGGCTCATGTTCAGGTGAGCATCGACCAACACCCCCAGATCCTTTTCCTCTGCACAACTTTCCAGTTGCTCTGCTCCAAGCCTGTAGCATTGCATGGGGTTGTTATGTCCAAAGCGCAGGACCCAGCACTTAGCCACGCTGAACCGCATCCCATTGGCCTCTGCCCATCGATCCAACCTGTCTAGGTCCCTCTGCAGAGCCTTCCTACCCTCCGGCAGATCGACACTTGGTGTCGTCTGCAAACTTACTGAGGGTGCACTCACTTCCCTCATCCAAATCATCAATAAAGTTATTAAAGAGGATGGGCCCCAATACCGACCCCTGGGGAACACCACTCATGACTGGTCGCCAGCTGGATTTCACTCCATTCATCACCACTCTCTGGGCCCAGCTGTCCAGCCAATTTTTAACCCAGCAAAGAGTGTACCTGTCCAAGCCATGGGCTGCCAGCTTCTCCAGGATAATATTGTGGGAGACCATGTCAAAGGCTTTGCTGAAGTCTAGGTAGACTACGTCAACAGCCTTTCCCTCATCCAGCAGGCGGGTCATACAGTCATAGAAGGAGATGAGATTGGTCAGGCAGGACTTGCCTTTCATGAACCCATGCTGGCTGGGCCTGATTCCCAGGCTGTCCTGCACATGCTGTGTGATTGCATTCAAGATGACCTGTTCCATCACCTTTCCTGGCACCGAGGTCAGGCTGACAGGCCTGTAGTTCCCCAGGTCCTCCTTACGATCCTTCTTATAGATGGGCATCACATTAGAAAGTCTCCAACCATCCGGGACCTCTCCAGATGACCATGACTGCTGATAGATGATGGAAAGCAGCCCAAAAATCACATCCACCAACTCCCTCTGCACCTTCGGGTGGATCCTATCTGGCCCCATGGACTTGAGACAGTCCAGGTGTTGCAGCAGGTCTCCGTTTCCACCTGAACTGTGGGGGGTTTCTTCTGCTCCTCATCCCTGACTTACAGGTCAGGAAGCTGAGTACCTCGAGGATAAATGGTCTGACTAGTAAAGACAGATGTAAAGAAGGCATTAAGAACCTCAGCCTTTTCCTTATCCTCAGTAGTCATGTTCCCCCCTGCATCCAGTAAAGGATGGAAATTCTCCTTGGCTTTCCTCTTACCATTAATATACTTGTAAAAACAGTTTTTTTATCCTTTACCATAGTGGCCAGGTTGAGCCTGTACTGGGCTTTGGCCTTCCTGATGTTTTCTCTGAATATGCTGTCAACTTCCTTGTACTCTCCCCGAGTTGCCTGTCCCTTCTTCCACTGGACATGAACTCTCTTTTTCTCCCGGACACTCAGTAAAAGTTCCCTGTTCAGCCATGGTGGTCTTCTTCCCCGCCGGCTCATGTTACGGCACACAGGGACAGACTGCTCCTGCGCCTTGAAGACTTACTTCTTGAGAAGCATCCAGCCTTCCTGGACCCCTCTGCCCTTCAGGACTGACTCCCAAGGGACTCTCCCTACCAGTGTCCTGAACAGTTCAAAGTCTGCCCTCCGGAAGTCCAAGACAGCAGTTTTACTGACCCCCATCCTGACTTCACCAAGAATAGAGAACTCTACCATTTCGTGGTCACCCTGCCCAAGACAGTTCCCGACCACCAGATCTCCCACCGGTCCTTCTCTGTTCATGAACAGTAGGTCTAGTGGGGCACCCCTCAGGTAGATTCACTAACCAGCTGAATCAGGAAGCTATCTTCCATACACTCCAGGAACCTCCTAGACTGCTTCCTCAGGGCTGTATTGTATTTCCAGCATATATCTGGGAAGTTCAAGTCCCCTGTGAGAACAAGTGCTGGTGACTGTGCGACTTCCACCAGGTGCTTGTAGAATGCCTCATCCATCTCTTCATCCTTGTTTAGAGGTCTATAACAGACCCCCAACAGGATGTCCGCCTTGTTGGCCATTCCCCTGATCCTTATCCATAGGGACTCTACCTAATCATTCCCAGCCCCGACATCAACAACATGAAAACTCTCTCTAATATGGAGAGCCACGCCACTGCCCCTTCTTTGTTGCCTGTCCCTTCTGAAGAGCTTATAGCCATCCATTGCAGCACTCCAGTTGTGGAAGTGGTCCCACCACGTTTCAGTGATGGCAAGTGATGGTTATAGTTTGCCTGCTGTACAATGGCTTCCATCTCCTCCTGTTTACTGCCCATGCTGTGTGTATTAGTGTAGATACACTTCAGTTGCGCCATTGCTCTCACCCCTAACCCTGGCATTGCGCCCCTAGGTTCATCTCTATCAAGCCTCATTTCATCCCCTTCCCCCTTCATAACTAGTTTAAAGCTCTCTCAACAAGCCCTGCCAGCTCCTGGTCTAGGATCCCTTTCCCCCTTTGAGACAGGTGGGACCCATCTGCAGCCATCAGGCCAGGTGCTGAGTAAACTGCCCCATGGTCAAAAAAAAACCACAAATGGCACCAGCTTGTCAGCCACTGAAAGGCTCCAATGAGGTCTCCCCGAAGCCTTCTCTTCTCCAGGCTGAACAACCCCAATTCTCTCAGCCTTTCTGCATAGGAGAGGTGCTCCAGCCCTCTGATCATCTTCGTGGCCTTCCTCTGGGCTTGCTCCAACAAGTCTATATCCTTCTTATGCTGAGGTCCCCAAAGCTGAAACCAATACTCCAAGTGGGGCCTCATGAGGGCAGAGTAGAGGGGGGGAATCACCTCCCTTGACCTTCTGGCCGTGGTTCTTTTGATAGAGCCCAGGATATGGTTGGCTTTCTGGGCTGCAAGTGCACATTGCAAGCTCATGTCCAATTTTTCATCTACCAATATCCCCAAGTCTTTCTCTTCAGGGCTGCTCTCAATCCATTCATCTTCCAGTCTGTACTCATGTCTGGGATTGCTCAGACTCAGGTGCAGCACCTTGCACTTAACCTTGTTAAACTTCATAAGGTTCATGTGGGCCCACCTCTCAAGCCTGTCAAGGTCCCTCTGGTTGGCAACCCTTCCCTGTAGAGTATCAACTGCACCACTCAGCTTGTTGTCATATGCATAATTGCTGAGGGTGCACTCAATTCCTCTATCTATGTCATTAATGAAAATATTAAGTGGTATTGGTTCCAGCACGGATCCTTGAGGGACACCACTCATTATTGGTTTCCACTTGGACACTGAGCCATTAACTCTAACTCTTTGGACATGGCCTTTCAGCCAATTCCTTATCCACTGAACAGTCCATCCATGAAACTCATACCCCTCCAATTTAGAGGTAAGAATGTTATGGGGGACCATATCCAAGGCCTTACAGAAGTCCAGGTAGATGGCATCCATTACTCTTTCCGTGTCCACAGATGCTGTCAGTCCATTGTAGAAGGCCACCAGATTAGTCAGGAAGAATTTGCCCTTGGTAAAGCCATGTTGGCTATCTCAAATCACCTCTCTGTCTTCCATATGCCTTAACATGGTTTCCAGGAGGATCTCTTCCACGATCTTACTGGGTACAAAGGTGGGGCTGAGCAGTCTCTAGTTCCCAGGGTCATTCTCGATGATCCTTATGGGTCCCTTCCAACTTGGGATATTCTATGATTCTATTTTGGGGCGACTAGTTAAAGGTTCAGGGGCACAGGTTGCGTTTGCCTCTGTCCTGATAAGGGGGATCGATGTTGACAAGCAGACTCGTCATATTAATACATGGCTTCGGGACTGGTGCAACCGGCATAACTTTGGCTTTGTTGATCATGGGAAGGTCTACGTGACACCAGGCCTGCTGGCACCAGATGGGATGCGCCTCTCTCAGAGGAGGAAAAGGATTTTTGCTCAGGAGTTAGTGGGGCTGATAGATGGGGCTTTAAACTAAAGTCAAGGGGGGAAAGGGATAAAACCAGGCACGCCAGTGATAAGCTAAGGGATGGTGTGCTAGAATCAGAGGGACTGTGTCCTAGTGAGGCCCTTCGGTCAGGTACACAAGGTGCTGTGTGCAGGGAGGCGCATTTGAAGTGCTTCTACACAAACGCACGCAGTATGAGGAATAAAATGGATGAGCTAGAAGTCTTGGCCCAGTCCCACAGCTACGACATCATCGGCATAAGCGAAACCTCGTGGGATGAGTCCTGTGGCTGGTGTGTTGCAATAGATGGTTACAGGCTCTTCAAGAAGGACAGGCAGGGTAGGCGAGGTGGGGGGGTGGCAATGTATGTGAAGCATGGGCTGGACTGTGTGGAACTTCAAGGTGGCGATGGCAAAGTTGAGAGCCTCTGGGTAAGGATTAAGGGACGAACAAATAAAGGGGATGTCGTTGTGGGAGTCTTATTACAGACCACCCGGCCAGGACGACAACGCCGATGAATTATTCTTTGCAGAACTAAGAGATGCCTCGAGATCAACTCCCCTTGTCCTTATGGGGGATTTCAACTTGCCAGACGTCAGCTGGGATCACCACACGGCTGACACGAGCAAGTCCAGGAGGTTCATAAAACACCTAGATGATAACTTCTTGGTGCAGGTGCTAAGGGAGCCAACTAGGAAAGGTGCCCTCCTAGATCTGTTGCTGGAGAACAGAGAGGGTCTTGTGGGGGACGTGGCAATTGGCGGCCGTCTCAGTCATAGTGACCACGAAGTGGTTGAGTTTAGAATTTATGGTGACAGAAGGAAAACTGCCACCAAAACTTCAGTCCTGGATATGGGGAGAGCAGACTTCAGGCTGTTCGGGGAACTAGTCAGCAAGGTCCCCTGGGAAACTGCTTTTGAAGGCATTGGCGTCCATCAGTGATGGTCAGTCTTCAAGCACTGCCTCCTAAAAGCACAAGATCAGGCGATTCCAAAAAAGTCAAGCAGGCGGGGCAGAAGGCCGGCCTGGCTGACCAGGGACCTTCTACTGGAGCTTAGGTGAAAAAAGAAAGTGTACAGCTGCTGGAAGCAGGGTCAGGCAACGTGGAAGGAATACAGGGATGCTGTCCACATTTGTAGGGAGAAAATTCGTGTGGCCAAAGCCCAACTAGGGTTGAAGCTGGCCAGGTCTGTGGGAGACAATAAAAAAGTTTTTTTTAGATATGTGAACAGAAAAAGGAGAACCAAAGAAAACATAGGTCCGCTACTAGATGGGGAAGGTCTCCTCACAGACAATGACATAGGCAAAGCAGAGACGTTTAACGCCTTCTTCGCCTCTGTCTTCAGTGCTGATGATGGGCTTCGGGACCCAGGGTACCCTGAGCTGGAGGACCATGACGATGGGAATGACAAACTCCCAACCGACCCTGAACGTGTGCGGGATTTGCTGCTCCACCTGGATCCATACAAGTCCATGGGTGCGGATGGGATTCATCCCAGGGTGCTTAAAGAGCTGGCTGACGTCATCGCGGGACCTCTCTCAATTATTTTTCAACGATCTTGGGAATCTGGAGAGGTCCCATTGGACTGGAAGCTGGCAAATGTTGTACCAATTTGTTGTACCAAAGGCCTTGCAGAGATATCTGGACAGATTGGAGAGCTGGGCGATCACCAACCACATGAAGTTGAACAAAAGCAAGTGCCGGGTCCTGCACCTGGGACAGGGCAACCGTGTCTATACATACAGACAGGGCTATGAGACGCTGGAGAGCAGCCCCGCAGAGAGGGATCTGGGGGTTGTGGTTGACAGCAAGTTGAATATGAGCCAGCAGTGCGCCCTGGCAGCCAGGAGGGCCAACCGTATCCTGGGGTGCATCAAGCACGGCATCGCTAGTTGGTCGAGGGAAGTGATTGCCCCGCTCTACTCTGCGCTGGTGCGGCCTCACCTCGAGTACTGTGTGCAGTTTTGGGCACCACAGTACAAAAAGGACGTAAAACTGTTGGAGAGTGTCCAGAGGAAGGCGACAAAGATGGTGAAGGGCCTAGAGGGGAAGACATATGAGGAGCGGCTGAGGTCACTTGGCCTGTTCACCCTGGAAAAGAGGAGGCTGAGGGGGGACCTCATCACAGTCTACAACTTCCTCATAAGGGGGGTGGAGGGGAATGTGCCGATCTGTTCTCTTTAGTGACCAGTGATAGGACCCAAGGGAATGGAGTCAAGCTGCGACAGGGGAGGTTCAGGCTGGATATCAGAGGTTCTTCACCAGGAGGGTTGTCGCACATTGGAACAGGATCCCTAGTGAAGTAGTCACTGCACCAAGCCTGTCGGAGTTTAAGAAGCGTTTGGACTGTGCACTTAGTTACATGGTCTGAATTTTTTGGTTGACCTGTGTGGTACCAGGAGTTGGACTCGATGATCCTTATGGGTCCCTTCCGACTTGGGATATTCTATGATTCTATGATCTTTTTTACCTTTTTTTTTTTTTTTTTTTAAATGAGTGTGATGTTTCCCTTTTTTTCCAGTCACTGGGGACTTTGCTTAAGTGCCATGACTTTTCAAATATGATGGCGACTTAGCACCTACCTCAGCCAGTTCCCTCAGGACCCTGAGATGCATCCTGTCGGTTCCCATGGACTTGTTCACATTCAGGTTCCTTCGATGGTCTTCTCCTGTGGTAGGTGGGACTTCATTGCCCCAGTCCCTGCCTTGACATTCAGGGACTTGGCAGATGAGGGAAGAGCAATTGCCAGTGAAGAGCAAGGCAAAAACGTTGAGTATCTCAGCCTTCTCCATGTCATTTGTAGCCAGGTCTCCTATCTCACTCATCAGAGGAGGTACAATTTCTTTTGTCTTCTTTTTCTGACTGATGTACCTGTAGAAGCCTTTGTTATTCTTCACTTCCCTTGCCAAATTTAACTCTAGCTATGCCTTAGCTTTCCCAATTCCATCCCTACACTCTCAGGCAGTTTCCCTACATTCTTCCCAGGATGCTTGTTCCTGCTTCTACAATATCTACTTCTCCCTGGTAATATCTGTAATAGCTTGTTATCTATACATATGCTTACCTTTTTAATTATAGTATACTTGTTAGCGGTGATTTGTAGTTTGTAATGTTTTGTAGAAGGAGAGTGTCTGCTCCTTTAATGGTATCTGGTTAAGGGCCTTTTCCAAGGCAACAAGGGACAATAAGAAAGGGAGGAAGTGATGGGAACCAAGTCTGGTCAGTCACTAATTGATAAGAGCATGTAAGAATGTAGGAATGTTTATTCCAGAAGAGTTATCTGATTGAGGACTTCTAAGGAGGGAGAAAATGACAAGAAGCAAATCTCCCAGTCATACTAATTGGTGGGGTAACAAGCTACAGGCATCACTTCCAGGAAGGATGAACCTTGCAACTGATAAGATTGTGAACCAAGGGGGCCCAGACTGGGAGGGTGCAGAAACTGCAGAGCTCTGTAAACCCATGGTGGGGAGGTGCAGGGGGAGGGGGAGCAGGAGGAACAAAAGGGGGGATAGGTAGAAAAGGATATTAAAAGGCCAGTCCTGTACAAAATGGGACTGATCAGTACGCTTGTCTGGCTAAGCCCTGCACCTGATCACTGCAGTCTGTCCTATCTTACATCTTTTTCTCATTAAATCCTTTCCCTAACTATCTGTGTATTTGCACTCTGTCCCATGTGTACCTGAACTGCAATGATTCAGTGCCAGCTACTAGTGAGACCTGGATGTGGGTGAGTGAACCACAGTGCGAGCTACTGAATTCAGGCTGGGGAAGGGCACCCCGGCCTGTGGTGCCAGCTACTGGAGGAAATGTAAGGCCTCAGCACCAGTCGCTGGTGGGACCTGGACAAGCTTGAGAAGTGGCCCCATGTGAACCTAATGAGGTTCAACAAGTATAAATGCAAGGTGTTGCACATGGGTTGGGCCAATCCCAGACATGAGAACAGACTGGGAGAAGAACTCATTGGGAGCAGCCCTGCAGGGAAGGACTTGGGGGTTCTGGTGGACGAAAAGCTCGACATGAGCCAGCAGTGCGTGCTTGCAGCCCAGAAGGCCAACTGCATCCTAGGCTGCATTAAAAGAGGAGTGGCCAGCAGATCAAGGGAGGTGATTGTCCCCCTCTACTCTGCCCTTGTGAGGCCCCACTTCGAGTACTGCATCCAGGTCTGGAGCCCCCAGCACAAGAAGGATGTTGATCTGTTAGAAGGGCTCCAGAGGAGGGCTACGAAGTTGATCAGAGGGCTGGAGCATCTCTCCTATAAAGGAAGTCTGAGAGAGCTGGGGCTGTTCACAGCCCCAGCTGAAGAAGAGAAGGCTCTGGGGTGACTTTATTGCAGCTTTTCAGTACTTAAAGGGGTCTTATAAAAAAGATGGAGAGCAACTTTTTGCTCAGTCAGACAGTGACAGGGCAAGGGGGGATGGTTTTAAACTAAAAGAGGAGAGATTTAGATTAGATATTAGGAGGAAAATCTTTACTCAGAAAGTGGTGAGGCACTGGAACAGGTTGCCCAGAGAGGTTGTGGATTCCCCATCCCTGGAGGTGTTCAAGACCAGGTTGGACGAGGCCCTGGGCAACCTGATCTAGTGGTTGTCTTCCCTGCCCGTGGCCGGGGAGTTGAAACTAGATGATCTTTGAGGTCCCTTCCAACCCAAGCCATTCTATGATTCTATGATTCTCTGTGTGCGTGAGTGGATTTGGTGCCAGCTACTGGTGTCAGGCCGGGGGTGTAGGCACCTGTGGACTGTGGTGCCAGCTACTGGAGCAAGTGAGGGTTCTAGCATCAGTATTTAGAGGGGCCATAGCTCTCTGGATCTGAAATAGTCCTTCAGACACTGAGCCCAAAGTGCCAGCTAACGGCTGGGCAAGCGTGAATGAACTGGATGCCATCTACTGGAGTCAGACCAGGGGTGTAGGTGCCCCCAGCCTGTGGCGTCAGCTACTGGAATAAATGGGAGGGTCTCAGTGTCAGTTACTGGAGCAGCAGCTGTGTTCCCAAACCAGCTACTGGGGTGGAATTGGTGTGACTGTAGGCATGTACGTGTGCATGTGTGTGATTTGAAAGGATAATTGCCAACTACTGGGGGAGGCAGTGTGAGTGAATTTAGTGTCAGATACTGGAGTCAGCCTGGGGGTGTAGATGCCTGCAGATTGTGGTGTCAGCTACTGGAGCAGGTGAGGGTCCTAGTGTCAGTAGTTGGAGGGTCATCTCTAGACCTAGGGAGGGCCCCACAGACTCTGAGCCCAGAGTGCCAGCTACTGGGGAGATCAGTGTGAGTGGACTGACAGCTGTGAGAGCTGGGCAACATTTAAACAGCACTTCTTCCAAGCTCAGGATTGGTGCATCCCAAAGAGTAGGAAAACGGAAAGGGGGACAGGAGACCTGTGTGGATGAGCAAGGAGCTCATCGATAAGATCAAAAGGAAGAAAAAGGTCTATGAAATGTGGAAAAAGGGCCTGTCCTCTTGGGAGGAGTATAGGAGTGTTGTCAGGGCCTGCAGGGACGCGATGAGGAAGGCTAAAGCCCACCTGGAGATGAAGCTGGCAAAGAAGATAAAGGATAATAAGAAGGGTTTTTTTAAGTATGTAAACAATAAAAGGAAGACTAGGGATAATGTGGGTCCCCTGCTGAACGAGACGGGTGTCCTGGTAATGAGGGATGCTGAGAAGGCAGAGATATTGAATGCCTTCTTTGCTTCAGTCTTTGCTTCAAAGACTACCCCCCCAGGACTCCTGGACCCTGGAGGGAGGAGAAAGAGTCTGGGAAATGGAGAACTCCCCTCTGGTTGAGGAGGGGGTGGTTCGGGAGCATCTGACTGGGATCAACGCACACAAATCCATGGGCCCTGATGGGATGCATGCACGTGTGATGAGGGAGCTGGCAGAGGTTATCGCCGAACGGCTCTCTTTCATCTTTGAAGCTCTTGGAGAACAGGAGAGGTGCCTGAAGACCGGAGGATAGCCAATGTCACTCCGGTCTTCAAAAAGGGCAAGAAGGAGGATCTGGGAAACTACAGGCCAGTCAGTCTCACCTCTGTCCCTGGAAAGGTGTTGGAACAGCTTGTTCTGGATGCCATCTCCAAGCAATTGGAAGAGAAGAAGGTTATGAGGAGTAGTCAGCATGGATTCACCAAGGGGAAGTCGTGCTCGACCGACCTCGTTGCCTTCTATGATGGCATCACCAGCTGGGTTGATGGAGGGAGAGCAGTGGATGTCATCTACCTTGACTTTAGCAAGGCTTGTGATACTGTCTCCCACGACATCCTGCTAGCAAAGCTGAGAAAGCGTGGGATAGACGAGTGGACGGTAAGGTGGGTTGAGACCTGGCTGACTGGCCGAGCTCAGAGGGTGGTGATCGGCGGCGCAGAGTCTGGCTGGAGACCTGTGACTAGCGGTGTTCCCCAGGGGTCAGTGCTGAGTCCGGTCTTGTTCAACATCTTCATCACCGACCTTGATGAGGGAATAGTGTCTATCCTCAGCAAGTATGCCAATGATACAAAGCTGGGAGGAGTGGCTGAGACGCCAGAAGGCTGTGCTGCCATTCAGCAAGACCTGGACAGGCTGGAGAGCTGTTCAGGCCTCACCTGGAGTACTGTGTCCAGTTCTGGGCTCCCCGGTACAAAAAAGGACAGGGATCTCCTGGAAAGAGTCCAGCGGAGGGCCACAAAGATGATACGGGGCCTGGAGCATCTTCCCTTTGAGGAAAGGCTGAGAGACCTGGGTCTGTTCAGCCTTGAGAAAAGAAGACTGAGAGGGGATCTTATCAATGATTACAAATATCTTAAGTGTGGGAGACAGAGGGATTTGGCCAACCTCTTTTCAGTGATCTGTTGGGACAGGACAAGGGGCAATGGCCATAAAATGAATCACAGGAAGTTCCGCACCAACATGCGAAAGAACTTCTTCACGGTGAGGGTGACGGAGCGCTGGAACAGGCTGCCCGGGGAGGTTGTGGAGTCTCCTTCTCTGGAGATATTCAAGGCCCATCTGGATGCCTACCTGGGCAGCCTGCTCTAGGGAACCTGCTCTGGCAGGGGGGGTTGGACCCGATGATCTCTGGAGGTCCCTTCCAACCCCTACAATTCTGTGATTCTGTGACTGGGTGCCAGCTATTGGAGTCAGACTGGGGGTGTAGGAACCCCCCAGCCTGTGGTGCCAGTTACTGGAGCGAGTAGGTTCCTAGTGTCATCTTCTGGAGGGGTCTTCTACTCCCAGCCATTGGGGCGGGAACAGCGTGTGTTCCCAAACTAGTTATTGGAGGGGACCGGTGTGAGTGAGGCAAGTGTGGGGCTCTGCACTGACGGCTGGAGCAGGGCTGCAGGTCACAGCCTGAGTGCTTGGTGCAGGCTGTTGTATCTTCACCAAACCTGGTGTGTGAGGGATGTGCATGTGTATTCAGTAGCAAACTTTAAGCTGGACTAGCTGGAGAGTAGTGGGGGACTCAATTCCAGGCTGGGGTATCAGGCGAACAGTGGGTCCATGCTGGTACTCCCAGGGGGACTTGAGAATGTGGTGTGCATGAGAGATGAGTGTGTGCATTTGCAGCAAACTTCAAACTGGACTGTCTGGTGAGTAGGCGACCCGTGAAGCAGGTAAAAGGGACGAGGATGTAGGCAGGGGTGCCAGGTGGACAGAGGGGCTGTGCAAAGTACTCAAAGGATCTGTGAATGTGTGTGCTTGTGAACCTAGAGAATGCTGTGTGTGTGCCTTCACAGGTGAACTTCTATCTCTACCAGATGGAGAGGAGGAAGGGGTCTTGGCTGTCTGTGTCCATTTTGCGTGAGTCCTGTATGTAAGTGCTGTTGAAGGCAGCTCTTGGCCGGGGCAGCCTTTCTAGCCACTCGTGTCAGTGTCCTGTCTGTGTGTGTCTCTGGGATACATGCTCAGCTTTGCTACCATCTGAACCTGAAAAGGGGAAAGCAGCAGCTGCATCCTTCAGCCTGGGTCCCCAGACACTGGACTGGGCCCCAGTGGTCAGATAGGAAAGGTCCTGGGCCAGAGTAGCTGGAGAAGGTGGCCACATGCTCTCGTTGCTCTTCTTTACCACCCTTAACATAGTTAACTGTAATAAATAATTTTTTTTTTTTAAAATAAACCCTCTGTGTCCTTGTGTGTTATGTAAACCTACGAACCCAGTGTTGCAATCTCTATACACCTGCATGCCAGGTATCCCTTTAGATCATAGTGCCCAAAAGGGAAAATATTCAAATCCATTATGTGTTACAAGGTGGTGAATATCAAGCAGAAGCCTCCTCACTGATGGCTATGGGGGCTACCTTTGGGTATTTATATTACACAGCACAACAAAATATGGCCAACATAAAGAGAGCAGATTTTAATATGAGATCTATATGGGAGCATGAATGGGTCACCACGACAAAATCAGATGGGAAGCTTGCAGCGTTCTCAGTTAGGACCAAACTACACACATTGCTGGTCCCCAGAGATGCACTATTGGGCAGAAGCTCAAATGCCATTTATCTGTATTCCAAAGCTCCCCCTAATGGAAAACCTGAATGGGTTTATGTGGCAGTTTTGGAACTGCAGGGCTGCAGGGGTGGCCTCTGTGAGAAGTCTCCAGAAGCTGCCCCCTATTAGATAAGAGCCAGTTCCAGCTGACTCCAACAGGGTCCCACCGCTGGCCAAAGCTGAGTCAATAGTTACATTGCAACATTGGTTGTACCTCTGTGAGAACATATTTAAGAAAGTGTTGTGGTTTAACCTGGCCGGCAGCTAAGCACGACACAGCCATTTGCTCACCATTCCCCGCTCCCTCTCTGGGATGGGGGAGAGAATCAGAAAGAAATGAAAACCTGTGGGTTGAGATAAAGTCAGTTTATTAGGACAGGAGAGAAAGGAGAATAATAACAACAATAATAACAGTACTACTACTAATAAAGCGTACAAACAAGTGATGCACAATGCAATTGCTCACCACCCGCTGACAGATGCCCAGCCTATCCCCGAGAAGCCGGTCCCCACACCCTGGCCACCCATTCATATTAATTGTTCAGCATGACGTCAGATGGTATGGAATACCCCTTTGGCCAGTTCTGGTCAGCTGTCCTGGGTCTGTCCCCTCCCAGCTCCTGATGCACCCCCAGCTTGCCCGCTGGCAGGACAGAGCGAGAAGCTGAAAAGTCCTTGGCTTGGTGTAAGCACTGCTCTGCAACAATTAAACATCAGTGTGTTATCGACATTATTCTCATCCTAAATCCCCAAAACAGCACCCTACCATCTACTAGGAGGAAAATTAACTCTATCCTAGCTGAAACCAGGACAGTATCCACCCCTTTGTGAGAAAAATCTCAATAATTTTCTTCAGACAGGATCTTCTGTGAAGCTATTTTATTCGCGATTGCAATGGCGGGCATCCTGCCAATTAGGAGCACATTATAGTAAACAAATCATAACCTTTTATTCCCTATTACCCGACACCTGATCACCTCCCCTGTTTCCTCATTGGCTGAGTACTACAGGTTCACAACCTACTCGATGCTCCTCTATACCATATATGTACATTTTTTTCTGATCAACCCTTTAATTTCTCATTTTTCTCTTTTTTTTTTCTCCTTTCTTATGTTTTGAGAACTTGTCATCTTTGTTTTACTGTTCTCACACTGCTCATCCTGTTTTTCTCAAGCTTCTACTTTATTTTGGAACAGTGAGGCCTTCTACTGTCCACTTATCTACTTAGCATTTCTCCTTGTTATGACTACACAACTACCTTTGAATACAGAAAATTAGTTCTCTACTGCAAAAACACAACTTAGTTTCTCACACCTTACTCCATACCATTTATTTCATGCTTAGGTCCCACACTTACCAATACATTCCAGTTAGTCACCACCTTCATATATGTATATGAAATGTCCACTAAGTTTGTTTAGTCTGTGACTGAATTCGAGCTCCATCTGTCTCAGCAGTCTTTCAGGGCAGAAGAGATGGTGTGTGATGTTGGACTGTCACACATTGAAGCTCGTTCTGGTTCCATTGCATCACTGTGCTTGTCCAATTCTATTAACATCCATTCGTTGCTATCTGCTGGACAGTTCCTGTGATACGATTAATGGGACATTAACATATAGCAATCACAATGGTGATGACATACAGTATTATTTAATAATTAACATAATACAATTCAACTCATGGGCTATTCTCACCCAGTATTAAATCCCCTTGAGGTACACACCGGACCTCCCCATTCTTTTGCTTTACCCACCAAGTGCATCCAGGTCCCTGAGCAAAAGCAATCCCACGAATGGGTTTGCCTTTTCCTGAGGTAGGGGTAGCCCAGACTGTTTTACCCAGCATGTTTCTTATGTGCACTACAGGAACTTCATCCCCTTCTACAGTACGTAACAGGTTTGATTGGGCAGGTCCAGCTCGGTTGGCAGATCCCCTAGTATTGACTAACCAGGTGGCCTTTGCCAAATGCGTGTCCCAGTTTTTGAATGTCCCAGCACCCATTGCTTTGAGTGTAGTCTTTAACAGTCCACTGTATCGCTCAACTTCCCCAGAGGCTGGTGCATGATAGGGGATGTGATACACCCACTCAATACCATGGTCTTTGGCCCAAGTGTCCATAAGGTTGTTTTGGAAATGAGTCCCATTGTCTGACTCAATTCTTTCTGGGGTGCCATGTCACCATAGGGCTTGCTTTTCAAGGCCCAGGATAGTGTTCCGGGCGGTGGCATGGGGCACAGGATGTGTTTCCAGCCATCCGGTGGTTGCTTCCACCACTGTAAGTACGTGGCGCTTGCCGTTGCAGGTTTGAGGGAGTGTGATGTAATCAATCTGCCAGGCCTCTCCATATTTATATTTCAGCCATCGTCCTCCATACCAAAGAGGTTTTGACTGTTTGGCTTGCTTGACTGCAGCACATGTTTCACAATCATGAATAACCTGTGCTATAGTGTCCATGGTCAGGTCCACCCCTCGATCACGAGCCCATCTGTATGTTGCATCTCTACCTTGATGGCCCGAGGTGTCATGGGCCCATCGGGCTATAAATAATTCACCTTTATGTTGCCAGTCCAGGTCCACCTGAGCCACTTCAATCTTAGCAGCCTGATCCACCTGCTGGTTGTTTTGATGTTCTTCAGTGGCCCGATTCTTGGGCACATGAGCATCTACATGGCGTACCTTTACAACCAGGTTCTCGACCCGGGCAGCAATATCTTGCCACAGTGCAGCAGCCCAGAAGGGTTTGCCCCTGCGCTGCCAGTTGTTCTGCTTCCATTGCTGTAACCACCGCCACAGGGCATTAGCTACCATCCATGAATCAGTATATAGAGAGAGAACTGGCCACTTTTCTCGTTCAGCAATATCTAAAGCCAGCTGAGTGGCTTTCACTTCTGCAAACTGACTCGATTCACCTTCTCCCTCAGCAGCTTCTGCAACTCGTTGTGTAGGACTCCATACAGCAGCCTTCCATCTCTGATGCTTTCCCACAATACGACAGGACCCATCAGTGAACAAGGCATATTTCTTCTCATTTTCTGGCAGCTTGTTGTACAATGGGGCTTCTTCAGCACGGGCCACCTCCTCCTCTGGTGATATCCCAAAGTATTTGCCTTCTGGCCAGTCCATAATCACTTCCAAGATTCCTGGGCGACTGGGGTTTCCTATTTGAGCCCGCTGAGTAATCAGTGCAACCCACTTGCTCCATGTAGCATCAGTTGCATGATGTGTAGAGGGGACCCTTCCTTTGAACATCCAGCCTAGTACCGGCAGTCGGGGTGCCACGAGTAGCTGCGCTTCAGTACTGACCACTTCCGAAGCAGATCGAACTCCTTCATATGCTGCCAATATCTCCTTTTCGGTTGGAGTATAGCAGGCCTCAGATCCTCTGTATCCCCGACTCCAAAACCCCAGGGGTCGACCTTGAGTTTCCCCAGGTTCTTCCTGCCAGAGGCTCCAGGTGGGGCCATTCCCCCCGGCTGCGGTGTAGAGCACATTCTTTACATCTGGTCCTGTTCGGACTGGCCCAAGGGCTACTGCATGAACTATTTCCTGCTTAATTTGTTCAAAGGCTTGTCGTTGCTCAGGGCCCCATTCGAAATTGTTCTACTTATGGGTTACTTGGTAGAGCGGGTTTACAATCAGACTGTAAGTTTGGAATATGCATTCTCCAAAACCCCACGACACCTAGGAAAGTTTGTGTTTCTTTTATGTTAGTTGGTGCAGACATAGCTGTTATTTTGTTGATCACATCCATTGGGATTTGATGACATCCGTCTTAAAGTTTTCCATTCCTAAAAACTGGATCTCTCATGCAGGTCCTTTAACTTTATTTTGTTTTATGGCAAAACCGGCCTTCAGAATGATTTGGACTATTTTCTTCCCTTTCTCGAAAACTTCCTCTGCAGTGTCACCCCACACATTGATGTCATCAGTGTACTGCAGGTGTTCAGGAGCTTCCCCCTGTTCCAGCGCAGACTGGATCAGTCCATGGCAAATGGTAGGGCTGTGTTTCCACCCCTGGGTCAACCGATTCCAGGTGTATTGGACTCCCCTCCAAGTGAAAGCAAACTGTGGCCTGCACTGTTCTGCTAGAGGGATGGAGAAAAATGCATTAGCGATATCAATTGTGGCATACCACTTGGCTGCCTTTGATTCCAGTTCGTACTGGAGTTCTAGCATGTCCGGCACTGCATCACTCAGTGGTGGCGTGACTTCGTTCAGGTCATGATAGTCCACTGTTAGTCTCCACTCACCATTAGACTTTCGCACTGGCCATATGGGACTATTAAAAGGTGAATGAGTCTTGCTGATCACTCCTTGGCTCTCCAGTTGACGAATTAGCTTATGGATGGGAATCAGGGAGTCTCGGTTGGTGCGATATTGCCGCCAGTGCACAGTTGTGGTAGCAATTGGCACTTGCTGTTCTTCAACCCTCAGCAGCCCCACAACAGAAGGGTCCTCCGAGAGACCCGGCACGGTAGACAACTGTTTCATGTCCTCTGTCTCTAAGGCAGCTATGCCAAAAGCCCAGCGGAACCCTTTTGGGTCCTTGAAATATCCCCTCCTGAGACAGTCTATGCCAAGGATGCACGGAGCATCCAGGCCAGTCACAATACGGTGCTTTTGCCACTCATTCCCAGTTAGACTCACTTCAGCCTCCAATACAGTTAACTGCTGGGATCCCCCCGTCACCCCATAAATACAGATGGGCTCTGGCCCTTTATAGCTTGATGGCATTAGAGTACATTGTGCACCGGTGTCTACTAAAGCCTTATACTTCTGTGCATCTGATGTGCGAGGCCATCGAATCCACACAGTCCAATAAACCCGATTGTCCCTTTCCTCCCCCTGGCTGGAGGCAGGGCCCCTCTAGTCCTTATCAGAATCTTCATTCCTGTGTCTGGAGGACTGCCCGCTGGAAATAGGAGCAGCAAGCTTCTCAGAGAACCCCTTTTTCCCGACTGTTTTTCCTTGCAACTGACGTACCCGTGCCTCTAGGGTCGCGGTAGATTTTCCATCCCATTTTCTCATGTCCTCTCCATGGTCATGTAGGTAAAACCACAGGGTGGCATGGGGTGTGTACCCACTATATTGAGTTCCTTGCTCAGAAGGATGCTTACCCCTGATAGCTGAGACACTGGTTTGTAAAGGTGGGGAGGAAGATAAATTCTAAGTTGGTGGACCTTTTCAGAAAGTTTCTCCAAATTATTCTCTTTTAGTAGGTGGAACTCTTGAGGAAGTTTTTCCGCAGCCGAGACGCTGGCCTGTAGGGAAGAGGAGAGACTTTCCTCATACTGCCGGAGTTGTTTAGTTAATTCATCCACTGTGGGTTCCTCATGGTTCTTCCAGGTCATTACTGCCAATCAGCTGGAATATGATGATGGTGCACTCCGTACAAACTTCTGCCACATAGGTCATGTACACTTGACTTTATCTGGATCTTTGGATAGCTGTTCGTTGTCTAGGTCCCTATAAATCACCTCCCGTACGGCTAATTCCCTCAGGTACTGGATTCCCCTCTCCATGGTGGTCCACTTGCCCGGTAGACATACAAGATCTTCCTTGAAGGGATACCTTTCCTTCACGCCTGACAGGAGACGCCTCCAGAGGCTCAAGCCTTGTTCTCCACTTCCAATTGCTTTTTCAATGCCTGCGTCCCTAGCAATGGATCCCAGCCGCCTGGCTTCCCTGCCCTCTAATTCCAGACAATTGGCTCCGGTGTCCCAGCGCTGGAGCAGCCAGGTGATGAGATGCTTACCTAGACAACAACCGAAATCTTTTCGCACATCTCGTAGCTCATGCTGGTATAGGTTTCGGGTAGTTATTGATGTTTTTTTGACATCTTCATCTTCGTCTTCCTTTTCCTCTGAGGTCCAGCCTCGTCTTCTCCATATGTAGTCTTAGTAGGAGTTGTTCTGCGTTCTAAACGATCTGACTCTCTAAACCATTTTTTCATATTGGTTTTCATGTTGGTATGAGTATAACAAACTTGTGACTGAAAATTATAAACTTGTGAGTGAGAATGATCATCTTAAACAGTTGCTGGAGAGGTTTAGCCATCTGTTAAATAGAATACAGCCTTCTGCTCCAGTTAAGCAGGTTCATAGACTGATGCATAGTGCAGACCCTGAAAGCTGGAATGGTGATTTTTGGTTTGACAGGGATGATGATGTCAAAGAGATTGCCGATTCTGAACCTCAATCGACTTCCTTGAGACCTTTGGTTAAAAAGGAGACTACCATTGATGATGATGATTAAATCTGCACTACTGTGAGAATAATTCCATGGTCACCAGCAGAGTTGGTTAAAATACAGGAGAAGTTCTCAAGGCGGTCAGGAGAATCGGAAGTTGAGTATGTGTGGCGAGTTTCTCTTGAAGGAGGAGAGTGAATTATGTTGAGTGAGGAAGAGGCAGGAGGCTTTTGGGGACCTGGAGTATTTTTAACTACCACACTAGGAGACCATAATTACTCTATAACTGCACAGGCTGCATACTGGGCAGGTGGTGCAGATCCCCAGGGGAGAGGGGAACCACTAGAAATTAGAGCCGCAAGCTATTCTGACCTGGCTGTAGCAGTACAGAAAGCTGCCTGCATTCAGGCGATATATGAAAGAGATGAATTCAGGAAATCCCCGATATTAGCTCCTATTGACCCAGCTCGATTAACCTCTCTCATCTGTGGACTCCCTGATTGTCTTAAGATGTTCATAGCAAATACCCAGGATCACATACAAGCTGCTCGTAGGGATGGTGATCGTGGTCATAGGCGAAATCCACACTCCCCCATTCCAACCTGGAGTGAATTTGTACAAGACATAGATAAGTATGGATGCTGAATGGGCTGGATTAGTTCATCCAGTATTAAGTCCCAAGACCTCTATGGAGGACCTCTGTACATTAGTCCAATTTCTGGGTAAGATAAATATTCCAGCTGGGGAGAATTGCCTAACCGAGCCTAATTGAGGAGGCAGAAGCTCAGCAAAAAAAACTCCTATACTGGGGAGGGCAGTGAGCCACCCTGCTCGGCGGGTATAAGGAATTCAATGGCTCTCTAATGAACACTCTGACCCTATCATTGCCATTCCCGTTGGACCCCCAAAAATATTGGTAAATTTTCTTATTGACACCAGGGCCCAAATGTCAGTAATTATCCATGAGACAGCACAAACCCCGCGCATAACACCTGGTCGATGCAGGGTTAAATTCACAGGAATCGATGGTGTGGAAAAACAATGCCCCACTGCAAAAATTTCACTCTGGCTGCCAGGGGAACAAAAATTAACCAGGGCAGAAGTATTAGTCTGTGCTGCATATACTAATATTTTAGGATTTGATATACTGCGTGGATGAATGTGGAAACTCCCAGATGGAACTGTGTGGAGTTTTGCAACACATCAAAGGGATTCAGGCACAGTGAGATGGAGTCTGTTACAAACATTCATACCCTTACCCCCCACTAAAATCACTAATGTTCAGCAATATCTGTTGCCAGCAGCAGCACTTATGGGGATTGACGGGGTGGTAACAGAATTGGAAGAAAGAGGCATTATTAAAAGGACTCATTCACCTTACAATTCACCAGTAAAGAAACAAAGCAGGCAATGGCATTTTACAGCATATTACCAACAGTTAAATGCTAACACCACACCTTTGACTGCCGCAGTTCCAAACATGGCAGAGATAGTGAAAGCCTTCTGTGCATCTAACAGTAGCAATGGTGCTAACTACTCCCAAATATCTCTACACATGGGAAGTCAAAGATTGCTATTTCACCCTCTTTCTAACCCTGCCGGTTGAATACAACCGAGCATATTTTATTTTCTTTTGTGTTCACAGGAATCCTGAGTGAACTGCATGTGGACAGCTGGAGAATCACAAACCAACAGTTTGGATTAATAATGTTATCCTTTACCCTGACCTTGATGCAATTACAGGCCTTAAAGGAAACTTAAGCTAGCTACCACCTAGCTACTGTGGTTGTGCACGGAGCTGAGGTGTTTCACTGCAACATCTAACCATGCATTGTCACAGTATAGCGCAAGCACTAGAACATCTCAAAACAAAAAGGACCTAAATCTCTCTGCTTTAGTTCTACATGGAAACAAATTATTTTCCAAAGATGAATGAAGTTGGAATGATTCTCTAAGAATGGCTGAACTTCAAGACTGTATTTTGGGGTTACAGAGGCACAGAATTATCAATACAAAAAAGAATATACCAATTCGTCCTTACGTTAATCTGACTCCTTCCACCTTCAGCACAGGTCATTATATAATTAAAAATGTGGGACAACAACAAGTTCTCTTTAACCCTAGCTGGTCTCTAAAAAGGGTAGATGCAACTGGGTTATTGGGAACAGGATTAGGTATATTAAATAACTGCTACTACAGATGACCTAAGGAAATTGGAACAACCAATAAAATCATCCTAATTGGCCTTAGGAGCAAGTCAATGGCTTCTATCAGACATTTTACCCCATTGGGAACAAATTGAAGAAAATGATCATCCATTAATTGTAAATGCCCTTGGAAAAACTCAAGGCAATACCTCCCCTGCCTTGAGCTGCATCCAAGCGCAGTAATGGATACAATCTGTAGCAGCAGCTATTATTAGAGAGGGAGAAGGAGGAACTTTGCCCACTGAAATTCGAAAATTGATTTGGGTTAATGCTTCAGAATTTGAAAAGGAGTTTTAAGCATGGTGGCAATTAGTCAACTTTACCTACTATGCAGAAAATGATAAAATTGTTGCCTTTATACTTACCATAAGTAATTCCACTGTATACAATGTATATCCAATCATTGCATTAGGACTCAATCATAATGGAACTATACTTTATCCTAAGGAGCATAAAGTATGGGCCCATCAAAAGGGAGGAAAGTGGCAAACAATTGATGTAAATGCATGTATTGTGCGTGAACAAAAAAGGCTTCATCTGTGAGAGTAACACGCTCGAAGCCCAAGACATTTGTCTTGATGCTGAACAAAATATTTGCCACTTTGAAATACATCCTAATGAAACCCTTGAAACTGTACTTGTATATATTAGGAAAGGCTGTGTTTGCATGAGAACCCATTGTGATTCTATAGTCATAGATAATACAGTTGTAGATACCAGTAATCACTCTAATGCTTGTGTTTGTAATTTTACCAAAATTCTAGGATGTGATTTTAGTTACTCAGCTCCTGTCACCTCTTATCAACTTATTGCATCCAATTATATTCTGCTTCACCTGCTGCCTACTCCTATTGGAATGAACCTTACCTTGGTGAAGAAATTGCTGTTACATGAAGACTTGAAGCGGCTGATGAAACAAGTTCGAGAAAATGGACGAAAGACTCTGATTACTGTCCATCATGATACACAAGAAATACATCGAGTGACAGAAAGAGTAAAGAGAGATGAAAGACACCGTTGGTGAGACACTTTGGATGGTCGCCAGCTGCCACAGGAATCTTCAACAAGATGCTTCACCCTGTTGTTCTGTTAATACTCACTGTATTATGCTTTATACACAGTTTGTATGTTAAACTCTGGATTATGATGAAACGTTTAGCATCCCTACACAATCTACATACACTCGATAAACTTCGTCCCGAGAATGTATGTGATATCCCCGACATATTCCAAATGTCGTGAAGCTTGAGTGACTATAGTCACGGGGTGGATTATGTGGTGTAATTGCCTAAAGTAACTAGGAAAATAAAACTAATATTCACATTTTAAAGAGGCTTCCAGGGTAGGGTGTAGCTGCATTACCTGAGTGTTCCCTAGGCTTCCAACCTTAGATGCTATCGCACTGGGGGAACCTGGTGTGCTGACTCTAAGGAACATTACGGAGCGTAGAGTGGAGTGGAGACACTACGGCTAGGCTCTGTGACCAGGTGGGGAATTGTTCTTGTGCACACTGGGACCGATAAGCCGCACTTTTTGCTACCGTGAGCCAATGACCTGTCATGTTTTGACAAATGCTGCACTCTACCGTACTTTTGCTCATTATAATATCATTATAATACCAAAACACACCTCCATCCCGAAAGCTACCCTCCTCCAAGGTGCGACCACCCCTCACTGAGCATGCGCTCTGAATTTCTCGGAGCCTATACCTTTAAATGGAGATGGGAAAACTTCTCACCAATCATAAATAAGATATGCTTGACTAGAGTCACTCAAGCTCGACCTAAAAGATAGAAAACAATATAAATTGGCCTAAGAGAGAGGGGATGTCAGGGAAGATACCATTGTCAGGGGAGATACCATTAAGAGGGAATACAGCATCACGATTGGACCTCCTGACTCCAGGGATCAGTCGACGGGCTGAGCCTCTCTTCCCCCCCCCACTGGGATTCCTTTGGGTGAGATCTGAACACTTGGTTATACTGTGTGTCTCCGCAGAAATTAGAAACCTCTATAGAGTCTTTGTGCCTTTTAACGTGTTAATTTCCAGGCTGCGCACCTGTGTATTTCATACATGCTAGCTTGCTTTTTCAGACAGTAACTATCGCCAGCAATCCGAAGAACCTGTGTATCTATTGCTGTAATAAACTGCACTTAACTGCATTGTTCCTAGCCGTGATAGTTCTCATTGAACTTGACTAGAGTAAGGGCGGTTATATGTTATATGTGGCCGCACCTCGAGTACTGTGTTCAGTTTTGGGCCCCTCGCTACAAGAAGGACATGGAGGTGCTTGAGAGAGTCCAGAGAAGGGCAACGAAGCTGGTGAGGGGTCTGGAGAACAAGTCTGACGAGGAGCGGCTGAGGGAGCTGGGATTGTTCAGCCTGGAGAAGAGGAGGCTTAGGGGAGACCTCATCGCTCTCTAGAGGTACCTTAAAGGAGGCTGTAGCGAGGTGGGGATTGGTCTATTCTCCCATGTGCCTGGTGACAGGACAAGGGGGAATGGGCTAAAGTTGCGCCAGGGGAGGTTTAGGTTGGATGTTAGGAAGAACTTTACTGAAAAGGTTGTTAGGCATTGGAATGGACTGCCCAGGGAGGTGGTTGAGTCACCATCCCTGGAGGTCTTTAAAAGACGTTTAGATGTAGCCCTTAGTGATATGGTTTAGTGTAGGACTTGCTAGTGTTAGGACAGAGGTTGGACTAGATGATCTTGGAGGTCTCTTCCAACCTAGACAATTCTGTGATTCTGTGATTCTGTGATTCTGCTATTGGTGAATCCGTGACTGTGGTAGCTTAGTGCTAAAGGCGGTTATACGTTGTTGGTGAATCTGTAATTGTAATAGTTCAGTATCCTGAATCCGACCGGACCTGTAAAGGTTAATCGGCTACACCCCTTAACGGGACAAACAGGTGCAACTGACACTGGTACATTTTGTTTCCCTGGCTCAGCCCTGGGGCCCATCTCTCCTGGTTTCGGCTAGGATATAGTTAATTTTCCTCCTAGTAGCTGGTAGGGTGCTTTGTTTTGGATTTAGGATGAGAAGAGTGTTGATAACATGCTGATGTTTTAGTTGTTGCAGAGCAGTGCTTACGCTAAGCCAAGGACTTTTCAGCTTCTCGCTCTGTCCTGCCAGCGGGTAGGCTGGGGGTGCAGCAAGAGCTGGGAGGGGACAGACCCAGGACAGCTGACCCAAACTGGCCAAAGGGGTATTCCATACCATCTGACGTCATGCTAAACGATATATAGGGGTGGCTAGCCGGGGTGGGGGGGCCGGCTGCTCTGGGTAGGCTGGGCATCGGTCAGCGGGTGGTGGGCAAGTGATGTGGGCAACATCACTTGTTTCATACACATTATTATTAGTAGTACTATCATCAATATTATTATTTTTTTTCTCCTGTCTTAATAGAATGTCTTTATCTCAACTCACAGGCTTCATTTTCCCGTTTCTCTCCCCCATCCCGGAGAGGGAGGGGGGAGGGTGAGTGAACGGCTTTGTGGTGTTTAGCTGCCAACCGGGTTAAACCACAACAGTCCTTTTGGCGCCCAACGTGGGGCTCGAAGGGTTGAGATAATGACAGATCTGACCAGATTGTGTTAAACTAAAATTGGTATAAGTATTAGACCTGCTTAATAGTTGCTAGTCACAATGTTGATTGCCTTAATCTCCAGTCTGCTGTGCCTGTTTTCCAAATTGAGTTTTATAGCACGTTACTTACTGTATGTGCTCCCTGATGTGCTGTTTATCCTTTCCGGGCCCTGGTTTAAGATCGTTATGGTACTGTGCAGTGTAACAATGGCTTATGATATGATGAAATTTCTGGTCATGACCCTGACCTGGTATTTGTACTCAGCAATGTCATCGACTCTATACTTTGGAAACCATATCTGGGAAACTATTAACAATTACACCTATTGCCTTTTTTTGTCAGGGAGCCAATCTGTGGAGGGGACAGAGGAAGATATTTTTTCCTACGTGTTCACTCTCCCTTTCTCCTTCACCACCCTCTTATCCTCCGAGCTAGTTACGATAGTTCTCCAAGGTGCTGAATATCCTTGGGATGTTCAGACTAGTATGTTTTTTTTGTTATGTCTCTTGAATGCGCTTCAGGTTTTGTTTAAGGTTAAACAACTACTTAGGAATCTCACCCAGAGATCTGTACTGAGGCGGGATAGTTGTGAGTGGCAGGGAGTGTGGGAGGATATGGGCAGGTTTCAAGAGCAGTGGGCACCTCCAGTGTTTTGGAAATTCACCCCTGAACAACTGCAAAATCCTAAAAAACTGGTTGAATGCTTGAAAAAAAGGTGTCATGACTCTGGCAGTTCCAAAGAGAAACAAATCACTGTAGCGTGCTAGGGTCTGGCCTATGCCTATCGAGCTGCAATTAATGCTACTATCAGCCTAGTGACGGACCCTGCAGCCGTTCCAGCTCCTGCAGCCGCTCCAACCCCTGTGGCAGACCCTGTGGCTGGGTCAGAGAAACGAGCTGTAGCAGTGCAAGTTGCCCCTGCAGAGGGTATTCCAACCCCTGTGGCAGACCCTGCGTCTGGGTCAGAGAAACGATCTGTAGCAGTGCAAGTTGCCCCTGTAGACAAGGTGAAAAAATGGTATAGAGATTCAGGTCGTTTAGAACGCAGAGAATCTTCTGCTAAGACTAAGTATAGAGAAGACAAGGCTGGGCAATCAAAGGTGCAGGAGGATGAAGATGAAGATGTCGAAAAATCAACAGTAACTACCTGAACCCTATATCAGCGAGAGCTATGAGATGTGCGAAAAGATTTTGGTCGCTGCATAGGTGAGCAGCTTGTCACCTGGCTGCTCCGGTGCTGGGACACGGGAGCCAATTGTGTGGAATTAGAGGGCAGGGAAGCCAGGCGGCTGGGATCCCTTGCTAGAGATGCAGGCATTGACAAAGCAATTGGAGATGGAGCACGATCTCACAGCCTCTGGAGGCGTCTCCTGGCAGCTGTGAAGGAAAGGTATCCCTTCAAGGAAGAACTTGTATGTCTACCAGGCAAGTGGACCACCATGGAGAAGGGAATCTAGTACCTGAGGGAATTAGCCATACGGGAGGTGATTTATGAGGACCTAGACAACGGACAAATATCCACAGATCCAGATGAAGTCCAGTGTACACGACCCATGTGGCGGAAGTTTGTACGGAGTGCACCATCATCATATGCCAGCTCATTGGCAATAATGGCCTGGAAAGAGGAAGAGGAACCCACAGTGCATGAATTGGCTAAACAACTCCGGCAGTACGAAGAAAGCCTCTCCTCTCCCCTACAGGGAGCACTGTACTACAGCACTGTATTGTGACTGGCCCGGATGCTCCGTGCATCCTTGGCATAGACTGTCTCAGGAGGGGATGTTTCAAGGACCCAAAAGGGTTCCGCTGGGCTTTTGGCATAGCTGCCTTGGAGACAGAGGACATTAAACAGTTGTCTACCTTGCCCGGTCTCTCGGAGGACCCTTCTGTTTGGGGGGGCGGCGGAGGGTCGAAGAACAGCAGGTGCCAAATGCTACCACAGCTGTGCACTGGCGGCAATATCGCACCAACCGAGACTCCCTGATTCCCATCCATAAGCTAATTCGTCAACTAGAGAGCCAAGGAGTGATCAGCAAGACTCATTCACCTTTTAATAGTCCCATATGGCCAGTGCGAAAGTCTAATGGTGAGTGGAGACAAACAGTGGACTATCGTGGCCTGAACGAAGTCACGCCACCACTGAGTGCTGCAGTGCCGGACATGCTAGAACTCCAGTATGAACTGGAATCAAAGGCAGCCAAGTGGTATGCCACAATTGATATCCCTAATGCATTTTTCTCCATCCCTCTAGCAGCAGAGTGCAGGCCACAGTTTGCTTTAACTTGGAGGGGAGTCCAATACACCTGGAATCAACTGCCCCAGGGGTGGAAACACAGCCCTACCAATTAGCCATGGACTGATCCAGTCTGCGCTGGAGCCGGGGGAAGCTCCTGAACACCTGCAGTACATCGATGACATCATTGTGTGGGGTGACACAGCAGAGGAAGTTTTCGAGAAGTGTGCCCCGACTGCCGATACTAGGCTGGATGTTCAAAGAAAGTGTCCCTTCTACACATCATGTAACTGATGCTACATGGAGTAAGTGGGTTGCACTGATTATTCAGCGAGCTCGAATAGGAAACCCCAGTCGCCCAGGAATCTTGGAAGTTATTATGGACTGGCCGGAAGGCAAATACTTTTGGATATCACCAGAGGAGGAGGTGGCCCGTGCTGAAGAAGCCCCATTGTACAACAAGCTGCCAGAAAATGAGAAGAAATATGCCCCATTCACTGATGGGTCCTGTCGTATTGTGGGAAAGCATCAGAGATGGAAGGCTGCTGTATGGAGTCCTACACGACGAGTTGCAGAAGCTGCTGAGGGAGAAGGTGAATCGATTCTGTTTGCAGAAGTGAAAGCCATTCAGCTGGCTTTAGATATTGCTGAACGAGAAAAGTGGCCAGTTCTCTCTCTCTATACTGAATCATGGATGGTAGCAAATGCCCTGTGGGGGTGGTTACAGCAATAGAAGCAGAACAACTGGCAGCGCAGGGGCAAACCCTTCTGGGCTGCTGCACTGTGGCAAGATATTGCTGTCCGGGTCGAGAACCTGGTTGTAAAGGTACGCCATGTAGATGCTCATGTGCCCAAGAATCGGGCCACTGAAGAACATCAAAACAACCAGCAGGTGGATCAGGCTGCTAAGATTGAAGTGGCTCAGGTGGACCTGGACTGGCAACATAAAGGTGAATTATTTATAGCCCGATGGGCCCACGACACCTCGGGCCATCAAGGTAGAGATGCAACATACAGATGGGCTCGTGATCGAGGGGTGGACCTGACCATGGACACTATAGCACAGGTTATTCATGATTGTGAAACATGTGCTGCAGTCAAGCAAGCCAAGCGGTCAAAACCTCTTTGGTATGGAGGACGATGGCTGAAATATAAATATGGAGAGGCCTGGCAGATTGATTACATCACACTCCCTCAAACCTGCAACGGCAAGCGCCACGTACTTACAGTGGTGGAAGCAACCACCGGATGGCTGGAAACACATCCTGTGCCCCATGCCACCGCCCGGAACACTATCCTGGGCCTTGAAAAGCAAGCCCTATGGTGACATGGCACCCCAGAAAGAATTGAGTCAGACAATGGGACTCATTTCCAAAACAACCTTATGGACACTTGGGCCAAAGACCATGGTATTGAGTGGGTGTATCATATCCCCTATCATGCACCAGCCTCTGGGGAAGTTGAGCGATACAGTGGACTGTTAAAGACTACACTCAAAGCAATGGGTGCTGGGACATTCAAAAACTGGGACACGCATTTGGCAAAGGCCACCTGGTTAGTCAATACTAGGGGATCTGCCAACCGAGCTGGACCTGCCCAATCAAACCTGTTACGTACTGTAGAAGGGGATGAAGTTCCTGTAGTGCACATAAGAAACATGCTGGGTAAAACAGTCTGGGCTACCCCTGCCTCAGGAAAAGGCAAACCCATTCGTGGGATTGCTTTTGCTCAGGGACCTGGATGCACTTGGTGGGTAAAGCAAAAGAATGGGGAGGTCCGGTGTGTACCTCAAGGGGATTTAATACTGGGTGAGAATAGCCCATGAGTTGAATTGTATTATGTTAATTATTAAATAATACTGTATGTCATCACTACCATGATTGCTATATACCGTAGATGAAAAATGGTGATTAATTAAAATGCATTGGAAAGAATGTAACCTGAGCTTGACATAAATGGTATCAAATGAGGGGTGGTGTTTAGCTGCCAACTGGGTTAAACCACAACATGCATATAGGGTGGGTAAAAGGACATGATCAGTCAAACTCTATTGCTGCTCAATCAGTCAACAGGTAGGCAGCCTCACGTGGTTGCAACAAATTGATGTGGCAAATGAGAACCAAGAATGGGAAGGTTTACTCAAGTGGTTACATGTTAAAAGTGGCCACACTAGACGGGATGATTTATACTGGGAAGGTATAGCCCGAGGATGGTCTATATCAGTTAAATTGTGCGAAGAAGTGGTGACTGCTTGTTCCCAATGTCTTGTTCCCAATGTCCGTAAGGCACCACCCCTGCACATTCAGGACAAGAAAACATTGTGGCACTCCTGGAAGATTGATTATATTGTCCCATTGTGACTATCGGGTGGGAAAAAATATGTCCTGGTGGGTGTATAGGTTATATCGGGTCCCACTATGGCTGCTGCCTTTACATCAGCTACTGGGGAAAACACAGTAAAAGGCCTTAAGGGATGTTTCATCACACTTCCCCTAGGGGAAGAAATCCAAAGTGATAATGGCTCACACTTTACAGCTGCAGTAGTACAAAACTGGAACAAAGAAGAAGGGATTCCGTGGGTATTCCACATCCCCTACTATCCTCAGGCTAATGGCATCGTTGAATGCACCAATGGATTGGTTAAGCATTTCGCAGACACTCATGAATCTGGATGGCATTTGCGGTTATATGATGCCATCTACCAATTAAATAACCGATGGAGTGGAGATGGCTGCCCGAAAATGAAAGCCTTCTGTGCATCTACCAATACAATCACCTCAAATGTTCATACTAAACCAGGAGAATATCCTACAGGATTTTACACTGGACAAGATGTGCTGGTGAAAATGCCTCAGATTAGAACAATAGCAGTGGTACCAACTACCCCCCAAAACCCCTACGCATGGGAAGCCAAAGATTGTACAAATATAGTACAAAGATTGTGGAAGACCCCTGCCGGAACAGATTCCGGGCCGGACCTGTAGCCCGTGGAGAGGAGACCACGCAGGAGCAGGTGACCTGGCAGGAGCTGCTGCCCGTGGGGGATCCAGGTTGGAGCAGTGTGCTCCTGAGGGATGGACCCCATGGTACAGACCCATATCTGGAGCAGTTCTTGAAGAGCTGCTGCCTGTGGGCATCCCACGCCGGATCAGTTCAGCAAGGACTGCACCCCGTAGGAGGGACCCCACAGCACAGGGGACGAGAGTGACCAAGAAGGAGCGGCGGCGAAGAAGCACTATAGACTGACCATAACCCCCATTCCCCCGTTCCCCTGCGCCGCTCGGGGGGAGGAGGTGGAAGAGGGTGGATGGGAGGGAAGGTACTTCTGGTTTCTTTCCTTTGTTTCTCGCTTCTCTAGCTTGTTAGTAATTAGCAATAAATCTTACTATCTCCCTTTGCTGAATCTGTTTTGCCCGTCACGATAATTACTGTGCGATCTCCCTGTCCTTATCTCAACCCTTGAGCCCTTTTCATCGTATTTTCTCCCCGTTCCTCTTTGAGGAGGTGGAGTGAGAGAGCGGTTGTGGTGGAGCTCGGCCGCCCACCCGAGTAAAACCACCACAATCCCACCGTGGGGCGGTGGTGGGCTATGTGGTGCTTAGCTGCCTGATGGGTTAAACCATAACAGTCCCGCAACGCTGGTACTCCGGTGACAGGCAAGCCACTGTGTGTGTGAGTCCCTCTAGTTCATCAGGGCTAGGACCAGTACAATGCTCGACTGCGCCCCAGCTCAGCCTGTATTCCGGGAGTGCACACACTGCTGCGTGCGAGGGTGTCCAACTCTGCCAGCATGCCTGGCCTATACAAGCTTTTGGGGGCAAACTGCTCACACAGAAGTGGTGTCATTCTGGTAGTCCAATGATTTTTCATAACCCTCTCCCAGAACATCGTGCACTGGGAGACCAGCGGTGTTCATTACACTGCTCATACAGCATCGTCCTGAGCCTCAGTGAAGATGGTGGGCTTGGACCCTCTTGCACAGAACCACTTGCCTAAACACTGGTGTAGTGGCCAGGATGGGTGCCTATGGGTTCAGGGATGCACACACACCCTGACCATAAGCCAAAACTGGACCCAAACTCAAACCACAAACTCAAACTCTAACCCGAACCCTAATCGTAATCTTGATCTTAACCTGAACCTGAAGCCTAACCCTAACTAAACCCATAAACTGAACCCTAAATCTAAACCCTAACCATAACCCCTAACTTAAACCTGAACTCTAACTCACTCTCCTCACACTAGCTATCTCCCCTAACCCTAACCCTAAGCTAACCCATAACCCTAAATATAACCCTAACCCTGACCCTAAAGCTAAACATAAACCATAACCCTAACCCTAAACCAATCCTGTAACCCATCCCCCTATCCCTAAATACTCACCCTAATCCTAAATACTCACCCTAATCCTAAATCCTAACCCTAAATCTAACCCTCACCCCTAATTCTAACCCTAAACCTAATGACCCTAAATCTAATGCTAAACCTAACTCTAACCCCAAACACTAATCCTAACACTAAACCACTCTACGTACCCTAACTCTACACCTTAGCCCTACCCCTAACTTCTAACCCTATCCCTAACCATAACCCAAACCCGAAATCTAACCCTAACACAAAACCATTCCCCTAACCCTATGTCATGGTTTTTGATAGGGTAGCGTTAATTTTCTTTGTGGAGGCTCATATGATGATGTGTTTTGGATTTCTTATGAAAATAGTGGTGATAACACATCAATGCTTTTAGTTGCTGCAGAATAGTGCAGTATTCGGTTTACGTGGCAAGGTTTTGGTAGTGGGTGGCTGCAGGGGTGGCCTCTGTGAGAAGAATCCAGAAGCTGCCCCATGTTAGATAAGGGCCAGTTTCAGCCGGCTCCAAAGGGACCCTCTGCTGGCCAGAGTCGAGTCAATAAGCGATTTTGTTTGTGCCTCTGTGAGAGCATGTTTACGAAAGGAAAAACAAAACAAAACAAAAAAACACAAACACCTGCTTTGCAACAACAGCCTCCTCATGACTTACAGGTATTCCCTTACTACATTAAAACATAACCAATCTGCCGGTGATGGTCCTTGCCTGTCCCTGCGGTAATCTCGGTGAGTGGGGGAGTACTCCCGAGAGGGAAGAAATCTCAGGGGCGCCCAGAGGAGTCCTGTCCTCAGCAGGTCCCGCAGCCGGACAGAGAAGGTCCTATCCAGGGTGCCAAACTGAGGCGTGGAAAACAAACTTCACAACTCCTGAAGAGTTATAAAGCAGGTATGTTTATTGCAGTGCTGGGTGCAAGGGGGATCGCTCCTCCTAGCTTGCACACCAAGGGTTATTGCCAGGGTGCTTATGTTAATGGCATATATACATATTCATCTCACTTCCCCATACGTCTCTTGCATATTCATTAGGTATCCAAATACCTAATGAGGCTGTGGTGAAAAGTGCCCTTTTCAATCACAGATTTAAATAGCTAAAATAGAGCCTCAGAACCAGAGTTCTGAGAGTTCTGAGGGAATGGAGAGAGACATGGATTTTTTATTGGATACAGGAGCTTCTTTCTCCGTGCTAAACCAAAACCTGATTCTGGAAAAGCACTGCATCTGTAAATGTAATAGGAGCAACTGGCCGACAGGAAAAGGCATTCTTTTTGCAACCCTTGAAATTTAAATTGGGAAAAATGATCGTAATACATTGATTTTTATAATTACCCAATTCGCCAAGGCCCTTCTTAGGAAGGGACTTGCTGGAAAAATTGGATGCAAAAATTTCTTTTGAACAAGGGAAAATGGAAATAAAAGTCAAGGATGATGAACATATTAAACTCTTAAGTCTATCCCTGGCGAGTCCAGAAGCAGCTCCAGGCAGGACTGCCTGAATGGATGTAATTATGAACCAAGCGTATCCGGGAGTTTGGGTTACAGGAATACCCGGGAGAGCAAAGAATGCAGTACCTGTAAAAATTGATTTAAAGGAAAATGCTCCCAGGGTATGCCAAAAGCAATACCCGCTAAAGGTGGAAGACAGAAGGGGAATGGAAGGAATAATTAATAACTTTCTTAAATATGGACTATTAGTAGAATGTGAGTCAGAATATAATACTCCTATTCTCCCAGTTAGAAAGGCAGATGAAACCTATTGTGTAGTCCAGGACTTAAGGGCCATCAAATAGGATCACAAAAGATTTACACCCTGTAGTAGCCAACCCCTATAACCTTTTGACAAAATTAGAAAACAGTCAAGTTTGGTTCACGGTACTAGATTTAAGGGATGCCTTTTCCTGCCTGCCCGTGGTGACTGAAAGCCATAAAATCTTTGCCTTTGAATAGGAAAATCCCAATACATGAAGAAAAACTCAGCTTACTTGGATGGTGTTACCACAGGGGTTCAAGAATAGCCCCATCATATTCAGGAACCAACTAGCCCATGATCTTGAGTCTTGGAAAACCCCTCTGGGAAAGGAGACACTGTTGCAATACGTAGATGACCTGTTGATAGCTACCGAAGAAGAAAAGGAGTGTGTAGAATGGACTATTAGTTTACTAAATTTTCTTGGATTAATTGGATATCGAGTTTCTCAACAGAAAGCCCAGCTGGTACAGCAATGACTCACTAATATTGTGAACCCAGCCTCTTTCCTCAGTTCACAATTCCATCGAGACCATGGAAACAGTATACTCCAGCCGACCAGATTTAAAGGATACACCCCTAGAAGATGCGGAGGATTGGTATATAGATGGCAGCAGCTTCGTTTGCCAGGGAGTTCGCCTTGTAAGATATGCGGTAACAACACTTAATAACGTAATTGATGCGAAGCTGCTTTCCCCTGGAACATCAGCCCAAAAGGCAGAAATCATCACCTTGATAAGAGCTCTTGAGCTGGCAAAAGGGAAAAGAATTAACATATGGACAGACTCAAAATATGCCTTTGGTGCATGTACACGGGGCAATTTGGAAGCAGAGAGGACTCTTATGATCCTAAGGGAAATCGATTAAACATCCATTCCAATAGAGGTAGGCAGCAGGTCATGAAGTAAAGTATAATCGGATGTAATAAGTTGTTAAGTCGTGATGGGAGCTGAGTAAATAAAATCACACCCTAGAATTTTTGCAAAGTTATAAGCACAAACATTGGAGTGCTTACTGGTATCTACAGTAGTATTATCTATGACTATAGAATCACAACAGATTCTCATGCAAACACAGCATTTTCCAATATATACAAGTACAGTTTCAGGGGGTTCATCGGGATGTATCTCAAAGTGACAAATATTTTGTTCAGTGTCAAGGCAAATGTCTTGGACTTTGAGCGTGTTACTTTCACAAATGAAGCCTTTTTGTTTGCTCACAATACATGCATTTACATTAATTGTCTGCCACTTTCCTTCCTTTTGATGGGCCCATACTTTATGCTCCTTAGGATAAAGCATAGTTCCATTATGATTGAGTCCTAATGCAATGATTGGATATACATTGTATACAATGGAATTACTTATGGTAAGTATAAAGGCAATAATTTTACCATTTTCTGCATAATAGGTAAAGTTGACTAACTGCCACCATGCTTGAAACTCCTTTTCAAATTCTGAAGCGTTATCCCAAATCAATTTTTGAATTTCAGTGGGTAAGGTTCCTCCTTCGCACAGAATCACAGAATGGACGAGGTTAGAAGGGACCTCTGAAGATCATCTAGTCTGAACCTCTTGCCAAGCAGGATCACCTAGAGCACATTGCACAGGATGACATCCAGGTGGGTTTTGAATATCTCCAGAGAAGGAGACTCCACAACCTCGCTGGGAAACTGTGGTGGTTTTACTCGGATGGGCGGCCGAGCTCCACCACAACCGCTCTCTCACTCCACCTCCTCAAAGAGGAACGGGGAGAAAATACGATGAAAAGGGCTCAAGGGTTGAGATAAGGACAGGGAGATCACACAGTAATTATCGTGACGGGCAAAACAGATTCAGCATAGGGAGATAGTAAGATTTATTGCTTATTACTAACAAGCTAGAGAAGCGAGAAACAAAGGAAAGAAACCAAAAGCACCTTCCCCCCCATCCACCCTCTTCCACCTCCTCCCCCCGAGCGGCGCAGGGGAACGGGGGAATGCGGGGTTATGGTCAGTCTATAGCGCTTCTTCTCTGCCTTTCCTTCTCGGTCACTCTCGTCCCCTGTGTTGTGCTAAATACAATTAAACTCATGGGCTATTCTCACCCAGTATTAAATCCCTTTGAGGTACACACCGGACCTCCCCATTCTTTTGCTTTACCCACCAAGTGCATCCAGGTCCCTGAGCAAAAGCAATCCCACGAATGGGTTTGCCTTTTCCTGAGGCAGGGGTAGCCCAGACTGTTTTACCCAGCATGTTTCTTATGTGCACTACAGGAACTTCATCCCCTTCTACAGTACGTAACAGGTTTGATTGGGCAGGTCCAGCTCGGTTGGCAGATCCCCTAGTATTGACTAACCAGGTGGCCTTTGCCAAATGCGTGTCCCAGTTTTTGAATGTCCCAGCACCCATTGCTTTGAGTGTAGTCTTTAACAGTCCACTGTATCGCTCAACTTCCCCAGAGGCTGGTGCATGATAGGGGATGTGATACACCCACTCAATACCATGGTCTTTGGCCCAAGTGTCCATAAGGTTGTTTTGGAAATGAGTCCCATTGTCTGACTCAATTCTTTCTGGGGTGCCATGTCACCATAGGGCTTGCTTTTCAAGGCCCAGGATAGTGTTCCGGGCGGTGGCATGGGGCACAGGATGTGTTTCCAGCCATCCGGTGGTTGCTTCCACCACTGTAAGTACGTGGTGCTTGCCGTTGCAGGTTTGAGGGAGTGTGATGTAATCAATCTGCCAGGCCTCTCCATATTTATATTTCAGCCATCGTCCTCCATACCAAAGAGGTTTTGACCGCTTGGCTTGCTTGACTGCAGCACATGTTTCACAATCATGAATAACCTGTGCTATAGTGTCCATGGTCAGGTCCACCCCTCGATCACGAGCCCATCTGTATGTTGCATCTCTACCTTGATGGCCCGAGGTGTCATGGGCCCATCGGGCTATAAATAATTCACCTTTATGTTGCCAGTCCAGGTCCACCTGAGCCACTTCAATCTTAGCAGCCTGATCCACCTGCTGGTTGTTTTGATGTTCTTCAGTGGCCCGATTCTTGGGCACATGAGCATCTACATGGCGTACCTTTACAACCAGGTTCTCGACCCGGACAGCAATATCTTGCCACAGTGCAGCAGCCCAGAAGGGTTTGCCCCTGCGCTGCCAGTTGTTCTGCTTCCATTGCTGTAACCACCCCCACAGGGCATTTGCTACCATCCATGATTCAGTATAGAGAGAGAGAACTGGCCACTTTTCTCGTTCAGCAATATCTAAAGCCAGCTGAATGGCTTTCACTTCTGCAAACAGAATCGATTCACCTTCTCCCTCAGCAGCTTCTGCAACTCGTCGTGTAGGACTCCATACAGCAGCCTTCCATCTCTGATGCTTTCCCACAATACGACAGGACCCATCAGTGAATGGGGCATATTTCTTCTCATTTTCTGGCAGCTTGTTGTACAATGGGGCTTCTTCAGCACGGGCCACCTCCTCCTCTGGTGATATCCAAAAGTATTTGCCTTCCGGCCAGTCCATAATAACTTCCAAGATTCCTGGGCGACTGGGGTTTCCTATTCGAGCTCGCTGAATAATCAGTGCAACCCACTTACTCCATGTAGCATCAGTTACATGATGTGTAGAAGGGACACTTTCTTTGAACATCCAGCCTAGTATCGGCAGTCGGGGCACACTTCTCGAAAACTTCCTCTGCTGTGTCACCCCACACAATGATGTCATCGATGTACTGCAGGTGTTCAGGAGCTTCCCCCGGCTCCAGCGCAGACTGGATCAGTCCATGGCTAATTGGTAGGGCTGTGTTTCCACCCCTGGGGCAGTTGATTCCAGGTGTATTGGACTCCCCTCCAAGTTAAAGCAAACTGTGGCCTGCACTCTGCTGCTAGAGGGATGGAGAAAAATGCATTAGGGATATCAATTGTGGCATACCACTTGGCTGCCTTTGATTCCAGTTCATACTGGAGTTCTAGCATGTCCGGCACTGCAGCACTCAGTGGTGGCGTGACTTCGTTCAGGCCACGATAGTCCACTGTTTGTCTCCACTCACCATTAGACTTTCGCACTGGCCATATGGGACTATTAAAAGGTGAATGAGTCTTGCTGATCACTCCTTGGCTCTCTAGTTGACGAATTAGCTTATGGATGGGAATCAGGGAGTCTCGGTTGGTGCGATATTGCCGCCAGTGCACAGCTGTGGTAGCATTTGGCACCTGCTGTTCTTCGACCCTCCGCCGCCCCCCCAAACAGAAGGGTCCTCCGAGAGACCGGGCAAGGTAGACAACTGTTTAATGTCCTCTGTCTCCAAGGCAGCTATGCCAAAAGCCCAGCGGAACCCTTTTGGGTCCTTGAAACATCCCCTCCTGAGACAGTCTATGCCAAGGATGCACGGAGCATCCGGGCCAGTCACAATACAGTGCTGTAGTACAGTGCTCCCTGTAGGGGAGAGGAGAGGCTTTCTTCGTACTGCCGGAGTTGTTTAGCCAATTCATGCACTGTGGGTTCCTCTTCCTCTTTCCAGGCCATTATTGCCAATGAGCTGGCATATGATGATGGTGCACTCCGTACAAACTTCCGCCACATGGGTCGTGTACACTGGACTTCATCTGGATCTGTGGATATTTGTCCGTTGTCTAGGTCCTCATAAATCACCTCCCGTATGGCTAATTCCCTCAGGTACTAGATTCCCTTCTCCATGGTGGTCCACTTGCCTGGTAGACATACAAGTTCTTCCTTGAAGGGATACCTTTCCTTCACAGCTGCCAGGAGACGCCTCCAGAGGCTGTGAGATCGTGCTCCATCTCCAATTGCTTTGTCAATGCCTGCATCTCTAGCAAGGGATCCCAGCCGCCTGGCTTCCCTGCCCTCTAATTCCACACAATTGGCTCCCGTGTCCCAGCACCGGAGCAGCCAGGTGACAAGCTGCTCACCTATGCAGCGACCAAAATCTTTTCGCACATCTCATAGCTCTCGCTGATATAGGGTTCAGGTAGTTACTGTTGATTTTTCGACATCTTCATCTTCATCCTCCTGCACCTTTGATTGCCCAGCCTTGTCTTCTCTATACTTAGTCTTAGCAGAAGATTCTCTGCGTTCTAAACGACCTGAATCTCTATACCATTTTTTCACCTTGTCTACAGGGGCAACTTGCACTGCTACAGATCGTTTCTCTGACCCAGACGCAGGGTCTGCCACAGGGGTTGGAATACCCTCTGCAGGGGCAACTTGCACTGCTACAGCTCGTTTCTCTGACCCAGCCACAGGGTCTGCCACAGGGGTTGGAGCGGCTGCAGGAGCTGGAACGGCTGCAGGGTCCGTCACTAGGCTGATAGTAGCATTAATTGCAGCTCGATAGGCATAGGCCAGACCCTAGCACGCTACAGTGATTTGTTTCTCTTTGGAACTGCCAGAGTCATGACACCTTTTTTTCAAGCATTCAACCAGTTTTTTAGGATTTTGCAGTTGTTCAGGGGTGAATTTCCAAAACACTGGAGGTGCCCACTGCTCTTGAAACCTGCCCATATCCTCCCACACTCCCTGCCACTCACAACTATCCCGCCTCAGTACAGATCTCTGGGTGAGATTCCTAAGTAGTTGTTTAACCTTAAACAAAACCTGAAGCGCATTCAAGAGACATAACAAAAAAAACATACTAGTCTGAACATCCCAAGGATATTCAGCACCTTGGAGAACTATCGTAACTAGCTCGGAGGATAAGAGGGTGGTGAAGGAGAAAGGGAGAGTGAACACGTAGGAAAAAATATCTTCCTCTGTCCCCTCCACAGATTGGCTCCCTGACAAAAAAAGGCAATAGGTGTAATTGTTAATAGTTTCCCAGATATGGTTTCCAAAGTATAGAGTCGATGACATTGCTGAGTACAAATACCAGGTCAGGGTCATGACCAGAAATTTCATCATATCATAAGCCATTGTTACACCGCACAGTACCATAACGATCTTAAACCAGGGCCCGGAAAGGATAAACAGCACATCAGGGAGCACATACAGTAAGTAACGTGCTATAAAACTCAATTTGGAAAACAGGCACAGCAGACTGGAGATTAAGGCAATCAACATTGTGACTAGCAACTATTAAGCAGGTCTAATACTTATACCAATTTTAGTTTAACACAATCTGGTCAGATCTGTCATTATCTCAACCCTTCGAGCCCCACGTTGGGCGCCAAAAGGACTGTTGTGGTTTAACCCGGTTGGCAGCTAAACACCACAAAGCCGTTCACTCACCCTCCCCCCTCCCTCTCCGGGATGGGGGAGAGAAACGGGAAAATGAAGCCTGTGAGTTGAGATAAAGACATTCTATTAAGACAGGAGAAAAAAAATAATAATATTGATGATAGTACTACTAATAATAATGTGTATGAAACAAGTGATGTTGCCCACATCACTTGCCCACCACCCGCTGACCGATGCCCAGCCTACCCAGAGCAGCCGGCCCCCCCACCCCGGCTAGCCACCCCTATATATCGTTTAGCATGACGTCAGATGGTATGGAATACCCCTTTGGCCAGTTTGGGTCAGCTGTCCTGGGTCTGTCCCCTCCCAGCTCTTGCTGCACCCCCAGCCTACCCGCTGGCAGGACAGAGCGAGAAGCTGAAAAGTCCTTGGCTTAGCGTAAGCACTGCTCTGCAACAACTAAAACATCAGCATGTTATCAACACTCTTCTCATCCTAAATCCAAAACAAAGCACCCTACCAGCTACTAGGAGGAAAATTAACTATATCCTAGCCGAAACCAGGAGAGATGGGCCCCAGGGCTGAGCCAGGGAAACAAAATGTACCAGTGTCAGTTGCACCTGTTTGTCCCGTTAAGGGGTGTAGCCGATTAACCTTTACAGGTCCGGTCGGATTCAGGATACTGAACTATTACAATTACAGATTCACCAACAACGTATAACCGCCTTTAGCACTAAGCTACCACAGTCACGGATTCACCAATAGCAGAATCACAGAATCACAGAATCACAGAATTGTCTAGGTTGGAAGAGACCTCCAAGATCATCTAGTCCAACCTCTGTCCTAACACTAGCAAGTCCTACACTAAACCATATCACTAAGGGCTACATCTAAACGTCTTTTAAAGACCTCCAGGGATGGTGACTCAACCACCTCCCTGGGCAGTCCATTCCAATGCCTAACAACCTTTTCAGTAAAGTTCTTCCTAACATCCAACCTAAACCTCCCCTGGCGCAACTTTAGCCCATTCCCCCTTGTCCTGTCACCAGGCACATGGGAGAATAGACCAATCCCCACCTCGCTACAGCCTCCTTTAAGGTACCTCTAGAGAGCGATGAGGTCTCCCCTAAGCCTCCTCTTCTCCAGGCTGAACAATCCCAGCTCCCTCAGCCGCTCCTCGTCAGACTTGTTCTCCAGACCCCTCACCAGCTTCGTTGCCCTTCTCTGGACTCTCTCAAGCACCTCCATGTCCTTCTTGTAGCGAGGGGCCCAAAACTGAACACAGTACTCGAGGTGCGGCCACATATAACATATAACCGCCCTTACTCTAGTCAAGTTCAATGAGAACTATCACGGCTAGGAACAATGCAGTTAAGTGCAGTTTATTACAGCAATAGATACACAGGTTCTTCGGATTGCTGGCGATAGTTACTGTCTGAAAAAGCAAGCTAGCATGTATGAAATACACAGGTGCGCAGCCTGGAAATTAACACGTTAAAAGGCACAAAGACTCTATAGAGGTTTCTAATTTCTGCGGAGACACACAGTATAACCAAGTGTTCAGATCTCACCCAAAGGAATCCCAGTGGGGGGGGGAAGAGAGGCTCAGCCCGTCGACTGATCCCTGGAGTCAGGAGGTCCAATCGTGATGCTGTATTCCCTCTTAATGGTATCTCCCCTGACAATGGTATCTTCCCTGACATCCCCTCTCTCTTAGGCCAATTTATATTGTTTTCTATCTTTTAGGTCGAGCTTGAGTGACTCTAGTCAAGCATATCTTATTTATGATTGGTGAGAAGTTTTCCCATCTCCATTTAAAGGTATAGGCTCCGAGAAATTCAGAGCGCATGCTCAGTGAGGGGTGGTCGCACCTTGGAGGAGGGTAGCTTTCGGGATGGAGGTGTGTTTTGGTATTATAATGATATTATAATGAGCAAAAGTACGGTAGAGTGCAGCATTTGTCAAAACATGACAGGTCATTGGCTCACGGTAGCAAAAAGTGCGGCTTATCGGTCCCAGTGTGCACAAGAACAATTCCCCACCTGGTCACAGAGCCTAGCCGTAGTGTCTCCACTCCACTCTACGCTCCGTAATGTTCCTTAGAGTCAGCACACCAGGTTCCCCCAGTGCGATAGCATCTAAGGTTGGAAGCCTAGGGAACACTCAGGTAATGCAGCTACACCCTACCCTGGAAGCCTCTTTAAAATGTGAATATTAGTTTTATTTTCCTAGTTACTTTAGGCAATTACACCACATAATCCACCCCGTGACTATAGTCACTCAAGCTTCACGACATTTGGAATATGTCGGGGATATCACATACATTCTCGGGACGAAGTTTATCGAGTGTATGTAGATTGTGTAGGGATGCTAAACGTTTCATCATAATCCAGAGTTTAACATACAAACTGTGTATAAAGCATAATACAGTGAGTATTAACAGAACAACAGGGTGAAGCATCTTGTTGAAGATTCCTGTGGCAGCTGGCGACCATCCAAAGTGTCTCACCAACGGTGTCTTTCATCTCTCTTTACTCTTTCTGTCACTCGATGTATTTCTTGTGTATCATGATGGACAGTAATCAGAGTCTTTCGTCCATTTTCTCGAACTTGTTTCATCAGCCGCTTCAAGTCTTCATGTAACAGCAATTTCTTCACCAAGGTAAGGTTCATTCCAATAGGAGTAGGCAGCAGGTGAAGCAGAATATAATTGGATGCAATAAGTTGATAAGAGGTGACAGGAGCTGAGTAACTAAAATCACATCCTAGAATTTTGGTAAAATTACAAACACAAGCATTAGAGTGATTACTGGTATCTACAACTGTATTATCTATGACTATAGAATCACAATGGGTTCTCATGCAAACACAGCCTTTCCTAATATATACAAGTACAGTTTCAAGGGTTTCATTAGGATGTATTTCAAAGTGGCAAATATTTTGTTCAGCATCAAGACAAATGTCTTGGGCTTCGAGCGTGTTACTCTCACAGATGAAGCCTTTTTTGTTCACGCACAATACATGCATTTACATCAATTGTTTGCCACTTTCCTCCCTTTTGATGGGCCCATACTTTATGCTCCTTAGGATAAAGTATAGTTCCATTATGATTGAGTCCTAATGCAATGATTGGATATACATTGTATACAGTGGAATTACTTATGGTAAGTATAAAGGCAACAATTTTATCATTTTCTGCATAGTAGGTAAAGTTGACTAATTGCCACCATGCTTAAAACTCCTTTTCAAATTCTGAAGCATTAACCCAAATCAATTTTCGAATTTCAGTGGGCAAAGTTCCTCCTTCTCCCTCTCTAATAATAGCTGCTGCTACAGATTGTATCCATTACTGCGCTTGGATGCAGCTCAAGGCAGGGGAGGTATTGCCTTGAGTTTTTCCAAGGGCATTTACAATTAATGGATGATCATTTTCTTCAATTTGTTCCCAATGGGGTAAAATGTCTGATAGAAGCCATTGACTTGCTCCTAAGGCCAATTAGGATGATTTTATTGGTTGTTCCAATTTCCTTAGGTCATCTGTAGTAGCAGTTATTTAATATACCTAATCCTGTTCCCAATAACCCAGTTGCATCTACCCTTTTTAGAGACCAGCTAGGGTTAAAGAGAACTTGTTGTTGTCCCACATTTTTAATTATATAATGACCTGTGCTGAAGGTGGAAGGAGTCAGATTAACGTAAGGACGAATTGGTATATTCTTTTTTGTATTGATAATTCTGTGCCTCTGTAACCCCAAAATACAGTCTTGAAGTTCAGCCATTCTTAGAGAATCATTCCAACTTCATTCATCTTTGGAAAATAATTTGTTTCCATGTAGAACTAAAGCAGAGAGATTTAGGTCCTTTTTGTTTTGAGATGTTCTAGTGCTTGCGCTATACTGTGACAATGCATGGTTAGATGTTGCAGTGAAACACCTCAGCTCCGTGCACAACCACAGTAGCTAGGTGGTAGCTAGCTTAAGTTTCCTTTAAGGCCTGTAATTGCATCAAGGTCAGGGTAAAGGATAACATTATTAATCCAAACTGTTGGTTTGTGATTCTCCAGCTGTCCACATGCAGTTCACTCAGGATTCCTGTGAACACAAAAGAAAATAAAATATGCTCGGTTGTATTCAACCGGCAGGGTTAGAAAGAGGGTGAAATAGCAATCTTTGACTTCCCATGTGTAGAGATATTTGGGAGTAGTTAGCACCATTGCTACTGTTAGATGCACAGAAGGCTTTCACTATCTCTGCCATGTTTGGAACTGCGGCAGTCAAAGGTGTGGTGTTAGCATTTAACTGTTGGTAATATGCTGTAAAATGCCATTGCCTGCTTTGTTTCTTTACTGGTGAATTGTAAGGTGAATGAGTCCTTTTAATAATGCCTCTTTCTTCCAATTCTGTTACCACCCCGTCAATCCCCATAAGTGCTGCTGCTGGCAACAGATATTGCTGAACATTAGTGATTTTAGTGGGGGGTAAGGGTATGAATGTTTGTAACAGACTCCATCTCACTGTGCCTGAATCCCTTTGATGTGTTGCAAAACTCCACACAGTTCCATCTGGGAGTTTCCACATTCATCCACGCAGTATATCAAATCCTAAAATATTAGTATATGCAGCACAGACTAATACTTCTGCCCTGGTTAATTTTTGTTCCCCTGGCAGCCAGAGTGAAATTTTTGCAGTGGGGCATTGTTTTTCCACACCATCGATTCCTGTGAATTTAACCCTGCATCGACCAGGTGTTATGCGCGGGGTTTGTGCTGTCTCATGGATAATTACTGACATTTGGGCCCTGGTGTCAATAAGAAAATTTACCAATATTTTTGGGGGTCCAACGGGAATGGCAATGATAGGGTCAGAGTGTTCATTAGAGAGCCATTGAATTCCTTATACCCGCCGAGCAGGGTGGCTCACTGCCCTCCCCAGTATAGGAGTTTTTTTTGCTGAGCTTCTGCCTCCTCAATTAGGCTCGGTTAGGCAATTCTCCCCAGCTGGAATATTTATCTTACCCAGAAATTGGACTAATGTACAGAGGTCCTCCATAGAGGTCTTGGGACTTAATACTGGATGAACTAATCCAGCCCATTCAGCATCCATACTTATCTATGTCTTGTACAAATTCACTCCAGGTTGGAATGGGGGAGTGTGGATTTCGCCTATGACCACGATCACCATCCCTACGAGCAGCTTGTATGTGATCCTGGGTATTTGCTATGAACATCTTAAGACAATCAGGGAGTCCACAGATGAGAGAGGTTAATCGAGCTGGGTCAATAGGAGCTAATATCGGGGATTTCCTGAATTCATCTCTTTCATATATCGCCTGAATGCAGGCAGCTTTCTGTACTGCTACAGCCAGGTCAGAATAGCTTGCGGCTCTAATTTCTAGTGGTTCCCCTCTCCCCTGGGGATCTGCACCACCTGCCCAGTATGCAGCCTGTGCAGTTATAGAGTAATTATGGTCTCCTAGTGTGGTAGTTAAAAATACTCCAGGTCCCCAAAAGCCTCCTGCCTCTTCCTCACTCAACATAATTCACTCTCCTCCTTCAAGAGAAACTCGCCACACATACTCAACTTCCGATTCTCCTGACCGCCTTGAGAACTTCTCCTGTATTTTAACCAACTCTGCTGGTGACCATGGAATTATTCTCACAGTAGTGCAGATTTAATCATCATCATCAATGGTAGTCTCCTTTTTAACCAAAGGTCTCAAGGAAGTCGATTGAGGTTCAGAATCGGCAATCTCTTTGACATCATCATCCCTGTCAAACCAAAAATCACCATTCCAGCTTTCAGGGTCTGCACTATGCATCAGTCTATGAACCTGCTTAACTGGAGCAGAAGGCTGTATTCTATTTAACAGATGGCTAAACCTCTCCAGCAACTGTTTAAGATGATCATTCTCACTCACAAGTTTATAATTTTCAGTCACAAGTTTGTTATACTCATACCAACATGAAAACCAATATGAAAAAATGGTTTAGAGAGTCAGATCGTTTAGAACGCAGAACAACTCCTACTAAGACTACATATGGAGAAGACGAGGCTGGACCTCAGAGGAAAAGGAAGACGAAGATGAAGATGTCAAAAAAACATCAATAACTACCCGAAACCTATACCAGCATGAGCTACGAGATGTGCGAAAAGATTTCGGTTGTTGTCTAGGTAAGCATCTCATCACCTGGCTGCTCCAGCGCTGGGACACCGGAGCCAATTGTCTGGAATTAGAGGGCAGGGAAGCCAGGCGGCTGGGATCCATTGCTAGGGACGCAGGCATTGAAAAAGCAATTGGAAGTGGAGAACAAGGCTTGAGCCTCTGGAGGCGTCTCCTGTCAGGCGTGAAGGAAAGGTATCCCTTCAAGGAAGATCTTGTATGTCTACCGGGCAAGTGGACCACCATGGAGAGGGGAATCCAGTACCTGAGGGAATTAGCCGTACGGGAGGTGATTTATAGGGACCTAGACAACGAACAGCTATCCAAAGATCCAGATAAAGTCAAGTGTACATGACCTATGTGGCAGAAGTTTGTACGGAGTGCACCATCATCATATTCCAGCTGATTGGCAGTAATGACCTGGAAGAACCATGAGGAACCCACAGTGGATGAATTAACTAAACAACTCCGGCAGTATGAGGAAAGTCTCTCCTCTTCCCTACAGGCCAGCGTCTCGGCTGCGGAAAAACTTCCTCAAGAGTTCCACCTACTAAAAGAGAATAATTTGGAGAAACTTTCTGAAAAGGTCCACCAACTTAGAATTTATCTTCCTCCCCACCTTTACAAACCAGTGTCTCAGCTATCAGGGGTAAGCATCCTTCTGAGCAAGGAACTCAATATAGTGGGTACACACCCCATGCCACCCTGTGGTTTTACCTACATGACCATGGAGAGGACATGAGAAAATGGGATGGAAAATCTACCGCGACCCTAGAGGCACGGGTACGTCAGTTGCAAGGAAAAACAGTCGGGAAAAAGGGGTTCTCTGAGAAGCTTGCTGCTCCTATTTCCAGCGGGCAGTCCTCCAGACACAGGAATGAAGATTCTGATAAGGACTAGAGGGGCCCTGCCTCCAGCCAGGGGGAGGAAAGGGACAATCGGGTTTATTGGACTGTGTGGATTCGATGGCCTCGCACATCAGATGCACAGAAGTATAAGGCTTTAGTAGACACCGGTGCACAATGTACTCTAATGCCATCAAGCTATAAAGGGCCAGAGCCCATCTGTATTTATGGGGTGACGGGGGGATCCCAGCAGTTAACTGTATTGGAGGCTGAAGTGAGTCTAACTGGGAATGAGTGGCAAAAGCACCGTATTGTGACTGGCCTGGATGCTCCGTGCATCCTTGGCATAGACTGTCTCAGGAGGGGATATTTCAAGGACCCAAAAGGGTTCCGCTGGGCTTTTGGCATAGCTGCCTTAGAGACAGAGGACATGAAACAGTTGTCTACCGTGCCGGGTCTCTCAGAGGACCCTTCTGTTGTGGGGCTGCTGAGGGTTGAAGAACAGCAAGTGCCAATTGCTACCACAACTGTGCACTGGCGGCAATATCGCACCAACCGAGACTCCCTGATTCCCATCCATAAGCTAATTCGTCAACTGGAGAGCCAAGGAGTGATCAGCAAGACTCATTCACCTTTTAATAGTCCCATATGGCCAGTGCGAAAGTCTAATGGTGAGTGGAGACTAACAGTGGACTATCATGACCTGAACGAAGTCACGCCACCACTGAGTGATGCAGTGCCGGACATGCTAGAACTCCAGTACGAACTGGAATCAAAGGCAGCCAAGTGGTATGCCACAATTGATATCGCTAATGCATTTTTCTCCATCCCTCTAGCAGAACAGTGCAGGCCACAGTTTGCTTTCACTTGGAGGGGAGTCCAATACACCTGGAATCGGTTGACCCAGGGGTGGAAACACAGCCCTACCATTTGCCATGGACTGATCCAGTCTGCGCTGGAACAGGGGGAAGCTCCTGAACACCTGCAGTACACTGATGACATCAATGTGTGGGGTGACACTGCAGAGGAAGTTTTCGAGAAAGGGAAGAAAATAGTCCAAATCATTCTGAAGGCCGGTTTTGCCATAAAACAAAATAAAGTTAAAGGACCTGCATGAGAGATCCAGTTTTTAGGAATGGAAAACTTTAAGACGGATGTCATCAAATCCCAATGGATGTGATCAACAAAATAACAGCTATGTCTGCACCAACTAACATAAAAGAAACACAAACTTTCCTAGGTGTCGTGGGGTTTTGGAGAATGCATATTCCAAACTTACAGTCTGATTGTAAACCCGCTCTACCAAGTAACCCATAAGTAGAACAATTTCGAATGGGGCCCTGAGCAACGACAAGCCTTTGAACAAATTAAGCAGGAAATAGTTCATGCAGTAGCCCTTGGGCCAGTCCGAACAGGACCAGATGTAAAGAATGTGCTCTACACCGCAGCCGGGGGGAATGGCCCCACCTGGAGCCTCTGGCAGGAAGAACCTGGGGAAACTCAAGGTCGACCCCTGGGGTTTTGGAGTCGGGGATACAGAGGATCTGAGGCCTGCTATACTCCAACCGAAAAGGAGATATTGGCAGCATATGAAGGAGTTCGATCTGCTTCGGAAGTGGTCAGTACTGAAGCGCAGCTACTCGTGGCACCCCGACTGCCGGTACTAGGCTGGATGTTCAAAGGAAGGGTCCCCTCTACACATCATGCAACTGATGCTACATGGAGCAAGTGGGTTGCACTGATTACTCAGCGGGCTCAAATAGGAAACCCCAGTCGCCCAGGAATCTTGGAAGTGATTATGGACTGGCCAGAAGGCAAATACTTTGGGATATCACCAGAGGAGGAGGTGGCCCGTGCTGAAGAAGCCCCATTGTACAACAAGCTGCCAGAAAATGAGAAGAAATATGCCTTGTTCACTGATGGGTCCTGTCGTATTGTGGGAAAGCATCAGAGATGGAAGGCTGCTGTATGGAGTCCTACACAACGAGTTGCAGAAGCTGCTGAGGGAGAAGGTGAATCGAGTCAGTTTGCAGAAGTGAAAGCCACTCAGCTGGCTTTAGATATTGCTGAACGAGAAAAGTGGCCAGTTCTCTCTCTATATACTGATTCATGGATGGTAGCTAATGCCCTGTGGGGGTGGTTACAGCAATGGAAGCAGAACAACTGGCAGCGCAGGGGCAAACCCTTCTGGGCTGCTGCACTTTGGCAAGATATTGCTGCCCGGGTCGAGAACCTGGTTGTAAAGGTACGCCATGTAGATGCTCATGTGCCCAAGAATCGGGCCACTGAAGAACATCAAAACAACCAGCAGGTGGATCAGGCTGCTAAGATTGAAGTGGCTCAGGTGGACCTGGACTGGCAACATAAAGGTGAATTATTTATAGCCCGATGGGCCCATGACACCTCGGGCCATCAAGGTAGAGATGCAACATACAGATGGGCTCGTGATCGAGGGGTGGACCTGACCATGGACACTATAGCACAGGTTATTCATGATTGTGAAACATGTGCTGCAGTCAAGCAAGCCAAACGGTCAAAACCTCTTTGGTATGGAGGACGATGGCTGAAATATAAATATGGAGAGGCCTGGCAGATTGATTACATCACACTCCCTCAAACCTGCAACGACAAGCGCCACGTACTTACAGTGGTGGAAGCAACCACCGGATGGCTGGAAACACATCCTGTGCCCCATGCCACCGCCCGGAACACTATCCTGGGCCTTGAAAAGCAAGCCCTATGGTGACATGGCACCCCAGAAAGAATTGAGTCAGACAATGGGACTCATTTCCAAAACAACCTTATGGACACTTGGGCCAAAGACCATGGTATTGAGTGGGTGTATCACATCCCCTATCATGCACCAGCCTCTGGGGAAGTTGAGCGATACAGTGGACTGTTAAAGACTACACTCAAAGCAATGGGTGCTGGGACATTCAAAAACTGGGACACGCATTTGGCAAAGGCCACCTGGTTAGTCAATACTAGGGGATCTGCCAACCGAGCTGGACCTGCCCAATCAAACCTGTTACGTACTGTAGAAGGGGATGAAGTTCCTGTAGTGCACATAAGAAACATGCTGGGTAAAACAGTCTGGGCTACCCCTACCTCAGGAAAAGGCAAACCCATTCGTGGGATTGCTTTTGCTCAGGGACCTGGATGCACTTGGTGGGTAAAGCAAAAGAATGGGGAGGTCCGGTGTGTACCTCAAGGGGATTTAATACTGGGTGAGAATAGCCCATGAGTTGAATTGTATTATGTTAATTATTAAATAATACTGTATGTCATCACCATTGTGATTGCTATATGTTAATGTCCCATTAATCGTATCACAGGAACTGTCCAGCAGATAGCAACGAATGGATGTTAATAGAATTGGACAAGCACAGTGATGCAATGGAACCAGAACGAGCTTCAATGTGTGACAGTCCAACATCACACACCATCTCTTCTGCCCTGAAAGACTGCTGAGACAGATGGAGCTCGAATTCAGTCACAGACTAAACAAACTTAGTGGACATTTCATATACATATATGAAGGTGGTGACTAACTGGAATGTATTGGTAAGTGTGGGACCTAAGCATGAAATAAATGGTATGGAGTAAGGTGTGAGAAACTAAGTTGTGTTTTTGCAGTAGAGAACTAATTTTCTGTATTCAAAGGTAGTTGTGTAGTCATAACAAGGAGAAATGCTAAGTAGATAAGTGGACAGTAGAAGGCCTCACTGTTCCAAAATAAAGTAGAAGCTTGAGAAAAACAGGATGAGCAGTGTGAGAACAGTAAAACAAAGATGACAAGTTCTCAAAACATAAGAAAGGAGAAAAAAAAAAGAGAAAAATGAGAAATTAAAGGGTTGATCAGAAAAAAATGTACATATATGGTATAGAGGAGCATCGAGTAGGTTGTGAACCTGTAGTACTCAGCCAATGAGGAAACAGGGGAGGTGATCAGGTGTCGGGTAATAGGGAATAAAAGGTTATGATTTGTTTACTATAATGTGCTCCTAATTGGCAGGATGCCCGCCATTGCAATCGCGAATAAAATAGCTTCACAGAAGATCCTGTCTGAAGAAAATTATTGAGATTTTTCTCACAAAGGGGTGGATACTGTCCTGGTTTCAGCTAGGATAGAGTTAATTTTCCTCCTAGTAGATGGTAGGGTGCTGTTTTGGGGATTTAGGATGAGAATAATGTCGATAACACACTGATGTTTAATTGTTGCAGAGCAGTGCTTACACCAAGCCAAGGACTTTTCAGCTTCTCGCTCTGTCCTGCCAGCAGGCAAGCTGGGGGTGCATCAGGAGCTGGGAGGGGACAGACCCAGGACAGCTGACCAGAACTGGCCAAAGGGGTATTCCATACCATCTGACGTCATGCTGAACAATTAATATGAATGGGTGGCCAGGGTGTGGGGACCGGCTTCTCGGGGATAGGCTGGGCATCTGTCAGCGGGTGGTGAGCAATTGCATTGTGCATCACTTGTTTGTACGCTTTATTAGTAGTAGTACTGTTATTATTGTTGTTATTATTCTCCTTTCTCTCCTGTCCTAATAAACTGACTTTATCTCAACCCACAGGTTTTCATTTCTTTCTGATTCTCTCCCCCATCCCAGAGAGGGAGCGGGGAATGGTGAGCAAATGGCTGTGTCGTGCTTAGCTGCCGGCCAGGTTAAACCACAACACTTTCTTAAATATGTTCTCACAGAGGTACAACCAATGTTGCAATGTAACTATTGACTCAGCTTTGGCCAGCGGTGGGACCCTGTTGGAGTCAGCTGGAACTGGCTCTTATCTAATAGGGGGCAGCTTCTGGAGACTTCTCACAGAGGCCACCCCTGCAGCCCTGCAGTTCCAAAACTGCCACATAAACCCATTCAGGTTTTCCATTAGGGGGAGCTTTGGAATACAGATAAATGGCATTTGAGCTTCTGCCCAATAGTGCATCTCTGGGGACCAGCAATGTGTGTAGTTTGGTCCTAACTGAGAACGCTGCAAGCTTCCCATCTGATTTTGTCGTGGTGACCCATTCATGCTCCCATATAGATCTCATATTAAAATCTGCTCTCTTTATGTTGGCCATATTTTGTTGTGCTGTGTAATATAAATACCCAAAGGTAGCCCCCATAGCCATCAGTGAGGAGGCTTCTGCTTGATATTCACCACCTTGTAACACATAATGGATTTGAATATTTTCCCTTTTGGGCACTGTCATGATCTAAAGGGATACCTGGCATGCAGGTGTATAGAGATTGCAACACTGGGTTCGTAGGTTTACATAACACACAAGGACACAGAGGGTTTATTTTAAAAAAAAAAAATTATTTATTACAGTTAACTATGTTAAGGGTGGTAAAGAAGAGCAACGAGAGCATGTGGCCACCTTCTCCAGCTACTCTGGCCCAGGACCTTTCCTATCTGACCACTGGGGCCCAGTCCAGTGTCTGGGGACCCAGGCTGAAGGATGCAGCTGCTGCTTTCCCCTTTTCAGGTTCAGATGGTAGCAAAGCTGAGCATGTATCCCAGAGACACACACAGACAGGACACTGACACGAGTGGCTAGAAAGGCTGCCCCGGCCAAGAGCTGCCTTCAACAGCACTTACATACAGGACTCACGCAAAATGGACACAGACAGCCAAGACCCCTTCCTCCTCTCCATCTGGTAGAGATAGAAGTTCACCTGTGAAGGCACACACACAGCATTCTCTAGGTTCACAAGCACACACATTCACAGATCCTTTGAGTACTTTGCACAGCCCCTCTGTCCACCTGGCACCCCTGCCTACATCCTCGTCCCTTTTACCTGCTTCACGGGTCGCCTACTCACCAGACAGTCCAGTTTGAAGTTTGCTGCAAATGCACACACTCATCTCTCATGCACACCACATTCTCAAGTCCCCCTGGGAGTACCAGCATGGACCCACTGTTCGCCTGATACCCCAGCCTGGAATTGAGTCCCCCACTACTCTCCAGCTAGTCCAGCTTAAAGTTTGCTACTGAATACACATGCACATCCCTCACACACCAGGTTTGGTGAAGATACAACAGCCTGCACCAAGCACTCAGGCTGTGACCTGCAGCCCTGCTCCAGCCGTCAGTGCAGAGCCCCACACTTGCCTCACTCACACCGGTCCCCTCCAATAACTAGTTTGGGAACACACGCTGTTCCTGCCCCAATGGCTGGGAGTAGAAGACCCCTCCAGAAGATGACACTAGGAACCTACTCGCTCCAGTAACTGGCACCACAGGCTGGGGGGTTCCTACACCCCCAGTCTGACTCCAATAGCTGGCACCCAGTCACAGAATCACAGAATTGTAGGGGTTGGAAGGGACCTCCAGAGATCATCGGGTCCAACCCCCCTGCCAGAGCAGGTTCCCTAGAGCAGGCTGCCCAGGTAGGCATCCAGATGGGCCTTGAATATCTCCAGAGAAGGAGACTCCACAACCTCCCCGGGCAGCCTGTTCCAGCGCTCCGTCACCCTCACCGTGAAGAAGTTCTTTCGCATGTTGGTGCGGAACTTCCTGTGATTCATTTTATGGCCATTGCCCCTTGTCCTATCCCCACAAACCACTGAAAAGAGGTTGGCCAAATCCCACTGTCTCCCACACTTAAGATATTTGTAATCATTGATAAGATCCCCTCTCAGTCTTCTCAAGGCTGAACAGACCCAGGTCTCTCAGTCTTTGCTCATAGGGGAGATGCTCCAGGCCCCGTATCACCTTTGTTGCCCTCCGCTGGACTCTTTCCAGGAGATCCCTGTCTCTTTTTGTACTGGGGAGCCCAGAACCGGACACGGTACTCCAGGCGAGGTCTGCCCAGGGCAGAGTAGAGGGGGAGGATCACCTCCCTTGACCTGCCGGCCACGCTCCTTTTAACGCACGCCAGGATCCCATTGGCCTTCTTGGCCACCAGGGCACGCCGCTGGCTCATGGTCAACCTGTCGTCCACCAGGACCCCCAGGTCCTTCTCCGCAGCGCTCCTCTCCAGCAGGTCATCCCCCAGCCTGTACTGATACATGCGGTTGTTCCTTCCCAGGTGCAGGACTCTACGCTTGCTCTTGTTAAACTTCATTTGGCTTCTTCCTGCCCAGCTCTCCAGCCCGCCCAGGTCTCGCTGAATGGCAGCACAGCCTTCTGGCGTGTCGGCCACTCCTCCCAGCTTTGTATCATCGGCGTACTTGCTGAGGGTGGACACTATTCCCTTGTCAAGGTCGGCGATGAAGATGTTGAACAAGACCGGACCCAGCACCGACCCCTGGGGAACACCGCTCGTCACAGATTTCCATATGTTTGGATATGTTTGTGCCAATAACTTAAGGCTCCCAAAGCTTGTTGTAATTCCTTTACGCTAGGTCTTTGTCCATGTTCTATTTTTTCCAGGGTGTCCTGAGGAATAGAAGCAGCTTCATTAATGCACCAGACCCCCAGGAATTTAACTTCCTTTGCGGGTCCCTGACACTTTGAATTTGGGATTTCTAATCCTAAATCGAGCAGTGTCCTCCGAATGCTTTCCGTTGTGTCTCTTACACTTTTCTGACTCTTTCCCCCATCAGGATGTCATCAATATACTGATATATTGTACTATCATGTGAAATAGTAATCTCTGCTAAGATTTTAGCCAAAGCTTTGTGTGCAGTTGTGGGGGAGTGTTTATATCCTTGTGGAAGCCTGTTAAAAGTATATTGGATCCCTTTCCACGTAAAAACGCATGAAGATGAAAAAACACAATAAAGCAAACTGTGCTTTATCCTGTTGAAGGAGAGGAATCATAAAGAACATATCTTTAACATATAAGGCAGCCATCCAAGGACGGGAAGCGCCTTGTATCAATGTCACTATTTCTGCCATGTTTGGAACTGCGGCAGTCAAAGGTGTGGTGTTAGCATTTAACTGTTGGTAATATGCTGTAAAACGCCATTGCCCAGTTGATTTCTTTACCAGCCACAACGGTGAACTGTAGGGTAAGTGGGTCCTTTTAATAATGCCTCTTTCTTCCAATTCTGTTACCACCCCGTCAATCCCCATAAGTGCTGCTGCTGGCAACAGATATTGCTGAACATTAGTGATTTTAGTGGGGGGTAAGGGTATGAATGTTTGTAACAGACTCCATCTCACTGTGCCTGAATCCCTTTGATGTGTTGCAAAACTCCACACAGTTCCATCTGGGAGTTTCCACATTCATCCACGCAGTATATCAAATCCTAAAATATTAGTATATGCAGCACAGACTAATACTTCTGCCCTGGTTAATTTTTCTTCCCCTGGCAGCCAGAGTGAAATTTTTGCAGTGGGGCATTGTTTTTCCACACCATCGATTCCTGTGAATTTAACCCTGCGTCGACCAGGTCTTGTGCCTGGGGTTTGTGCTGTCTCATGGATAATTACTGATATTTGGGCCCCAGTGTCAATGAGAAAGTTTACCAATATTTTTCAGGGTCCAACGGGACTGGTAATGGTAGGGTCAGAGTATTCATCAGAGAGACATTGAATTGCTAATACCCGCCAAGCAGGGTGGCTCACTGCCCTCCCTGGGGATAGGAGGGTTTTTTTGCTGAGATTCTGCCTCGTCAACTGGGCTCGGTGCAGAAGGTGCACTTTCCTTAAGGGTTGGGGTTTTTCCAGTTAGGCAATTCTCCCCAGCTGGAATATTTATCTTACCCAGAGATTGGACTAATGTATGGAGATCCTCCGTAAAGACACCACGCAAGATTGGTCGGGGTACACCCAAATCTAGGGCCTTATGCCACAACTCACCCTGTTCCTTATTAGTTTTGAACCTCTCTTTGAATTTTTGGTATCTGGGTTTTTGAGTATGGATTTGGCACACTCACCGGGAGTGATCTGAGGGCTTAGTACTGGATGAACTAATCCAGCCCATTCAGCATCCATACTTATCTATGGTTTGTACAAATTCACTCCAGGTGGGAATGGGGGAGTGCAGATTTCATCTACAACCGCGATCACCATCCCTACGAGCAGCTTGTATGCGATCCTGGGTATTTGCTACAAACATCCTAAGACAATCAGGGAGGCCACGAATAAGAGGGGTTAATTGAGCTGGGTGGATAGGAGCTAATATCGGGGATTTCCTGAATTCATCTCTTTCATATACCACCTGTATGCAGGATGCTTTCTGTACTGCTACAGCCAGGTCAGAATAGCCTGCGGCTCTAATTTCTAGTGGTTCCCCTCTCTCCTGGGGATCTATACCACCTGCCCAGTATGCAGCCTGTGCAGTTGAGGAGTAATTATGCTCTCCCGGTGTGGTAGTTAAAAATACTCCTGGTCCCAAAAGCCTCCCGCTTCTTCCTCACTCAACATAATTTGGTCAAAAAACACTGTATTTTTGCAGCAGCTTATCTATGGCAATCCTGCCGACTACGCCAATTTTTCTGTTGCGTTAAAGGTTAAAGTAATTGGGAGTGATGCCCAATTAGCCGGTTTAAGTCCGGTTGCGTTCAGTGTACTGAACTATCACGATTACGGATTCACAAATAACATAATACACTCTCAATCTAGTCACGGTCCATGAACTACCATGGCCACACTTAGAGTTTGGTTGTGTTCAGTGAGAACTATCACGGCCAGATTTAATGAGCAGTGCAATTTATTAAAGCAACAGATACACAGATGCTTTGGATAGCCGGTGATAAATTCACTGTCTGCAAAGCACATGCAAATACCAAAAGTATGAGTAATACAGCCTGGCTACAAATGCGTTAAAAGATATGAAGCACCTCTATAGAGATTTCTAAGTTTCCCGGGGAGGCACTTGGTGTAACCAAGTGTTCGAATCTTACCCAAAGGCGTCCCAGTGCGAGGGAAGAGAGGCTCAGCCCGTCGACTGATCCCAGGAGTCAGAAGGTATCTTTCAAGATGATCTCTCTTCCTTCACAATATCTTCCCTAACGTCCTCTCTTCCTTAAGCTAATTTATATTATTTCTTATCAGTCAGGTGGAGCTTGAATGACTCTAGTCATACATCCCTTTGTTACGATTGGTGCTAAATTTTCTCGCTTTTGTTTAAAGGTATAGGCTCCGAGAAATTCAGAGCACATGCTCAGTGAGGGGTGGTCGCACCTTGGAGGCGGGTAGCTTTTGGGATGGAGGTGCGTTTTGTTATTATAATGACATTATAATGAGCAAAGTTCACCAAAGTACAGCATTTTGTCAAAAACATGGCAGGTCGTTGGCCCACGGTAGCAAATATGCAGCTTATCGGTTCCAATGTACCTTTGAGTTCCCATCTTATCACAGAGCCTGGCCACGGTGTCTCCACTCCGCTCTACCCTCCATACAGTTCCTCTTAGAGTCAGCACGCCAAGTTCCCCTGGTGTGGCCAACATCTAAGGTTGAAGGCCTAGGGAACTTCTATGGAATGCAGCTAGACTCCACCCTGGAAGCTTCTTCAATGCTTTATCTTTTCTTAAAAATGTGAATATAAGCTTAATTTCTAAGTCACCTCAGGCAATTATTCCACACATCCTAACTCCAAATTTACACATAGCCCTAATCCTAACCCTAAAAATGAACCCAAACACTCAGCCTAACCCCCTAACCTCTAACCATAACCCTAACCCAAAGCTAACCCAAACACTAATACTAACTGCTAACCCTAACTGTAACATAACCCATAACATTAACTCCAACTCTAAACCTAACACTAATCTAACCCGTAATGCTAACCCTAACACTAACCGTCTCCCTAACAACCTAACCTGAATTTACCCTTTACCCTAACTTTTTACCCTAACCTGAATTTAACCTTTACCCTAACCCTAACCTGAATCTATACTGCTAATAATAAACCCTAACCCTAATTTGTTCCTCTAACCCTAATACAAACCCAAAGCCTAACCGTAACACCTAACCCTAATCCTAATCAGAAGCCCAAACCTAAACCCTAACCCCAGCCCAAATGCATAATCCTAAAACTAAACCCTAACCCTAATGCTCTCCCCTGACCCTAATTTGAAACCCTAACCCTTAACCTAAACCTAATCTGAACCATAACCCTAACCGTAACACTAAACCCTAAATTTTACCCTAACTTGAATCTGAACCCGAATGTGAACCCTAACCCAAACCGGAACCTTTAGCCCTAACGCGAAATGCAAAACCAAACCAAAATGCTAACCTGAGCCTGAACTCTAACACGAACCCCGATCACTAAGATAACAATAATGTCCCCACAAACTAAGTAGAAAGAAACACAAACTTTCCTAGGCCTTGTGGGACTCTGGACAACGTATGCTCCAGGCTATAGTCAGTTTGTGAGCCCTCTATATCGAGTGACTCGAAAGAGGAACTATTTTGAGTGGGGTACAACAACAAGCCATTGAACAGATTAAACAGGAAAAAGCTTGTGCAGTATCCCTTGGGCCTATCTGTACAGGACCAGCTGTGCAAAACGTGCTTTATGCTGCAGCTGGGGAGCATGGCCTCACATGGAGCCCCTGGCAGAAAACCCCGGGAGAAACTTGAGGTCAACCTCTGGGGTTCTGGGCTATTGAGGATCAGAAGCCCAATACACCCTGCCTGAAAAGGAGATACGAACAGCATATGAGGGGGTTCGAACTGCTTCAGAAGTCACACTCAGCAATAAAAGCTGGGGAAGGGGAAGGGTGTGTGTCCCACTATGAAAACGTCCATCTTCCTGAGCAATGGCTGCACTTATTGAGGCCCTCCTTCCCAAGGACATGGCCAAACATTGCTCACTGATGGGAAGTAGAGAATAACTGTGTTGTTGTTGTTGTTGTTGTTGTTGTTGTTTTTCCCTCTTTGCTTCCACATGGTCTTTGCTTGTTTTTTCCCCTCTTTCTTTTCCCTTTAATTAAATTATCCTTATCTCAACCTGTGAGCCTTTTTCTTTCCATCATACTTTCTTCTCCCCCTCTTCTTTTGAGCAGGGGGGGTGAGAGAGCAGTTGTGGTGGAGTTTAGCTGCCCAGCAGAGTAAAACCACCACAATCTCCTTAACTTACGTGAGAAACACTCCGTAGCCAATAACTTAGGCTCAGGCGAGGATCTCAGTGTAGTAATTTATTCGCGATTGCAATGGCGGGCGTCCCACAAGCAGGAGAGCACCGCACCTACTAGTCACACAGTAAGGTTTATATACTATATTTCTCAATGACCAGGACCCTCCCCTGTTTCCCCATTGACTGGGTAATCCAGGTTCACAACCTATCCGATGCTTCACAGACAATACATGGCCTTCAGTTGCTGGCCTGTTAAATTTCAAATTTCTTTTGACTTTTTTACTGTTTGAAGTGGTAATGTTTCTTCACTTATCTGACTTGACACTGTGATTTTCACCTAATTGTTCTAAGGAGTCTGGTTGTCTGCATTTTACAAGGTCGCCTGCTAAGCTTTCTTATCACTGCAAGCATATCTCAATACCACATTCCTTACCTTTAAACAATGTAACTCTGCAAAAACATTTTTATTCCCACAATTCCCCCCTTTTCTTCTTTTTTTATAAATTGTTGATTTTTGCAAAACTTTTCTCTAAGGTGTAATTTGGTAGATATCTTCTTCTTCTTCACCTTCTTTAACTCGATCCACATTCTTATTGATTGTTACCCACCAGAACAGTGACTCAAACCCTGCAGCAATTTGATTCCTGGCTCCCTGTTCATCGGGAACTCCTCTAGGCACCCCAATAGAATCTATGTACGCTCTATCATCAAATGATACTCCTAAGCTTCTTTTACTTCTTCTGGGTATTTGTGATGTTTCTCTTTCAAATGCCAGGGTGAAGGGTATAGCTAATTGAACAAGTGTACAAGTGCCTCCCCAGTTACATGGTAGGGTGGACCGTAAGATCTTCCCTCCACAGTACCACCAGAGATCTGCCCTGGGGATCTCAAGTCTTGAGCAGTTTCCCATCAAGTCCTTGGTAGCATTCAAGGTCCTCCTGCACAAGGCAAATTCTCCCAGATGCCGGGTAGCACTCACACCCTGCTGTGAGAGGCAAGCTGTACGGTTACCTATAGCTGTAGAGAATACAGGGGGAACCCTGATATTGCTATCATGCAAGGAAGGGAACAGCAAAGAGAGAGACAGGCCTCATTTACAGGCAGTCTTTTCTTGGTACAATGCAATCATACATCGCATCCCCTGGGAATCCTTGGTCCACCCCAATGGGCAGGGCACTATCTGGGCAATCAGTCATCCCGAGGCACAAGCATAGCAATTGCTATGGTTGAGACTCTGGACAGTATATTTGACCCATTCTATCCAGGCATTCACATCCCCATACCCTGTTTCAATCTCAAATGTTTGAACTGCCGCATTTCAAAGAGGGCCTCCTGTTTTCTCTCCTGTTTTCTCCTTGAGTTTCTCCCTTTCTCTGATGGCAATAGAGGATCGTTTCCATACAGCTATTCTCAATCTGGCTGTTGGGTCTCTACCAGTTATTTGTTCTCTCTGCTCAATTGTCATTGGGCATTTAAATCTCCACAAGCTAAAACCTCACAAGCATCAAACATGACAGATTGTGGTACGTAACCCTCTGTCACATTCACCCATATTTTGACAGGGTATCCCGTCTTACTGTTATCTGGTCATGCCTTTTCCAAGTTGCCAATTGACCAAGGCCTTCTCTGAGGTCTACAGTCACTAGAAACAAAAATTAATAATTGATTTTTCCCTGTCATTATTTTTAAACCTTAGGTTTCCAAATAATTGTCGATACAAAGAATAAGAAATATGTACACTACTACTAGAACAAAAACCCCGTGGGAGCACTTCAATTCGCTATAGTCCAGTCCTTTCTCTCACTCGCAAGTCACACTCATTAGTTACCTGTGAAAATAAAAGGTTAGTTTACAATTGTAAGCTTTTATCCTGCTCAGAGTCTATTATGAGATTTTTCTCTTCGATTTCAACTTCCAACAAGTCTTCTGTAGAAACAGCTTCCAAGGTACTAGGGTCGACGGATGCCTTCACTCGAGTATAGTGAGTCCAACCTTTTTCCGCAGTTCTTATGGCTGTTTCAGTGGTTAGTAGTACTTGGAATAGTCCTTCCCATTCAGGCCAGAGTTTTGATTCTTTCCAGGTCCGAATCAGGACCCAATTTCCTGGTTGATGGTGGTGAATGGGGAATTCCAAAGGTGGGGGTTGAGCCAACAACCCACAGGTCCTGAGAGATAACAAAGAAGAGGACAACCCCAGAATACAGTTCTTAAGAAAACTCTCTTGTTTTGAATTGTGGTATTCCATCCCTTCTGCCCAGAAAGGGCAATCCGAACAGCATCTCATATGGTGAAATTCCTATATCCTTTCTTGGTGCTGTTTGAACCTGTAGGAGTGCTAAAGGTAAGCATTTTACCCAAGGAAGTTGGGTTTCTAACACTAATTTAGTTAATTGCTTCTTTAACGTCTGGTTCATTCGCTCCACCTTCCCAGAAGAGGAGGGGTGCCAGGGGGTGTAAAAATTCCACTCAATCTCTAAGGCCTGCATTAACCCTTGCAGTACTTGTGAAGTGAAATGACCTCCTTGATCTGAATCAATGTTTTCAGCTATCCCATATCTAGGGACTATTTGCTCCAGTGATACCTTAGCCACCGTGTTTGCAGTGGCAGATATGGAGGGGAAAGCTTACACCCATCCAGTCACGTGGTCAATTAGGACAAACAAGTATTTAAGTCTCCCTCCTTTAGGTAACTCAGTAAAGTCTACCTGTATACTTTGAAAAAGTCGAATCTCTGGCTCCCATCCCCCTCTAGGTGGGTTACGGATGACCTTTTTATTTACCTTTTGACATATGGTACATCCTCTGCATATTTGCTTCACTGAAGTGTATATTCCTACATAGACATACTTACTTTTTTTAGCACAACATCACACATTGCTTGCACCCCCCAATGACTCTCTTGATGTAAAACGATTAATATTTACCTCATTGGTGCTTTATTCAGCATTTCTCTCCCATCAGGGAGTATCCATTTTCCCTCAGACTTCGTGGCTCCTGATTCCTTAAAAAAAAATCTTTCTCTTAAAACTTTTTAGTTCTTTCTTAGTTTTCAACAATTCCCTGAATCCTCTCTGGATTTATTCTCAGTTTTCCCTCAGACATTAGATGCCTTAAATACCTGACTTCTCTTTCTACATATTGTAATTTATTTTTCAATACTCCCAAGCCCTGCTTTCCCAGAAAGTTGAATAGCTTGTTAGTAGCTTCCTTCACAACTTTCTCCTGTCCTGACAATAAAAGATCATCTACATATTTGTAACAGTAATACCTCCTCAGGAGGTTGGAATTGCTCCAAAATCTGTTCGAGAAATTGCCCAAATTAATCGGTGGCTCTGTAAACCCCTGAGGTAAAACTGTCCATCTGTATTGTTGCTTCCGCCCCCATTTCAGGGTCTTTCCAGTCAGAGGTGAATATATCTTTGCTCTCAGGGCCTGAGAGCCCTCCATTAATACCACTGTTATTCCAGTCTAACAATTTACTATTTGAATGCCCAATTTCATCATCAAATCCCTTCCCAACAAGTTAGTCCCTGCCTTGGGTACATACAATAATTGCCCAGAGATCATTTTATCCCCTAGTCTCAGCTTGGTATCCCCCAAAGGTGGCACTGTTATCCCAGCCCCTTCTACCCCCATCACTTGTTAGGGTTTCATTAGTTAATTTAATCCCTGATACTTTACAGGCAAGTAATGACCTAGCTGCCCCACTGTATTGGGTTCACATGGCAAGGTTCGGGGGGGTGGGGGGGGGAGGCTGCAGTGGCAGCCCCCGCGAGGAGAATCCAGAAGCCTCCCCATGGCAGATAAGGGACAATTTCATCCGGCCCCAGAGGGGCCCACCGCTGCCCAGAGCCAAGCCGTGAGCAACACAGTCCGTGCCTCTGTGAGAGCACATCCAAGGAAACAAAAACAAACAATTGTTATAAATGACTGAGTCCCAAATAGGATTACAATCAGAGTTTACAATTTATTAAACGAATAGAGGCAAGCAAACAGCGCTGGGTGCGCCGGGAGTCTCTGCTCCACCGGGACGCACACCTGTTACGTAAGGCGGCTGGTTTTTATGCTCCTAGGCTAATACATATTCATTACTACTTCTAGAAGAGGCAGGGTTATTATAATTGGTTTCCCGAATCCGAAGTCCTCCCAGGTGCGCCTGCTTATCAGTCTCTGTTAGTTTCTCGGGGGCCGCTCGGACAGGGAGGCTCATATTCTTCCTCCTTATCTAGTGGTCTCTTGGCCGGCTGTCAGAAGTTACTGCACATTCGTGCAAAGTCAGCAGTTTTTCTCCGAAGAAATCCCTTTGTTCTCTTCTCGCCTAAACCCAGGCCTCAATGTTAACCCTTCAAAACCCCTTAGTGGCACGAATTGCTGGACCATTTCTTACAATTCCTCCCTTTTTTTTTTTTTTAATCATCAATTCGTGTCTCTCCTTCAACCTTTGTCAGTAACAATTGGATTTCATCAGTCAGTTCTCGGGGTGTCCACTTCTTAAGCATCATTATCGACACGTCACCTTTTCTCTCCACTGAAGTCATCACAAATTGGGTGCTATTTATTATCTGCCGTATCAACAACGTAAAGCAAGGTATCATACAAGGTATAAACAATAATGTCACTATACCACATAAAAATAAAAACAGCATCCTTTTAACCCATGGTTCACCAGGCAACCATGAAAAGAAATCCCAATCCATACCCTTCCAAGTTTGTACTGGGACGTGGGCTAGCTTTCTAATTTCCTTTGTTATCTGCTTGACCACTTTTCCATTATCATCAGTCTGTAGACAACAATTAGAATCATTCAGTTTTCCACATACTCCCCCTTCTTCTGCTAGTAAATAGTCTAAGACCATTCTATGTTGGAATATAGCATTTCTCATTTGAGTGGATTGGTCAGCCAAAAGATCCAAGGCTGTCGCTGTTTGATTTGTTACAACTTCGAGGATAGCTTGCAACCTAATTATTCGGTTCAAATTATAAATAGGTTCTCGGGCTCCTGATATCAACTCATTTGGGTTCCAGGTAGCTGGCCCATAATGCTGTATGATTCTTTCAGGAGGCCATTCATCCTTTCCCCATTTTTGGGCACTATCCCCGGATAAGGAAGTATCAATAGATCGTTTTACTCTGTTCAGGTCATCATATAATCTTATTCCTAAATGATTTCCTTGTGTTTGTGACAATAAAAAGAACAAGGGTCTTATGTACCCCCCATAGCATATTCCCGACCAGTTTCCAGGTAGCCTCTTGTAAGCATGTTTGCCACACACCCAATAATGTCCCTTTAGGGCCCACGTCCCGTTTGGAAAATGACCATCCCATCCATCTTTACCCTTTGGGGCGTGATAATACAGAGTGTCCTTGTTACCGAGTGGTCCTGTTACAATGTCTGCCCCGTTTGTACTCGTATATGCACGCTTCCAAGCTCCCACGTTGGGTTTCCACTTACAGTCACAATTCAGTTCTCTTTGGCGACCTGTCATATTATAAGCCTTTTTCGCCGTCCAATCTTGAGAGTGTGGGAAGCGCCTTCAATCATGGGGTTGGGCCCGCTTTCAAAGCTTGTGTTACCATTCAGCCCTTCAGGGTGATCCAGCTCCTGGAAAAACTAATCACAATTTTATTATGGGTTTAAAAGGTTCTCATGTTATTTTTCTCAGGACAAACTGATCTTGGTGTGGGAGAAGTCCGGTCGAGGCACTCTCACTCGGCGGTCAATACCCATAGGGGTTGCCTCCCTCGGTAGACCATACACGCCGCAGTGGAGGGTCCTACCCCGGTCTTGCCTTCTCCCTTTCCTCCCTTCAGCCTTGTCCTCTTTATCCAGTGCCCTTAATTCATGCAGAACCTCATTGCTGGGATATCAGTTCCTCTTTAGTCTCAGTTTCAGTTCCCCAGGAGTGGACTCAACCCTCCAGGCTTCGGTAGTTATTGGTCCTTTTATTCTGGATGCGTGGGTCCAACCCCTTTCTGCTGTTCTCACAGCTGTTTCAGTAGTAAGTAAAACAAGGTACAGTCCCTCCCATCGGGGGTTCAATGATTCTTCTCTCCAGGTTTTTATTAAGACCTTGTCTCCTGGTTGTATTTTATGAATAGCAAATCCTAAAGGTGGTGTCTGAGTCATCATCCCAATTTCTCTTATCTCCTGTAATCTCCTTCCAATGGTAATTATGTATTTCTGGATACTATGATCCTCAACTACATTGTTCCCTAGGGGCATCCCTTGAGAATAAGGCATACCATATAACATTTCATATGATGATAACCAGTCTCACTGTGTGGTTTAGTTCTTATGTTTAAAAGTGCCAATGGTAAGCATTTCGTCCAGGGCAGCTGTGTCTCGATCATTAACTTAGCCAATTGTTGTTTTATTGTTTGATTCATCCTTTCTACTTTCCCTGAGCTTTGTGGGTGCCACGGAGTGTGGTATTCCCACTGAATACCTTTCAAGGGGTACATCCTTCAAATCTTTGTGGCTGGCGTATGTTCGATTATTTCCACACAATTGTGTTCCAACGGTCCTTCTTCTGGAACGGTTCCTAGAAATACTGCTGGATATAACAGGTTAGTCGTTTTCAAGGTTATGTCATCTTGTTCAGTTAGGATTGCCTGATATTTCATCTTCCAGCTGGGTGATAACCAGTGCCCCCCCCCCCCTTTGTTCCAAAACGGTTGTTACCATATTTGGTCCAAAAACTTCAATATGTTTTCCCATTTGAAGGCAAATAATTTTCTACTATCTTTATCAAGAGGTATGCAAAAGAAGGCATCCTTTAAATCTATCACGGTAAACCATTTATATTTCCCTTTCACAGATGTTAACAATGTGTAAGGATTAGCTACTACCGGGTGAATATTCTTTGTTATTTCATTTATTGCTCTAAGATCTTGTACAAATCTATACTCGCCATTCGGCTTCTTTACTGGAAAAATTGGAGTATTGTATTCCGATTTACATTCTTCCAGAATCTGATATTTGAGAAATTTGTCAATAATTTTCACCATTCCTGTGCCTAGCTTCTATCTTAAGTGGATATTGTTTGATTCAAACAGGTTTGGCTCCTTCCTTTAATTCCACCTTTACCAGTTGTGCCAGTTTCGACTTCCCTGGTACATCTGTTTCCCGTACTGTTGCTATAACTGCATTTTCTACTTCTCTTGGAATATTAACAAAGGGTTTATCTTTGATCATTAGGATTTGTCCTACTTTGGACTCAGGTACCTTCATTATTAATTCTCCATCCTCAAAGGTTATTGTTGCATCTAATTTGGCTAATAGATCCCGTCCCAAGAGTGGCATCGGGCATTCTGGTACATACTAAAATTCATGGGTTAGTTCCTTACCCCCAAAACGCAAATCAAGGGGTTGTAAGAATGGCCTTTCCTCCTCTTTCCCTGTGGCTCCAATTATTGTAGTTGTCTTAGTTCCTAATCGTCCTTTTAAACTATTTAACACTGAATATGTTGCTCCTATTACATTTACAGCCTAATTAACACAGAGAAAGAAGCTCCCATAACCAACAAAAAATTCAAGCCTCTGTCTTCGTTTCCTAGCTTTATTTCAACTAGTGGACCTGCTAGGGTAGATGCCCCAGGTCCCCATCATTCCTGACTGTTGTTTGTCCTGCAGCCTAAGACAATTTCTTTCTGATATCAGGGGCTGATTGCCCTGGAAAGAGGTTAGCCAGTTGCCTCTCTCTCTCTTTTTTTTTTTTTTTTTTTTTTTTTTTAAGCCAGGTCCATTTTTTTTTTTTTCATTGCATTTCAAAGTTGGTCCAGAAATTCAAAAATTCCATAAATTCCATAGGGGTTTCTTTTGGACCTTGTTGGAACAGATTCTCAATTCCCAATAGCCAATTTAACCAGATTTTAGTATTTACATAATTTCCGGGGTGATTAGGGTCTCAGTGAGGGGGTCGGTCAGGGGAATGCAATCGTTGAAAGTTCCCTGAGCGGTCCCATTGGCAATCTGAGCTCACACAGGAACTCAGGTTGTTTCAAGAGTTAGCTGCTTTTCTGTTTCCACGACAACTCTCTCGGACCCATCACGGTCCCCCTGCCCCAGAGGGTTCACACCCGCTATTTAGAGATCTCAGCCTCGGGTTGAGAGGGAACTATTAACATTCCTACATCCTCTTTCCCTGCTCATTCAACTTCAAACAGCTCTGTTAAATACTACATGCCACACAACCTTTAACACCTTCAACAATCCTTTTAACGCTTCCTTTATCTTTCTCCAGCCCGTACTTTTCTAATGCCAACACCAAAGGCTCAGTCAGGGGCCAACTTAATTCCAAACCTTTTCCCTCCAACATGCTGAAACAACATATCACTATACAACATTTCATCCTATTTTCCTTCTCTCCTCAAAAACATTAATTGCAAGACACTGTTATAGTCGATTGATCCATAAAGTGGCCATTTAGTTTATATAGTGGCCACCATTGATTGCAATACTTAGTGAAAGTCCTCTTGCTTTCTGTGCCCCCATTTCTAACAATATCCTTCCAATGTGCCAATATGCACCCAAGGAGGCTTTTTCTTTTTTAGGACGTCTTTTTTTTTTTTTTTTTTTTTGGATTTTCCCCTTTTCCTTGATTTCCCATTCCCTTTTATTTATTTATATTAGTTACTGTCCCTTGTTTCAATTTCCACGCAAACCTTTTTATTGCAGGTTTTTACTATCTTTTCCTAATCTTCTTCCCAAATGTCCCAATTCTCTGGGATTAAACTCTTCTTTCCACATACAAACTTTACTATTTCAGATTATTAATGAGCCCCATTCCAATCATAAATCCGCAGGACTTCGGAAAAACACCTGAAGCACTCAGCCTTCTGTCTTCTAGACAAACAATAACACCTTTTCCACAAAATTTACATTTCAATAAGACCGAATTTCAAGCCAAATGCTAATTTTTCTCATGCACTTTGTTAGTAAGCCTACACAAAACAAGGAATCACTCCTGTGTATCCGTCAAGATGGGGGTTTAAAAAGGTATTGAGGCCTAAATAAATTCGCTCTCCCCCTTCTTACCAAATTCCCAGGGCTCAGGCCCGAACCACCAAAGAAGTGACTCTCCATTCTACCACTTTGATAATCAGTCAGCCCCGCTCCCCCGATACTTGGGAAACTGACCGAACACCACCGCGAATATACCCAAACTTCTAAACTGTTACTTAGATAATGCTCCCACCTTCCTCCTTGACACAGTCAAAACATTTAAGAACAAAACAGGATTACAAGATGCACCACCGGGGGTGGATTGTTAGGATACAGAGGTGGTAGGTTATCCAATGACTCCCATTCATCATCTTTTTCTTTTTCCTTTTTTTTTTATTTTTTATTTTTTTGTTCTCTTCTTCGTCAAACTTCTCGTCTGCTTTTAGTGTAAATATTGAGGCTGGAAAAGGACGTGAGATCCTGATCCATAATCCTGCATAATCACTTTCCTCCTGGCTAAAAGGTTCCTTTGAATTAACATGTATATTTAAGGCCTGGCAAACCCAGTCTTCAAAGGATCCGAAAACGGGCCAAAAGACATGTGGTCTTAAAGGCTCCTTTGGCCATTCTGTCATACAATACTGAACCATTTTTAATTTACTTTTTCCCTTTTCTGGGGCCCCTATCGTTCCAATTTCTAATCATTATCCCTAATGGACTTTCTGGTGGTATGTCTGGTAATTTGCTCCCTTTTCTCTGGTCCCGGGTCTTCAATTTTGTCTGACCCATCTAGGAATTTTACTGTGGCAATTCCTACAGCCCTTGGTTGCCTTAGTGAGAGTGTCTTGCAGGGGGTTTAGGACCTATCACCCACCCACGAATCCTATAGGAATCGCTTCGGTCCTTCACCGGCCAAGTCCCTCGCGGGAGATTGGAACCGCGGTTAGAAGACCTCCACAATCGCTTCGGAACTACGTTCCATCTCAGTCACACTCTCACACACACAGGCAACCGAAACCCACCCAACCGAACGGTATACGCCTTAAATACTTACGACTCCGTCGTCTTCGTTCGGATCTTCGCGCGCAGAATTACGGGCAAAATATAGTGCTGCAGCCGGCAAAGGGAGCTCATAAAAAAATCTAAATCTTTGCTTGCCCTTATTCAGGTTCAAGATGGCATTAGCCCTGACCTGACTCGAACAGGAGCCACCAAATGGTGGGGGCGCCCCTCCTAGATCAAGTCAGAATTCAGGAACCAAGACCATCCCGGACGAGCCCCCAATTGTTATAAATGACTGAGTCCCAAATAGGATTACAATCAGAGTTTACAATTTATTAAACGAATAGAGGCAAGCAAACAGCGCTGGGTGCGCCGGGAGTCTCTGCTCCACCGGGACGCACACCTGTTACGTAAGGCGGCTGGTTTTTATGCTCCTAGGCTAATACATATTCATTACTACTTCTAGAAGAGGCAGGGTTATTATAATTGGTTTCCCGAATCCGAAGTCCTCCCAGGTGCGCCTGCTTATCAGTCTCTGTTAGTTTCTCGGGGGCCGCTCGGACAGGGAGGCTCATATTCTTCCTCCTTATCTAGTGGTCTCTTGGCCGGCTGTCAGAAGTTACTGCACATTCGTGCAAAGTCAGCAGTTTTTCTCCGAAGAAATCCCTTTGTTCTCTTCTCGCCTAAACCCAGGCCTCAATGTTAACCCTTCAAAACCCCTTAGTGGCACGAATTGCTGGACCATTTCTTACACAAACAAACAAAAACCTGCTGCTCAACAGCAGCTGGGAGAGCGAGGAGTGAGAAACCTCCCCGCAGACACCAAAGTCAGTGCAGAAGGAGGGGGAGGAGGCGCTCCAGGCACCGGAGCCGAAGACCCCTGCAGCCTGTGGAGAGGCCCCTGGTGGAGCAGGCTGCCCCCCCCCCGTCCCCCCCCCTTCCCGATACTTGGGAAACTGACCAAACACCACAGCAAATATACCAAAACTTCTAGACTGTTACTTAGATAATGCCTACATCCTCTTTCCCTGCTCATTCAACTTTCCCAACCCATTCAAAAAACAGCTCTGTCAAACATTACATACCACACCTTTAACACCTTCAATAACCCTTTTTAACACTTCTTCTTATCTTTCTCCAGCCTGTACTTTCCCATTTTCCTTCTCTCCTCCTGTTCCTATTTGAAGTGGCCAGCCTGGCCACACTTCAAAGCCTGTACCTGAGCTTTCCTTGCCTGCCGTTCCTTCATCTCTCTTCCTCTCCTTTCCATCCTGGCCCTGACTCCTCCTGAAAAATTTCTTCCTCTTTCTCCAATCCTCTGCCTCACTACCAGGTACACTGTCAATACCATTAGTTTCGCTCTCTGCTTTTCCTTCTCATCTCCCCTCCTGACATACAACTTCAGGGCCTCCCTCAGGAGGGCCCCCCACAGTGACTGTTCACTACATCCTCCCACCCTCCGGAGCTTTTTCTGTGTATCTGGGCAGGCTTTAATCACAAAATGAACTTTCAAGAGCCCCCAGGACACCGGGTCCCCGGGTCTCACCCCGAGCACTCCCCCACCCCGACCCCAAGTCTCCCACATGACCCCTGTGTAGCGCACTATCACCACTCCAGCCAGGATCGGCAAGTGGGCACCCCTGCTCTGCAGGTATTACCCCTGGTCCTGGAGGATGAGCTCCTTCCCATTCTTGTATAGCAGCTCTCCTCCTGATCATTCTCATTTCTTCCCCTGTAAACAACATACTTAGTATAGACATCATTTCCCCCCAAGAGTATAAGTTAGGTCCTAGGAACTGGTCTAATTGTTCAGCTAGCCTGATGGGGTCCTCAATTAAAGACTTCATCTCCTTCTTAAAACCCCTAACACCTCTCTGCCGGTAAGGAGAGGGGGGAGTTCACCTAAGAGGATACACAGTTAGCGTTAGTACTGTTAGTATCAGGGAAGGCAAAATTCTCAGTATCTCTTCTACATTGTTCTAATTTTTACCAGAGCCTAGAGTACGCTCCTTCTCTAGGGACAGTGTTAATCACAGTCCCTGTCTCCCTTCCTGGAGCGACTGCTGCTGCCATCGGTGCAATATTAGGATTATAGGGAGCATAACTTGGCTCCTTCTCTGAAAAAAGAATCTTATTGTTTACATGTAAATTTAAAGCCTGAATTTTCATCAGACCCGTGTTTTGGCCAAAATACTGCTGTTTCCTTAATTGGTTCTTTTGTCCAGACTGATACACAATATTTAACCATTTTCTTCTTTTATCATCTCCTCTAATTTTGGGATTATTTTTCCAATTTCTTATCATTCTTCAGGAAGAACTGTCGGTAGGCACTCCCCCAGGGATATCTCCCTGTCTCCTGGAACCCATATTTTCCCATTTTTCCTAGCCCTTGTCAGTGTGCTGCTACAGAAATTTCCCTCCTGCAGGGTACCACAGACTAATGTTCCGATTCTGGAAAATGGGGGTGTACTGCCAAGCACTTCACCGTGCAAGGGGTACCGTACACCAAATTTCCCGAGACACTTCCTTTCTCTCCCTTATCTCACGCTTCGTCCATCTCCAGCCGCGCCCTTCAAGGAGCTACGGAACCGCGGATCAGGACTCCACACTCGCTTCGTACAAAAGTACATCTCAATCACACGTCACACAGAGTCTCACCCGACCCCCAAGGCAATACTTAATATTTCTTACCTTGGCCTGTGCACAGAGCTACCAAATCAGTTCTTAAACCCCAAGTGCCTACCTTCTTCCCTTCCCCACTACTTCATGGATCCTGCCTCTTTAATCAGTCTCGGGCCCTCTGTCAGCTCTCCGCAGAACTGCCACTGTTGATGCACAGGACCGCTGAAATCAGCGGGGCATGCCTTCCTGCTGCTGCGGCGGTGGGGCTCCCCCGTAGGTGACTGGATCCCGGACCAGCCCCCAAATTGTGAGAAACACTCTGTAGCCAGTAACTTAGGCTCAGGCGAGGATCTCAGTGAAGAAGTAATTTATTCGCGATTGCAATGGCGGGCGTCCCACAAGCAGGAGTGCACCTACTAGTCACACAGTACGGTTTATATACTTTATTTCTCGATGACCAGGACCCTCCCCTGTTTCCCCATTGACTGGGTAATCCAGGTTCACAACCTATCCGATGCTTCACAGACAATACATGGCCTTCAGTTGCTGGCCTGTTAAATTTCAAATTTCTTTTTCTTTTTTCTTTTTTTTCTTTTTTTCTTTTTTTCAATTTCTTTTTTACTGTTTGAAGTGGTAAAGTTTCTTCACTTATCTGACTTGACTTGACACCGTGATTTTCACCTAATTGCTCTAAGGAGTCTGGTTGTCTGCATTTTACAAGGTCACCTGCTAAATTTTCTTATCACTGCAAGTATATCTCAATACCACATTCCTTACCTTTAAACAATGTAACTCTGCAAAAACAACATTTTTATTCCCACAGTGACTAACAGGGTAGTGGATTTTCCCCCTCTCCCCCTGCACTTCTATATTAAGAATCTCCTTTTCCTCTCTTTCCCTAAAGGCTTTTCTAACTTAGACATAAAATATCAACCAATAAAATATGACCCTGTTGTTCTTGCCTTTTTGAATTTAAAAATACATTTGGTCAAATTTAGAAATGGAAAAGGAGAGTTAGGCTTAGCTTAGCATAATTTGTTCTCTTAACAGATGCCAGTATGTATTTTGCTTTGAGAATGGCATTTTAGTTGTTTTAATTTAAAAACGGCCTTATATTCAATCACACAAGATTACACTTCAGATTTGTTACAATGCAGAGAAATGGGAAAACATTACTGATATCCATTGTGCACCAATGTGTAAGTAAAATCTGTGTACCTAAGCTCCTGGTCTTGAATTATTCCTCTGAATCTTCCTGGTAGCCAGCACATGAAGTTTGAAGTCACTCTGCCATGAGCTGCATTGCCACCTATCTGAAATGAACCACGTTGTAAGTTTTTTCCGTAAGTTTCACAGAGCAAAGCATATTCTGTTTTACCATTTTGTAGTTTCATTTTTCAGGATTTGCACCAAGAAAAATAGCAGCAATGCAATAAACTGTGCATGATGTTTGTGTATAAGGGGTTAATGCTGCATTTAAGCAATTTGACTTCCTTCCCAGCTCTGCTATCAGTAAAATCCACGCTCCACCAGGAATAATGCTGTAATCATTGCAGCTTTGTTTAGCTAACCCTGGGGATTCATTATGCCCAACTTTTCCTTGATTTGTTGTAGTTAACAACGTTGCTTGTTTTTTTTCCCCCAACTATTCTAGTTGTGGGGGAAGTATCTGAGCAAATCCCTGGAGGCATGCATGTATTTTGTGTTCTGCCACTACTAAGAAGCTTTCTTTTTACCTAAAGAGGATTTTTTACAGACATACTTTACTTCATAAGTAAAAAAAAAACAAACAATACTTTAAACTTTCTCTGTGTGCTTTTCTTGTCAGTTACAGTTTAAAAATATTGACTTTCTTCCCCTTGATCATAACAATCTAAGAGAAGCTATTAATGTGAAGATTTGATAAGTTCCTGCATATTGTGCTGAAAATGACCATGTTCCCTTCCTAATAATTTCTGTGCAATCCCGTAAATTTTATTATATCTATCATTCATATTCTTTTATTCTATTTTGGTGCATTCTGTGCTGGAAACTTTCCACGATTTCCTTTTTTACTAGGACTGCTTTTCACACTTTGCTCCTGTACATGTGATGCTACATGCAGTTAAGGAGGACTCAAAATGTTCTCATCATTGTTGCTGCTGGATTAACCACAAAAATTACAGTCTGTGGGAAGAAACAGGATGGTTTTTGAGCATTGGCCTGAGAAGGGGCAAAACTGAGGAAGCACACGAGCAGAGAGAAATAACATTTCTATACATGTACATATAGTATTATACATTGTGCGTGTGTGTGGCTATATGAAAAAAGACATTGGGTCCAACCCTGTCCATTTACAGACTTCCAGAAAAGCTGAAGATAGGAGTAAAAATAGTTTTAATACAGAACCAGTGAATCGTAATCTTTGCAAATTTTGGTATACCTTTAGATCGTGAAATATAATTTGTTATCAGCCTTTGGCTGACAGAGCCTTAGTATAGTACCACCCAATTAAAGAATCACAAAGCTGAACAAGGTCTAGACTCCTTATGTTTTACATACTCCTCTGGATTTTTGTTTGCCTATATATTGCAATTTCTATAGACTCATTTTCAAAGTGTAAATAATCTGAAATAGTCTTCTCTACTGTAATGCAGTTGGCTTTATTGGCATGTTTTCTTTTCAATTGTGTGTGATTTTGATTGCTACCTAAACTCCCAGTAAAGAATTAAAAGAATCACAAGGTCTGATTTTTATTTCATTTTATTTTTAAACAAAGTATATGATACAAACATGTTCTTACCATCTCAGTTGCTAAATTTGCATTTTGTGATTCTTTTTGAAGGGATATGGATTCCCTCTTAAAGAAGCATCATGTTAACCAAAAATGGAAGTTACTTTGTGTTCCAATGATTTACAGACATTTGGTGCAAATTATTTTTTTTATGTATTAGTTAAAGCAAAATTCTCATTTGTTAATCATGTCAAAAAGACATGCCACATACTATTCTGTGTTTTATGGGTTCACAGACTTTTGTACCTAAATGTGTGGTGTATATTTTGTGGGAAAAACTGAAAAATATTACAGAATGTGTGATATGCTATTTTATTTCACTTCATATATAAAAACATGACTCCATTGTGTAGGTTTCAGAGAAAGGGAAAAACTGAGATCTAAGGGTAGCCAAAACCTATTTTTAGTATGCAGTAGTTCTGTATTGCCTAAGTCTGTAATTTTATAAACTTGAGAAGTCATGTTCTTTCCCCTCTGGTAGATTACATCCTGGTGGCCAGTCAGTACCTTGCAGAGATGGTCTGTGTATTTGGTGCTCTGTATCTAACATTGTGCTTGACTTTCTGGGAATGCGTGTGTAAGGAAGACTTGTTTTAGAAGTTTGTTTTCTACACGTGGGAGATGGGGCTGAAGGTTTCAAAACGAAGTCCATGGTAAAGGCAAAAGATTTTAGAGGCTTCCAGGTTAGATTTTGCAATGTGCTACCTCAGAAGGACTTAAGGGTTGCCAGCGCAGCATTGTGCTTTAACATTGCATTGCATTGCTTGTGTAATACTCTACTCTGAGACACCAAAAACATCATGTAAAGCATAAGGCTTCCTTTGTCCTAGGAGCCAAGTATTATGGCATGAATCCAGGCTGAAAGGCTGAGAAGCACTGCATGCAGGTAAATGCATTGCATTTTGTGGAGGGCTAAGTAGCTAGGCAAACATACAGCATTCATATGGCTGTGCAACTGTTCGTTCTAAATTTCGATTTCTCTTTATAAATTATTCATATGTTTGCTTAGATAAGCTCTCCTAATCACAGAGGATGAGGTCACTGAATTGGGCCAAAGAAAAAGATGCTGCGTGATATATTCTGTGAAATTCCCAACAAGCAGATCTTAACTTTAAATTTACAAACATTCAGAATGTTAACTTAAAAACTTATTATTTGTGCTTTGTGTAAAGTACAAAGATGCAAAGAAATTTAAAGGAAGGAATGACTGCCCATTAAAAAATATGAGCCAAATTTTAATTAAAATGGATTTTATATGTTTCTGAGGTAAAGATTGCAGAACTGTAATTATATAGAACTAATTGCCTTTCTAACATTTATGTATTGGTTGTATACCAATTGTTGCTTATCATAATGTCCTGAAGGTTGGCCAAGAAAGATTTCTTTTTCTTACTCTATGAGTAAAAACCTATCATAGTAATTCCCCAACATTAGATGTTGTTGAGAACTATATCTTCAGGAATGGGGATTTATGGTTATATGGTTATAATTTTAAATACGCAATGGTATATTATAGATATTTTGGAGTGTATATTTTGTTTTAGTTATTAGCTATTAACTAGCTCATTGCTATCTATTTCTATTTCTATTTTGTCTTCAAAATAAAAGTTTTAATTCGGTGTTGCTTCAGTTGTTACTATAATACTGCTGTTTTGATGTTTAACTTGTCCTTGTAGTCACCATGTAAGCAACGTAACCACTTGACAATGTTCTGTCCTGCACTGAACAAGCTGTCTGCTTTGTGCAGAAAAGTCATCTCTCTGTCCAGTGGCTGAAGTATATTCTTCTCATTTGTCTTGCAGGCACAGGAGAGAGTGGCAAAAGCATGTTCATCAAACAGATGAGAATCATCCACGGATCAGGTTACTCTGATGAAGACAAAAGGGGCTTTACAAAACTGGTGTACCAGAATATATTTACAGCAATGCAGGCCATGATCAGAGCCATGGATACCCTCAAAATACCATACAAATATGAACATAATAAGGTGAGATTTTTGTTTATTTCCATAGCTGAAGCTTTTCCTCTTTTACCTTTAGGGAGCATACTGAAGGTCTCTAAAAATTATACATCGTGTACAAATTATATTCTACCTAAAATTTAGAAGAAAAGGGCTTCTTCCAGTCCTGCCTTGACTTCCCTGCCATTTGCACTGCTCTGACAGCACAGAGGTGCTGCTCTTAAGAAGATATCTGGGGGTGGGAGGGTTGTCATAGCAAGAGGGTTAAGGGGTTAAGAGCAGGCTGGCATTTGCCTGTGACTTGAGTTGCCTCTTTTCCTTTCCTCCCATTCCATGTTGTTGTGGTTTAACCCGGCTGGCAGCTTAACACCACACAGCCGTTTGCTCACCCTCCCCCCTCCCTCTCTGGGATGGGGGAGAGAAACGGGAAAGTGAAGCCTGTGAGTTGAGATAAAGACAGTTTATTAAGACAGGAAAATAATAATAACAATAATATTGATAATAGTACAACTAATAATAATGTGTACGAAACAAGTGATGCACAATTGCAATTGCTCACCACCCGCTGACCGATGCCCAGCCTATCCCCGAGCAGCCGGCCCCCCCACCCCCCCTGGCTAGCCACCCCTATATATTGTTTAGCATGACGTCAGATGGTATGGAATACCCCTTTGGCCAGTTTGGGTCAGCTGTCCTGGGTCTGTCCCCTCCCAGCTCCTGCTGCACCCCTAGCCTGCCCGCTGGCAGGACAGAGCGAGAAGCTGAAAAGTTCTTGGCCTGGTGTAAGCACTGCTCTGCAACAATTAAAACATCAGCATGTTATCAGCGCTCTTCTCATCCTAATCCAAAACATAGCACCCTACCAGCTACTAGGAGGAAAATTAACTCTGTCCTAACTGAAACCAGGACACATGTCTGGGCCAGAGCACAGTTAAGACATTCTTCTGGTTTGTACCAGTACTATTTAAGACTTTCCATTAATATTATGTGGGGAAAAATCAAATTTATTAGAAAAATAGGTGGGGATATCTTGTTGAGTGTGAGTATATTATGAAATAAAACTTTTGACAGAAGGCCTTAGAATAAGCCAATTCTTTTGAAAGTGATGATATCGCTGAAATTTAGAAAAATAAAATACCTTTAAAGCATTTTGTAAGTTTTATCTTTGGTTAGCCTGACTTTGTTTATTTTTTATTTTTTTAAATATTTCCTTTCTAATAGAAAGGGAACTGGCATGCTAGAAACCTTCCCATGGAAGGCACTGAGGTTGTCAGATTTTGGCAAGCACAACAAATATTCCACCATGCTTCATACAGACACTGAGCCCAGCCAAGCTGAAAACTGAAGGCACGGATTCTTTCTTCACCTGAGCAAGTACCCAATAGGTAAGAGCAAGCAGTGCCTTTCCTATGGGTGAATGCAGGCATTCCCCTAACACCAGGTGAAAATGTCTTAAAAGAATTAAATACAAATTTGAGAAACATCTAAATCTCTCTGCATACCTGGTGTACATCCGATCTAAGGATATCAAGTCAAATCTTAGCTCTTTTCTGACTTAGGCAAACAGACAAGTAATTCAAAATGGCTGAAAATCCAGCTCCTACTTTGGCAAGTCAGTTCAGGCTAATCTCAAACCAGTGCACGCTAGTAAGCATCAACCCTAGATCCTACATGATCCCTTTCAGAGGGGACTATCACAACCCTCTTCACAAAGCAAGCTGCTCCTCTAGGAAAACACCCACTATTTTGACATCAGCACAACAGTACAAGGTAAGAATATCGCAGGCAGCCTCTGAGTAAAGTAACACTTCCTCCTGAACTACTACAATACAGAAATCTATAATTGTAAAGAGTTGGATTAAAGACATGACAGAATGCTACAAGTACTGGCACAAGGCAGTAACAGGCATTATGAAAATCAGCTGTGATTAAATTCAGTTAATAGCTCACAGTTTACAGAAGTAATATGGTCTTGTTCATGCTTTACTTTGCATAAATTCAATATCCACGAGGTTCTCATTGAATGGGAAACTGGCACAGGCCTGCTGGATGAAGCTGAGCCACCCTTCCCCCTTTCATTTCTCTCAGTCTTGACTACACTTTCGTGTTTCACAGCTGAGAAACAACATACTCAGCAACTTGAAAAATACATCATCGCCTTGTCTTTCTCATTCCCCTTTGTTTTTCTCCAATGTAAGTTGATTTTAAAAGTGGAGAGAGAGAGCTTAAGAAAGCCAGGGAAATGCTACCACAGGACCTCTACTTTAACTGATGATTACTAAAAATAAATCAGTACTAGAGTTGTTTGTTAAGTGACAGAACTGCTCTTCCATTTATTTCAAATCAAACTGATTCTAAACTTGATTCATTAACAACTTAATTTTTCATACAGACAGGTTCTGTAAGATTGATAGCCTTAGCACATGGCAGTTTAGAGGTTGCTGTATAACAAGCAACTTGCTAACACTTAAGACTTCATACAAAATTGAGATGGATTTTTTTTTTAACAGTACCAGAAATGTTCCATCATAAATCATTGCTTGTCGATACTACGGAGTATTCTGTGACCAGCAGTCACCTGCAGGAAAAACAGACATCTTCCCCACACTCCCAACTAAGCTATCATTCTCAGGTCAGATATACTTAAGCGAAAGTTTTTAGAACCATTCAGTATTGGATGCCTGCCACTGGCACAGCTCTTAACTAACAGGGGAAAGCAGCTACAGTCCATTTCATGCTTTCATAAACTAAGGCTTCTTTGCAACTCATAAGTGTTCATACACTGTCCAGCTTCTTCAGGATGAAAGGAGCTGAAAAGAGAAAGCAAAACATCATGAACTCAGTTCAGCTGAAGATAACAATTAGGCTACAGCAAGTCTGTGGTGAAACTGCAGCACATCTGAAATATTTAGACTCTGGGTGAGTTATCATCACCCGCCTCCCACCTAGCTCCTTCTCTCCTGGCATCATTGCTTTAATAGGTGAGGCAGTGAGATGCAAAAGGGCTCAGGCACACCTGCATGTGCTGCAGTTCAGAGCCTTGCACCTGTTCTGCACAACACCTCGGGGGGAGGTGTGAATCACCTAAACGTGACATTTTGTTTTCTGAAAAGAACTGCATCCCGAAAGTTGTAAGCTTCTGATGCTGCACACTAAAGCACTGCCTACAAAGCACAAAGCAGCGTGATCCTGTTTTTTCATGGCCTAGAAAACTACAACAGCACCATTGCTCACCCAAGCATTTCACCTCAGGCGACTCAGGCCCCTCCTGGCACTGTTGGGATGCAGAACCTGCCCCACCTTCCTAATGCTTCAGGGAGCTCCCTGGGACTGGGCCGGGCTCTGGACAGGAAAAGCTCTCTAGCAGTCCCCACTGACGCAGCCGGGAGACTGCCAGAAGCAAAGGCAGCCCTACGGGATGTAGGGGGCACAGGCCACAGCCTCCCCATGGGGCTTGCCCCACGTGCTTGCTGATCCGCAACAGTGCCACAGATGAATTAGTCGCGGATAGAGGTAAAGACATCGCGGCATATCATGCATCTCAGCTCCTCTGGGTCCATCTTGAGCCCCAGCCCCTTGATGTGGAACATGCTACTGACCACTGCGCATAACCTGCTCTGTGCTGCTACAGCTGCTGAGCAGGGACATGTAGCACCTCACGTGACTGGAGCCTGGGGTTGAGGCCATGTACATGCGCATGGAGGCACGGCAGACGCTGCCCTCAGTGGGGTGGTTGCCAGGCTGTGAGAGGCCGCTGGGAGCTGCACTCACCCCAGAGGGGATGGTTGACCCTAGGCTGCTGGGAGAGGAGCGCCCTGCCCCACTGGTAGCACTAGGGCAGCGATGCAGAGAGCAGCCTGCAGCCTCCTCTGAGAGGCAGTGGCAGCCCCTGTTTGTGCCCAGGTCTGATCGGGTGATCTCCACAGACAGTGTCCCCAGGCCCAGCCCTCAGCAGGCCACACCTTTTGCTGTGCTGGGCTGTTGACAGAGTGTCCTACCTCTCACGGCAGAGAGAGTGGAGGTGCCACTGGAGCCCCCTCTGTGCCGGAGCTGGAAAGCAGCTCTCTCTTCCTGGGGCTATGGCAGCAGCAGCATAGTCCTGGTGCAGGTGCCCCTAGCTGTCATCTCAACAAGCCTTTGTGTTGGCAGCACAATGGCAGGAGCCCTCCTGTCTCAGGCTTGTAGTTGTCCTGGAGGAGAGTCACGCGGACCACCAGGAATCTCTGTCCTCAGCCAAGTGCACTACTATAGTAAGTAGGGAGCAGACAGAGCAGGTACAAAGCAACCATGCAATGCCTGTCACTGTGTTGTACTTGGAGAACATGTTGCTGACAAGGCCTGTGACTGGTGATGGACTTGAGGAGCTGCAGTCACGTCTGGGTGGTGGGTAGCAGATACTTGCCCTGGGGATGGGAACCCATCATAAAGCTTGGTGTAGGGGAGACAAATGAAGCAGAGCCTGCTTTTACAGATTACACCTCATAACAATTCACAGCAAGTCACAGCACAACAGCCTTAAGCTCTGTACCTCTTGCCTTGTCATCACATGCCCTGCTGCAAACCCTGCTGGCTTCCAAGTCTGTGTGGTACCACTGTGTGAGGTACACGTGAGAACAGTCCTGAGGAGCAGCCTCAGGGGTTTGATCGCTGGGGAGAGAAGTTCATCAGCCACAGCAGGCAGAAGAAGAGGTTGCCTCGTAGGCCCCTCTGAACATTTCCCTGTGCCTTCATTCTGGGTAATATGTTTACACTGGGCCTTGTCCTGGTTTTGGTTAAACCACTACAGTCTTTTTGGTGCCCAATGTGGGGCCCAAAGGGTTGAGATAACGACAGATCTGACCAGGGTGTGTTAAACTAAAATTGGTATAAGCATTAGATCTACTTAATAGTTGCTAGTCACAGTGTTGATTTTTTTGATCTCAGGTCTGCTGTTTCTGTTTTCTGAACTGAGTTACTGTTGTGGTTTAACCCGGTCGGCAACTAAACAGCACACAGCCGTTCGCTCACCCTCCCCCCTCCCTCTCTGGGATGGGGGAGAGAAATGGGAAAGTGAAGCCTGTAAGTTGAGATAAAGACAGTTTATTAAGACAGGAAAATAATAATAATAATAATAATAATAATAATAACGATAATATTACTACTAATAATAATGTGTATGAAACAAGTGATGCACAAGGCAGTTGCTCACCACCCGCTGACCGATGCCCAGCCTATTCCCGAGCAGCCGGCCCCCCCACCCCCCCTGGCTAGCCACCCCTATATATTGTTCAGCATGACGTCAGATGGTATGGAATACCCCTTTGGCCAGTTTGGGTCAGCTGTCCCGGATCTGTCCCCTCCCAGATCCTGCTGAACCCCTAGCCTGCTCGCTGGCAGGACAGAGCGAGAAGCTGAAAAGTCCTTGGCTTGGTGTAAGCACTGCTCTGCAACAATTAAAACATCAGCATGTTATCAGTGCTCTTCTCATCCTAATCCAAAACATAGCACCCTACCAACTACTATGAGGAAAATTAACTCTGTCCTAACTGGAACCAGGACAGTTATATAGCACATTACTTACCGTATGTGTTCCCTGTTGTGCTGCTTATCTTTTCCAGGGGCTGGTTTAGGGTTATTATTTTGCTGTACTGTGTGATAAAACTACTGGCCATGAGACTGATCTGGTATTTGTATTCAGCATTGCCGTCAACTCCATACTTTGGAAACCGTATCTCAGAAACTATTAATAATTATACCTTTTACCCTTTTTCTTCAGGGAGCCAATCTGTGGAGGGGACAGGGGGAGATGATTTTTCCCACTTGTTCACTCTCCCTTTCTCCTTAACCCCCTTTGTCTCCTCCAGGCTAGTTACGATAGCTCTTCATAACTTTGAATATCCCTGGGATGTTCAGACCAGCATGTTCTTACTGTTATGTCTCCAGAATGCGCTTCAGGTTTTGTTTAAGGTTAAACAAATACTTAAGAATGTCATCCAGAGATCTGTCCTGAGGCAGGATAGTTATGAGTGGCAGGGAGAGTGGGAGGATACGGGTAGGCATCTAGAGCAGTGGGCACCTCCAGTGCTTTGGAAATTCACTCCTGAACAACTGAAAAAGCTTGCTGATCCAATTTCCAGCGGGCAGTCCTCCAGACACAGAAATGAAGATTCTGACCAGGATTAGAAGGTTCTTGCCTCCAGCCAGGGGGAGGAAAGGGACAATCGAGTTTATTGGACTGTGTGGATTCGATGGCACAGAAGTATAAGGCTTTAGTAGACACCGGTGCACAGTGTATTGTAATGCCATCAAGCTATAAAGGGCCAGAACCCATCTGTATTTATGGGGTGACGGGGGGATCCCATCAGTTAACTGCATTGGAGGCTGAAGTGAGTCTAACTGGGAAGGAGTGGCAAAAGCACCGTATTGTGACTGGCCCGGATGCTCCGTGCATCCTTGGCATAGACTACCTCAGGAGGGGATATTTCAAGGACCCAAAAGGGTTCCGCTGGGCTTTTGGCATAGCTGCCTTAGAGAGAGGGGTCATTAAACAGTTGTCTACCTTGCCTGGTCTCTTGGAGGACCCTTCTGTTGTGGGGTTGCTGAGGGTTGAAGAACAGCAGGTGCCAATTGCTACCACAGCTGTGCACCGGCGGCAATATCGCGCCAACCGAGACTCCCTGATTCCCATCCATGAGTTGGTTCATCGACTGGAGAGCCAAGGAGTGATCAGCAAGACTCATTCACCTTTTAATAGTCCCATATGGCCAGTGCGAAAGTCTAATGGTGAGTGGAGACAAACAGTGGACTATCGTGGCCTGAACGAAGTCACGGCACCACTGAGTGCTGCAGTGCCGGACATGCTAGAACTCCAGTACGAACTGGAATCAAAGGCAGCCAAGTGGTATGCCACAATTGATATCGCTAATGCATTTTTCTCCATCCCTCTAGCAGCACAGTGCAGGCCACAGTTTGCTTTCACTTGGAGGGGAGTCCAATACACCTGGAATCGACTGCCCCAGGGGTGGAAACACAGCCCTACCAATTAGCCATGGACTGATCCAGTCTGCGCTGGAGCCGGGGGAAGCTCCTGAACACCTGCAGTACATCGATGACATCACTGTGTGGGGTGACACAGCAGAGGACGTTTTCGAGAAAGGGAAGAAAATAGTCCAAATCATTCTGAAGGCCGGTTTTGCCATAAAACAAAATAAAGTTAAAGGACCTGCATGAGAGATCCAGTTTTTAGGAATAAAATGGCAAGATGGACGTCGTCAAATCCCAATGGATGTGATCAACAAAATAACAGCTATGTCTCCACCAACTAGCAAAAAAGAAACACAAACTTTCCTAGGTGTCGTGGGGTTTTGGAGAACGCACATTCCAATTTACAGTCTGACTGTAAACCCACTCCATCAAGTAACCCGTAAGAAGAACAATTTCAAATGGGGCCCTGAGCAAAGACAAGCCTTTGAACAAATTAAACGGGAGCTAGTTCATGCAGTAGCCCTTGGGCCAGTCCGAACAGGACCAGATGTAAAGAATGTGCTCTACACCGCGGCCAGAGAGAATGGCCCCACCTGGAGCCTCTAACAGAAAGAAACTGGGGAAACTCGAGGTCGACCCCTGGGGTTTTGGAGTTGGGGATACAGAGGATCTGAGGCCCGCTATACTCCAACTGAAAAGGAGATATTGGCAGCATATGAAGGAGTTCGATCTGCTTCGGAAGTGGTCGGTACTGAAGCGCAGCTCCTCCTGACACCCCGACTGCCGGTACTGGGCTGGATGTTCAAAGAAAGCGTCCCTTCTACACATCATGCAACTGATGCTACATGGAGCAAGTGGGTTGCACTAATTACTCAGCGGGCTCGAATAGGAAACCCCAGTCACCCAGGAATCCTGGAAGTGATTGTGGACTGTCCAGAAGGCAAATATTTTCGGATATCACCAGAGGAGGAGGAGGTGCCAGAAAGCTGCCAGAAAATGAGAAGAAATATGCCTCATTCACTGATGGGTCCTGTCGTATTGTGGGAAAGCACTGGAGATGAAAAGCTGCTGTATGGAGTCCTACACGACGAGCTGCAGAAGCTGCTGAGGGAGAAGGTGAATCGAGTCAGTCTGCAGAAATGAAAGCCACTCAGCTGGCTTTAGATATTGCTGAACGAGAAAAGTGGCCAGTTCTCTCTCTCTATACTGATTCATGGATGGTAGCAAATGCCCTGTGGGCGTTTTTACAGCCATGGAAGCAGAACAACCGGCAGAGCAGAGGTAAACCCATCTGGGCTGCTGCATTGTGGCAAGATATTGTTGCCTGGGTAGAGAACCTGGTTGTAAAATTACGCCATGTAGATGCTCACGTACCCAAGAATCGGGTCACTGAAGAACATCAAAACAACCAGCAGGTGGATCAGGCTGCTAAGATTGAAGTGGCTCAGGTGGACCTGGACTGGCAACATAAAGGTGAATTATTTATAGCCCGATGGGCCCATGACACCTCAGGCCATCAAGGTAGAGATGCAACATACAGATGGGCTCGTGATCGAGGGGTGGACCTGACCATGGACACTATAGCACAGGTTATTCATGATTGTGAAACATGTGCTGCAATCAAGCAAGCCAAGCGGTCAAAGCCTCTTTGGTATGGAGGACGATGGCTGAAATATAAATATGGAGAGGCCTGGCAGATTGATTGCTCCCTCACACTCCCTCAAACCCGCAATGGCAAGCGCCACGTACTTACAGTGGTGGAAGCAACCACCGGATGTCTAGAAACATATCCTGTGCCCCATGCCACCACCCGGAACACTATCCTGGGCCTTGAAAAGCAAGTCCTATGGCGACATGGCACCCCAGAGAGAATTGAGTCAGACAATGGGACTCATTTCCGAAACAACCTTATAGACACTTGGGCCAAAGACCATGGTATTGAGTGGGTGTATCACATCCCCTATCATGCACCAGTCTCCGGAAATATCGAGCGATACAATGGATTGTTAAATACTACACTGAAAGCAATGGGTGCTGGGACATTCAAAAATTGGGATACGCATTTGGCAAAGGCCACCTGGTTAGTCAATACTAGGGGATCTGCCAACCGAGCCTGACCTGCCCAGTCAAGCCTGTTACGCACTGTAGAATGGGATACAGTCCCTGTAGTGCTGATCTGTGTTTTGTTGCTGTCCTGGTTCTGTCCCCTTCCAGCTCCTGCTGCATGCCCCTTGATCATCTGCCAGTAAGATACAGAGAAGTTCCAGAAATCTCCAATGATGGAGTCAAATCGGGATGTTTGTCACTGATATGTACCAAAGGGATTTTAGAGGCCAACGGGAAGCCTTGCAGAAGTACGAGGGGGAGGCAAAGTGGATAATGCTGGAGCCTTGGTGCTACCTACCATGTTGACCCTTTCGCCGCATCAAAAGAATCAATACTGATACATACACTTGCCTTTGTGCAAACAAAAATAATTTATCTATCTTTGTCTGGCCAATAAATTTCCGTTTGCCATTCTGTAATCTCTCTCTGTAGACTTCACACAGTTGGTCAGACTGTGCGTGCATTTTCTGGGTTTCATCAAGCCTGCTTAAAAAGCAAATGAATGTGGTTGCCAATTCAAGCTGAAGGGACAGTTCCCACACACCTCAGTGATGCCTCCATGCTTCTCATATTTGGTGTATGTCCATGCCTTCTTTCCTAGTATGCATGTTGAGTGTAGGACTGATGCATTGTATTATTGGGCTTACATGGCAAGGTTTTGTTAGCAGGGGGGCTGTAGGGCTGGCTGCCCCATATTAGATAAGAGCCAGTTCCAGACAGCTCCAAAAGGGACCTTCTGCCAGCCAAAGCTGAGCCAATGAGCAATGCTGGTTGTGCCTCTGTGAGAGCATATTTAAGAAAGGGAAAAAGCTGCTGCACAACAGCAGCTGGGAGAGAGAAGAGTGAGAAACAACCCTGCAGACACCAATGTCAGTGAAGAAGGAGGGGGAGGAGGTGCTCCAGGTGGTGGAGCAGAAATTCCCTTGCAGCCCATGCCATGAATATGCTCTCACAGAGGCACAACCAGAGTCATGCTTTGGCCAGCAGTAGGTTACTTTTGGAGCCATCTGGAACTAACGTAACATGGGGCAGCTTCTGGACTCTTCTCACAGAGGCCAGCCCAACAGCCCACCCGTTAACAAAACCTTGCCATATAAGCCTAATACAGAAGAGCAGCAGAGAAGAAGAATTATCAGCTGACCACAACCTCCATTCCCCTGTACCACTTGGGGGGAGGAGGAGATAGAAGGTGGTGTGGTGGTTTTACCCAGCTGGGCAGCTGAGCTCCACCACAACCGCTCTCTCACTACCCCTCTTCAAAGGGAAAGGAGGAAAAAATAAAATGAGAAGGGCTCAAGGGTTGAGATAAGGACAGGGAGATCACTCAACAATTATTGTCACGGGCAAAACTGACTCAGCATAGGGAGATTAATAAAATTTATTGCCTATTACTAACAAACTAGAGCAGTGAGAAACAAACTAATTAAAATCACCTTCCCTACATCCACCCTCTTCTGCTTCCCCTCCCCCCCCCAAGCGGCACAGGAGAATGGGGAATAGGGTTTGTGGTCAGTCTGTGTGAGAAACAATCTGCAGCCAATAACACAGGCACAGGCGAGGATCTCAGTGAAGTAGCATTTCTATTCGCGATTGCAATGGAGGGCGTCCTGCAAGCAGGAGTGCCCAGTAAAAGTTTATCATAACCTTATATTCCCTGTTACCCGATGCTTGATTCCTCCCCTGTTTCTTCATTGGCTGTGTACTACAGGTTCACAAACTACTTGATGCTTGTTACTATACCATATATGTACAATTTTATTTTACCAACCCTTAATTTCTCCTTTTCCTTTTTTTTTTCCCTCATTCTCTCATGAGTAGATGGCCCGTGATTCTTTGTTTTTATTGATTTCGCACTGCTCGCCCTGTTTTTCTTAGCTATCCTCCTTATTTTGGGACAGTGGGACCTTCCCCTTATCTGCTTAACATACTTTTCTCCTGTTGCATTGTTGGAAAGCATTGGAGATGGAAGACTGCTTTATGGAGTCCTACACGATGAGTTGCAGAAGCTGCTGAGGGAGAAGGTGAATCGAGTCAGTCTGCAGAACTGAAACCATCCCGCTGTCTTTAGATATCGCTGAACGAGAAAAGCGGCCAGGTCTCTATCTCTATACTGATGGTAGCAAATGTCCTGTGGGGGTGGTTACAGAGCAATGGAAGCAGAGGAACTGGCAGCACAGAGGCAAACCCATCTAGGCTGCTGCATTGTAGCAAGATATTGCTGCCTGGGTAGAGAAGCTGGTTGTAAAAGTATGCCATGTAGATGCTCACGTACCCAAGAATCAGGATACTGAAGAACATCGAAACAACCAGCAGGTGGATCAGGCTGCTAAGATTGAAGTGGCTCAGGTGGATCTGGACTGGCAACATAAGGGTGAATTTGCTGAGGCGATCGGCTCCAGGGCAAACGTGTTCTGCAGCGGAGAGGGGGATTGTGGGGGGGCAGTGATGAGGTGGCAAAGAGAAGCCCAAGAGTGATCAAAAGGGACTTTAGGGCTTTGGGGCGATTGGTTGAAGGATCAGGTGCACAAGTAGTGTTTTCCTCCATCCTTCCAGTTGTGGGGATCAATACTGAAAGAAACAGGCAAACCCAGATGATCAATACGTTGCTCCAAGGCTGGTGCCACCAACACAGTTTTGGGTTTCTTGATCATGGGAAGGTCTACATGACACCGAGCCTATTGACTTCTGATGGGGAGCACCTTTCTCTGAGGGGGAAAAGGATTTTTGCCTGGGAGTTAACAGGGCTGATTGACAGGGCTTGAAACTAGATTTGAAGGGGGAATGGGACAAAACCATGACCACCAGTGTTAAGCTATGGGACTGCACGCCAATTTTTGAGGAACTGCATGCTGGGGAGGCCCTTCAGTCTGCCCCATGAGGGGATGAGTTGAATGAAAGACATCTCGAGTGTTTCTATACATACACACACAGCATGAGAGAGAAGCATTTCAGCTCCCTGAAATGGTTGTATACTAATGCGCGTAGTATGGGAAACAATCGGGAAGAACTGGAAATCTGCGTGCCGTCCCAAGGCTATGATCTCTTTGCAATCACAGAGACATGGTGGGATAGCTTGCATGAGTCAGCAATGTGCCCTTGTGGCCAAGAAGGCCAACGGTATCCTGGGGTGCATTCGGAAGAGTGTTGCCAGCAGGTCAAGGGAGGTGAGCCTCCCCCTCTACTCAGCCTTGGTTAGGCCACACCTGGAGTATTGTGTCCAGTTCTGAGCTCCCCAGTACAAGAGGGACATAGAACTACTGGAATGAGTTCAGAGGAGGGCTACTAAGATGATTAGAGGACTGGAGCACCTGTCGTATGAGGACAGGCTGAAAGAACTGTGCCTGTTTAGCCTGGAAGAGAGAAGACTGAGGGGAGACCTCATTAATGTATATAAATATCTGAGGGGAGGGTGTCGAGAGGATGGAGCCGGTCTTTTTTCTGTTGTGCCCAGTGAGAGGACGAGAGGCAATGGGTACAAACTGAAGCACAGGAGGTTCTGCCTGAATATGAGGGGGCACTTCATTACTGTGAGGGTGACAGAGCACTGGAGCAGGTTGCCCAGAGAGGCTGTGGAGTCTCCTTCTCTGGAGATATTCAAAATCCGCCTAGATGCCATCCTGAGCAACATGCTCAAGGTGATCCTGCTAGGCAGGGGGGGTTGGACTAGATGATCTTCAGAGGTCCCTTCCAACCTCACCCATTCTGTGATTCTGTGATTCTGTGAATTATTTATAGCACAGTGGGCCCATGACACCTCAGGACATCAAGGAAGAGGTGCAACATATCAAGGGGTGGTGATCAAGGGGTGGACTTGACCATGAGCACTTTTGCACAGGTTATCCATGACTGCGAAACATGTGCTGCAATCAAGTAAGCCAAGTGGTTAAAACCTCTGGTATGGAGGATGATGGCTGATATATGGGGAAGTCTGGCAGTTATATCACACTCCCTCAAACCTGCAATGGCAAGCACTATGTACTTACAGTGGTGGAAGCAACCACCAGATGGCTGGAAACATCCTGTGCCTCATGACACTGCCCAGAAGAGTATCCTGGGCCTTGAAAGACAAGTCTTTTGGTAACATGGTCCCCCGGGGAAGAATTCAGACAACAGGACTCATTTCTGAAACAGCCTCATAGACACCTTGCCAGAAGAGGACGGTATTGAGTGGATATATCCCATTCCCCATAATCATGCACCAACCTCCAGCAAAATCAAATGATACAATGGACTGTTAGACTGCACAGAAAACCATGAATACTGGGACATACAAGCATTGGGGTACACATTTAGGAAAAGCCACCTGGTTAGTCAACACTAGTGGATCTGCCAAACAAGCTGGCCTTGCTCAATGAAAACACCTATGTACTGCAAAAGGGTATGAAGCCCCTGCACAATAAAAAAACGTGCTGGGAAATACCTCTGCCTCAGGCAAAGGCAAAACCATCTGTGGGACTGCTGTTTCTCAAGGCCCAGGGTGCAATTGGTTGGTAATTTGTAAGGATGGGGCATCTGATGTGTACCTCAAAGGGATCTGGGGTGAGAATAGCCAAAGATATGAATTGTATGATGTTAATTGCTATGTAATGCTTTATGTCATTAGTACTATGGCTCCTATATGCCATATTAATGGTATTACAATAAGAGTCACCCAGATAATGACAAATGAATTTTGATAGAACCAGAGAAGTGCAGTGGTGATGGAATCAGAACTGACTTCAACATGCAACAGTCCAACACCACACACAATCTCTTCTGCCCTGAAAGAGTGTTATGACGGATGGAGCCCAAAGTGATGGACTAAACAAACTCAACGGACATTTTAGAAGGATGGCCTATAGACTAAGAAAATGATAACTGTATGTGTGCATATATTTATATATTTTTTTATATATGGATAGGAAAAGTTTTTTGTTTTTTTTAATTGGGATGTGTTGGAAAGTGTGGGACCCGAGCATGACATAAATGGTCTAGAATAAGGGGTGGATATTGTCCTGGTTTTGGCTGGGATAGAGTTAATTTTCCTCCTACTTACTGGTATGTTGCTGTGGTTAGGATTTAGGAGGAAAATAATGCTGATAGCACACTGGTGTTTTAGTTGTTGCAGAGCAGTGCTTACAGAGTCAAGGACTTTTCAGCTTCTCATACTGCCCTTCCAGTGAGCATGCTGGGGGTGTACAAGAAGCTGGGAGGGGACAGAACCAGGACAGCTGACCCAAACTGGCTAAAGGGATATTCCATACCATATGACATCATGCTGAACAATTAATATGGGGTGGCTGGCTGGGGTGGGGGGGACTGCTGCTTCGGTGGTGCATCGGTGGTGAACAATTGTATTGTGCATCATTTGCTTTGTACATTCTATTATCACCATCATCAGTATTGTTATTATTTCTCTCCCTTTTCTGTCCTATTAAACCATCTTTATCTCAACCCATGAGCTTTTTTTTTTTTTTTTTTTCCCTCACGATTCTCTCCCCCATCCCACTGGGAGTTGGGGGGATGTGAATGGAAAAGGTGCTTAGCTGCCTGCCAGGCTAAACAACAACACTACTTCAGAGAGGCAGTACTGTTTCATCTGATTAGTAAAAGTTCACTAACTGCTTCTGGGGTTGCACTGTAGTTGCTCTTCTGATATACATAGTACTATATGTTTTTATCAGAACTCACAAATGATTAATGAGATTGAGCAAATTCTAATTCTTTCTCTGTATAGATTTAATGCCTTATCCCTATTTGACACTGATTTCCCTTACACTTCATTGGTCTCTATATATTGCAATGTGACTAAAGTGCCTTAGTTGCAAAAGCTAATAAAGAATCCTGCCTAGATGTAGGTACCTAAACATACTTCTAGACACATTTAACGAAAAAAAAAGAATCTTATTATCAGAATCCCTTTGGAATCCTTTTAGAAAATCCACCTTTAGACTCAGTTGTATAACATTCTAACTTAAATAGTAGGAATTCTTAACTTTGTTACTATACTCTCTTGATGCAGCCCAGGATGCAGTTGGCCTTCCGGGCTGCAAGCACGCACTGCTGGCTCATGTCAAGCTTTTTGTCCACCAGAACCCCCCAAATCCCTCTCCGCAAGGCCGCTCTCAATGAGTTCTTCTCCTAGTTTGTACTCACATCCGGGATTGCCCCGGCCCAGGTGCAGCACCCTGTATCTGGACTTGTTGAACCTCATTAGGTTCACGTGGGCCCACTTCTCCAGCCTGTCCAGGTCCCTTTGGATGGCATCCCTTCCTTCTATCCTATCAACTGCACCACTCAGCTTGGTGTCATCTGCAAATTTGCTGAGGGTGCACTCAATCCCACTGTCTATGTTGTTGATGAAGATATTAAACAGTACCGGTTCAAGGACAGACCCCTGAGGTACACCACTTGTCACCGGCCTCCACTTGGACATAGATCCATGGATCACAACTCTCTGGGTGCGACCTTCAAGCCAATTCCTTATCCACTGAATAGTTCACCCATCAAATCCATCTCTCTCCAATTTGGAGACCAGGATGTCAGGTGGGACTGTATCAAAGACCTTGCAGAAGTCCAGATAGATGACGTCGATCGGTCTTCCTTTGTCAACAGATACAGTCACTCCATCATAGAAAGCCACCAGATTGATCAGGCGTGATTTACTCTTGGTGAAGCCATTCTGGCTGTCTTGGATCACCTTTTTGTCTTTGTATAGACTAGAAGAATTTAAAGCGCAAGCTCAGTGAGGCTTGGTTACACCTTGGAGGCGGGTAGCCTTTGGGATGGAGGTGTATTTTGGTATTATAATGATATTATAGTGGGAAAAGTTCTCACAGAGAACTTTCTTCTCACAGAGGCCACCCTCCCAGCTACAAAAACTTTGCCACATAAGCCCAGTACAACAACTTTAATTCTTCCTTAGCTTAGATGCATTGAATTGTCCAAGTTGCTGTTTGTCTTAATGATGCTGCATATTGTGAAGTTCTATCAGCGGCAATAGAAGCCCAAAAGTGTTGTATTTTTAAGGAAATGTGACGGTATTCTATGCAAATAAGCAGCATTATTTATCAGCGACACGTGAAAATTTTCTGTTCCACTTCAGGAACCTCAGCTCCCATATGGGTTTCACTTTTGCAAAGTGGTGAAAGGACTCTTCCAATCTGCTAGGCACAAAGTAATATGGGCATGCATTTATCATGGGACAAAAAAGTGCAACCCAAGCAGACTAGGAAGAAACTTGAAAATAATAATGGAGTAAAAAGCAGAAGGCAGAAAAAATAAATACAGTACAAGAAACATCAACTATTTAAATAAAAGTAGGGATGGTGTCAGAGAGATCTTAATGTATCTAATTGCCACTGATAGACCCTTTGCTCCAGACAAAGTTAGAAAAGCATTGAATTAATTCTCCTTTATTCATTGCTTTCACTGAATTTCTGAGGAAACGGGACAATTTTTCAGTTGTTTTAATTCAGTATTAACTCTTTGTACAGCTGTTACTTTGCAGTGTTTGGTTGAAAAAGATAAATGTACTGAGTAGGGTTGAGCAAACAACTGTGGGTGTCCTTTTCACTATTATAATGAGGAAAGTTCACCTTCAGGGCATCAGTGCTTCCCTTTGTCTTGCCAGTTTGTCCCAGTTGCCCAGAGCATGTTGATTACCACATCCAAGTTCCTTATATTCCAGGATATTCTACACAGTAGATTATGCTAGTTCTACATTTTCATAATCCAGGTTACGGAACAGTGACTGGACCTAATAATAGTTACCCTGGTAGCAGTGAGAGTCTGGCAAAGAATCATCCTCCTCCTCTACTCTGCCCTGGTCAGGCCTCACCTGGAGTACTGTGTCCAGTTCTGGGCTCCCCAGTACAAAAAGGCCAGGGATCTCCTGGAAAGAGTCCAGCGGAGGGCCACAAAGATGATACGGGGCCTGGAGCATCTTCCCTATGAGGAAAGGCTGAGAGACCTGGGTCTGTTCAGCCTTGAGAAAAGAAGACTGAGAGGGGATCTCATCAATGTGTATAAATACCTGAGGTGTGGGAGACAGAGGGATTTGGCCAACCTCTTTTCAGTGGTCTGTTGGGACAGGACAAGGGGCAATGGCCATAAAATGAATCACAGGAAGTTCCGCACCAACATGCGAAAGAACTTCTTCACGGTGAGGGTGACGGAGCGCTGGAACAGGCTGCCCGGGGAGGTTGTGGAGTCTCCTTCTCTGGAGATATTCAAGGCCCGTCTGGACGCCTACCTGGGCAACCTGCTCTAGGGAACCTGCTCTGGCAGGGGGGTTGGACCCAATGATCTTTCGAGGTCCCTTCCAACCCCTACAATTCTGTGATTCTGTGATTCTGTGATTTTCTGACACAGCTTCTAGTCACTAATGAAATCCAATACATAAATGCTTTACAATCTATTATGTGAAATATTTCCTATGATCTTACCCTGAAATTCTAAAAAATGTGAGTAATATGAAAAAAAATAGAACAGATATTCAAATTATTATGTTTTAATATATTTTTTAAAGTAGGAAATTTTTGACAGAACCAGGGTATACCAAATATTTTTGTGACCAGTTTATTATCATAGAATATCTGAGTTGTAAGGGACCCACAAGGATCATTGAGTCCAAACTGAATCCTGACTGAATCCCTTAAATTCATGAAGAATTTAGGGAGTGATGACAGCTGTTGTAAAGAAAGCTGAACTTAACACAAGGGGGATCTGAAGGTGGCCTTTCTTTTAGAACAATGAATGTATCAGTTGAGTGAATCAACTGGTTGTGTAAATGGCCTTCTCAGAGTTAACCAAAAAGATGTGAATATCTTCCTGAGCTAGCCAGACCAGAGTGGGGGGAAGTGTATGCATGGCTCAGCCGAACATAAATTATAAAAACTGAAGCAGCTACAAAATGAACTGTGAAGAGAGCAACAGACTTGAGGTGGCTTCAACCCATGCATTCCTTCTTGGAGACTGGGAACACCCAGGATCATGGCAGTGACCATCTGTGATGGTGAGAGACTGGTAACGGGAATCACATTTGTATTTTGATTCAACTGTACATTGCAATTGCTATATTATGCTTGTGTTGTGATTTCAGCACATTGCTGTGTCACTCTGCTAAATCAAAATCCCATATAACATTAAATGCGGATTGTCTAAAAAAACCTGGTCAAATTATTGGACTCTGACAACTAGGCCATTCACAGTTAACATTATTAACAAATTATCCAGTGCTTTTTCTGCTAGCCCTAGTTTTGAAACAGCGGGGGGGGGGGGGGGGGGGGAGCTCTTCAAGAACTGGAGAACAGGAATCTCCTTAATATAAAACCCCTTCTGGTTTACAAGAACAGAATAGCTAGGAAGCTAGGATGGTTGAAATACAATGCAATGCGCATAGCGTCATACAGCTACACTTTTTTTTTCTTTGAGATTGATTTATTTTGCATTTTGGGTAGCTGATGAACTGAAACGATGCAACAAAATCAACAAATCAAGATGATATTTCTGTCTTTTCCATGTATTTTGAAGTTTTTAAGTCACCCATCTATCAACAATAAATACACCAATTCTTACGGTTGTCTAATCTACAAAAACGTGGACTACCTCAAGCTGTCATTCAAGGACACTTTAAAGACTCTTGTAGAGTTGAAGAGGGTCTTGAAGTAGAATGTGAAGGTTCCGTCCAAAAGAATTTGTGATGAAGAAGAAACATGGGATTTAAATAGGACATATCTATTTAATAGAAAATACCTTACAGAAAAAACTAACTCTCATACCATCCAACTTCAGAGTTGTCTAACTGCTACCACAGCCCCTCCCTCTCAGTTAGACAAGCATTCATACCTTTATGGGACTGGACTTTATGGAAAGTGTAGTGGTGACCACTGTTCTATCAAACTACTGCGGGTGATGTCACATCCCCACTCTCTCCCACAGCCTTTAAAAAGAACAAAATTAAACCACCAATTAGTGGCACAGCACTTACTGAAGAACTGAAGCATGCAGGCTCAGTAACTCATAAGCCTGGAGTTATCAAGCACACATCTCCCACTTCCAAGAAGACTGCCCTGACTTCTAAATTCTTCTAATTCTAGCCCCATGCTTGTAAGCATGGTGACACACTTTTCAATTAAATGATCACGCATGACTTTTTTTCTGCAGGACACTTGCATCAAAGGATGGGCTGGGCTACACATTCCTCCAACTTCAATATTGTACCACAAGGGTGGTAAGGGAGAAGCATGCTGAATACAAGGACAATATTTACAAATATAATATTTAGAACATTTACAAAAAAAGATGCCAGTAATAATACTTCCAGTATATAAAAATATTTCATAGATTATTTTGGCCATGGTGAGTGAGTTACCTCATCCCTTTCTTTTTTCCCCAAAAAACATAATTGTTCCACCAAAAGGAAGAACAGTTGCGTTTGTTCATTTGATTGAGAGATATCTCTATAAACTCTGAGAACTACTTTTGCTAAGTTTACTAGGAAAAAAAGAATTCATTCTGAAGCAGACACCTTGAACAGACAATTCAGCTGGAGCTGCTGAAGTTCAACAAAACTGTAAGCAATTAAAACCAGACTTTCAAAAGAATCCTAATTTATAGATTCAATTTCATCAAATCATTACACTTACTGTAAGAAAATTAAAAATTACATTTGTTGGTGTACTTCTTTCAGTGGCAATGAAAAGATGCATCTTTATTAATTATAAAGGTTCTATAATTACTGCTATGGGATGAGATGACATCTAATTAAAGGATGAAGCACTTAAAAACAGAGTAAAGCCCTCTTATGAAATGACCCTTTTGGATAAACCTTTAATACAATTTTCTTATGGCAATTCACAGAATCACAGAATCACAGAATAGTCTAGGTTGGAAGAGACCTCCAAGGTCACCTAGTCCAACCTCTGACCTAACACTAACAAGTCCTCCACTAAACCATATCACTAAGTGCTACATCTAAACGTCTCTTAAAGACCTCCAGGGATGGGGACTCAACCACTTCCCTGGGCAGCCCATTCCAATGCCTAACAACCCTTTCAGTAAAGAAGTTCTTCCTAACATCCAACCTAAACCTCCCCTGGCGCAACTTTAGCCCATTCCCCCTCATCCTGTCACCAGGCACATGGGAGAATAGACCAATCCCCACCTCGCTACAGCCTCCTTTAAGGTACCTCTAGAGAGAGAGAAGGTCGCCCTGAGCCTCCTCTTCTCCAGGCTGAACAATCCCAGCTCCCTCAGCCGCTCCTCGTAAGACTTGTTCTCCAGACCCCTCACTAGCTTTGTTGCCCTTCTCTGGACTTGCTCGAGCACCTCCATGTCCTTCTTGTAGTGAGGGGCCCAAAACTGAACACAGTACTCAAGGTGTGGCCTCACCAGAGCCGAGTACAGGGGGACAATCACTTCCCTAGACCTGCTGGCCACACTGTTTCTGGTACAAGCCAGGATGCTGTTGGCCTTCTTGGCCACCTGAGCACACTGCTGGCTCATATTCAGCCGACTATCAACCAATACTCCCAGGTCCTTCTCTGCGAGGCAGCTTTCCAGCCACTCATCTCTCAGCCTGTAGCTCTGCTTGGGGTTGTTGTGCCCCAGGTGCAGGACCCGGCACTTGGCCTTGTTGAACTTCATACAGTTGGCCTCAGCCCATCGGTCCAGCCTATCCAGATCCTCCTGCAGAGCCTTCCTACCCTCGAGCAGATCGACACATGCACCTAACTTGGTGTCATCTGCAAATTTACTGAGGGTACACTCGATCCCCTCATCCAGATCATTGATAAAGATATTGAAGAGAACTGGCCCCAGTACTGAGCCCTGGGGGACTCCACTAGTGACCGGCCTCCAAGTGGATTTAACTCCATTCACCATGACTCTTTGGGCCCAGATACCCAGCCAGTTTTTAAACTAACGAAGCATACGCCAGTCCAAGCCAGGAGCGGCCAGTTTCTTGAGGAGAATGCTCCAGGAAACAGTGTCAAAAGCCTTACTGAAGTCAAGGTAGACCACATCCACAGCCTTTCCCTCATCCACTAAGCGCGTCACTTTGTCATAGAAGGAGATCAGGTTCGTCAAGCAGGACCTGCCTTTCATAAACCCATGCTGACTGGGCCTGATCGCCTGGTTGCCCTGCAAGTGCCGCATGATGACACTCAAAATAATCAGATTTCAATAAACTGAATATAATGTCATCTTTATTAGGGATTTTTTTTGGCACCTTATTATTTTCTGTCTTTCAGTCAGGTCATATTTTCTAAGCAGCCTCAGGAAGATTAATTTTTATTAATGAAAGCTGAGTTCCTCATACACTTTAAGGAAAATGATTTAGGGAGCAGTGGCTTCAACCTCCACCACCACCACCACCACTACCACCACCCCCGCCCCACATGGTGGTTTTACTCGGCTGGGCAGCTGAGCTCCACCACAACTCCTCTCTCACTCCCCTCTTCAAAGGGAAAGGGGGAGAAAACTTTCTCCTGTTTTTTTGTTTTGTTTTGTTTTTTTGAACTGAAGGGGCCCAAGATTTCGTAGCTGCTTGTTCTTGCTGATTCCGCAACTGCTTGTCTTGTTTTTCTTAGCCATCCTCCTTCTTTTGGGACAGTGGGACCTTCCACTGTTCCCTTATCCGCTTCACATACCCCCCCACTGTTATGCCACTGTTATGCTTGCACAATCACTTTTGAATATACAAGGTTAGTGGAATTTTCCACTGCAAAAACACAACTTTAAGTCTCAGAATTAAATTAATTAATTAAAGGTTGGTCAAATAAAACTGTACATACAGGGCATAGTAATAAGTGTCAGGTAGGTTGTGAACCTGTAGTACTCAGGGCAGGAATCAAGTGTTGGGTAATAGGGGATATAAAGTTATGATACAGTTCTGCTGTGTGCTCCTGCTTGCAGGACTCCCACCATTGCAATCGCAAATAAAAATGCTACTTCCTTGCCTGAGCCTGTGTTATTGTCTGTAGATTGTTTCTCACAAACTGGGGGTTTGTCCAGAAGCCAGTCGACTGCTGGTGAGCCCTGTTACCACCACAGCAAGATGGCATGCCCTGCTGATTTCAGCGGTCCTGTGCATTGGTGATGGTGGTTCTTCAGGGAGCTGACAGAGGGCCCGAGACTGGTTAAGAAGGCAGAAGAATTAGGGAAGAAAGGGGAAGAAAGGAAGGCAGGCACACCGTTTTCGATTATTGACCCAGTAACTCTGTGCACAGACCAAGGTAAGAAATATTAAGTATTGCCTTTGGGGTCGGGTAAGATTCTTATGTGAAGTGTGATTGAGATGTACTTTTGTACGAAGCAAATGTGGATTCCCGATCCGCGGTTCCATAGCTCTGTGAGGGGCGCAGCTGGAGATGGACAAAGCGAGAGGTAGAAGGGAGAAAGGAAGAGTCTTGGAGAAATCTGGTGTACAGTACCCCGTGCATGGTAAAGTGCTCAGCAATACACCCCCATGAGGGTTCCAGGGGACAAGGAGCTATCCCTGGGGCAGTGCCTACCAACAGTCCTTCCAGAAGAATGATAAGAAATTGGAAAAATAATCCCAAAACTATGGGAAATGATAAAAAGAAAATGATTAAATACTGTGTATTTATCTGGACAAAGGAACCAATTGGGGGAATAGCAGTATTTTGGCCAAAATACGTATCTGATGAAAATTGGGTTTGTCAGGCTTTGAATTTATGTGTAAACGATAAGACCCTTTTTTTGGAGGAGGAGTCAAGTTATGCTGCTTGCTGGGTGCAGGGGGTAAGTCAGGTTTTATTGAAAAAGGATCAGGACCAGAAGAAAGAGGAGTCAGAGAGAAGGATGGGTCGATGACAACCTTTGGATAATTTACCCTGCCCAACCCCCCCCATAATCCTAATATTGCAGTGGTGGCAGCAGCAGTCACTCCAGGAAAGGAGCCAGGGACTGCAATTAACACTGTCCCTAGAGAAGGAGTGCACTCCAGGTTCTGTCAAGAATTAGAACAATGTAGACGAGAAAGTGAGAATTTCCCCATTCCCTGATACTAACAGTACTAATACTGCTATGTATCCTCTTAGGGAGGTCCCAGTGGGATAAGGATAAATAGGTTATGTGAACTCCCCCCCCTTACCAGTGGAGAGGTTAGGAGTTTTAAGAAGGAAATTAAGTCTTTAACTGAGGACCCCATAGGACTACAGAACAGTTAGAGGAAAAGGAAAAGGAAAAGCAGAGAGCGAAACTTATGGTCTTCACCATGGACCAGGTAGTGAGGCGGAGGGTTGGAGACGGAGGAAGAAAACTTTCAGGGGAAGCTGGGCCCAGGATGGAAGGGAGAGGAAAAAAGAGAAAGGAATGACAAGCAGGGAAAGCTACATGTGTTGCAGCCTAAATCCCAGCAGGGACAGGCTTTGAGAAGATGTTTTCAGTGTGTACGGGCCAGCCTCTTCAAACGGGAGTGTCTGGAGTGGAAGAAGGATGAGAGATTGTTTACTGTCATAAATTCAGAATAGGGGAGTCACGGCTTTTCAGAAAGCTGGTCCCACTGAGAGCCCTTGATAAATGTAGTGGTGGGATCTAATGAAGAATAAGTAGTACTTCTAGTATATGCTGGGTGCGGTGGTTTTACCCAGATGGGCAGCTAAGCTCCAACACAACCGCTCCCTCACTCCCCCTCCTCAAAGGGAAAGGGAGAGAAAATATGATGAAAAAGGCTCAAGGTGTGGGAATAAAAATGTTGGTTTTGCACAGAGTTACGTTGTTTAAAGGTAAGGAATGGGGTATTGAAATATGCTTGCAGTGATAAGAAAGCTTAGCAGGCAACCTTGTAAAATGCAGACAACCAGACTCCTTAGAGCAATTAGGTGAAAATCACGGTGTCAAGTCAGATAAGTGAAGAAACTTTACCACTTCAAACAGTAAAAATGTCAAAAGAAATTTGAAATTTAACAGGCCAGCAACTGAAGGCCATGTATTGTCTGTGAAGCATCGGATAGGTTGTGAACCTGGATTACCCAGTCAATGGGGAAACAGGGGAGGGTCCTGGTCATCGAGAAATAAAGTATATAAACCGTACTGTGTGACTAGTAGGTGCACTCCTGCTTGTGGGACGCCCGCCATTGCAATCGCGAATAAATTACTTCTTCACTGAGATCCTCGCCTGAGCCTAAGTTACTGGCTACAGAGTGTTTCTCACAATTTGGGGGCTGGTCCGGGATCCAGTCACCTACGGGGGAGCCCCACCGCCGCAGCAGCAGGAAGGCATGCCCTGCTGATTTCAGCGGTCCTGTGCATCAACAGTGGCGGTTCTGCAGAGAGCTGACAGAGGGCCCGAGACTGATTAAAGAGGCAGGATCCATGAAGTAGTGGGGAAGGGAAGAAGGTAGGCACTTGGGGTTTAAGAACTGATTTGGTAGCTCTGTGCACAGGCCAAGGTAAGAAATATTAAGTATTGCCTTGGGGGTCGGGTGAGACTCTGTGTGACGTGTGATTGAGATGTACTTTTGTACGAAGCGAGTGTGGAGTCCTGATCCGCAGTTCCGTAGCTCCTTGAAGGGTGCGGCCGGAGATGGACGAAGCGTGAGATAAGGGAGAGAAAGGAAGTGTCTCGGGAAATTTGGTGTACGGTACCCCTTGCACGGTGAAGTGCTTGGCAGTACACCAGGGAATCTGGTAAACTCATAGGTGTGCGGTACCCCTTGCACGGTGAAGTGCTTGGCAGTACACCCCCATTTTCCAGAATCGGAACATTAGTCTGTGGTACCCTGCAGGAGGGAAATTTCTGTAGCAGCACACTGACAAGGGCTAGGAAAAATGGGAAAATATGGGTTCCAGGAGACAGGGAGATATCCCTGGGGGAGTGCCTACCGACAGTTCTTCCTGAAGAATGATAAGAAATTGGAAAAATAATCCCAAAATTAGAGGAGATGATAAAAGAAGAAAATGGTTAAATATTGTGTATCAGTCTGGACAAAAGAACCAATTAAGGAAACAGCAGTATTTTGGCCAAAATACGGGTCTGATGAAAATTCAGGCTTTAAATTTACATGTAAACAATAAGATTCTTTTTTCAGAGAAGGAGCCAAGTTATGCTCCCTATAATCCTAATATTGCACCGATGGCAGCAGCAGTCGCTCCAGGAAGGGAGACAGGGACTGTGATTAACACTGTCCCTAGAGAAGGAGCGTACTCTAGGCTCTGGTAAAAATTAGAACAATGTAGAAGAGATACTGAGAATTTTGCCTTCCCTGATACTAACAGTACTAACGCTAACTGTGTATCCTCTTAGGTGAACTCCCCCCTCTCCTTACCGGCAGAGAGGTGTTAGGGGTTTTAAGAAGGAGATGAAGTCTTTAATTGAGGACCCCATCAGGCTAGCTGAACAATTAGACCAGTTCCTAGGACCTAACTTATACTCTTGGGGGGAAATGATGTCTATACTAAGTATGTTGTTTACAGGGGAAGAAATGAGAATGATCAGGAGGAGAGCTGCTATACAAGAATGGGAAGGAGCTCATCCTCCAGGACCAGGGGTAATACCTGCAGAGCAGGGGTGCCCACTTGCCGATCCTGGCTGGAGTGGTGATAGTGCGCTACACAGGGGTCATGTGGGAGACTTGGGGTCGGGGTGGGGGAGTGCTCGGGGTGAGACCCGGGGACCCGGTGTCCTGGGGGCTCTTGAAAGTTCATTTTGTGATTAAAGCCTGCCCAGATACACAGAAAAAGCTCCGGAGGGTGGGAGGATGTAGTGAACAGTCACTGTGGGGGGCCCTCCTGAGGGAGGCCCTGAAGTTGTATGTCAGGAGGGGAGATGAGAAGGAAAAGCAGAGAGCGAAACTAATGGTATTGACAGTGTACCTGGTAGTGAGGCAGAGGATTGGAGAAAGAGGAAGAAATTTTTCAGGAGGAGTCAGGGCCAGGATGGAAAGGAGAGGAAGAGGAAGGAATGGCAGGCAAGGAAAGCTACCTGTGTTGCAGCCTGAATCCTAGCAGGGACAGGCTTTGATAAGATGCTTTAAGTGTGGCCAGACAGGCCACTTCAAATAGGAATATCCAGAGTGGAAGGAGGAGAGAAGGGAAATGGGATGAAATATGGTGTTATAAAAGAAGATACAACTCAGTCTGAATTTAGTAATATTTATAAAAGGCAAGTAAACAGCGCTGGGTACGCGGGGAGTCTACGCTCTACCAACATGCACACACAACCATCGAACTTTCTAAATATATAGAACATTGCTTTTACATATTCATAAGAAACCCGAGTACGCCTATACATATGTACAATCAGAAAAGGTATCAATTGAAACATAAACATGGCAAAGTTTTCTGAATTCTGGAAGTGTTTAACAAACAATCCGTTAAGTCTATTACTATTAATGTGCATGACCGGAGGAGCATAGTTGGAGATGGTAATCCTGGTCGAAGTGCTCCCATATCTTCCATGACTTCATTAAGTTTTCTCAGGTCATATAGCAGTCTCCATTTTCCATTCCTTTTCTTGATTACAAACCCCGGAGAGTTCCAGGGCTAGTCGTGGGAACAATATGTCTCGCTTTAAGCTGTTAAGCAACTCGGCCTTCGGGCCTTGTGTATCCTATTCCTCCCGGATCGAAGGGAAACAGATCCGTCTCCTTTTCAGGGCCTATAGGGCCTGGATCAAAAGGCACGTTCAGGTCACCAGGGGGCGTAACAGCAAAGGCCTGCGATGGCAGTAGCGGCGGGGGGGCCGATGGTGTAGCAGAAGGATCAGTAAACGAGCCCGCAGCTCCCTCACTGTCTGGCAAACCACACGTTTCCGATTGTGGTCCCACATGGCTCTTTAAGGCCTCGGAGACTGCTCGCCAGGTGCCGAGCAATCCCGCCGCAACCTTGTCATTTTTAGTAGCAGAGTCCCACACTTTGACCTCAATTTGGTCCCATGTTTCAGGATCGTAAACTGTCCGATTCGTAATAAAGGAAATAAGCTGTAAGGTTACCAGGACATTTTGTGTTTCTAAGGACATATGATTCCCCATAGCGCGCAACTGCTTACCTTCGGCCAGTGAGGGGCAGTTGTGTGCACGGGTCCGCTTCTCTCAGCTTGAGCTTCCTTCCAGCTCGAGTGCGCCTATTTCCAGCGACTTTCAGGACGAGCTTCTTTGAGCGGTTTGCTGAGTTTGTGTTGTGGTTTAGCCCGGCTGGCAGCTAAACACCACACAGCCGTTCGCTCACCCTCCCCCCCTCCCTCTCTGGGATGGGGGAGAGGAACAGGAAAGTGAAGCCTGTGAGTTGAGATAAAGACAGTTTATTAAGACAGGAAAATAATAATAACAATAATAATAATAATAGTATTAATAATAATAATGTGTAAGAAACAAGTGAAGAAACAATGCAATTGCTCACCACCTGCTGACCGATGCCCAGCCTATCCCCGAGCAGCCGGCCCCCCCACCCCCCCGGCTAGCCACCCCTATATATTGTTTAGCATGACGTCAGATGGTATGGAATACCCCGTTGGCCAGTTTGGGTCAGCTGTCCTGGGTCTGTCCCCTCCCAGCACCCCCAGCCTGCTCGCTGGCAGGACAGAGCGAGAAGCTGAAAAGTCCTTGGCTTGGTGTAAGCACTGCTCTGCAGCAATTAAAACATCAGAATGTTATCAGCACTCTTCTCACCGTGATCCAAAACATAGCACCCTACCAGCTACTAGGAGGAAAATTAACTCTGTCCTAACTGGAACCAGGACAAATATCCACCCCTTATTCCATACCATTTATGTCATGCTCAGGTTACACTCTTTCCAATACCTTCTAATTAATCACAATTTTCATCTATGATATATAGCAATCATGGTAGTGATGACATACAGTATTATATAATAATTAACATAATACAATTCAACTCATGGGCTATTCTGAACCAGAATTAAATATCCCTGTACAGATACTTCCTGATAAACCTTCTCTGTAACATCATTAATCTTATATTCCTCTATCCAAGTAGTCTCCAGTACATGGTTTAAAGCAAACCTGTTGCCAGAAAGATTTTATAATGTTGCTCACTGCTACAGGAAATTCAACAGATAAAGTGAGACTGTCAGAGAGAGCAAAGTGCGATATTAAACATGCTGCATCTTCTGTGTTCTTGCTCATGAGCCAAAAAAAAAAACTTTGGGGAACCACCACACTATCATCTTTTTATCTTCCTTTGCACTGATCAAGCCCAGTCTTTCAGTGTGGTGGTTTTACTCAGATGGGCAGCTGAGCTCCGCCACAACCACTCTCTCACTCCCCCTCCTCAAAGGGAAAGGGGAGAAACTACAATAAAAAGGGCTCAAGGTTTGAGATAAGGATGGGGAAATCACTCAACAATTATTGTCACAGGCAAAACCAACTCAGAGTAGGGAGACAGTAAGATTTATTGCCTATTACTCCTCAAAGAGGAAGGGGGAGAAAATATGACACAAAGAGCTCAAGGTCTGAGATCAGAATGATTTAAATAAAGGGAAAGGGAATGGGGAAAAAAGAAAAAAAAACAAAACCAAAACAAAACACAACAAAAAACAAGGCCGCGCGGAAGCACAGAGAGAAAGGGAAAAAAATGTTATTCTCTACTTCCCATCAATGAGCGATGTTCGGCCACGTCCTAGGAAGCAGGGCCTCAAAACACGTAATGGTTGTTTGGGAGGACAGCCCCCTCCCCCACGAGAGCCCCCCTTTTATTGCTCAGTGTGACATCATGTGTTACGGAATATCCCTTTGGTTGGTTTAGGTCACCTGCCCTGGTGATGTCCCCTCCCCATCACTTGCCCACCCCCAGCCTGCTGGCTCTTGGGGGCTTGGAGGGAGTCCTGAAGCTGTGCCAGTACTATGCAGCAATAGACACAACACTGGAGTGATACCAGTGCTGTTCCAGCTACGAGTGCAGAGCACAGCACTATGTGGGCTGCTGCAGGGAAAGGTGACTCCATCCCAGACAGACCCAGCAAAACCTCCACCCCTTATTTCATAACATTTGTGTCACACTCAGGTCCCACATACTTTAGTATATAGATATTCTCATCACCATTGTTCCCTGTCCATTAAAATATTTATAGGTCTGTACTTCTTTTCATTCCATAGGCCTTTCCCCAGAATGTTCATAAAAACTGTTGATGGTTTCAGCTTCATCTGTCAAAGTAGTCACTCAGGGCAGGCGATGTTGGTTTTCTTGACACCAGCACCAGCTTAGCTCACGTCACTGTTGCACTTGCCCCGATCCTTTCAAAGTTGACCTGTCATTGGTTCTGCAGAGCCTTCCTACAACACATAGCTTAGATTACAGATTATTTTTCTCCCAAGGTTAAATCTGCTTGAGGCACACACCTGATATCCCCATCCTTTTGCATTACCCACCAGGTATACCTCGGTCCTCGGGCGAAGACAATCCCACGAGTGGGTTTGCCTCTTCCCATGGCAGGAGCAACCCACACTGCCTTCCCCATCCACTTCCCTACATGCACTACAGGGACTTTAGCTTCTCCCACAGTGTGTAGGGGTTTTGTTTCAGCAGGACCAGGATGGCTGTCAGACCCCCTGTTGTTAACTAGCCAAGTGGCCTCTGATAGATTTCTGTCCCAATGTTTCCACGTCCCAGCACCCAGTGCTCGTAACATAGTTTTTAACAGTCCATTGTACCTCTCAACCTTCCCAGAGGCTTGTGGGTGATAAGGGATGTGATACACCCACTCAATGCCATGTCTCTTGGCCCAGGAGGTGACCAAATTGTTTCGGAAGTGACTCCCATTGTCGGACTCAATTCTCTCTGGTGTACCATGTCGCCACAGCACTTGTCTTTCCTGGCCCAAGATAGTGTTTCGTCCAGTGGCATGGTTTACTGGATATGTTTCCAGCCACCCAGTAGTTGCTTCTACCATGGTGAGTATGTAACGTTTGCCTTGGCGGGGTTGTGGGAGTGGTCCGATGTAGTCAATCTGCCAGGCCTCACCGTATTGAAATCCAAGCCATCTTCCCCTGTTCCAGGGAGACTTTACCCTCATGGCTCATTTGATTGCAGCACAGGTCTCACACTCAAGGGTAACCTGTGTGATGGCCTCAATGGTCAGGTCCACCCCTCGATCACGAGCCCATCTGTATGTTGCATCTCTGCCTTGATGGCCCGAGGTGTCGTGGGCCCATCGGGCTATCAATAATTCACCTTTATGTTGCCAGTCCAGGTCCACCTGAGCCACTTCAATCTTAGCAGCCTGATCCACCTGCTGGTTGTTTTGATGTTCTTCAGTAGCCCGATTCTTGGGCACGTGAGCATCTACATGGCGTACCTTTACAACCAGGTTCTCGACCCGGGCAGCAATATCTTGCCACAATGCCGCAGCCCAGATGGGTTTGCCCCTGCGCTGCCAGTTGTTCTGCTTCCATTGCTGTAACCACCCCCACAGGGCATTTGCTACTGGCCACTTTTCTCATTCAGCAATATCTAAAGCCAGCTGAATGGCTTTCACTTCTGCAAACTGACTCGAGTCACCTTCTCCCTCAGCGGGAGGCATCCCTCCCTAGATGTCCCGATGTTTCATGGGCCCATCGAGCTACAAACAGCTCACCCTTACGTCCCCAGTCCAGATCCAACTGAGCCACTTCAATTTTCGAAGCTCAATCCACCTCTGCGTTATTCTGATGTTCTTCAGTGGCACGATTCTTAGGCATGTGAGCATGTACATGACATACCTTTACATCCAGGTTTTCTACCCGAGCAGCAATATCTTGCCACAGGGTAGCAGCCCAGATAGGTTTACCTCTGCGCTGCCAGTTGCTCTGTTTCCATTGCTGCAGCCACCCCCACAGAGCATTTGCCACCATCCATGAGTCAGCGTAGAGATACAGTACTGGCCATTTTTCTCTTTCGGCAATTTCTAGGGCCAGTTGTATGGCTTTCACTTCTGCATACTGACTCGACTTGCCTTCCCCTTCCATGGCCTCCACGACTTGTCGCGTGGGACTCCACACAGCAGCTTTCCATTTCCGATGGCTCCCTACCACACGGCAGGATCCGTCAGTGAACACCACATACTGCTTTCTGTCTTCTGGCAACTCGTTATATGGTGGTGCCTCTTCAGCACGGGTTACCTCTTCTGTCGGCACTCCTAAATCTTTGCTTTCCGGCCAGTCCACGATCTCTTCCAGGATTCCTGGGCGGTTGGGTTTCCCCATTCGAGCTCGCTGTGTAATTAACGCTACCCACTTACTCCATGTAGCGTCGGTTGCATGTTGGGTAGTGGGTATTTTCCCTTTGAACATCCAATGTAACACAGGTAGCCGTGGGGCCAAGAGGAGCTGTGCTTCTGTACCAACAACTTCTGAAGTGGCTCGAATCCCCTCATATGCTGTTAATATCTCTTTTTCAGTTGGGGTGTAATTGGCTTCTGATCCTCAATAGCCCCGGCTCCAGAACCCCAGAGGTTGACCTCGAGTTTCTCCTGGGGTTTTCTGCCAGAGGCTCCAGGTGAGGCCATGCTCCCCAGCTGCAGTGTAAAGTACATTTTGCACAGCTGGTCTGGTACACACAGGCCCAAGGGCCACTGCACGAGCTATTTCTTGTTTGATTTGTTCAAAGGCCTGTTGTTGCTCGGGGCCCCACTCAAAATAGTTCCTCTTTCGAGTGTTGTGGTTTAACCCGGCTGGCAGCTAAACACCACACAGCCGTTCGCTCACCCTCCCCCCTCCCTCTCTGGGATGGGGGAGAGAAACGGGAAAGTGAAGCCGGTGAGTTGAGATAAAGACAGTTTATTAAGACAGGAATATAATAATAACAATAATAATAATAATAGTGATAATGATAATAGTATTAATAATAATAATGTGTAAGAAAACAAGTGATGCACAATGCAATTGCTCACCACCCGCTGACCGATGCCCAGCCTATCCCCAAGCAGCCGGCCGCCCCCACCCCGGCCAGCCACCCCTATATATTGTTTAGCATGACGTCAGATGGTATGGAATACCCCTTTGGCCAGTTTGGGTCAGCTGTCCTGGGTCTGTCCCCTCCCAGCTCCTGCTGCACCCCCAGCCTGCTCGCTGGCAGGACAGAGCGAGAAGCCGAAAAGTCCTTGGCCTGGTGTAAACACTGCTCTGCAACAATTAAAACATCAGCATGTTATCAGTGCTCTTCTCATCCTAATCCAAAACATAGCACCCTACCAGCTACTATGAGGGAAAATTAACTCTGTCCTAACTGGAACCAGGACATCGAGTCACTCGATATAGAGGACTCACAAGCTGACTATAGCCTGGAACATGCATTCTCCAGAACCCCACAAGGCCTAGGAAAGCTTGCGTTTCTTTTTTGCTAGTTGGCGGAGACATTGCCGTTATTTTGTTGATCACATCCATCGGAATGTGGCGACATCCATCCTGCCATTTTACCCCCAAGAACTGGATTTCCTGTGCGGGTCCCTTGACCTTATTCTGTTTAATAGCAAAACCAGCTTTCAGGAGAATTTGAATTATTTTCTTCCCTTTCTCAAAAACTTCTTCTGCTCTATTACCCCACACGATGATATCATCGATGTACTGCAGGTGTTCAGGAGCGTCCCCCTGTTCCAGTGTCATCTGGATCAGTCCATGGCAAATGGTAGGGCTGTGTTTCCACCCCTGGGGCAGTCGATTCCAAGTGTACCGAATGCCTCTCCAAGTGAAAGCAAACTGTGGCCTGCATGCTGCTGCCAGAGGGATGGAGAAAAATGCATTATTAAATAATAAAGATAATAGTACTACTAATAATAATGTGTACAAAACAAGTGATGCACAATGCAATTGCTCACCACCCGCTGACCGATGCCTAGCCTATCCCTGAGCAGCCGGTCCCCCCACTCCGGCCAGCCACCCCATATTAATTGTTCAGCATGACACCATATGGTATGGAATACACCTTTGGCCAGTTTGGGTCACCTGTCCTGGTTCTGTCCCCTCTGCCAGCACAATACCACCTACTAGGAGGAAAATTAACTCTATCCTGACTGAAACCAGGACATATATCCACCCCTTATTCCATACCATTTATGTCATGCTTAGGTTACACCCTTTCCAATACATTCTAATTAGTCACCATTTTCATCTATGGTATATAGAATGTCCACTGAGTTTGCATATTCTGTGACTGACTTCAGGCTCCATCTGTCACGGCAGTCTTTTAGGGCAGAAGACATGGTGTGTGATGTTGGATTATCACATGCTGAAGCCCGTTTTCGTTCCATCACATCTCTGTGCTTGTCCATTTCTATCAAAATTAATTCATTATTATCTGCGTGGCTGTTACTGTGATACCATTAATAGGATCTTGACATATAGCAATCATGGTAGTGATGACATACAGTATTATATAATAATTAACATACTACAATTCAACTCATGGGCTATTCTCACGTAGTATTAAATCCCCTTGAGGTACACACCGGACCTCCCCATTCTTTTGCATTACCCACCAAGTGCATCCAGGTCCCTGAGCAAAAGCAATCCCACGAATGGGTTTGCCTTTTCCTGAGGCAGGAGTAGCCCAGACTGTTTTACCCAGCATGTTTCTTACGTGCACTACAGGAACTTTATCCCCTTCTACAGTGCGTAACAGGTTTGATTGGGCAGGTCCAGCACGGTTGGCAGATCCCCTAGTATTGACTAACCAGGTGGCCTTTGCCAAATGTGTATCCCAGTTTTTGAATGTCCCAGCACCCATTGCTTTCAATGTAGTCTTTAACAGTCCACTGTATCGTTCAACTTTTCCAGAGGCTGGTGCATGATAGGGGATGTGATACACCCACTCAATACCATGTTCTTTGGCCCAAGTGTCTATAAGGTTGTTTTGGAAATGAGTCCCATTGTCTGACTCAATTCTCTTTGGGGTGCCATGTCGCCATAGGACTTGCTTTTCAAGGCCCAGGATAGTGTTCCGGGCGGTGGCATGGGGCACAGGATATGTTTCCAGCCATCCGGTGGTTGCTTCCACCACTGTAAGTACGTGGCGCTTGCTGCTGCGGGTTTGAGGGAGTGTGATGTAATCAATCTGCCAGGCCTCTCCATATTTATATTTCAGCCATCGTCCTCCATACCAAAGAGGCTTTGACCGTTTGGCTTGCTTGACTGCAGCACATGTTTCACAATCATGAATAACCTGTGCTATAGTGTCCATGGTCAGGTCCACCCCTCGATCACGAGCCCATCTGTATGTTGCATCTCTGCCTTGATGGCCCGAGGTGTCGTGGGCCCATCGGGCTATCAATAATTCACCTTTATGTTGCCAGTCCAGGTCCACCTGAGCCACTTCAATCTTAGCAGCCTGATCCACCTGCTGGTTGTTTTGATGTTCTTCAGTAGCCCGATTCTTGGGCACGTGAGCATCTACATGGCGTACCTTTATAACCAGGTTCTCGACCCGGGCAGCAATATCTTGCCACAATGCCGCAGCCCAGATGGGTTTGCCCCTGCGCTGCCAGTTGTTCTGCTTCCATTGCTGTAACCACCCCCACAGGGCATTTGCTACTGGCCACTTTTCTCATTCAGCAATATCTAAAGCCAGCTGAATGGCTTTCACTTCTGCAAACTGACTCGAGTCACCTTCTCCCTCAGCGGCTTCTGCAACTCATCGTGTAGGACTCCATACAGCAGCTTTCCATCTCCGATGCTTTCCCACAATACTACAGGACCCATCAGTGAACAGGGCATATTTCTTCTCATTTTCTGGCAGCTTCTTATACAGTGGGGCTTCTTCAGCACGGACCACCTCCTCCTCTGGTGATATCCCAAAATATTTGCCTTCTGGCCAGTCCATAATAACTTCCAAGATTCTTGGTTGACTGGGGTTTCCTATTCGAGCCCGCTGAGTAATCAGTGCAACCCACTTGCTCCATGTAGCATCAGTTGCATGATGTGTAGAGGGGACCCTTCCTTTGAACATCCAGCCTAGTACCGGCAGTCGGGGTGCCAGGAGGAGCTGCGCTTCAGTGCCGACCACTTCTGAAGCAGATCGAACTCCTTCATATGCTGCCAATATCTCCTTTTCAGTTGGAGTATAGCGGGCCTCAGATCCTCTGTATCCCCGACTCCAAAACCCCAGGGGTCGACCTCGAGTTTCCCCAGTTTCTTTCTGCCAGAGGCTCCAGGTGGGACCATTCTCTCTGGCCGCGGTGTAGAGCACATTCTTTACATCTGGTCCTGTTCGGACTGGCCCGAGGGCTACTGCATGAACTATTTCCTGCTTAATTTGTTCAAAGGCTTGTCGTTGCTCAGGGCCCCATTCAAAAGCATTCTTCTTACGGGTTACTTGGTAGAGCGGGTTTACAATCAGACTGTAATTTGGAATGTGCATTCTCCAAAACCCCACGACACCTAGGAAAGTTTGTGTTTCTTTTTTGCTAGTTGGTGGAGACATAGCTGTTATTTTGTTGATCACATCCATTGGGATTTGACGACGTCCATCTTGCCATTTTATTCCTAAAAACTGGATCTCTCATGCAGGTCCTTTAACTTTATTTTGTTTTATGGCAAAACCGGCCTTCAGAAGGATTTGGACTATTTTCTTCCCTTTCTCGAAAACTTCTTCTGCAGTGTCACCCCACACAATGATGTCATTGATGTACTGCAGGTGTTCAGGAGCTTCCCCCTGTTCCAGCGCAGACTGGATCAGTCCATGGCAAATGGTAGGGCTGTGTTTCCACCCCTGGGGCAACTGATTCCAGGTGTATTGGACTGCCCTCCAAGTGAAAGCAAACTGTGGCCTGCACTCTGCTGCTAGAGGGATGGAGAAAAATGCATTAGTGATATCAATTGTGGCGTACAACTTGGCTGCCTTTGATTCCAGTTCGTACTGGAGTTCTAGTGTGTCCGGCACTGCAGCACTCAGTGGTGGCGTGACTTCGTTCAGGCCACGATAGTCCACTGTTTGCCTCCACTCAACATTAGACTTTCGCACTGGCCATATGGGACTATTAAAAGGTGAATAAGTCTTGCTGATCACTCCTTGGCTCTCCAGTTGACGAATTAGCTTATGGATGGGAATCAGGGAGTCTCGGTTGGCGCGATATTGCCGCCGGTGCACAGCTGTGGTAGCAATTGGCACCTGCTGTTCTTCAACCCTCAGCAACCCCACAACAGAAGGGTCCTCCAAGAGACCAGGCAAGGTAGACAACTGTTTAATGACCCCTCTCTCTAAGGCAGCTATGCCAAAAGCCCAGCGGAACCCTTTTGGGTCCTTGAAATATCCCCTCCTGAGGTAGTCTATGCCAAGGATGCACGGAGCATCCGGGCCAGACACAATACGGTGCTTTTGCCACTCCTTCTCAGTTAGACTCACTTCAGCCTCCAATGCAGTTAACTGATGGGATCCCCCCGTCACCCCATAAATACAGATGGGTTCTGGCCCTTTATAGCTTGATGGCATTACAGTACACTATGCACGGGTGTCTACTAAAGCCTTATACTTCTGTGCGTCTGACGTGACAGGCCATCGAATCCACACAGACCAATAAACTCGATTGTCCCTTTCCTCCTCCTGGCTGGAGGCAGGGCCCATCTAATCCTGGTCAGAATCTTCGTTTCTGTGTCTAAAGGACTGCCTGCTGGAAGTTGGAGCAGCAAGCTTTTCAGAGAACCCCTTTTTCCCGATTGTTTTCTTTTGCAACTCACATACCTGTGCCTCTAAGGTCGGCATATGATGATGGTGCACTCCGTACAAACTTCCGCCACATGGGTCGTGTACACTGGACTTCATCTAGATCTGTGGATATTTGTCCGTTGTCTAGGTCCTCATAAATCACCTCCCGTATGGCTAATTCCCTCAGGTACTGGATTACCTTCTCCATGGTGGTCCACTTGCCTGGTAGACATACAAGTTCTTCCTTGAAGGGATACCTTTCCTTCACAGCTGCCAGGAGACGCCTCCAGAGGCTGTGAGATCGTGCTCCATCTCCAATTGCTTTGTCAATGCCTGCATCTCTAGCAAGGGATCCCAGCCGCCTGGCTTCCCTGCCCTCTAATTCCACACAATTGGCTCCCGTGTCCCAGCACCGGAGCAGCCAGGTGACAAGCTGCTCACCTATGCAGCGACCAAAATCTTTTCGCACATCTCGTAGCTCACGCTGGTATAGGGTTCAGGTAGTTACTGTTGATTTTTCGACATCTTCATCTTCATCCTCCTGCACCTTTGATTGCCCAGCCTTGTCTTCTCTATACCTAGACCTAGCAGAAGACTGTCTGCGTTCTAAATGACCTGAGTCTCTATACCATTTTTTCACCTTGTCTACAGGGGCAACTTGCACTGCTACAGCTTGTTTCTCTGACCCAGCCACAGGGTCTGCCACAGGGGTTGGAATACCCTCTGCAGGGGCAACTTGCACTGCTACAGCTCGTTTCTCTGACCCAGCCACAGGGCCTGCCACAGGGGTTGGAATACACGCTGGGCCCATCACAGGGGTAGGAGCGGCTGCAGGAGCCGGAGTGGCTGCAGGAGCCGGAGCGGCTGCGGGAGACGGAGCAGCTGCGGGAGACGGAGCAGCTTCAGGGTCCATCGTAGGGGTTGGACTGGTTGATGGGCCTGTCACAGGACTTGGAGTGGCCGCAGGGTCTGTCACTAGGTTGATAGTAGCATCAATTGGAGCTCGATAGGCATAAGCCAGACCCCAGCACGCTACAGTGATTTGTGTCTCTTTGGAACTGCCAGAGTCATGACACCCTTTTTTCAAGCATTCTACCAGTTTTTTAGGATTTTGCAGTTGTTCAGGGGTGAATGTCCAAAACACTGGAGGTGCCCACTGCTCTTGAAACCTGCCCATATCCTCCCACACTCCCTGCCATTCACAACTATCCCACCTCAAGACAGATCGCTGGATGAGATTCCTAAGTAGTTGTTTAATCTTAAACAAAACCTGAAGCGCATTCTGGAGACATAACAACAAGAACATGCTAGTCTGAACATCCCAAGGATATTCAGCACCTTGGAGAACTATCGTAACTAGCTCGGGGGATAAGAGGGTGGTGAAGGAGAAAGGAAGAGTAAACAAGTAGGAAAAAATATCTTCCCCTGTCCCCTCCACAGATTGGCTCCCTGACGAAAAAAGGCAATAGGTGTAATTGTTAATAGTTTCTGAGACATGGTTTCCAAAGTATAGAGTCGACGTCAGTGCTGAGTACAAATACCAGGTTAGGGTCATGACCAGAAATTTCATCATATCATAAGCCATTGTTACACCGCACAGTACCATAACGATCTTAAACCAGGGCCCGGAAAGGATAAACAGCGCGACAGGGAGCACATACAGAAAGTAACGTGCTATAAAACTCAATTTGGAAAACAGGCACAGCAGACTTGAGATCAAGGCAATCAACATTGTGACTAGCAACTATTAAGCAGGTCCAATACTTATACCAATTTTCGTTTAACACACTCTGGTCAGATCTGTCGTTATCTCAACCCTTCGAGCCCCACGTTGGGTGCCAAAAGGACTGTTGCGGTTTAACCCGGCTGGCAGCTAAACACCACACAGCCATTCGCTCACCCTCCCCCCTCCCTCTCCGGGATGGGGGAGAGAAACGGGAAAGTGAAGCCTGTGAGTTGAGATAAAGACAGTTTATTAAGACAGGAAAATAATAATAATAATAGCTATAATAGTACTACTATTAATAATGTGGACAAAACAAGTGATGCACAATGCAATTGCTCACCACCCGCTGACCGATGCCCAGCCTATCCCCGAGCAGCTGGCCCCCCCACTCCGGCTAGCCACCCCTATATATTGTTTAGCATGACGTCAGATGGTATGGAATACCCCTTTGGCCAGTTTGGGTCAGCTGTCCTGGGTCTGTCCCCTCCCAGATCCTGCTGCACCCCTAGCCTGCCCGCTGGCAGGACAGAGCGAGAAGCTGAAAAGTCCTTGGCCTGGTGTAAGCACTGCTCTGCAACAATTAAAACATCAGCATGTTATCAGCGCTCTTCTCATCCTAATCCAAAACATAGCACCCTACCAGCTACTAGGAGGAAAATTAACTCTATCCTAACTGAAACCAGGACATCCATTATGGGTGTTCTTCTGACTTCTAAGAAGTCATAAAGCAAATGGGTAAAACAGTGTGTAATGGCTATCAGCTGATGACAGATTCAGGACTAGATGGTTCATCCATTAAGAATCTGAAGATATGTATTCAGTAATGATTTTTGACTTCAGTGATGCCAATGTGACTGGTACATACAGATTAAATTTATGGCCCTTTGTTATGTTTTAACTCTATCAGGCAGCTAAATGCCACATGGTCACTCATTCACTCACTCTCCTCAGGAGGTAGGGGGGAGAGAATCAGAAAGGTAGAAGTTAGAGGTCTCATGGTTTGAGATAAAGACAGTTTACTAGGTAAAGCAAAAGCCATGCATGGAAGGAAAACAAAATAAGGAATTCATTTGCTACTTCCATTCAGCAAGCAGATGCTCTGCCACTTTCAGGAAAGCAGGGCTAATCGCATGTAATGGTTTCTTGGGAAGACAAATGTCACCACTCTGAATGCCCTCCCCCCCCCCCTTTACTCTAGCTTTTATTACTGAGTATGATGTCATATGGCATGGAAAATCTCTTTGGTCAGCCTGGGTCATCTGTCCCGGCTGTGTCCCCTCCCAGCTTAACTTATTGCCCACCCCCCTCCTTGCTGGCAGGGCAGCATAAGAAGCAGAAGAGACTTTGGCTCCATGTGAGCACTGCTCTGCAACAACTAAAGACACTGTTGTGTTATCACTGCTTTTTTCCTCAGAAATCCAAAACACAGCATTGTGTGAGCCTATACAAATAAAATTAACTCTGTTCCAGCCAAAACCATGACATCCTTGTGATGTTTTTTCTTATTAAAAAGGCAAAATTAAATCACAGTCGAGGTACATAGTTCATGCTTTCTACACTGAGCATGTAAAAGAGTTGGTTAAAAAAGCTAAATCAGACTTCCTCTAATGGGGAAGATTACAGTATTTTTTGAAGTTAGTAGATTTTTAAGAGGACTACTGTGCCCTCAGTTTGAGGAGGGATTTTAATCGGTTGATCCATATGTTGCAAATTCATTGACTTGTGCATATCTTTTCTTTAGACTTGTTGCCAGATGCTGCTTGCTGTGGACTTCAACTCAGTGCGGCAGTGTTTCAGACACAGAGCAGTTGTACATCCATTGAATATTTCTTGTAACCTGCACCACAAACCCATTTTCACATTTTTGTGAAAACCCATTTTCACAGCTTTTAGGAGCTGTTGTGGTTTAACCAGGCAGGCAGCTAAGCACCACGCATGCGTTTGCTCAACCCCCCCCCCCCAGTGGGATGGAGGACAGAATCGTGAGGAAAAAAAAAAGAAAAGGTAAAAGCTCATGGGTTAAAATAAAAACAGTTTAATAAGACAGAAAAGGAGGGGTAATAATAATAATAGAATGCAGAAAGCAAGCGATGTATAATGCAATTGCTTACCACCTGCTGACCAGTGACCAGCTTGTTCCTGAGCAGCGGCGCCCCCCACCCCATATTTAATTTGTCAGCATGATGTCATATGGTATGGAATATCCCTTTGGCCAGTTTGGGTCAGTTGTCCTGGGTCTGTCCCCTCCCAGCTCCTCATGAACCCCAGCCTTCTTTCTGGCAGAGTGGTATGAGAAGCAGAAAAGTCCTTGACTTAGTGTAAGTACTGCTCTGCAACAACTAAACATCAGTGTGTTATCAGCATTATTCTCATCCTAAATCCAAAACACAGCACCCTACCAGCTACTAGGAGGAAAATTAACTCTATCCCAGACAAAACCAGGGCAGAAAGAAATTCTGATGTGTTGAGAATTTATTTCATGAAGAAAATCTTTTTCCATTTGGTTACTTATTTGCATTTTTACATTTACCCAGTCTATAACTCAGTGTATAGAAATCTTTATTGCTGAAATTAACACAGTAATCTGGGATGGAGATAAATACATACATATACTTACATGCATATAAATTTTAAAATCCACATCAGGTAAATAGAGAAGATGCTCACTCATACTGAAATATCATTTTTAATAATAATAGGATTATAAAATGTAGACTAAAATTCACATATTTACTGGAATAAACATACTTCTAAAAATATATTTTTTTTTAAATGGCTTTGTGTATATATAATATTTCCTTTCAGTACCTAAAGGGGGCCTACAAGAAAGCTAGGGAGGGACTCTTTGTCAGGGAGTATAGTGATAGGACAAGGAGTAATGGCTTTAAACTAAAAGAGGACAAATTTAGTTTAGATATAAGGAAGAAATTATTTACTCTGAGGGTGGCGAGGCACTGGAACAGGTTGCCCTGAGAAGTTGTGGATGCCCCCTCCCTAGAAGTATTCAAGGCCAGGTTGGATGGGGCATTAGGCAACCGGACCTATTGGAAGGTATTCCGGCCCATGGCAGAGGGGTTGGAACTAGATGATCTTTAAGGTCCCTTCCAACCTAAACTACTCTATTATTCTATAGATTCACACTAAAACTGATAACTATATTATTGTATTGATTATTGCATTTTCATTTTTTAATTCTCTCTTAGTCTTATGCCTTATGGTAGGCTCTACTTAATTCATATTGTCAGTATATGAACAGGTGTAAGAAAGAAGACATGATTTTCAAAACAGAGGACAACAGGTGCTGGAAAGGACAACACACAATAAGCTAGATATAGTGATGCAACCCTCTACCTACTTAATAGACTACTATGACTTTCTTGGAAGATTTTTCAACCTTCCCAAACAGCTAATTTAATGTGGAGGTGGAAAAAAGGTAATGACAGGTGGGAGAATTTTGCAGAGATTTCACAAATTCACAAGAACTAGAACACAATACATCCACTGAATTGAGTGCCACCACTCTGAGTGATGCTAAAGGTCACATTAAAATATTTTCTAGTACTGTAATTGAAGGCAAGCTGGTTTGGGGTTGGGAAAAAGGATGGCAGTTAAAAGCATTGGTTGAATAAAAGTCACAACAACAGAATATAAAATACAATATACTCATGACAATAGAACATTAGGCTCTTATAAGCAAGGGAAGACACTTCTCTCCTCATGTAAGTTACTCTATTTTACAAATAAGAGAATTATATTTCACAAGTATAATTTATTTTACAGATAAAATACTGTATTTTACAAATAAGGCTGTTTCACATGGCTGTTTGGTGTGAGAAACCATCCATATTCCCCTTCCCGACAGCTGTGGGCCTGGTAGGTGAGACCTTCAAGGACCAGACTTGGTCAGACACAGCATCCCAGAGTTAGCTTAATTCCACTCCCGACACGCAGCGGTGTGAAAGAGTGAGAGAGCCAGTAGAAGAGAGAGTTCGCCGTATTTCTGCCTAACCATGCCTACAGAGCCAAGCTATTGAAAACCCTAGCAAACTGGGTTCATGCTGTACATGCTCTAGCCGTACTTACTTTCTCTCTTCTCTTCCTTGTAAGAGGAACAAGCTGCGACGGCTCTCCAGTACCAGCTCTCCCCGCGAGAGGGACGGGCGACCGTACCGTGAATAAAGGCCTACCGTAAAGAAGTTCTCTCTACAGACACGTACTGAGATTGCCAGGTGACGTCGGGCTTGCCTGCTTTTGGAGGAGCCGAACTCTCGCTTTCGGACGGAGAGAGACGGATGAGGGCGGGGCGGAGGAAGAGAAAGACAGGATTAGCAGCCATTAGGATTTCCGTGGGAGGTGGTTACTTCGGAGGGTGGTGGTGGGGGACGTTTGGGGACTGCGTTGGTTGCAGTAGGAGGAAGCAGTGAGGGAAGGAGGGGTAGCTGTACTGAGTAGCTCGTCTCGTGTAGGTAGCGCTGCAAGGGCTTCTCCAGGGGTTGCTTATACGTTGTTTGGTGTATGATTTAGAGGAGAGAAGGAGTTGAAAGCGGTCGCTATTTAGAGGCAGGGAACGCGGGATCTGTGCTGCTGGGAGGGCTGTCGCTTTTTCCGTGCCCGTGTGTGGTATCGAGACAGCTCTGTGCTTACCCTTCAGTGCCCAGGTTGGATCTCTCGGGCAGAGAACGTCTGTGTCCCCTAGGGCTAGTGCTGTGGTGGTGGGTGTGTGCGCGAGCATACGTTTTTACGGGGGGTGGGGGTTGTGTCTGAAGCAGTTACGAAGAATGACTTTGGAGTCCATCATGGCGTGCTGCCTGAGTGAGGAAGCCAAGGAAGCCCGGCGGATTAATGACGAGATCGAGCGGCAGCTGCGTCGGGACAAGCGGGACGCCCGCCGGGAGCTGAAGCTGCTTCTGCTGGGTGAGTGCGGGTTGTCCCCAGCAGATACGCCTGAAGTGCCGCTGGAGGTGCAGCCTAGCCATCGCTGCCTCAGGCTCCTTCTGGCTGGTCCCGCCTGTGTGTTACATGGCGCGGTCGGGTTCGGTCGCGGTCTGGGCACTTGCCACCTTCGCCGCGGAGTGGCCGTGTCGTTGGCAGTGGGGACGTTCCTCCGCCTCCGTGTTGTGTGTGCGCACTCGCATACAGGCTTCGCCGAGGCGCTTGTAGTTGGATAAATAACTGTTTCCTGTGGGTGGGTTTGATATGCAAAGAAACCCGGCCTTCCAAAATGGAGAGGGAAAGGAAGGCTGGAGAGGGAGAGAGATCGCTGATGATGGGTGTAGGAAAGTGATGTAAGGCAGCAGGTTAAGGAAAGGACTAGAAGGGAAGTTGCTTTGCAGACTGATGGTGACAGGCTTTAATATCTGCGTTGTTCTGTGAGCCTTGGAAAGGTTGTTGGGTCACCGGTTGCAATTTTTTTTATTCTCATTTTTATTTCATGAGGTCAGCTGGGATAAGGGGTTTATGCCCAGACCGATTTCAAAAGCAAAAGAAGAAATCAAAGCCCCAGATGCATGCATGAAGCTCAAGAGTAACCTGAAGTATGCTGGAGGTTAGCAGGATTTTTAATACCTTTGGAATCCATCTAGTGTTTAGGAAATAAAATCTATTGTATCATTTCTCTTTAATTAAAATAGAGGTGGTTATTTTGGAGCCACGAGTGTGCAAAGGCATTGTTTGTTTGATAGGAGTTTGGCTTGTGTTAAGATAAGCCTTTTGAATTAAAATGCAGTTGTCCATATCTGATGTGCTCTACTATGTTGTGTAGTTCCTGGGGTAATACAGCTTCTTCCTTAGACTAGCAGGTCTTGAAATATGTATGCACCAGTGTCTGGTGTGTGGATGAATGGGGATGTTTCAAATGGATGTGGGATGTTTGTCTTGGGTCACGTGCATGAAAGTAGTGACTTACATTGGGGGAATAAACTGCCTTTTCCTTTCATCTCTCCTTACCTCATTGAAAAGTCAGGTTTTATTTAAATGCTTGCTCATGTATGTCCTATTTCCTACATTAAATATTACAGTTGGTCTTCTGTATATGGAGAAGGGTGTTGGGTTTCTTAACTGGTGTTTAGAAAAAAAAAAAAAAAGATGGGTGGAGACAGGTATAATGCTACCAGTAATAACGTTGTCTCATTTTGGCCTAATTTTGGTTGGTGAAAGTGTTAGCTGCTGTTTCAAAATCCAAGACCAAGATAAAATAGAAGACACCTTGGATTTGTTTAATTTTATAGATGTTTAAGTATAATTATTTAACTATATGTTTGCTTCAGGAGAGGTAGATGGCACATTTGTTACTCAGGTCAAAACTGTTTCTGCATTTTCCTGATTTTTCTTGTTGTAATGCTAGAGGTTTCTCCCAAGTGTTTTTATTTTTTTTCCAAATGCATGAAACATTAAATCCCTTCTCTGTGGGATATATATTAGCATCATTCAGAGATTTGGTTCAAGGACAAAACCACTTCAAAAAAATATGAAAATATTCATTAAAATGGTGAGGTTGGGAACATGAATATCTGAAACTGCTTCAAGACATCCTTTTTTTAATTGACTAGACTTCTACTGTCCTATTACATGTCTCTTTCCCTCAAAACTTAAAGTAGTAGTATTGTTTTAACTTTATTTTATGTAAATGTTAGCAAACTTTTCTCAAAAGTGCTGACTTCTCAGTCCCCCGTTTAAAAAGTGTTGTTGGACTGAAAAGCCTAAGTGTGTTACAGACTTCTGAACATGGGATAAAGGTATATCTGTTTCATTGTAAGGAGAGAACTAACACAGCTTAATTTGAGCTGTGTTAATTGACTGCATGCACTTAAAATTTTTTGCAAGTGCAAAGTAAAAGGTATTAACTCTGAAGGTTTTAAGGAACAAATGAGCAAATCTATGCCATGTTTATTTTCTTGCTTAAAAATTAGATGTATATACAAATACACATGTAGCAAGTATAAAGAAAAAAATCTGTGTCACAAAAGAGGATTTTTTTTTAACCTCCTTAACTTGCATAAATTATAGTGCTTCCTTGCAAAATGAAATACTTCCTTCCTAACTGTAGGTTATTGTTACTTTGTGACATGTACTGTGCCATATACACCCTTCTTGTGTGTTAATATCTTTTTACTTTTCGTGGGATCAAAGAGTTTAAAATGTTAAGTCATTTCTGGAAAACTTATTTTGCACAGTAAGATTAATCATGGAGATGGTTTATTTTTAAAGTAAACATTAAAATACCACTTCTAGGTACTGTATTGCACATCATTGTCCTGTTCTAATCTGTTTTAAAATTAAGCATTTTTTTTTAATTATTGTAATTTTAAGAAATTAAAACTCAGACATATGCATTGAAGTGTATTACAAGGACATGGTAATAGTTTAGCCACTGCGACTTAGATGTAATATTTAAGGTACTTTGGAACAAATTCAGTCATATACTGAATTTGGTTTTAATCTCCTGTATTATTCAAACTCTTCCAGATTTCATGCCTGCAGAATGCTTTGTAAAACCTGGTGTGGTTTAACCTGGCAGGCAGCTAAGTGCCATGTAGCCAGTCACTTACTCTCCCTAGGTGGGATGGGGGAGAGGATCAGAAAGGCAGAAGTGAGAGAACTCATGGGTTGAGACAAAAACAGTTTACTAGGTAAAACAAAAGCAGCATGTGCAAGCAAAGCAAAACAAGGAATTCACTTGCTACTTGCCATCAGCAGGCAGATACTCAGCCACTTCCAGGAAAGCAGGGCTCATCACGTGTAATGGTTTCTTGGGAAGACAAATGCCATCATATTGCTCTGAACGCCTACCCCCTTCCTTCTTCTTTACTCTAGCTTTTATTACCAAGCATGATGTCATATGGTATGGAATCACTTTGGTCAGCCTGGGTCGCTAGTCCTGGCTGTGTCCCCTCCCAGCTTCTGGTGCTCCCCAAGCCTCCTTGCTGACAGCAGCATAAAAAGCAAAAAGAAGTGCTTGGAGAATCAAGGACTGCTCTGCAACAACTGAAAGCATTGTTGTTAGAAAACTAACTCTGTCCCAGTCAAAACCATGACAGTGGGGCAGCATAAGAAGCAAAAAAAAAAAAAAATCCTTGATGCAGTGTAAGCACTGCTCAGGAACAGCTAAAACATCAGTGTGTTATCAAAACTATTTTCACCCTAAATCCAAAACAAAACACCATACCAGCTACTATGAGGAAAGTTAAGTCTATCTTGGCCATGAGCAGGACCCCACTGAACTTTAACTCATGTAACTCTATTTGTTATACCTGCCTGTTCAAATTTACTCTGTATACTAGCATTTTTAAATTTATGATTTGGAAGAATCAAAACAACTGGTTTCATAGTAAATCTGAAGTATCATCATTAGGTACTCACAGATTACGTGTTGTGGTGGTTTTACTCGGGTGGGCAGCTGAGTTCCACCACAGCTGCTTTCTCATTTCCCCCTCCTCAAAGAGGAAGGGGGAGAAAATACGATGAAAAGGGCTCAAGGTTTGAGATAAGGACAGGGAGATCGCTCAACAATTATCGTAACGGGCAAAACAGACTCAGAGTAGGGAGGTAGTAAGATTTATTGCCTATTACTAACAAGGTAGAGAAGTGAGAAACAAAGGAAAGAAACCAAAAACACCTTTCCCACATCCACCCTCTTCCACCTCCTCCCCCCAAGCGGTGCGGGGGAATGGGGATTGCAGTCAGTCTATAGCACTTCGTCTCCACTGTTCCTTCACGGTCACTCTCATCCCCTGCACTGTGGGGTCCCTCCCACGGGGTGCAGTCCTTCCCGAACTGATCCTGTGTGGGCTTCCCACAGGTAGCAGCTCTTCAAGAACTGCTCCAAATATGGGTCCGTACCACGGGGTCCATCCATCAGGAGCACACTGCTCCAGCCTGGGTCCCCTACGGGCAGCAGCTCCTGCCAGGTCACCTGCTCCTATGTGGTCTCCTCTCCATGGGCTACAGGTTTGGCCCGGAATCTGCTCTGGTGGGGGTCCTCCACAGGCTGCAGCCTCTGTCGGTGCAGGTCCACCTGCTCCACCGTGGTCTCCTCCACGGGCTGTAGTGTGGAACCCTGCTCCAGCGTGGTACTCCATGGGCTGCAGGGGGACAGCCTGCTTCACCATGGTCCTTACCACAGGCCACAGGGGACTTCAGCTCTGGTTCCTGGAGCACCTCCTCCCCCTCCTTCTTCACTGACCTTGGTGTCTGCAAGGCTGTTTCTCACTCCTCTCAGTCTCCCAGCTGCTGTGTAGTAGTGTTTTTATTTTTTTTCCCCTGTCTTAAATATGCTCTCACAGAGGTGCAAAACAACATCACTTATTGGCTTGTCTCTGGTCAGCAGTTGGGCCCTTACCTAACATGGGGCAGCTTCTAGATTCTTCTCACGGAAGCCGCCCCTGCAGCCCCCCTGCTACCAAAACCTTGCCACGTAAACCCACTACACATTCAATTTTGCTGTTAATAGCTGTGTTAAATAGAGTTGAGCATGCCCCTTGATCTATTGGCAGGTATTCGGTTGCATCCAAATACGGTCCATTTCACTTCAATGAAGTAGCTGTCCCAGCTGTCTGCAGCTGCACCTTGGCATCCCAGCTGTCTGCACCTCCACCAGTGCCTCACCAACCTCAGAGTAAAGAATTTCTTCCTTATAGGTAATCTAAATCTACCTTTTTTTAGTTTAAAGCCATTACTTTGTCCTATCACTATAATCCCTGATGAAGAGCCCCTCCCCAGCTTTTCTGTAGGCCTTGAGCTACTAGAAGGCTGTTCTAAGGTCTCCCTGAAGCATTCTCTTCTCCTGTCCGAACAACCCCAACTCCCTCAACCTATCTTCATAGGAGAGGTTCTCTGGTCCTTTGATCACCTTTGTGGCCCTCCTCTGGACTCATTCTAACACATCCATGTCCTTCTTGTGCAGGGGGCCCTAGAGTAGTATGCAGTACTCCAGATAGGGTCTGATAAGAGCAGAGGGGGAAAATCATCTCCATTGACCTGCTGGCCATGCTTCTTCTGATGCAGCCCAGGATACCGTTGGCTTTCTGGGCTGCAAGTGCACATTGCTGGCTCATATTGAGCTTCTCATTCACCAACACCTACAGGTCCTTCTCATCAGGGCTGCTCTCAATCCATTATCTTCCCAGCCTGTATTTGTGCTTGGGATTGCCCCAGCCCAAATATAGGACCTTGCACTTGGCCTTGTTGAACCTCATGAGGTTCGCGCAGGCCCACCTCTCAAGCTTGTCCAGGTCCCTCTGGGTGGCGTCCCTTCCCTCCAGCATGTCAACCACACCACCCAGCTTGGTGCCTTTGGCACTCAGTCTCACTGTCCATATCACCGACAAAGATGTTAAACAGTGCTGGTCCCAATACCGACCCCTCAGGAACAGCACTTGGTCTCCACTTGGACACTGAGCTGTTGACCTCAACTCTTTGAAAGCAACCATCCAACCAATTCCTTACCCACTGAGTGGCCCATCCATCAAATCCGTGTCTCTAATTTAGAGACAAGGATATCATGGGGGACAGTGTCAAATGCTTTGCTCAAGTCCAGGTAGATGATGTCAGTTGCTCTTCCTCTATCTGCCAGTGCTGTAACCCCATCATAGAAGGCCACCAGACTTGTCAGGTGTGATCTGCCGTTAGTGAAGCCACGTTGGCTGTCACCCATCCCCTCCTTATTTTCCATGTGCTTTAGCATAGTTTCCAGGAGGATCTGCTCCATGGTTTTGCTAGACACAGCAGTGAGACTGACTGGCCTTGTAGTTGCCTGGGTCTTCCTTTTTTCCTTTTTTGAAAATGGGGGTTATGTTTTTCCTCTTCCAGTCAGCGGGATCTTCACCACGCTGGCACAAAATGCACAAAGGATAAAAATCTGTCAATAATCACCTTTCAGTTTAGCCTCTGTATCAACATTATTCATTGGGGGAAGCAATGTGCTTTCAGAACACTTATGATTTAACCTTAAATTAAGCCTGAAAAGAAAAAAAAAATTGTTTGTGGAACTTCCCCAGTAACTTTTAAAACTTTCCAAAGTGTAATATCACATTAATACTGAAGGACATGGGTTTATCTCATTTAACAGTATTCATGGCTAATAGTATTCCTGGCTGCATTAGGCAAAGTATCACCAGCAGGTCAAGAGAGGTGATCCTTCTCCTCTTCTCAGCATTGGTAAGGCCATACCTGGAGTCCTGCATTCAGTTCTGGGCCTCTCAGTACAAGAGAGACATGGGCATACTGGAAAAAGTCCAATGGAGGACCACCAAGATGATTAAGGAGCACCTCTCCTTATCATTAGGTATGGATGTATGTCTATATATGATAGAATATATCAGTGTTTATCTTCAAGAGTCAAATTAGACAACCTTAGAAACAGCTTCTCCAAAGAGATACTTACCAATCTAGTTTCACTGAACAAACAACAAGAAACATATTAAGTATTTGTTCCTTTTCTAGTTGTAAACATATACTTTAGCAACTACCTAAAATTATTTTCAAGTGTTAATTGTTAGTATACAGATGGCTCAATAAAAGATAATAAGAAAAGGTTGCAATGCTTTCAAAATAATTACATTTCCTGCTTTAATGAAGAGCAAAGAAAATAGCCAATTAAAATATGCTATCCAATATCACCTTTTTTAAGCTGTGTGCATACAACTGAAGTATAGTAACAGTTTACCTACTTATATAAGTTGAGGAGACTGTCTATTTGCATAGGTATTTCAGATTACAGAAGGACAGGGAGTTTGTTGGTTGGTTGGTCTTCTGCCTCTTCAAGGTTTAGGGCTTGTTTGTTAGGGTTTGTTTGTTTTTTGTTTGGTTGGTCGGTTGTTTTAAAGTCTATGTCTTTGCTAATTCCCCAAGTTCTGCATGTGAATCTTTCATTCAGTTAAAACAGGTATAAGGAAAAAAAAATCCTCCCCCGAAAAAAAGTTCCAAAGATAACTAAAATCAGTTGCAATTAATGTTAATTCAAATGGTTTACCTCCTACCTGTTTGCTTCTGTAACACATAGAGAATGAAAGGATACTCATCCCACATGTTGCTTCATAAACATGTAGTATTTCAAACAAAAAGAACACCTCCCCTTAAGACCTGTGTTTTGCACATCAAAATACCAGCAAGCATGACAAAAAAGCCAATGCACTGTGTTGTGATTTAACCTGGCTGGTAGCTAAACACCACAAAGTAGTTTGCTTACCCTCCCCAAGCCCCCCTCTGTGGGATGGGGGGGAGAATAGGAAAAAAAAGTGAAACCTTATGGGTTGAGATAAAGACAGCTTATTAGGATAGAAAATAAAGGAAAATAATAATGATAATAGTAATACTGTTAATAATGTATACAAAACAAGTGATGCATAATGCAATTGCTTACCACCCGCTGACCAATGCCCAGCCTATCCCTGAGCAGCTGATCCCCTCACCCCGGCCATCCACCTCGTATTAATTATTCAGCATGACGTCAGATGGTATGGAATACCCCTTTGGCCAGTTTGGGTCAGCTGTCCTGGGTCTGTCCCCTCCCAGCTCCTGCTGTACCCCCAGCCTGCCCGCTGGCAGGACAGAGCGAGAAGCTGAAAAGTCCTTGGCTTGGTGTAAGCACTGCTCTGCAACAATTAAAACATCAGCATGTTATCAGTGCTCTTCTCATCCTAATCCAAAACATAGCACCCTACCAGCTACTATGAGGGAAAATTAACTCTGTCCTAACTGGAACCAGGACAGATATCCACCCCTTATTCCATACCATTTATGTCATGATTGGGTCCCAGATTTTCTGATATATGAGAAGTGGTGATTAATTGGGATATATGTGTATAAAATGTCCGCTGACTTTTTTTAGTCTGTGACTGACTTCGGGCTCCATCTGTCACAGCAGTCTTTCAGGGCAGAAGAGATGGTGCGTGATGTTGGCTTGTTACACTTCGGAGCTCGTTCTGGTTCCATTGCACAGCTGTGTTTGTCCAGTTCTATAAAAATTCATTTGTTGTTATCATTACCCACCATGTGTCCAGGTACCTGAGCAAAAGCAATCCCACAAATGGGTTTGCCTTTTCCTGAGGCAGGAGTAGCCCAGACTCTTTTCCCCAGCATGTTCCTTACATGCACTATAGGAAATTTATGCCCTTCTACATTACAGAACAGGTTTGATTGGGCAGGTCCAGCTCGGTTGGCAGATCCCCTAGTATTGACTAACCAGGTGGCCTTTGCTAAATGTGTATCCCAATTTTTGAATGTCCCAGCACCTGTTGCCGTCAGTGTAGTCTTTAACAATCCATTGTATCGTTCAACTTTCCCAGAGGCTGGTGCATGATAGGGGATGTGATACACCCACTCAATACCATGTTCTTTGGCCCAAGTGTCTATGAGGTTGTTTTGGAAATGAGTCCCATTATCTGACTCAATTCTTTCTGGGGTGCCATGTCACCATAGGACTTGCTTTTCAAGGCCCAGGATAGTGTTCCGGGCGGTGGCATGGGGCACAGGATATGTTTCCAGCCATCCGGTGGTTGCTTCCACCACTGTAAGTACGTGGCGCTTGCTGCTGCGGGTTTGAGGGAGTGTGATGTAATCAATCTGCCAGGCCTCTCCATATTTATATTTCAGCCATCGTCCTCCATACCAAAGAGGCTTTGACCGCTTGGCTTGCTTGACTGCAGCACATGTTTCACAATCATGAATAACCTGTGCTATAGTGTCCATGGTCAGGTCCACCCCTCGATCACGAGCCCATCTGTATGTTGCATCTCTACCTTGATGGCCCGAGGTGTCATGGGCCCATCGGGCTATCAATAATTCACCTTTATGTTGCCAGTCCAGGTCCACCTGAGCCACTTCAATCTTAGCAGCCTGATCCACCTGCTGGTTGTTTTGATGTTCTTCAGTAGCCCGATTCTTGGGCACATGAGCATCTACATGGCGTACTTTTATAACCAGGATCTCTCCCCGGGTGGCAATATCTTACGACAGTGCAGCAGCGCAGATGGGTGGCCCAGGTTGGACCACCTCCTCCTCCAGTGATATCCCAAAATATTTGCCTTCTGGCCAGTCCACAATCACTTCCAGGAGTCCTGTGCAACTGGGATTTCCTATTCGAGCCTGCTGAGTGATCAGTGCAATACACTTTCTCCATGTAGCATCAGTTGCATGATGTTGTAGATGGGGCCAGTCCTTTGAACATCCAGCCCAGTACTGGCAGTCGGGGTGCTATAGGAGCTGTGATTCAGTACGAACCACTTCCGAAGCAGATCAAACCCCTTCATATGCTGCCAATATCTCTTTCTCGGTTGCAGGCTTCAGATCCTGTGTATCCCCGCCTCCAAAACCCAAGGGGTTGACCTTGAGTTTCCCCAGGCTGTCAGAGGCTGCAGTTGGGGCTGTTCTCCCTGGCTTCAGCCTAAAGCACATTCTTTACATCTTGTCCTGCTTGGACTGGCCCAAGGGCTACTGCATGAACTATCTCCCGTTTAATTTGTTCAAAGGCTTGTCATTGCTCTGGGACCCATTTGAAATCGTTCTTCTTATGGGTTACTAGATAGAGTGGGTTTATAATCAGACTGTAAATTGGAATGTGCATTCTCCAAAAACTCAAAAAAAACTAGGAAAGTTTGTGTTTCTTTTTTGCTAGTTGGTGGAGACATAGCTGTTATTTTGTTGATCACATCCTTTGGGGTTTGATGACATCCATCATGCCATTTTATTCCTAAAAAATAGATCTTCGCACATCTTTTGACTTTATCTTGTTTTATGGCAAAACCAGCCTTCAGAAGGATTTGGACTATTTTCTTCCCTTTCTTGAAAACGTCTTCTGCTGTGTCACCCCACACATTGTTGTGATCAATGTACTGCAGGTGTTCAAGAGCTTCCCCCTGTTCCAGCGCAGACTGGATCAGTCCATGGCAAATGGTAGGGCTGTGTTTCCACCCCTGGGGCAGCCGATTCCAGGTGTATTGGACTGCCCTCCAAGTGAAAGCAAACTGTGGCCTGCACTCTGCAGGGATGGAGAAAAATGCATTAGCGATATCAATTGTGGCGTACCACTTGGCTGCCTTTGATTCCAGTTCGTACTGGAGTTCTAGCATGTCCGGCACTGCAGCACTCAGTGGTGCCGTGACTTCGTTCAGGCCATGATAGTCCACTGTTTGCCTCCACTCACCATGAGACTTTCACACTGGCCATATAGTTCAATAAGGTTCAACAAGGCCAAGTCCCTGGTCCTACACTTTGGTCACAACAATCCTATGCAACTCTACACGTTTGGGACACAGTTGTTAGAGAGTTGTAGAGGAAAAGTATCTGGGGGTGTTGGTCAATGGTCGCTTGAACATGAGCCGACAGTGTGCCCTGGTGGCCAAGAAGGCCAACGGCATCCTGGCTTGTACCAGGAATAGTGTAGCCAGCAGGGCCAGGGAGGTGATCGTCCCCCTGTATTCTGCTCTGGTGAGGCTGCACCTCGAGTACTGCATTCACTTTTGGGCCCCTCATTACAAGAAGGACATCGAGGCCCTGGAACGTGTCCAGAGAAGGGCTACAAAGCTGGTGAAGGGCCTGGAACACAAGTCCTATGAGGAGCAGCTGAGCGAACTGGGTTTCTTTAGTCTGGAGAAGAGGAGGGTCAGGGGAGACGTTACAGCTCTGTACCTGGAAGGAGGTTGTGGGGCGCTGAGGGTCGGCCTCTTCTCGCAGATATCCAGTGATAGGATTAGAGGGAATGGCCTCAAGTTGCGAAATTATGAGATATTTCTTCTCAGAAAGAGTAGTCAGGCATTGGAAGGGGTTGGCCAGGGAAGTGGTGCAGTCACTGTCCCTGGGGGTGTTTAAGGTTGGAGGTTGGATGTGGTGCTTAGGGATGTGGTTTAGTGGGTGACATTGCTGGTAGGGGGACAGTTGGAAGAGATGATCTTGGAGGTCTTTTCGAACCTTAATGATTCTATGATACCAATAAAGTGTGAGTTAGTCTTGCTGATCGCTCCTTTGCTCTCCAGTTAATGAATCAGTTTATGGATGGGAATCGGGGAGTCTCGGTTGGTGCGATATTGCTGCTGGTGCATCACTGTGGTAGAGATTGGCACCTGCTGTTCTTCGACCTTCAGCAACCCCACAACAGAAGGGTCCTCCGAGAGACCGGGCAAGGTAGACAACTGTTTAATGTCCTCTGTCTCTAAGGCAGCTATGCCAGAAGCCCACTAGTACCCTTTTGGGATGAGGCCTTCCTTCAGCTACAAGAAGCGTGATGCTTGCATGCTCTCATCCTGACGGGTCACTTCATCCCCCCAGATGTCTGCTGGAAAAGCTACACAGCAGGCTGTAAGCAATCCAGGAGACTCTTGGAGTTATCCTGAGGATAGTTATCTGGAGGCAGTCTGGGCTGCAGTGACCATGCCCTGGTTGAGTTTGTGATCTTGAGGCATATGGGCTTGGCAAAGAGCAAAGTCAGGACCCTGAACTTCCAAAGAGCGAACTTCCAGATGTTTAAAGACCTAGTGGACAAGATCCCCTGGAACACTGTCCTCAGGGACAAAGGAGCTGAGCAGAGCTGGCAACTCTTTAAGGATGTTTTCCTCAGAGCACAAGAACTCTCCATCCCCCTGTGTATGAAAGCGGTCAGGGAGGGCAGACAACCGGGATGGCTGTGCAAGGACCTGCTGGACAAACTGAGGCACAAGAAGGAAATACTGAAAGGACAAACAATAAAATTAATCAGTCTTTCTGTGACTTTAGATACTTTCAGCTGTTATGCCTTTGCTATTGCTTTCTATGACAAGAACGCGGCTAAATTTTGGAGGCACATCCTAATTCTGTTAATTACTCTAAGCAGACTAATTAAGAAAAAAACAACCCACACCTCTGGAAAGAGAACTGATAAATCCACATTCAATATGATAAAAATCTTCCTGAACTCACAGCTCTACAAAGCAAATACTGACATTTAGATTTTGTATTATATAACATAGCGTTGCTTTTTTTGTATGTTTTACCAAAAGATCTCAAAATGCATTACAGAGGTCATAAATGAGATGATAAAATGAATAACATTGATATTAGTTGAACTGAGGCACAAGAAGGAAATGCACAGGCACTGGAAGTAGGGACACGTGGCCTGGGAAGATTACAGGGATGCAGTCTGGATGTGTAGGGATTGGATCAGGAAGGCCAAGGCACAGATGGAACTGATCTTGGCAAGGGATACAAAAAATAACAAGAAGGGATTCTATAGGAACATTGGCCAGAAAAGAAAGGCCAAGGAGAGTGTTCCTCCTCTGATAAATGAGAAGGGAGAACTAGTAATGACAGACATGGAGAAGGCTGAGGGTACTCAACAACTTCTTTGCCTCAGTCTTCACTGCCAGTTAGGATTCTCAAGTCTTTCATTTCCCTGAACCCATAGATGGAGGCTGGAGGAGCAAAGTCCCACCCACTGTAAGCGAACAGCAGGTTTGAGACCACCTGATGAAACTGAACAGGTACAAGTCTATGGGGCCTGATGACATGCATCCCAGGGTCCTGAGGGAATCGGCTGATATAGTTGCAAAGACTCTCTCCATCATATTAGAAAAGTCCTGGCAGTCAGGCGAAGTCCCTGGTGACTGGGAAAAGGGAAACATCACTCCCATTTTTAAAAAGGGTAGAAAGGAGGACCCGGGGAACTACAGACTGGTGAGCCTCAACCTCTGTGCCTAGGAAGATCATCAGAAAGATCCTCCTGGAAGCAATGTCAAGGCACTTGGAAGACAAGGAAGTGATCCGAGACAGCCATCATGGCTTCACTAAGGGCAAGTTGTGCCTGACCAATCTGGCGGCCTTTTATGGTGGAGTCACTGCATCAGTTGATAAGGGAAGACCAACCAATGTCATCTACCTGGACTTCTGTAAGGCCTTTGATATGGTCCCACATGACATCCTGATCTCCAAACTGGAGAGAGATGGATTTGAAGCGCAGAACATTGAGTAGATAAGGAATTGGCTTGAAGGTCGCACCCAGAGAGTGGTGGTCAATGGCTTTATGTCCAGGTGGAGGCCAGTGATGAGTGCTGTCCTTCAGGGGTCTGTATTGGGACCGGTACTGTTTAATATCTCTATCAACAACATAGACAGTGGGATCGAGTGCACCCTCAGCAAGTTTGCAGATGACACCAAGCTGAGTGGTGCAGTCTATACAAGAGAAAGAAGGGATGCCATCCAAAGGCACATGGACAAGCTAGAAAAGTGTGCCCATGTGAACCTAATGAGATTCAACAAGTCAAAGTGCAAGGTGCTGCACCTGGGTTGGGTCAATCCCAGACGTGAGTATAGAGTGGGAAAAGAACTCGCTGAGAGCAGCTCTGCAGAGAAGGACCTGGGGGTTCTGGTGGATGAAAAGCTCGACATGATTTGGCAGTACGCATTTATCAGAAGTGTTTTACAAAGGCTTTATATATTTTAAATTATCTAATCCATTAATGGTGTTTCAGATGTCTTTTGCCTTGTTTATATAATCATAGAATCATAGAATATCCCGAGTTGGAAGGGACCCACAAGGATCATCAAGTCCAACTCCTGGCACTACGCAGGTCTACACAAAAATTCAGACCATATCACTAAGAGCATACTCCAAATGCTTCTTAAACTCCAACAGGCTTGGTGCAGTGACTGTGTCCCTGGGGAGCCTGTTCCAGTGTGCGACAACCCTCCTGGTGAAGAACCTCTTCCTGATATTCAGCCTGAACCTCCCCTGTCGCAGCTTGACTCCATTCCCTCGGGTCCTATCACTGGTCACTAAAGAGAATAGATCAGTGCCTGCCCCTCCACTCCCTGTCGTGAGGAAGCTGTAGACTGTGATGAGGTCTCCCCTCAGCCTCCTCTTTTCCAGGCTGAACAGGCCAAGTGACCTCAGCCGCTCCTCATACCTCTTCCCCTCTAGGCCCTTCACCATCTTTGTCGCCCTCCTCTGGACGCTCTCCAACAGTTTCACATCCTTTTTGTACTGTGGTGCCCAAAACTGCACACAGTACTCGAGGTGAGGCCGCACCAGCGCAGAGTAGAGCGGGACAATCACTTCCCTCGACCGACTAGTGATGCCATGCTTGATGCACCCCAGGATACGGTTGGCCCTCCTGGCTACCAGGACACACTGCTGGCTCATATTCAGCTTGCTATCAGCCAAAACCCCCAGATCCCTCTCTGCAGGGCTGCTCCCCAGCATCTCATCGCCCAGTCTGTACGTATAGCCAGGGTTGCCCCTTCCCAGGTGCAGGACCTGGCACTTGCTCTTGTTAAACTTCATGTGGTTGGTGATCGCCCAGCTCTCCAATCTGTCCAGATCTCTCTGCAAGGCCTTTCCACCCTCAACAGAGTCAGCAACTCCTCCCAGCTTAGTATCATCAGCAAATTTACTCAAAACACCCTCTAGTCCTACATCCAAATCGTTTATGAAAACACTGAAAAGAAGCGGCCCTAAAATGGATCCTTGAGGGACCCCACTGGTGACTGGCCGCCAGCCAGATGTAACCCCATTTACCATAACCCTTTGAGCCCTGCCCGTCAGCCAATTGTTCACCCATTGTATGATGCTTTTATCTAGCTGTATGCTGGACATTTTGTCCAGCAGGAATCTATGGGAAACTGTGTTGAAAGCTTTACTGAAATCCAAAAAGATCACATCAGCTGGTTTCCCTTGATCGATTAGATGGGTGATCTTTTCATAAGAAGAAATCAAGTTAGTCAAACAGGACCTACCCCTTGTGAACCCATGTTGGCTGGGACCAATGACTTCTTTGTCCCCCAGGTGCACTTCAATAACTCCCAGGATAATTTCCATAATTTTACCAGGCAAAATATTGTTTTCCATGTTAGACTGTAGAAAATTTATATGGTAACCTAATTAATTGATTAATTATGATGGTGAAGGGTCTAGAGTGAAAGATATATGAGGAGCAGCTGAGGATACTTGGTTTGTTCAGCTTAGAGAAGAGAAGATTGAGGGGTGACCTCACTGTGGTTTACAGCTTCCTCGTGATGGGGAGCAGAGGGGAAAGTGCCAATTTCTTCTCTCTGGTGACCAGAGATAGAACCTGAGGGAACGGCATGAAGCTGCATCAGGGGAGGTTCTGATTGGATATTAGGAAACAGTTATTCACTGAGAGGGTGGTCAGGCACTGGAACAGGCTCCCCAAGGAAGTGGTCATGGCACCAAGCACCAAGCCAAGGCACGGATGGAAGTGAGCTTGGTAAGGGATGCGAAGAATAAAAGGAAGGGATTCTGTGGCTGGGGGAGCAAAGTCCCACCCACTCTAAGCAAAGAGCAAGTTCGGGACCACGTGATGAAACTAAACAAGTACAAGTCTATGGGGCCTGATGACAACAGGAGTGGCCAGCAGGTTGAGGGAGGTGATTGTCCCCCTCTACTCTGCCCTCATGAGTCCCTACTTGGAGTACTGCATCCAGGTTTGGGGCTTCCAGCATAAGAAGGATGTGCATCTGCTAGAGAAGGTCCAGAGGAGGGCCATGAAGACGACCATGTGGCTGGAGCACCTCTCCTATGAAGAAAGGCTGAGAGAGTTGGGTCTGTTCAGCCTACAGAAGAGAAAGCTCTGGGTTGACCTTCTTGTGGCTTTTCAGTACTGAAAGGGGGGTTATAAAAAAGATGGAGAAAAACTTTTTGATCAGGCAGACAATGGCAGGGCAAAGGGAAATGGCTTTAAACTAAAAGAGGGGAGATTTAGAATAGAGGTCAGGAGGAAATTCTTCACTCAGAGGTTGGTGAGGCACTGGAAGAGCTTGCCCAGAGAGGTTGTGGATGCCTCATCCCTGGAGGTGTTCAATACCAGGCTGGTCGAGGCCCTGGGCACCCTGATCTAGTGGGTGGCATCCCTGCCCATTGTAGGGGGGTTGAAACTAGATGATCTTTAAGGTCCCTTCCTACCCGAGCGTGGTTTTTTACTCAGGTGGGCAGCCGAGTTCCACCACGGCCACTCTCTTGCTCCCCCTCCTAAAAGGGGAAGGGAGAAAATATGACACAAAGGGCTCAAGGTTTGAGATAAGGATTATTTAATTAAAGGGAAAAGGAAGAGGGAAGAAGAAAAAACACAACAAAGGCCACGTGGAAGCACAGAGAGAGAAAAGCATTTACTCTCTACTTCCCATCAGTGAGCGATGTTCGGCCACGTCCTGGGAAGCAGGGCCTCAGTACACGTAGCGGTTGTTTGGGAGGACAGACTCTTCCACGAGAGCCCCCCCTCTCTTTCCCCTTTCCCACCTTTTATTTCTGAGTGTGACATCATATGGCATGGAATATCCCTTTGGTCAGTTTAGGTCAGTTGCCCTAGTGATGTCCCCTCCCCATCACTTGCCCACCCCCAGCCTGCTGGCTCTTGGGGGGTTGGAGGGAGTCCTGATGTGGTACCAGTATTGCACAGCAATAGACAAAACACTGGAGTGATGCCAGTGCTGTTCCAGCTACAAGTGCAGAGCACAGCACTCTATAGGCTGCTGCAGGGAAAGTTAACTCCATCCCAGCCAGACCCAGGACACTGAGCCATTCTAAGTTTCTATGATTCTATTCTGTGCTTTATGGTTTCTCAGACTTTTGTACTAAATATGTGGAGTATATCTTTGTGGGAAAAACTGAAAAATATTACAGAATGTGTGATATGCTATTTTATTTCACTTCATATATAAAAACATGACTCCATTGTGTAGGTTTCAGAGAAAGGGAAAAACTGAGATCTAAGGGTAGCCAAAACCTATTTTTAGTATGCAGTAGTTCTGTATTGCCTAAGTCTGTAATTTTATAAACTTGAGAAGTCATGTTCTTTCCCCTCTGGTAGATTACATCCTGGTGGCCAGTCAGTACCTTGCAGAGATGGTCTGTGTATTTGGTGCTCTGTATCTAACATTGTGCTTGACTTTCTGGGAATGCGTGTGTAAGGAAGACTTGTTTTAGAAGTTTGTTTTCTACACGTGGGAGATGGGGCTGAAGGTTTCAAAACGAAGTCCATGGTAAAGGCAAAAGATTTTAGAGGCTTCCAGGTTAGATTTTGCAATGTGCTACCTCAGAAGGACTTAAGGGTTGCCAGCGCAGCATTGTGCTTTAACATTGCATTGCATTGCTTGTGTAATACTCTACTCTGAGACACCAAAAACATCATGTAAAGCATAAGGCTTCCTTTGTCCTAGGAGCCAAGTATTATGGCATGAATCCAGGCTGAAAGGCTGAGAAGCACTGCATGCAGGTAAATGCATTGCATTTTGTGGAGGGCTAAGTAGCTAGGCAAACATACAGCATTCATATGGCTGTGCAACTGTTCGTTCTAAATTTCGATTTCTCTTTATAAATTATTCATATGTTTGCTTAGATAAGCTCTCCTAATCACAGAGGATGAGGTCACTGAATTGGGCCAAAGAAAAAGATGCTGCGTGATATATTCTGTGAAATTCCCAACAAGCAGATCTTAACTTTAAATTTACAAACATTCAGAATGTTAACTTAAAAACTTATTATTTGTGCTTTGTGTAAAGTACAAAGATGCAAAGAAATTTAAAGGAAGGAATGACTGCCCATTAAAAAATATGAGCCAAATTTTAATTAAAATGGATTTTATATGTTTCTGAGGTAAAGATTGCAGAACTGTAATTATATAGAACTAATTGCCTTTCTAACATTTATGTATTGGTTGTATACCAATTGTTGCTTATCATAATGTCCTGAAGGTTGGCCAAGAAAGATTTCTTTTTCTTACTCTATGAGTAAAAACCTATCATAGTAATTCCCCAACATTAGATGTTGTTGAGAACTATATCTTCAGGAATGGGGATTTATGGTTATATGGTTATAATTTTAAATACGCAATGGTATATTATAGATATTTTGGAGTGTATATTTTGTTTTAGTTATTAGCTATTAACTAGCTCATTGCTATCTATTTCTATTTCTATTTTGTCTTCAAAATAAAAGTTTTAATTCGGTGTTGCTTCAGTTGTTACTATAATACTGCTGTTTTGATGTTTAACTTGTCCTTGTAGTCACCATGTAAGCAACGTAACCACTTGACAATGTTCTGTCCTGCACTGAACAAGCTGTCTGCTTTGTGCAGAAAAGTCATCTCTCTGTCCAGTGGCTGAAGTATATTCTTCTTATTTGTCTTGCAGGCACAGGAGAGAGTGGCAAAAGCACGTTCATCAAACAGATGAGAATCATCCACGGATCAGGTTACTCTGATGAAGACAAAAGGGGCTTTACAAAACTGGTGTACCAGAATATATTTACAGCAATGCAGGCCATGATCAGAGCCATGGATACCCTCAAAATACCATACAAATATGAACATAATAAGGTGAGATTTTTGTTTATTTCCATAGCTGAAGCTTTTCCTCTTTTACCTTTAGGGAGCGTACTGAAGGTCTCTAAAAATTATACATCGTGTACAAATTATATTCTACCTAAAATTTAGAAGAAAAGGGCTTCTTCCAGTCCTGCCTTGACTTCCCTGCCATTTGCACTGCTCTGACAGCACAGAGGTGCTGCTCTTAAGAAGATATCTGGGGGTGGGAGGGTTGTCATAGCAAGAGGGTTAAGGGGTTAAGAGCAGGCTGGCATTTGCCTGTGACTTGAGTTGCCTCTTTTCCTTTCCTCCCATTCCATGTTGTTGTGGTTTAACCCGGCTGGCAGCTTAACACCACACAGCCGTTTGCTCACCCTCCCCCCTCCCTCTCTGGGATGGGGGAGAGAAACGGGAAAGTGAAGCCTGTGAGTTGAGATAAAGACAGTTTATTAAGACAGGAAAATAATAATAACAATAATATTGATAATAGTACAACTAATAATAATGTGTACGAAACAAGTGATGCACAATGCAATTGCTCACCACCCGCTGACCGATGCCCAGCCTATCCCCGAGCAGCCGGCCCCCCCACCCCCCCTGGCTAGCCACCCCTATATATTGTTTAGCATGACGTCAGATGGTATGGAATACCCCTTTGGCCAGTTTGGGTCAGCTGTCCTGGGTTTGTCCCCTCCCAGCTCCTGCTGCACCCCTAGCCTGCCCGCTGGCAGGACAGAGCGAGAAGCTGAAAAGTTCTTGGCCTGGTGTAAGCACTGCTCTGCAACAATTAAAACATCAGCATGTTATCAGCGCTCTTCTCATCCTAATCCAAAACATAGCACCCTACCAGCTACTAGGAGGAAAATTAACTCTGTCCTAACTGAAACCAGGACACATGTCTGGGCCAGAGCACAGTTAAGACATTCTTCTGGTTTGTACCAGTACTATTTAAGACTTTCCATTAATATTATGTGGGGAAAAATCAAATTTATTAGAAAAATAGGTGGGGATATCTTGTTGAGTGTGAGTATATTATGAAATAAAACTTTTGACAGAAGGCCTTAGAATAAGCCAATTCTTTTGAAAGTGATGATATCGCTGAAATTTAGAAAAATAAAATACCTTTAAAGCATTTTTTTTAATATTTAATTAAAATATAACATATTTTAAAGTTTCCATGAAAGAGGGTGAAGCATTTAATACAAGTGATGTTTTTTGCATGGGGAGGCAAAGGATTATATGGCTGTATCTCCCGTTCCTTTCCATTGGGGTGTTCTGTCTTTGAGAACAGTTCCTGAGAACTGGTCCTGATATTTACTACTGACTCTTACTACTGACTCTCAGTAACTTTGTCAGATGGAGAGATTAAGATCTCTTATGAGTGAAAGGCTTGCCTTTGAATCTTGTGAAAGGAGATTTAATGATTATTTAGTAATCCTGGATGAAAATTATACTTGTAAATATTTTATTATTTGCTTAAATATCAGAAGCTATGTAAAAGCACGGAAATTGGCAATAAGGAAGTAAGCTTCTGTTAACTAGGACAGACAAGATGAAAAAAGTATGTTGATAGAAGTTGTGGTGGTTTTATCTTGCTGGGCAGCTGAACTCCACTACAACCTCCTCAGAAGAAGAGGGGGAGCAGAGAGTATGCTGGGAAGAGGAAAAAAAAAAAAAGTCTCACGGATTGAGATAAGGATAGAATCATTAAGGTTGGAAAAGACCTCCAAGATCATCTGGTCCAACCATTACCCTACTACCAATGTTACCGACTAAACCATGTCCCTAAGCACCACATCCAGCCTTTCCTTAAACACCCCCAGGGACAGTGATGCCACCACTTCCCTGGGCAACCTGTTCCAATGCCTGAAATTAAAGAGAAAAGGAAGAAGGAAAAAACAAGCAAATGCTGTGCAGAAGCACAATGAGAGAAATAAAATATTCTCTACTTCCCATCAACGAGCAATGTTCGGCTAATCCTGGAAAGCAGGCTATCAATATGCATAGCGGTTGTTTGGGAAGACATATGTCTTCATAATGAGAGCCCTCTCTACACCCCCTTTCCTTCCCCTTTCCCACCTTTTATTGCCGAGTCTGACATCATATGGTATGGAATGTCCCTTTGGTTGGTTTAGGTCAGCTGCCCTGGTGATGTCCCCTCCCCACTTCTTGCCAACTCCCAGCCTACTGTCTCTGGGGGAGTTTAGAGGGATTCTTGATGCTGTGCCAGCATTGCTCAACAATAGACAAAACATTGGTGTGATACCAATGCTGTTCTAGCTACAAGTGCAGAGCACATCACTCTATGGGCTGCCGCAGGGAAAGTTAACTCCATCCCAGCCAGACCCAGTACAGAAGTCTTTTGTGTTTACATATATGAAATTTAATTATTAGAATTGATCTGCAGTGTATGTTTGAAGGGATCTTATTTAGAAGTAGGAAAAGTGAAGCTTATTATCAGGTGAAGGCTTAGTTTCTCCATTTGTGTCCACCAAAGTCATTGCAGCTGATTACCACATTGTGATGTAATGGTACGGTAACCAAAGAATCTTGCAGGAGCCTGGCTTTATACAGTGGCAAGTTAGGCAGGTCCTGTCAAAATCAATATTGGTAACTTTCTTTAATGTGTTTTTGGGGTTTCTGAGCTTATGAAAATGTTCGGAAATTTTGAAAAATTTGTCCTAAATAGAATGTTGATCTGAACCTCCTAGTTGGATTGTATTTTTGAGCTGTCTGATTTCCCCTTGCCCCTCAGAAATCAAAATCAAATGTATAACTCATATAACTAGTATTAAAAAGGAAATTACATTTGTATGTGTATTTCAGCTTCATGTTTTTACTGTACATAAAGTACTGAATTTCCTATCAAAATGACTTTAAATGTTAATTGATTGTGAAGCACACGTTTTTCTTCTGTATTGGTATTGACCGTCTCTTTGCTGTACTATATGGAAGTCCATTATAAATCCTTGTATTATGCTACAGAGTATATATTCTATAGTTATTATTTAAATTGAGTGTTGAATTTATATAGAATATTTTTATATAGTTGAAGTGAATGTTAGATGCGGCATATCTGTATACATGTGACCAGGCCTTTCTAGTTATAGCTGTTCACTTTTTATATATAAAAATAACTTTCTTGAAAGTGAGAAAGTCTATCTTTGTGCTCAGCTACTTCACAAGCGTTCCCATCAGTTCTAATAGGGCTATGTGTGTAGTAAAGTGCCAAAGCTGACAGGTTCTAGATGCAGTTCCTTTATAAACTCTGCGGGATTTTTTTAATTCAGGGGAATTAAAAAATACAATCTTTTTTTTTTTTTACTTTTTTTTTTTTACCTTTTTTTTTTTGCATTGAAAACAAACTCGTTAGCCTTGCAGCCTAGAAAACACAGGAAGGGCACTTCCTATGAAATTGAATCTCATATCAGGAAATTCAGTCTCGGGAAATAATATCTCAAAGTTTGAGTAACAGCATATTCTTAGCACAGTACTTGTTTTGCACAATATCTTAGAAACCTACAGCTCAAGCTGCTACTTATATGGCTGTGCCTAAAGAAATGGGAATGAAGTGACCCTTTTATCAAATTCAAAAAGTTCAGTTAAGTAGGCAGTTGGGATCTTTGTACAGTGTAAAACAACGACATCTAGGCTGGATTATTTTAATATCAGCATAGGAAGAAGCAAGTTTTAAGTTAAGGCAGTTAGTTCTTCCAGTATTGTGTTGGCTTTATAGTCACCAATATAATTAAATTGGCAAACTCTGAAATGCTTTGTCCTATATTATGACAGTCTAAGTTCTTTGAAAGATTTATTATCAGAACAGTGAAAGTCAATTGAGAAACGTAAATGTTAGTGTTTAAATTGTAATGTCTGATTACTGATGGTAGGGCACTATCACGTAAAACATTTCTCTTGTTAACTGCAGAATGTGAGCTCTATTGAGGTTTAAGATAACAGGTGAGGGTGATCTCTTCTCTAAGGAAATGGTGGCTTATGGATTGGTTTTTTTAGTTTCCTTTTGAGTAAATGTTACTGTGTTTCCATTATTTTTTAAATATAAGTTGTGAAGTTTTTATATGCATATTGAATTTTGGAGAAGCAGTTTATAAAATATAGAAAAGCCTTAGGGTGTTCTTTTTGTTTCTCAGAATTGCCTGTCTGCAAAATTTTTGTGAGTGTACAATAGTAACTCATGTGCAAGCACTAACATTCGCATGCACATTTTTAAAATCTAAAATATATATTTTAAAATCTTTTTTAAAACCATCTTTTTAGAATTTTGACCTGTGTATCTATGTTTCTGTCAGTCCATCCAAGTTAATTAATACTGAATGAAGAAAACCATTAACTGTAAATATTTTTTTAACTTTTGACTTAACTTTGGTGTGGTATCTCCATTCTTGGAGATATTCAAAAGCCACCTGGACATGGTCCTGGGCAACTGGTTCTAGGTGACCCTGCTTGATTGGACCAGATGACCTCCAAAGGTCCCTTCCATCCTTATCCATTCTGTGATTCTGACATTCCTAGTGTTGTCCATAGTGGCTTAGAAGCCATTGTTCTAGGTAATGTAGTCCCCATTTCTCCTGTTCTATCTTTTTTCATGTCTAATATTGCTGCAGGATGTGTTTTTTTTTTTGTTTGTTTTTGTTTTTTTCTCTCCTGTTGTTACAAAAGTTCTACTAAATAAATCTACTCCTGTACTAAAGAACTACTACCAGTTTTACCCCTTATTGTTCCTTTTCAGTGTAATTTCCAGAACACAGTTACCTCTTCTTATAGACTGCCTGGAAGTTGTCATTCATTAGTGGTTAACAGGCAGGAAATCTTAATTGAATATGATGCCAAGAATTTCCTGTGAGACTTCTTAAATATTCATAACAAGTTACCCAATGTGAGTAAGCTACAAGAACAGAGAGACTGAAAACATAAAATCAACTCTTAGTATAGACAAAGAAGTTTGCTCTCTAAGTTTCAAAGAGTAGTTCCACTGATGAAGTTGTTTCCGTATTTAAGCCTATTCCCTATAGGGAATGTTTAAAAATGAAAATAAGCAAGTATGGGAAAATGCTTTTAAAGTCCAAAATCTCACTGATGTTCTCTTCAAGGCCAAGTTTACTTTGTTGATAGCTTTTTTTTCCCCCAAGTCGAATGAATCTATTGTAACAAACAGACAAAAGTAAGATACTAGGAGCAGGTATGGAGTCAGATTACATAAATCTCAAGTGAACAGTTTTGAGTTTTAAATGTTTTGGATCTCTTCAGTGACATTTGATGTTCAGCAAACATAAGTTGGAGAAAAGGACCTCCCTCATACCTCACCTGATATGCAAATAATGTGAAGGACTGAATACCAAGCAGCAGTGTGCTAATTGTGTGTGAGATCCATTGACTCTCAGATGATGTAGTATGTATGGTAGTTATTGTCTTTTTTGAAAGAAGGATATTCTGAGGATGTTGAAATGAAATGCTTCTAAAGAATAGTTTATTGGTTTGGAACACACATAATAAAGTGCCTCTTCAAGTAGATGGAGAAAACTGAACTGTGCCATCCGCACAAACAGTAGTATTCTTCAGTGTCTCATACTTGAAGAAGAGAGCTTAAAAGCAGGTTGCGGGAAAAAGGGATTTATACTAGTCATGTTAGTTAGTATTCAGCACATCCTAGTACTCTCAGATGTCTTACTCCAGACACATAAAAATAAAGAAAAATTACCTAGTAAATAGAAGTTTTGCAGACTGTTAAATGCTTCGAATAATGTGAAGCTTCTGATGCAATTTTTTGGCAAGAAATAGAATACCTAAAAGCCAGCCAATGTGGAAGAGAGCATAGTAAGATTTCAAGTATCGTAATCAATTAACTTTTATTCAGATAAAGGAATTAAAGATGACTTTTTTTTTTCAGGAGCCTTGTTTGACGTGAGGTAAAACCTGGCTCCCCAATAGCTTTACATTTCCTCCCATGATGGCGTTCATCAAAGATCTTTAGGGGCTCCAATAAAGCCATGAACAATTTCTTCCTCAGTGCTTCATAAAGAATGTTGGTAAGGACTTCCACAATCCTAAATAGATCTCAGTCTCTCCCCAACTGGTTTTCTTCTATTTTAAGTCTCCTTCTGTCAGTCATTTGCTCCTCTGATGCCTAGCTTGCCTATCTCCAGTCTTTATACATTTAACCTTAGAAAGTCCTTATCTATTTACCTGTGACCTTACCATATTGTCCTACTCTCTACTGTTTTTGTTTTCCATTATATTTGAATCAAACTTTAAAAAATAATAACCTTTTTATAAATGTGTTAACTTATATTCTGTCCTCCTACTACCATTTCACTCATTTGCTTACCCCTTGGTTAGAGCAGAGATTTCTTGCGTTTGTCAGTATTACTCCAATGAATTTGTAAATTACTTGTTTCCTCTGTTATGTTCTGCATTACTATTTCATATGTTATTCCAACAGAATTGACTTTTAGATTTTTTTCTAAGTGTAGGAAAATGATTATGTATCAGAGATAAGGTAGGTTAGCAAGGTTGCTTGAAATGCTGAGAATATCTGTATTTTTAAGAAACATAAATAAACAAGCAAATATTCTTCAACTTCCCAGTAAAATTATATGTAATTTCACCTATATGAAAAGAGAAGACTGTCTCAGCCTTCAGTTATGCAACCTTACTTAAATTTTCACATTTTAGAAACAGCTGCAAGACCAAAAAATTCAATTAATTAATCACATTTAGGTTCATGCATGTGTTAACATTTAATTCTGAAAAGAGTAGGACTTTGATTATGGAGCATGTATGACAGATACAGAATACTGTAGACATAAATTTGAAAACTCAATGTTAGCAGTGCATTATTGCTTATTTTTTTTTAAATATAACATTTTGTTGATTAACTGCCTTTTGCTAACAGGAAGTGGTAATTCGTATACAAAATCACGTGTATGGGGTGTGATGTCCATGTTTTATCTTTTTACTGCTTCTGGTAGTGGGGAGAATGGGTGGTAGAAATGCTTGCTTACAGATTCTTGTAGATTTTGAGATCATTCATGCAGTAGTTAAAGGACCATGACTATAGGAAGATGTTTTTAGCATTTTTTTTTGTTTCTTTTTATAAGTATTCTTTCTCTTTTACTTCAGATCTGTTTGTCACATAGTTATTTTGCTTAGAAAGCATATTGTGTGTCTGAAAGGAAACATTCATGTAAGCATGCATGCTTTCTGACAATAAAAATGTGAAATGCTCACAGAGCAACTTCTGTATGTGTTAGAAGTCTGGAGTTTATTTTAAGGTAATGAATGAGGTTTCACACTGAAAATGATTCTGACTTTTCCTTTATTAGCAGCAACTATATAATTATACAGGTATTTATATTACATATAATATTTAATATACAAATATAGCTATGCTTTGCTAGAGTAAAATATTTGTTAACACTAATAGCTTCCTAATTAGTTCATTCATTAGTGCAAGATAAGTATTTAGATTATCCAGCATTGATATCTGAAATAATTTTAGATTTAAATATTTTCTTAAAATTCCTCAGAAACTTTAAGAAAGTATTTCCTATGCACAGTAAGCATTTTGGGGGGAAACTGACTGATCCAATTATGTTCCATTTATGTTATATGAAATGACTAAAAACTCTTCAGTATCATTATTCTGTCATCAGTCTTCATTATTCATTTCTACTAACTGATTACTAACTAATTATTCATTTCTACTAACTCACAAGATTTTCTTGAAATAAGATTTACTGCCATGAATTAAGAAATCATCGGCTAAAATAGGCCATTTTTTCTGAAGGTTTTGTCAATATCTGTTTTTCAGTTTGTACTTCCTATTTGTTAAAAGTCATAAAGTCCAAGATGCAAGAAAGCTTCCTCTTATTATACAGTTCAGCTTTGGTTTAGAAAATTGGCTATTGTTAAGCAAAAGAGTTATGTTTAAGAAACAACAGAAATCCACAACTGTTTTTATCAAGTGTTTGTTTTTATTATAATTATTGTTTTATTTTTGTAGTGGGATGCTTTGCCTGATATCTGTATGCACATAATTACTTTGATTGTCTGCTTCCTTTGAAAGTTCTCTTGCATTTTTTTTCTCCTTGATCAAAGCAGGCATAAAGTCTGAATATTAGAGTTGATCACATATTCACACTATGTGAGTCCAATCACGTCTGTTTTCAGTTAGTGAAAACAGTTGCCTAACTGTTTTTAGTTAGTTTTAAGTGACTATACAGAGGTGAGGCATGAGACAAAGGTCCAGTGTTTTATTTACAGAAAAGGAGTATGGCAAAGGACAATCTAAGTATGACATTATCAGTGTTTGTTTTAATTTCCTATTGACAATATTATTTTCCAGAATCAAAACACAAAACCTCTGTTGCATGCCTCAACTTTGGCCACAAAATATATACATTTTGACTGGTTTATATAGATTATTTAATATTATGGTGGGCCTGTGATATTGGATAAGTAGAAAATGATGTTATGATCAGGTCACTTTTATGAACACTCTTGAGTATAACAAAACAGAGCTACATATTAGGTTAAAAGGGTAACAGAGACAGGGAGTTGCTTTGAATACTCTCTTACACTTCTTTAATTCTCATGTGTCTCTCAGTTTCTCAGCTCTTAGTCCCTATTGTACATGAGAGTTCATGAGATGTATGCCTTGTCTGGGGCAAGTAATACTGTGGAAAAGCTGTTACAATTGTTGGGTGTGTGTCATGATAATTTTTTTCAGGTTGATGACTTTCCATTTTTCTTCATGTAACCAACAGGGTAGAGTTAAAATTTGGAACATTTTTTAGTTAACCTGGTAAGCTAAATTGTAGATAGAGTGTTAACAATAGACTGCATGTACGTTTGGCAAATTTACTGTTTTTCTTGAAAATTTTCAAAATGTAAATGTAAATTATGTGCCAAATTGTTTATGTTCCTCTATTCTTAGATATATTTTTTTAATAAACTATGACCAATTGTGGTGGTTTTATGCTGCTATGCAGCTGAAATCCACAACAACCGCTCTCTCACTCAAGGAGAAAATATGATGGAAGGGGCTCAAGGGTTGATATAAGGACAAGGAGATCACTCAACAATTATTGTCACAGGCAAAACAGGCTCAGAACAGGAAGATTAATGTAATTAGTTGCCTATGACTAGCAGACCAGAACAGTGATAAATTAAAAGCAAACGAAAAACACCTTCACCCCCATCCACCCTCTTCTACCTCCTCCCCCCAGAGTGGCACAGGGGAACGGGGAATGGGGGTTGCAGTCAGTCCATAACACTTCGTCTCTGCCACTCCTTCACACTCACTCTCTTTCCCTGCTCCAACATGGGGTCCCTCCCATGGGATACAGTCCTTCCCAAATTGATCCGACATGGGCTTCCCACAGGCAGCAGCTCTTCAAGAACTGCTCCAAATATGGGTCCGTACCACGGGGTCCATCCATCAGGAGCACACTGCTCCAACCTGGGTCCTCCACAGGCAGCAGCTCCTGCCAGATCACCTGCTCCTGCATGGGCTCCTCTCCAGGAGCCACAGGTTCAGACTGGAGTCTGCTCTGGTTGGGGCTCTCCATAGGCCACAGCCTCCTTCAGGGCAGATCCACCTGCTCCATCATGGTCTCCTCCACAGGCTGCAGCATGAAAATCTGCTCCACCATGGTACACCATGGGCTGCAGGGGGACAACCTTCTCCACTATGGTCTTCTCCACAGGCTGCAGGGGAACATCAGCTCCAGTGCCCGGAGCACCTCCTTCCACTCCTTCTTCACTGACATTGGTGTCTGCGGGGCTGTTTCTCACTCCTCAGTCTCCCAGGTGCTGTTGTGCAGCAGTTTTTTCCCTTTCTTAAATATGCTCTCACAGAGGCACAACCAACATCACTCATTGGCTTGGCTCTGGCCAGCAGCGAGTTCCTTTTGGAGCTGGCTGAAACTGGCTCTTATCTAACAGGGTGGCAGTTTCTGGATTCTTCTCACAGAGGCCACCCCTGCAGCCCCCTGCTACCAAAACCTTGCCACGTAAACCCAATACACCAATTATTTGAGAACCTATGCTTTCTGTATTTGTTGTTAGTAGTACAAGAAGATAAATGAGTCCTCTTGGTGTGTGCATTTGTTCTTTGTATCTTGCCTACAGTCCTTATCCAGCTATTTTTTGGACCAGCAAACCAAGTGCTGTCAATTATATAGGATGTACAAAAAAGTAACTGTCACTGGAGTATAAAAAGTCTTGGGCACATTTGCTTCCCTTCTGGACTCCAGTACAGCCATATGTGGAAGAAGAATGGGAACATGTCACAGAGTAAGAGGTATTAACACAGCAGTTGTGTAACCCTGGTGAATCCCATTGTGCTCTTTGTGGTTCCAGTTGTACCACTTCATGGATCTTTTAATGTTTGTATTACTATTTATCAAAAAAAAACCCACCACACACACACACAAAAAAACCCCACAGCTATCAAAAATATTGCCATTGGATTTTGTTTGGTCATATTTTCTTATCTAGTCCATATCTATATCTACAGAGGCTTTACTGGATATTTCATAGAAGAGCGCCATCTTGACCTTGGAAATTCTGACTGTAAACTCGTTTTTTCTAACTGTATCATTTGTATGGCCACACTATGTCATTTACATTTGTGAAGAGGTTTAGAACAAAATGAAAATTAAATTTTTGTGTGCTCATTTCTATTAGTGTGTTTATTCAATTATGATTATTTTTGAGATAGTCCACTAGTTTATTCTTTACTGCTGGTTCTGCTCAAATAGTTGTTTCACATTGGAGAAACATGGTGGCACCAATTATTCAAGGTACCTTCAAGGATTGTTTAAAACAGGAATCTCCTGAGTACTAAACAGGCATAGCTTTTAGATGTGCAGGGTTCACTAAGTAAACTCTTATTACATTGGCAACTTGTAGTTGTGTATAAACATGATTTATGTCCCATCTAAGTATTTTAACCAGTGTTCTGACATAACAGCATTTTTCTGCAGTGTATTCTAATATTTCTTTTGAGCTGGGTGTAGATGCAAAGGTAGTATAAGTTATAAATCCACTTTTTCAGAAACTGAAAATATGTGAATAGTTTGGAATGAAATGTTTTTCTTTTCTGTTACAATTTTTATTAAGAGTAGGAATCATGCTGACATTCAAAAAAAAAAAAACAACCCACCAAACACCTCAATTTCTATTTAAACCATAACATAATATGTTCATATATAATTTGGTAATAAAACTAAGGCGAGAATAATTCATTGTACCAGGCTCTGAAAGCTAAACTTGCTTCTTATAAAGCACATGTCATAACCAAATAAGAAGAATCTTGTGTAATTTAAGCTCTTGACAATTTTGTTTTTACTGAATTCATAAAACAATATAATCATAAAATCGTGTGTGTTTTCTGGGATGCAATATTTTTAAGAAACATTTTATATATTTTTTGTATGTTTCCTTTGATGACCCTATGTTATTTTTTATATATTTTTTAAAGCTGGTTTCATTGAAACTCTGGATTGAAATCTTTTGCAGTAAGTCTTTTTAATGACTTTTTTTTTCTCCATACAATGAGAACTTTCTTGGTTTCCCTTGATTCTTTTTTCACCTTTCCTTTTGTCCTGGTTCCAGTTAGGACAGAGTTAAGTAGCTCATAGTAGCTGGTAGGGTGCTATGTTTTGGATTAGGATGAGAAGAGCGCTGATAACATGCTGATGTTTTAATTGTTGCAGAGCAGTGTTTACACCAGGCCAAGGACTTTTCGGCTTCTTGCTCTGTCCTGCCAGCGAGCAGGCTGGGGGTGCAGCAGGAGCTGGGAGGGGACAGACCCAGGACAGCTGACCCAAACTGGCCAAAGGGGTATTCCATACCATCTGACGTCATGCTAAACAATATATAGGGGTGGCTGGCCGGGGTGGGGGGGCCGGCTGCTCGGGAATAGGCTGGGCATCGGTCAGCGGGTGGTGAGCAATTGCATTGTGCATCACTTGTTTTCTTACACATTATTATTGTTAATACTATTACCATTATCACTATTATTATTATTATTGTTATTATTATTTTCCTGTCTTAATAAACCGTCTTTATCTCAACTCACAGGCTTCACTTTCCCGTTTCTCTCCCCCCATCCCAGAGAGGGAGGGGGGAGGGTGAGCGAACGGCTGTGTGGTGTTTAGCTGCCAGCCGGGTTAAACCACAACACCTTTCTTCTACTTTCTCTCTGTCAGTCTGGAATGCTTCAATATTGCCTTGACCTTTGAAAATTTAAAACACTAAAAAGAAGGGATTGAAAATAAAGCTACTCAAAACAGTGTAAAAACTTGTTGTATATTGTAAATTCTCTTGCAGTCAGTCTGCACATGAAAATAAGACCATAGGGAAGAATGAAATGTAACAATTTTCAAAAATAGCTTGTGGAACTTTTAATTTAAATGTGTGATAACATTTTGGGGAAGAAAGTAACTTCAACATTTTTAAAAGATTTTTTTCAACTACCTGCCATTTTATAACTAGCTTGAGTTTTTTAAGCCTTTTCTGTAGCAAAAAAAAAAGTTAACTGCTTCTGTGATAATGCAGGTGCCAACAACACTGGACTGAGATATCACTAAAAGATATGAAGAATGTTTGACTAGTACATGTATGTAATTTGGCAGACAGTATAAAATGGACTTTTCTAAAAGAAAATCAGAGTTATTTCTCTGTTTCAAATTTGCTTATGGGGGGAAGCTGTTTAAGGTTATTGAAGGACAAACTGAAGTCATAATTGCTCAGCACTGGTAAACTGACAGAGGAATGAGCTGATGTAGCATGCAAGAATACCTCACCTGACCGGAAATGGGAATGAAAACTCCATGTAAGAGAGAAAAGGTTCCTTTCTGATGAGATATGAAAAGCTGGAGTATTCTCTTGAAACAGTCATGGAATGTGAGTGGTCAGGGGCTGATTTTGGTAGAGAACCGGCACTGAGGGGATGAACCAAAAGCAAGGTTAAGGCACCTGGTGCTGTTTCTCATATAATTGGTTGGTTTAGGTCAGCTGCCCTGGTGGTGTCTCCTCCCCACCTCTTATCCACTCCCAGCCTGCTGGCTCTTGGGGAGATTGCAGGGAGTCCTGATGCTGTGCCAGTCTTGCTCAGCAGTAGACAAAACACTGGTGTGATACCAATGCTATTCTAGCTACAAGTGCAGAGCACATCACTCTATGGGCTGCCGCAGGGAAAGTTAACTCCATCCCAGCCAGACCCAGTACAGAAGTCTTTTGTGTTTACATATATGAAATTTAATTATTAGAATTGATCTGCAGTGTATGTTTGAAGGGATCTTATTTAGACCCAGTACACTACAGTACATAACAGGTTTGATTGGGCAGGTCCAGCTCGGTTGGCAGATCCCCTAGTGTTGACTAACCAGGTGGCCTTTGCCAAATGTGTATCCCAATTTTTGAATGTCCCATTGCATTCAGTGTAGTCTTTAACAGTCCATTGTATCGCTCAACTTTACCAGATGCTGGTGCATGATAGGGGATGTGATACACCCACTTAATACTCTTTGGCCCAAGTGCCTATGAGGTCATTTTGGAAATGAGTCCCACTGTCTGACTCAATTCTTTTCTGGGGTGCCATGTTGCCCATGACTTTCTTTTCAAGGCCCAGGATAATGTTCCAGGCGGTGGCATGGGGCACAGGATATGTTTCCAGCCATCCGGTGGTTGCTTCCACCACTGTAAGTACGTGGCGCTTGCTGCTGCGGGTTTGAGGGAGTGTGATGTAATCAATCTGCCAGGCCTCTCCATATTTATATTTCAGCCATCGTCCTCCATACCAAAGAGGCTTTGACCGCTTGGCTTGCTTGACTGCAGCACATGTTTCACAATCATGAATAACCTGTGCTATAGTGTCCATGGTCAGGTCCACCCCTCGATCAGGAGCCCATCTGTATGTTGCACCTTGATGGCCTCTGGTGCAATCAGGCTATAAATAATTCACCCTTATGTTGCCAGTCCAGGTCCACCTGAGCCACTTCAATCTTAGCAGCCCAACCCACCTGCTGGTTGTTTTGATGTTCTTCAGTAGCTTCAGAAAGCTGGATGGCTTTCACTTCTGCAAACTGACTCGATTCACCTTCTCCCTCAGCAGCTTCTGCAACTCATCGTGTAGGACTCCATACAGCAGCCTTCCATCTCCGATGCTTTCCCACAATACGACAGGACCCATCAGTGAACAGGGCATATTTCTTCTCATTTTCTGGCAGCTTCTTATACAGTGGGGCTTCTTCAGCACGGGCCACCTCCTCCTCTGGTGTTGTGGTTTAACCCGGCTGGCAGCTAAACACCACACAGCCGTTCGCTCACACTCCCCCCTCCCTCTCTGGGATGGGGGAGAGAAACGGGAAAGTGAAGCCGGTGAGTTGAGATAAAGACAGTTTATTAAGACAGGAATATAATAATATAAGGAATATAAGGAATATAATAATAACAATAATAATAATAATAGTGATAATGATAATAGTATTAACAATAATAATGTGTAAGAAAACAAGTGATGCACAATGCAATTGCTCACCACCCGCTGACCGATGCCCAGCCTATTCCCGAGCAGCCGGCCGCCCCCACCCCGGCCAGCCACCCCTATATATTGTTTAGCATGACGTCAGATGGTATGGAATACCCCTTTTGCCAGTTTGGGTCAGCTGTCCTGGGTCTGTCCCCTCCCAGCTCCTGCTGCACCCCCAGCCTGCTCGCTGGCAGGACAGAGCGAGAAGCTGAAAAGTCCTTGGCCTGGTGTAAACACTGCTCTGCAACAATTAAAACATCAGCATGTTATCAGCGCTCTTCTCATCCTAATCCAAAACATAGCACCCTACCAGCTACTATGAGGGAAAATTAACTCTGTCCTAACTGGAACCAGGACATCTGGTGATATCCCAAAGTATTTGCCTTCTGGCCAGTCCATAATCACCTCCAAGATTCCTGGGTGTCTGGGGTTTCCTATTCGAGCCCGCTGAGTAATCAGTGCAACCCACTTGCTCCATGTAGCATCAGTTGCATGATGTGTAAAGGGGGTCCTTCCTTTGAACATCCAGCCCAGCACCAGCAATCGGGGTGCCAAGAAGAGGTATGCTTCAGTACCAACCACTTCTGAAGCAGATCGAGCTCCCTCATATGCTGCCAATATCTCCTTTTGAGTTGGAGTGTAGCAGGCCTTGGATCCTGTGTATCCTTGACTCCAAAACCCTAGGGGTCGACCTTGACTTCCCCAGGCTCTTTCTGCCAGAGGCTCCAGGTGGGGCCATTCTCCCCGGCTGCGGTGTAGAGCACATTCTTTACATCTTGTCCTGCTTGGACTGGTCCAAGGGCTACTGCATATATTATCTCCAGTTTAATTTGTTCAAAGGCTTGTCGTTGCTCAGGGCCCCATTCAAAAGCATTCTTCTTACGGGTTACTTGGTAGAGCGGGTTTACAATCAGACTGTAATTTGTAATGTGCATTCCCCAAAAACTCACAAAACCTAGGAAAGTTTGTGTTTCTTTTTTGCTAGTTGGTGGAGACATAGCTGTTATTTTGATCACATCCATTGGAATCTGATGACATCCATCTTGCCATTTTAATCTTAATATCTGGATCTCTTGTGCAGGACCTTTGACTTTTTTTTTTTTTATATGGCAAAACCAGCATTCAGAAAGTGTACTGAATGCCCCTGAAAAGTGCAAGTAAACTGTGACCTGCACTCTGCTGCTAAAGGGATGGAGAAAAATGCATTAGCGATATCCACTGTGGCATACCACTTGGCTGCCTTCCAGTACATATTGCCTGATTCCAGTACGTATTGGAGTTCTAGCATGTCCAGCACTGCAGCATTCAGCGGTGGTGTGACTTCATTCAGGCCACAGTAGTTCACTGTTAGTCTCCACTCACCATGAGACTTTTGCACTGGCCATATGGGACTATGAAAGGGTGAGTGAGTCTTGCTGATCACTCCTTGGCTCTCCAGTTGACGAATTAGCTTATGGATGGGAATCAGGGAGTCTCGGTTGGTGCGATATTGCTGCTGGTGCACCGTTTTGGTAGCAATTGGCACCTGCTGTTCTTTGACCCTCAGCAGCCCCACAAGAGAAGGGTCCTCCGAGAGACTGGGCAAGGTAGACAACCATTTAGTGGTCAGTGGTTCTATGTCCAGGTGGAGACCATTGATGAGCAGTGTCCCACGGGGGTCTGTCTTGGGACCCGTGCTTTTCAATATCTTCATCAATGACATAGACAATGGGATTGATTGCACCCTCAGTAAGTTTGCAGATGACACCAAGCTAAGTGGTGTGGTTGATACAACAGAAGGAAGGGATGCCATCCAAAGGGACTTGGTCAGGATGGAGAAGTGGGCACATGTGAACTGCATGAGGCTGAACAAGTCTAAGTGCAACCTGCTACACCTGGGTCAGGGCAATCCCAGACATGAGTACAGGCATGGAGAAGAACTCACTGAGAGGAGCCCTGCAGAGAAGGAGTTGGGGGTTCTGGTAGACGAAAGGCTCAACATGAGCCAGCAGTTTGCGCTTCCAGCCCAGAAGGCCGACTGCATCCTGGGCTGCATCAAAAGAGGAGTGGCCAGCAGGTTGAGAGAGGTGATTATCCCCTTCTACTCTGCCCTCATGAGGCCCCACTTGGAGTACTGTGTCCAGGTCTGGGGCCCCCAGCACAAGAAAGATGTGGATCTGTTAGAGCAATTCCAGAGGACGGCCACAGAATTGATCAGAGGGCTGCAGCATCTCTCCTACAAAGATGGGCTGAGAGAGCTGGGGCTGTTCAGCCTACAGAAGAGAAGGCTCTGGGGTGACCTCATTGCAACATTTCAGTACTAAAAGGGATTTATAAAAAGGATGGAGAAGGACACTTTACTCAGGTAGATAATGATAGGATAAGAGGAATGGTCTTAAACTAAAAGAGGACAGATTTAGAATAGACATTAGGAGGAAATTCTTCACTCAGAGAGTGGTGAGACACTGGAACAGGTTGCCCAGAGAGGTTGTAGATGCCCCATCCCTGGAGGCGTTCAAGACCAGGATGGATGGGGCCTTGGCCAACCTGATCTAGTGTGTGGCATCCCTGTCCATGGCAGGGGGGTTGGAGTTAGATGATCTTTAAGGTCCCTTCCAACCTGAGCCACTCTATGATTCCATGATTTAATGTCCTCCGTCTCCAAGCAACTGTGCCAAAAGCCCACCAGTACCCTTTTGAGTCCTTGAAGTATCCTGTCCTGAGGTAGTCTATGCGAAGGATACACGGAGCATCTGAGCCACTCATGATGGGGTGCTTTTGCCATTCATTCCCAGTTTAGCTCACTTCAACCTCCAATACAGTTAACTGCTGGGATCCCCCTGTCACTCCAGAAATAGGAATGCGTTCTGGCCCTTTATTGATTGATGGCATTACAGTACACCGTGCTCTGGTGTCTACTAAAGCCTTATACTTCTGTGGGTCTGACGTGCCAGGCCATCGAATCCACACAGTCCAATAAACCCAATTGTCCCTTTCCTCCCCCTGGCTGGAGGCAAGGCCCCTCTAATCCTGGTCATAATATTCATTACTGTGTCTTGGGGACTGCCTGCTGGAAGTTGGAGCAGCAAGCTTCTCAGACAACCCCTGTTTTCCGACTGTTTTCTTTTGCAGCTCAGGTACCCATGCCTCTAAGGTCACAGTAGATTTTCCATCCCATTTTCTCATGTCCTCTTCATGGTCATGTAGGTAAAACCACAGGGTGGCACGGGGTGTGTACCCACCATATCGTCTTCCTTGCATGGATGAACGCTTACCCCTGATAGCTGAGACACTGGTTCATACGTGTGGGGAGGAAGATATATTCTCTTTGAGTTGGTGGACCTCTTAAGAAAGCTTCTCCATAGCCAAGACGCAGGCCTGTAGGGAAGAAAAGAGACTTTGTTTGTACTGCCAGAGTCATCTAGTCAATTCATCTATGGTGGGTTCCTCTCAGTTTTTCCAGGTCATTACTGCCAATGAGCTGGCATATGATGATGGTGCACTCCGTACAAACTTCCGTCACATGAGTCGTGTACACTTGACTTCATCTAGATATCTGTTTGTTGTCTACATCATCATAAATTACCTCCCGTACGGCTAATTCCCTCAGGTACTGAATTCCCTTCTCCATGGTGGTCCATTTGCCTAGTTGACATACAAGATCTTCCTTGAAGGGATACCTTTCCTTCACAGCTGACAGGAGATACCTCCAGAGGGTGAAGATTTGTTCTCCTTTTCCAATTGCTTTGTCAATGCCCCCTTCCCTAGCGAGGGATCCTGGCTGCCTGGTTTCCCTGCCCTCTAATTCTAGGCTATTGACACCGCTATCCCAGCACCAGAGCAGCCAGGTGACAAGGTGCTCACCTAGATGACAACTGAAATCTTTTTGCATATCTCGTAGCTCATGCTAGGATAGGCCTAGGGTAGTTATTGATGCTTTTATGATATCTTACTCTTTGTCTTCCTGTTCCTCTGATGGCCCAGCCACTTCAGAGTAGTCTGCCTCGTCTTATTCTTCCTCCCCTGTCTGAGTAGAAGTTCCTCTGCTTCAGGAGACATAACAATAAGAACATGCTGGTTTGAACATCCCAAGGATATTCAAAGATTTGAAGAGCTATTGTAACTAGCTGGGAGGAGAAGGGAGAGGTGAAGGAGAAAGGGAGGATGAACAAGCGGGGAAAAGTATTCCCCCCGTCCCCTCCATAGATTGGCTCCCTGAGGAGAAAAGATAAAAGGTGTAATTATTAATACTTTCTGAGATATGGTTTCCAAAGTATAGAAGTGATGGCAATACTGAGTTCAAATACCAAATTAGTCTCATGACCAGTAATTTTATCATATCATAAGCCAGTGTGACATGGTACAGCAAAATAACCTTAAACCAGCCCCCAGAAAGGATAAGCAGCACGACAGGGAACACATACAGTAAGTCATGTGCTATGTAACTAAATTCAGAAAACAGGCATAGCAGACCTGAGATCAAAAAAATCAACATTGTGATTAGCAACAATTTTGTTTTAACACGCCCTGGTCAGATCTGTTATTATCCCAACCCTTCGGGTCCCACCTTGGTTATCAAAAGGACTAAGGAGTGTTCTGATTTAACCCAGCAGGGAGCGAAGCACCACATAGCCATTCGCTCACACTTCCCCCTGAAAAGTGGGATGGGGGAGAGAATCAAAAAAAAAAAAAGTAAAAGCTTGTGGGTTGAGATAAAGGCATTTCAACAGGAAAGAAAAGAAATAATAATAATAGTAATAATAATATGTACAAGACAAGTGTTGCACAATGCAATTGCTCACCACCTGCTGACTGATGCCAAGCCTGTCCCTGAGCAGTGGTCTTCCCCACCCTGGCCCGCTACCACATATTACTTGTTCAGCATGACGTCAGATGGTATGGTATACCCCTTTGGCCAGTCTAGGTCAGCTGTCCTGGTTCTGTCCCCTCCAAGCTTCTTGTGCACCCCCAGCCTCCTCACTGGCAGGGTGATATGAGAGGCTGAAAAGTCCTTGGCTTAGTGTAAGCACTGCTCTGCAACAATTAAAATATCAGTGTGTTATCAACATTCTTCTCATCCTAAATCCCAAACGCAGTACCATACCAGGATGAAAATTAACTCTACCCTAGCCAAAAACAGGACACATCTTCTGCCCTTAGAGAAGCATACTGGATTTACGTGGCAACGTTTTGGTAGCTGGGGGCTTCAGGGGTGGCCTCTGTGAGAAGAGTCCAGAAGATGCCCCATGTTAGATAAGTGCCAGTTCCAGCCAGCTCCAAAAGGGACCCGCTGCTGGATAGAGCTGAGCCAACAAGCGATGTTGTTTGCACCTCTGTGAGAGCATATTTGAGAAAGGAAAAAAACTGCTGTACAGCAGCAGCTGGGAAAGCGAGGAGTGAGAAACAGCCCTGCAGACATTAAGGGCCCAGAAACTTGGCCAACTCAATTAGGGAGCAATGGTATCACCTATCACCTGAGAGGCCACAGCCCCTCAGAGCTTAGCACCCCCCACATGCAATACAGCCTCCCAGACAGAGTTCCAGGGGGAATACGCTGCCACCTAAGTGTCAGGCCACAGGGCGTGCCCTACTCTTACACCAGTTCAGGACAGCAGGAATAAGCACACCTGTGGGAGGTGTGCACAGGTGGAGGCACTCCTCCACCTAGTGACAGAGCTCCAGGAAGAGGTAAATAGGCTAAGGAGTACAAGGGAGCTTGAAGCAGAAGTTAGAGTATGGGAGCTGTTCTCTACCTTTTCTGAGACAGGCTCAGCAAGCAGAAGGGATACCTCAGTAGAGGGGTTTCCCTAACTTCTCTTCACCTGGCTGAAAGCACTGACTGTAGTGGGTTTTATGTGGCAAGGTTTTGGAACCAGGGAGCCATAAGGATGCATTCTACGAGAAGAATCCAGAAGCTGCCCTATGTTAGATAAGGGCCCTGCTTTTGGCCAGAGCCAAGCCAATAAGTGATGTTGTTTGTGCCTCTGTGAGAGCATATTTAAGACAAGGGAAAAAAAACTGCTGGGGAACAGCAGCTGGAAGAGAGAGAGGAGTGAGAAACAGCCTTGCAGACACCAAGGTCAGTGAAGAAGGAGGGGGAGGAGGTGCTCCAAATACTGGAGCAGAAGTTCCCCTGTGGCCTGTGGTAAGGACCATGGTGAAGCAGGTTGTCCCCCTGCAGCCCATGGAGTACCACGCTGGAGCAGGGTTCCACACTACAGCCCGTGGAGGAGACCACGGTGGAGCAGGTGGACCTGCACCGACGGAGGCTGCAGCCTGTGGAGGACCCCCGCCAGAGCAGATTCCGGGCCAAACCTGTAGCCCATGGAGAGGAGACCACGTAGGAGCAGGTGACCTGGCAGGAGCTGCTGCCCGTAGGGGACCCAGGCTGGAGCAGTGTGCTCCTGACAGATGGACCCTGTGGTACAGACCCATATTGGAGCAGTTCTTGAAGATCTGCTGCCCGTGGGAAGCCCACCCAAGATCAGTTTGAGAAGGCCTGTATCCCATGGGAGGGACCCCACATGGGAGCATGGGAAGAGAGTGACTGTGAAGGAGTGGCAAAGGCGAAGCATTATGGACTGGTTGCAGCCCCCATCCCCTGTTCCCTTCCACTGCTTGGGGGAGGACATAGGAAAGGGTGGATGAGGGTGAAGATGTTTTTAATTTTTTTTTTTTTTAGTTTCTCACTGCTCTAGCATGTTAGTAATAGGCAATAAATTACACTGAACTCCCTATGCTTATCCTGTTTTGCCTGTGACAATAATTGTTGAGTGATCCTGTCCTTATCTCAGTCCCTGAGCCCTTTGCATAGTATTTTCTCCCCCTTTCCCTTTGAGGAGGGGGAATGAAAGAATGGTTGTGGTGGAGTTCAGCTGCCCAGCTGAATAAAAACACCACGTGAAGCCGTGTTGGCTGTCACCAATCACCTCTGTGTGCCTTAGCGTAGTTCCCAGGAGGATCTGCTCCATGATTTTTGCCAGGCACAGAGGTGAGACTGACTGTCCTGTAGTTCCCAGGGTCTGCCTTGTTTTTGCACTTAAAAATGGGGTTATGTTTCCCCTCTTCCAGTCAGTGGGAAATTCACCAGATTATCATGACTGCTGTAATATTAGGGATAGTACCTTAGCAGCTTAATCTGCCAGTTCCCTCAGGACCCTCAGATGCATCTCATCAGGTCCCATGGACTTGTGCACCTTTAGGTTCCTTAGATGGTCTCAAAGATGATCTACAGTGGGCATTTCTTCATTCTCCCACTCTCTGCCTTTGCCTTCTGTGACTTGGGTGGTGTGGCTAGAACACTTGCTGGTGTGTTACCAACACTGTTTTAGTCACAAATGTAAAACATAGAACCATATGAGCTTCTATGAAGAAAATTAACTCCATCTCAGCCAAAACCAGCACAGTGTATTTAAATCAATAATTTAAATATATATGTATATGTATTATATGTATATATATATCATCAAAATAATAATATGAAGGAAAGTGTAGCAAAGCACAAAGTGGCAGATCCATGTGCCTATCATTTACAGCTTTCCAGCCTTTTAAAAATTTGTCACCTTCTAATAACATTTCCAAGTAGGATTTGCAGTTATTCAGACTAAGGAAGAGATCTTATACTGTACAAGTCTCCTACTACTTCCTATGTACTCCAGAGGTTGGTTGGGGGTGGTAAATGTAGAATACCTGAATGTAGAGACTGACAGTTGCTAACTGTGGCATAGGCCCTGTCCTGGTTTCAGTTAGGACAGAGTTAATTTTCGTGCCATGTCGCCATAGGACTTGCTTTTCAAGGCCCAGGATAGTGTTCCGGGCGGTGGCATGGGGCACAGGATGTGTTTCCAGCCATCCGGTGGTTGCTTCCACCACTGTAAGTACGTGGCGCTTGCCGTTGCGGGTTTGAGGGAGTGTGATGTAATCAATCTGCCAGGCCTCTCCATATTTATATTTCAGCCATCGTCCTCCATACCAAAGACGCTTTGACCGTTTGGCTTGCTTGATTGCAGCACATGTTTCACAATCATGAATAACCTGTGCTATAGTGTCCATGGTCAGGTCCACCCCTCGATCACGAGCCCATCTGTATGTTGCATCTCTACCTTGATGGCCTGAGGTGTCATGGGCCCATCGGGCTATCAATAATTCACCTTTATGTTGCCAGTCCAGGTCCACCTGAGCCACTTCAATCTTAGCAGCCTGATCCACCTGCTGGTTGTTTTGATGTTCTTCAGTAGCCCGATTCTTGGGCACATGAGCATCTACATGGCGTACCTTTACAACCAGGTTCTCTACCCGGGCAGCAATATCTTGCCACAGTGCAGCAGCCCAGATGGGTTTGCCCCTGCGCTGCCAGTTGTTCTGCTTCCATTGCTGTAACCACCCCCACAGGGCATTTGCTACCATCCATGAATCAGTATAGAGAGAGAGAACTGGCCACTTTTCTCGTTCAGCAATATCTAAAGCCAGCTGAGTGGCTTTCACTTCTGCAAACTGACTCGATTCACCTTCTCCCTCAGCAGCTTCTGCAACTCGTCGTGTAGGACTCCATACAGCAGCCTTCCATCTCTGATGCTTTCCCACAATACGACAGGACCCATCAGTGAACAGGGCATGTTTCTTCTCATTTTCTGGTAGCTTGTTGTACAGTGGGGCTTCTTCAGCACGGACCACCTCCTCCTCTGATGATATCCCAAAGTATTTGCCTTCTGGCCAGTCCGTAATAACTTCCAAGATTCCTGGGTGTCTGGGGTTTCCTATTCGAGCCCGCTGAGTAATCAGTGCAACCCACTTGCTCCATGTAGCATCAGTTGCATGATGTGTAGAGGGGACCTTTCCTTTGAACATCCAGCCTAGTACCGGCAGTCGGGGTGCCAGGAGGAGCTGCGCTTCAGTACCGACCACTTCTGAAGCAGATCAAACTCCCTCATATGCTGCCAATATCTCCTTTTCGGTTGGAGTATAGCGGGCCTAAGATCCTCTGTATCCCTGACTCCAAAATCCCAGGGGTCGACCTTGAGTTTCCCCAGTTTCTTCCTGCCAGAGGCTCCAGGTGGGACCATTCTCCCCGGCTGCGGTGTAGAGCACATTCTTTACATCTGGTCCTGTTCGGACTGGCCCGAGGGCTACTGCATGAACTAGTTCCTGCTTAATTTGTTCAAAGGCTTGTCGTTGCTCAGGGCCCCATTCAAAAGCATTCTTCTTACGGGTTACTTGGTAGAGCGGGTTTACAATCAGACTGTAATTTGGAATATGCATTCTCCAAAACCCCACGACACCTAGGAAAGTTTGAGTTTCTTTTTTGCTAGTTGGTGGAGACATAGCTGTTATTTTGTTGATCACATCCATTGGGATTTGACGACGTCCATCTTGCCATTTTATTCCTAAAAACTGGATCTCTCATGCAGGTCCTTTAACTTTATTTTGTTTTATGGCAAAACCGGCCTTCAGAAGGATTTGGACTATTTTCTTCCCTTTCTCGAAAACTTCTTCTGCAGTGTCACCCCACACAATGATGTCATTGATGTACTGCAGGTGTTCAGGAGCTTCCCCCTGTTCCAGCGCAGACTGGATCAGTCCATGGCAAATGGTAGGGCTGTGTTTCCACCCCTGGGGCAGCCGATTCCAGGTGTATTGGACTCCCCTCCAAGTGAAAGCAAACTGTGGCCTGCACTGTGCTGCTAGAGGGATGGAGAAAAATGCGTTAGCGATATCAATTGTGGCATACCACTTGGCTGCCTTTGATTCCAGTTCGTACTGGAGTTCTAGCATGTCCAGCACTGCAGCATTCAGCGGTGGTGTGACTTCGTTCAGGCCACGATAGTTCACTGTTAGTCTCCACTCACCATTAGACATTTGCACTGGCCATATGGGATTATGAAAGGGTGAGTGAGTCTTGCTGATCAGTCCTTGGCTCTCCAGTTGACGAATTAGCTTATGGATGTGAATAAGGGAGTCTCGGTTGGTGCGATATTGCTGCTGGTGCACTGTTTTGGTAGCAATTGGCACCTGCTGTTCTTTGACCCTCAGCAACCCCACAAGAGAAGGGTCCTCCGAGAGACTGGGCAAGGTAGACAACTGTTTCATGTCCTCTGTCTCTAAGGCAGCTATGCCAAAAGCCCACTGGAACCCTTTTGGGTCCTTGAAATATCCTCTTCTAAGAGGAAATATCCTCTTCTATGCCAAGGATGCACGGAGCATCTGGGCCAGTCACAATACAGTGCTTTTGCCACTCATTTCCGGTTAGACTCACTTCAGCCTCCAATGCAGTTAACTGATGGGATCCCCCCGTCACTCCATAAATACAGATGGGCTCTGGCCCTTTATAGCTTGATGGCATTATAGTACATTGTGCACCGGTGTCTACTAAAGCCTTATACTTCTGTGGGTCTGACGTGCCAGGCCATCGAATCCACACAGTCCAATAAACTCGATTGTCCCTTTCCTCCTCCTGGCTGGAGGCAGGGCCCCTCTAGTCCTGGTCAGAATCTTCGTTTCTGTGTCTAAAGGACTGCCTGCTGGAAGTTGGAGCAGCAAACTTTTCAGAGAATCCCTTTTTCCCAATTGTTTTCTTTTGCAACTCACGTACCCGTGCCTCTAGGGTCGCAGTAGATTTTACATCCCATTTTCCATGTCCTCTCCATGGTCGCGTAGGTAAAACCACAGGGTGGTGCGGGGTGTGTACCCATTATATCGTCTTCCTTGCATGGATGAATGCTTACCCCTGATAGCTGAGACACTGGTTCATACGGGTGGGGAGGAAGATAAATTCTCTTCAAGTTGGTGGAACTCTTCAGAGAACTTCTCCACAGCCGAGACGCAGGCCTGTAGGGAAGAGGAAAGACTTTCTTCGTACTGCCGGAGTTGTTTAACCAATTCATCCACTGTGGGTTCCTCATCCTCTTTCCAGGCTATTATTTCCAATGACCTGGCATATGATGATGGTGCACTCCGTACAAACTTCCGTCACATGAGTCGTGTACACTGGACTTCATCTGTATCTGTGGATATTTGTGCATCGTCTAGGTCCTTATAAATTACTTCCCGTACGGCTAATTCCCTCAGGTACTGAATTCCCTTCTCCATGGTGGTCCATTTGCCTGGTAGACATACAAGTTCTTCCTTGAAGGGATACCTTTCCTTCACAGCTGACAGGAGACGCCTCCAGAGGCTGTGAGATCGTGCTCCATCTCCAATTACTTTGTCCATGCCTGCATCTCTAGCAAGGGATCCCAGCCGCCTGGCTTCCCTGCCCTCTAATTCCACACAATTGGCTCCGGTGTCCCAGCACCGGAGCAGCCAGGTGACAAGCTGCTCACCTATGCAGCGACCAAAATCTTTTCGCACATCTCGTAGCTCACGCTGGTATAGGGTTCGGGTAGTTACTGTTGATTTTTCGACATCCTCATCTTCATCTTCATCCTCCTGCACCTTTAATTGCCCAGCCTTGTCTTCTCTATACCTAGACCTAGCAGAAGACTGTCTGCGTTCTAAACGACCTGAGCCTCTATACCATTTTTTCACCTTGTCTACAGGGGCAACTTGCACTGCTACAGCTTGTTTCTCTGACCCAGCCACAGGGTCTGCCACAGGGGTTGGAATACCCTCTGCAGGGGCAACTTGCACTGCTACAGCTCGTTTCTCTAACCCAGCCACAGGGTCTGCCACAGGGGTTGGAATACCCTCTACAGGGGCAACTTGCACTGCTACAGCTCGTTTCTCTGACCCAGCCACAGGGTCTGCCACAGGGGTTGGAATACCCTCTGCAGGGGCAACTTGCGCTGCTACAGCTCGTTTCTCTGACCCAGCCACAGGAGCGGGAGCAGCTGCAGGAGCTGGAGCGGCTGTGGGAGCTGGAGCTGGAGCAGCTGCTGGAACTGGAACAGCTGCAGGAGCTGGAACTGGAACGGCTGCAGGAGCTGGAGCGGCTGTGGGAGCTGGAACTGGAGCGGCTGCGGGAGCTGGAGCGACTGCAGGGTCTGTCACTAGGCTGATAGTAGCATCAATTGCAGCTCGATAGGCACAAGCCAGACCCCAGCACGCTACAGTGATTTGTGTCTCTTTGGAACTGCCAGAGTCAGGACACCTTTTTTTCAAGCATTCTGCCAGCTTTTTAGGATTTTGCAGTTGTTCAGGGGTGAATGTCCAAAACACTGGAGGTGCCCACTGCTCTAGAAACCTGCCCATATCCTCCCACATTCCGTGCCACTCACAACTATCCTGCCTGAAGACAGATCTCTGGATGAGATTACTAAGTAGTTGTTTAATCTTAAACAAAACCTGAAGCGCATTCTGGAGACATAACAACAAGAACATGCTAGTCTGAACATCCCAAGGATATTCAACATCTTGGAGAACTACCGTAACTAGCTCGGGGGATAAGAGGGTGGTGAAGGAGAAAGGGAGAGTGAACACGTAGGAAAAAATATCTTCCCCTGTCCCCTTCACAGATTGGCTCCCTGACGAAAACAGGCAATAGGTGTAATTGTTAATAGTTTCCCAGATATGGTTTCCAAAGTATAGAGTCGACGTCAGTGCTGAGTACAAATACCAGGTTAGAGTCATGAAGTTATGACCAGAAATCTCATCATATTAGAAGCCATTGTTACACCACACAGTACCATAACAATCTTAAACCAGGGCCCGGAAAGGATAAACAGCGCGACAGGGAGCACATACAGAAAGTAACGTGCTATAAAACTCAGTTTGGAAAACAGGCACAGCAGACTTGAGATCAAGGCAATCAACATTGTGACTAGCAACTATTAAGCAGGTCCAATACTTATACCAATTTTAGTTTAACACCCTCTGGTCAAATCTGTCGATATCTCAACCCTTCATGCCCCACGTTGGGCACCAAAAGGACTGTTGTGGTTTAACCCGGCCGGCAGCTAAACACCACACAGCCGTTCGCTCACCCTCCCCCCTCCCTCTCCGGGATGGGGGAGAGAAACGGGAAAGTGAAGCCTGTGAGTTGAGATAAAGACAGTTTATTAAGACAGGAAAATAATAATAATAATAATAATAGTGATAATGATAATCGTGCTACTAATAATAATGTGTACGAAACAAGTGATGCACAATGCAATTGCTCACCACCCGCTGACCGATGCCCAGCCTATCCCCGAGCAGCCGGCCCCCCCACCCCCCCGGCTAGCCACCCCTATATATTGTTCAGCATGACGTCAGATGGTATGGAATACCCCTTTGGCCAGTTTGGGTCAGCTGTCCTGGGTCTGTCCCCTCCCAGCTCCTGCTGCACCCCTAGCCTGCTCGCTGGCAGGACAGAGCGAGAAGCTGAAAAGTCCTTGGCCTGGTGTAAGCACTGCTCTGCAACAATTAAAGCATTGGTGTGTTATCAACATCCTTCTCATCCTAATCCAAAACATAGCACCCTACCAGCTACTAGGAGGAAAATTAACTCTGTCCTAACTGAAACCTGGACAGGCCCTCACTGTACTAATCACCAACATACATTAGAGTGACTGTGAGGCTACTGTGCTTTTGCTACAGATTCAGTAACTCCAAGAACAGTGTTAGATGGGAGCAAAACTAACATAAAACTTCTAATTAATTCCTTCCCCTCACCTATGCTCTCTTTAATCCGATTAATAATGTCCTGACCTATCTATAGACAGGCAAAACACTAGAGGGTGGAAAGGCCTTGCAGAGAGATCTGGACAGATTGGAGAGCTGGGCGATCACCAACCACATGAAGTTTAACAAGAGCAAGTGCCAGGTCCTGCACCTGGGAAGGGGCAACCCTGGCTATACGTACAGACTGGGCGATGAGATGCTGGGGAGCAGCCCCGCAGAGAGGGATCTGGGGGTTTTGGCTGATAGCAAGCTGAATATGAGCCAGCAGTGTGTCCTGGTAGCCAGGAGGGCCAACCGTATCCTGGGGTGCATCAAGCACGGCATCGCTAGTCGGTCGAGGGAAGTGATTGTCCCGCTCTACTCTGCGCTGGTGCGGCCTCACCTCGAGTACTGTGTGCAGTTTTGGGCACCACAGTACAAAAAGGATGTGAAACTGTTGGAGAGCGTCCAGAGGAGGGCGACAAAGATGGTGAAGGGCCTAGAGGGGAAGAGGTATGAGGAGCGGCTGAGGTCACTTGGCCTGTTCAGCCTGGAAAAGAGGAGGCTGAGGGGAGACCTCATCACAGTCTACAGCTTCCTCACGACAGGGAGTGGAGGGGCAGGCACTGATCTATTCTTTTTAGTGACCAGTGATAGGACCCGAGGGAATGGAGTCAAGCTGCGACAGGGGAGGTTCAGGCTGAATATCAGGAAGAGGTTCTTCACCAGGAGGGTTGTCGCACACTGGAACAGGCTCCCCAGGGACACAGTCACTGCACCAAGCCTGTTGGAGTTTAAGAAGCATTTGGAGTATGCTCTTAGTGATATGGTCTGAATTTTTGTGTAGACCTGCGTAGTGCCAGGAGTTGGACTTGATGATCCTTGTGGGTTTCTTCCAACTCAGAGTATTCTATGATTCTATGAAAAGTGTTCCTAGTTTAATATTTGTTCTGTGGGGAGTTTGGTTTCATGTAATCCAAGTAGTATAATGATCCAGTGAAGATAAAATATTGTTCACCTTTAATCCAATTTGTCATTCATTTTAGTCCTGAAGTTTTTCTGAATTAAAATAATTATTTGGTAGGTCCAAAAAGGAATTACAATCATTTTCCTATTGAGAAGGATTTTAAAGCTCACTGAAGAAAATAAAAATCTTAATTATAACATCAGTTACTACTGGATCAGGTCAATAATGTTTTGCAGGCTTTTTCAATATAATACTCTCTTGTTCCTTAAGGTGAATTAATGTTATCTTCTCTTTTGACTTGCAGGTTACCTTCCTATCCATCTAGTTAAATCTTAATACCAGCATTTATATTAAAACTTTAATTCCAATTCACAGTGTTTTTGTATGTGAGTGGTAGCTGCATGCTGATTTCTTAAGTAGTCTTTCTTTGATAGTACTTATGAACCAAGTAAATAGGCCCTATTAATATCCTTTTTTTTTCTTGATAGTAGAATGTAACAAGCAGCCTTTCTTGTCTGCATCAGTACTTTCCCTGAATTAACTTGATAAATTTGTCTGCCAGATTTTCTGGGAAATTACTCTGGGCATTTCTGAAAGAATTATTATGGGAGTAAATTCAGAACATCTGTGGCTAAGTAGAACTTTTGACTCTAAGAGTTTTGATAAGAATATGCCTGTATTTCACTGTTAACTTGTTCCAAGATCTTCAGCTCCTTGTTGCATCCTGGAGAATCTACGGAGTATATTGCACTGAAGGATTAAGCAATTAGTATATAATTCCTTCTATACTAATGAGAATACTTTTTTTTTTTCTCAGTAGACTATGTTGTCCCTTTTCTATTCTTTTTGTTCAGTTCCCAAAAGCTTCTTCCAGGTGTAATTGAAATTAATTCCAAAAAGCTCAGTTTTGCTTTCCTTCGCATATTTAACACTCACTGTAAATATGGGCTTGCTAGAAATATAATACAAACGAACAAAACAAATCTCCAAAACCCTGTTTTTATGACTAATGGTCCATTTATATGGACAGTGTCCAGTTTTGGCTAGCATCTTGGGAGTATACTCCATTTATGCTTTAGCAGATAAATATACCTTCCCAAATGATTGTTAAATAACCTACCTTGGCCTTTCCCTATAAATACTGATTAGTAAAACAGTCAATTACTAAACAGAATTAATCACTTTAAAACACGTTAATTTGATTAAGTCAGAGTATGGATCAATTTTATACACACCAGGCAACAAAGGAAGAAACTTTCAAGCTCTTGTATAAATAAGACTCAATTTATTGCAAATAAGAAAGATGTGCTTTTATTTGTTTTCATTCCTCCTTCCTCATTAGGGAAGTTGGCACCATGTTTCAAGAAAGTGGTAGTGGCCTGAAGCCTTGAAAAACAAGTCAGCAGTGCTTTGCTTTCCTTCTTTAAATGAGCTCTGCTTGGCATCTGTTATATGTTTCTAGCAATTAGAAGATTGTGCCTAATTTATAAAGAAAGACACTTTTTATGTCAAATGGCATAAAACTTTCATCTACCTCAAGGCCCGTTTCAAATAGCTACTCATCACTATGCTATAATATGTCTGTGGTTACTCTGGAGAAAATAATGTTGGGTTGTATCTTTAACATGACTAAATTCATTCTTCTGTGACCCTGTTCAAGACAACAACTTTTCATTTGAGATTAAATTTTACCATTTAGTCCTTCCAGTTCTTTACTCCATGCAAATGCTCACATAAAGGGCTTAGGGAAAGCACCAGAAATAAGTAGGTGATAAACTACTATGTAGCTTTAAATGCCTAGGATAAATCTGAAGCTAATTTTCAGAGTTCATTTCAAAAAAAAAAAAAAAAGAGGTAATTGTTTAGAAAGGCAACAGTCTTGGTTAGAAAATACACAAATGCAGCTATTTAAGCTTGATGCATTTTTTTTTCCAGAGGAAAATTCCTACTGGAATCATTCATTATTTTCAATCATTTCAATATTTCACAATCCTTTGATATTTCTATATCAGTTTGAAATTATTGCTGTCTCTGTTATGAGTTAATCAGCAGAGGGCAATCTCTTCCTTTAAAAATACAAGAAAGTATGGCTTAAAATTACAGAGAATAAATGCTTTTCTTTGCAGTGCTTTTGACTTATCTCACAGTTTTGAATTTCATAGATATTTATAAGTGCAATGTTATTTTTAATGTAATACTTCTAAACTGAAACAGAAATATGCTTTTTTTAGAAATATAGCTTTTTTTTTCTTTTTTTCTAAGAGCTGGGCAGCTGAGCTCTGCCAGAACCGCACTCTCTGTCCTCAAAGGGAAAGGGGGAGAAAATACAGTGAAAAAGGCTCAAGGGTTGAGATAAGGACAGGGAGATCACTCAACAATTATTGTCACAGGCAAAATAGGATCAGCATAGGGAGATAAATGTAATTTATTACCTATTACTAACAAGCTAGAGCAGTGAGAAACTAAAAACTAACTAAAAACACTTTCCCCCCCATCCACCTTCTTCTACATCCTCCCTCTAAGCAGTGCAGGGGAATGGGGAATGGGGGCTGCGATCAGTCTGTAACACTTTGTCTCTACCGCTCCTTCATGGTCACGCTCTTCCTTTGTTCCCACGTGGGGTCCCTCCCATGGGATACAGTCCTTCCTGAACTGATCCTGCGTGGGCTTTCCACAGGTAGCAGCTCTTGTGTAAGATGCATTCAGGCTTTGTACAGGAATGAGGCTCAGGAGGACTTCTGTGCATGTGCAGTTCTTAGGTGAGAATTCACATAGACTCCTTTTTTTAAAATGCACTCACTATTGTATTGCAGTGGTTGACTGAACCAATAGATTCTTGAGTTTTTGTCACGTACAGCCTCTTTTTCACTTGAAAATGGAATGAAAATTTGAGTATGTTCATGTTTGCATAAAAGTCTCTTTAATAACCCCAACTTTATTACTATATAAAAATAATATTGTGGAAAAAATGCCATTACTTACAATACTAATATTGAACATCATTCCTTAAAAACAAGTGCTAGGATATGAAGCCTGCTATAAAGCTCTTAATACCCATGATGAGTGTAAAACAAGAGAAAGCGCTGCTTAGCAACAACTAAAACATAAGTGTGTTATCAACATTATTTTTCTCCTAAATCCAAAACATGTCACCATATCAGCCACTATGAAGAAAATTAACCCTATCTCAGCTGAAACCAGTGCACACAGCTTCTAAAATATATTGGATAGTACCTTAGCAACTTCATCCGCCAGTTCCCTCAGGATCCTCAGATGCATCTCATCAGGTCGTATGGACTTGTGCACGTTCAGGTTCCTTAGACAGTCTCAAACCTGATCTCCTACAGTGGGCGGTTCTTCATTCTCACAGTCTTGCCTTTGCCTTCTGCCACTTGGGCTGTGTGGCTAGAACACTTGCTGGTGAAGACTGAGGCAAAAAGTGCCAAAAGTTGTTCAATACCTCAACCTTCTCCATATCCTTGGTAGCCAGGTCTTCCGTTTCCTTCAGGAGAGAGCTCACATTTTCCCTAGTCTTCGTTTTATCACTGATATACTTCTAGAATCCCTTCATGTTGCCCTTGATGTCTCTGGCCAGATTCAATTCTGTCTGGGCTTTAGCTTTCCTAACTTGATCCCTGGCTGCTTGGATAATGTCTCTTTATTCCTCCCAGGTTACCTGTCCTTGCTTCCACCCTCTGTAGGCTTGCTTTTTGTGCTTGAGCTTGACCAGGCACTCCTCATTCATCCATGCAGACCTCTCAGTGTTTTTGCCTGACTTCCTCTTTGTTGGAATGCATCGCTCCTGAGCTTGGAGTGGGTGATCCTTAAATATTAGCCAACTTCCTTGTAACCCTCTTCCCTCCAGTGCTTTATCCCACTCTTCCAAGCAGATTCCTGAAGAGGCCAAAGTCTGCTCTCCCAAAGTCCAGGGTTTTGAGCTTGCTGTGCACCTTCCTCACTGCCCTCAGGATCTTGAACTCCATCATTTCATGGTCACTGCAGCCAAGGCTGCCTTTGATCTTCACATTCTCCACAAGCCCCTCCATCTCCAGCCAGAGCTCCATGCACTCCAGCTGGTCATTGACATCCCCTCCTTGTCTCCTCCTGAGTGACATCCCCTCCTCATCTCCTCTGCCTGTCCTTCCTAAAGAGCCTATATCCTTCCTTTACAACACTCATCTGCAAACTTGCTGAGGGTGCACTCTTCCCCTTCATCCAGGTCATTAATGAAGATGTTAAACAAGACTGGAGCCAGTATTGAACCCTGGGGTGCACCACTAGTGACATGCTTCCAACTGGTCTTTTATGGTAAATCACAAGATTAGATTGGATGATTGGAATCTACCACGTTTTCATCACGGTTCTTTGCCTTCATTGTCCATTGATCTGTTAAATGAAGTTTAACAAACAGGAGAGGGAAATATTAAGAAAAAAAAAAAGAAATAAGAATTACCCTCTTTCATATCCTGGAGGCATAGTGTTCTTAAACACTTCTCTTAAAACTAAATAGCACACTTAAATAGTACACTATAGCAAAATGAAAAAATGTCTTTGAGCAGTAAACAGAAAGCTGTCCTGAAAAACAAAGGAAAATTTTATTCAAATATGCACAAATACATTTACCTAAACTGAAGTGATTGTTTAGACAAAGTGTATTTATGTATTCAGGGATCTGTAGCAACATATGTGTACGTGTTTATGTGTGAGTATTTGAGTAACATGGTATGTTATGTCATTTAATATTTCTGTGGCTAGTGATATAGGCAGATCAGGTTTTGTACCGTGTCAGTAACATAGAAATATTTATAGAACATTTTTTACCATTTTAAGTTGACATTTTTCTTTGACAGGACTATAACCAAGTTCATTATGAGTTATATATATACCTGTACTGTTGACATTTTATCCTAATGGATCTATTAGTCACTAGAAAATAGTTTTCTCTTAAGTTTGAGAAATAGCTTTTTGTGCCTTTTCATCAGTTTGCATTTACCAAAGTTTTTTCATAATCATAGAATTATAGAATCATAGAACGGCTTGGGTTGGAAGGGACCTTAAAGATCATCTATTTCCAACCCCCCTGCCATTGGCAGGGATGCCACCCACTAGATCAGGTTGCCCAGGGCCAAATCCAACCAGATCTTGAAAGAAAGACACAGTGAAAGTCACAGAAAGACTGATTCATTTTACTGTTTGTCCTTTTAGTAGAGAATAAATTGCATACGGATACTTCATTTCTGTTTTTCTCCCTGTTTTGTTTTGAAAACCTCATTTTTTCTACAGAGATTGATTGCCAACAGTGTCTGTTGAAGAAGTTGTTTCATTTAATGGAAATATTCTTATGGATATGTTTTTTTTTGGTGGGGAGGAAAGGTATGAATAGAGATAAAAGTGATAATTCAGGCCTTTATAATCAGATATTCTATAAAAATGCAGTAATGAACATGCTGATAAATTTATGTAGCTTTATTTGTTAGGCAACAGCTTAAGTGATAGTCAGGCAACCTGAAGTTTATATATGGGAAACATGAAAGCTGGAGAGTAAGTGACAAAACAGTCACACCCTTTTTTTGCCCTGTAGTGTGATTTGCATTAGCAGAACTAGTCTGTGTATGTTAGCTTTGGAGTCAAACAGAATCACAGAATCATCTAGGATGAAAGAGACCTCCAAGATCACCTAGTCCAACCTCTGACCTAACACTAACAAGTCCTCCACTAAACCGTATCACTAAGTGCTACATCCAAATGTCTTTTAAAGACCTCCAGGGATGGTGACTCAACCACTTCCCTGGGCAGCCCATTCCAATGCCTAACAACCCTTTCAGTAAAGAAGTTCTTCCTAATATCCAACCTAAACCTCCCCTGGTGCAACTTTAGCCCATTCCCTCTCGTCCTATCACTGGGCACGTGGGAGAATAGACCAATCCCCACCTCGCTACAGCCTCCTTTAATGTACCTCTAGAGAGCGATAAGGTCTCCCCTGAGCCTCCTCTTCTCCAGACTGAACAATCCCAGCTCCCTCAGCCACTCCTCGTAAGACTTGTTCTCCAGACCCCTCACCAGCTTCGTTGCCCTTCTCTGGACTCGCTCGAGCACCTCCATGTCCTTCTTGTAGTGAGGGGCCCAAAACTGAACACAGTACTCGAGGTGCGGCCTCACCAGAGCCGAGTACAGGGGGACAATCACCTCCCTAGACCTGCTGGCCACACTATTTCTGATACAAGCCAGGATGCTGTTGGCCTTCTTGGCCACCTGAGCACACTGCTGGCTCATATTTAGCCAGCTATCGATGAATATCCCCAGGTCCTTCTCTGCCAGGCAGCTTTCCAGCCACTCATCTCCCAGCCTGTAGCGCTGCTTGGGGTTGTTGTGCCCCAGGTGCAGGACCCGGCACTTGGCCTTGTTGAACTTCATACAGCTGGCCTCAGCCCATCGGTCCAGCCTATCCAGATCCTCCTGCAGAGCCTTCCTGCCCTCGAGCAGATCGACACACGCACTTAGCTTGGTGTCATCTGCAAACTTACTGAGGGTGCACTCGATCCCCTCATCCAGATCATCAATAAAGATATTTAAAGAGAACTGGCCCCAGTACTGAGCCCTGGGGGACTCCACTAGTGACTGGCCTCCAACTGGATTTGACTCCAGGCCTATCTAGGTCTAGACCTATTTACTTCTAAACCTATTTACTTCTAAATAGTATCTAAATTGCGCTGCTGTAATTGCATCTTCTTATATCTTTCCTTTCCCTAAATAAACAAATGATATGTTCCATATCATAGAAGGGCACCTCACATTTAATGAGTAAAAGTTGTATTTTATATACTTACCCATACTGGATGGACTAGTTATGAGTGACTAAGGTAACTTTTTACTCTTCTGAGTGACATCAGAAAACTACTTATTTTGTTGCTAATAAAAACTTTTGCTTATAAAAAAAGGATTGAAAACTTTATGAGAGAATACTAGGATAACTGTAAAAGTACATATATCAAGATATTGGTTCTGTATTTGAATTGTGCACCTAACCTCCCCTCTCTCCTTCTTTGGCATGGCTCACATTGTGTGTCTAACACCTGCAAGAGAAATCTGCTAGAGGAATGAGTTGTGTTTCATGGTGCTTCTCTTGCTCTGTAACTGAAAAGGATTTTTTTTCAAGGAGTATGTTATTAGTGATAATATGACCTTTAAAATGCAATTTTCAGAAGCTTTTTCTATTATCTATATAGATAGTGATATATTCCTAGATAACAGCTTGCTTGAATGTTTTGGTTGCAGCTCCATAGCAATGGCAGCAATGGCATAGTGTTTGTTGTCTTTCATATCTGATGCAGCTTAAAAGTAAATAAGAAATCAGGAAAATTCAGGGCACCAATTTCAGTTTAGAAATAAATTTCTGATATATTCAGCTACTATCTAAGCTTTCTCTGAGCCCTATTAACAAAAAATCAGGTGTAGACATCACTTTTCTTCTATTATTCCAGTGATTTGTTATATAAAAATATTATAAGTAGAGTATAACAATACATTTTTTACTGAGTCATTTTCAAATGAAGTCACAAAATATTTTAAATCATTATTGTTTTATTGTAGTGCCCATGGGTCATGGGTTAGGACTGATTATTCAAAGCATTTTACTGACAATGAACAGTAACAACAAAAATATTTTCTACAAACTCAAATTTTTAGATTCTGTTATGTGTCCGTGGAATTCTTTTTCAAAGAGGATATGCTATTTTGCCTATTTAGAACTTGGAATGTAAAATAGGAAAGGATGACAAATTCGTATTTAGGCAGTTTTGATACCCCATTCACCTTTTTCAGTAACTGCAGGATGATTAGCATTGTACCAAGCCTCCTTCCAGCAAGTCACAATGTATTTTATTAATTTAAATATAGTTCTTAAGTATAGCACACCATGAAACCTCTTCCCTATTTAACCTGATCCGTTCTGTGCTTCATGGTTGCTCAAAGGAAACAACTACCTCTCTACAGTTCTCTTCCAAAATAGTTCTCTCAGACTGTTATGTAAATCTACTTTCCTACCTTGGACTGATCATCAGAGTTCTGCTTTCTGACACGTTAAGTAACACATCCTCAGCCTGTTACATGTTCGAGACAGTGAAATATAGCCTAGTATTAATCTCCTTGAATGTTACACCTGTTTCGAATATGTGTAGGTTTGCAGGAAAGCCTTTATTTTTGCATTTGCTCTTGATTTAGTAGGTCCAAGGAAAAGGAAAAGGGCAAAGGATAGATGAAGATTTCCTCCAAAGCTGCATGTCTTGCTATACAGCCCAATAAGGCAAGGTATTTGTATGAACCACAGCTGAAGATTACAAGTCATCAGGGTCTGAACCTGTAAATGACTCATGACTTTTGTTGACTGGCTTAAATAATTGTTTCTGCTATAAGCAAGAGCTACATTCTCAAGAAATTAATCACTTTGGATTTGTAATCCTCTCAAGACAAGAGAGACAAATTCTTTGTCGTGATGATGTTTTTTTGTACAGACTTCCATTCAGCTCCCAGACTGTTTCGATCTCATGCTACTGCTGTCAGTTATGCAGTCTATGTAAATTATACCATCCAGACCTAGCTGAATCATCAAGCACAGTGATATTAATTACTGACAGGCCAAACACTACAACCACAGTCCTTTACATATAGGTTTGGGAAATCCTGTTACAAAACAGAAAATATTTGCTAAGATGTATTTTTCCATGTTGTCCTGGTTCCAGTTAGGACAGAGTTAAGTAGCTCATAGTAGCTGGTAGGGTGCTATGTTTTGGATTAGGATGAGAAGAGCGCTGATAACATGCTGATGTTTTAATTGTTGCAGAGCAGTGTTTACACCAGGCCAAGGACTTTTCGGCTTCTTGCTCTGTCCTGCCAGCAAGCAGGCTGGGGGTGCAGCAGGATCTGGGAGGGGACAGACCCAGGACAGCTGACCCAAACTGGCCAAAGGGGTATTCCATACCATCTGACGTCATGCTAAACAATATATAGGGGTGGCTGGCCGGGGTGGGGGGGCCGGCTGCTCGGGAATAGGCTGGGCATCGGTCAGCGGGTGGTGAGCAATTGCATTGTGCATCACTTGTTTTCTTACACATTATTATTGTTAATACTATTATCATTATCATTATTATTATTATTATTGTTATTATTATATTCCTTATATTCCTTATATTCCTGTCTTAATAAACTGTCTTTATCTCAACTCACCGGCTTCACTTTCCCGTTTCTCTCCCCCATCCCAGAGAGGGAGGGGGGAGGGTGAGCGAACGGCTGTGTGGTGTTTAGCTGCCAGCCGGGTTAAACCACAACACATGTGAGAGAGATTCTTTAAATGGGCATCTTAAAATTGGCATCTTAAAATGGGCTAGTCCACACAAACCATTGATATGAAAAAAACCTTGCCTACTGCATCTCAATCATATGGCTTTCTTCTGTGGATTTAAGATCATGTCCTGGTTTTGGCTAGGATAGAGTTAATTTTCCTCCTAGTAGCTGGTAGGGTGCTGTGTTTTGGATTTAGGATGAGAAGGATGTTGATAACACACCAATGCTTTAATTGTTGCAGAGCAGTGCTTATACTAAGCCAAGGACTTTTCAGCTTCTCACACTGTCCTGCCAGCAGACAGGCTAGGGGTGCAGCAGGATCTGGGAGGGGACAGATCCAGGACAGCTGACCCAAACTGGCCAAAGGGGTATTCCATACTATCTGACGTCATGCTGAACAATATATAGGGGTGGCTAGCTGGGTGGGGGGGGTGGGGGGTGGCTACTCGGGGGTAGGCTGGGCATCGGTCAGCAGGTGGTGAGCAATTGCATTGTGTATCACTTGTTTGTACACATTATTATTAGTAGTACTGTTATTAGTATTATTTTCCTTTCTTTCCTGTCCTAATAAACAGTCTTTATCTCAACCCACAGGTTTTCATTTCTTTCTAATTCTTTCCCCCTATCCCACAGAGGGAGGGGGGAGGGTGAGCGAACGGCTCTGTGGTGCTTAGCTGCCAGCTGGGTTAAACCATAACAGATCAGAAGAAGAAATTATTTTGAAATAGACTGTGCATGTCTCCCTCATAAATCTTTCTTTTAGGCTAGAAAGCTAGCTTGGAAAAATTATATAGACAATATCAAAAGGAATATAAAAACTTGAACTTTTTTCCAAGCTTGCTCCAACATTGACTGTAACCACTGTTGTAAGATTCCAAAAGGTTGATGTATGTATGGAGAGAATATGGAAACAGACCTATTTGCTGGCCCAGCTGGACATAATTTCAGAGCTCAAGAATAATAATTTAAAAAGAATAATCAATATCTGAATATATTGCTATATCATTTTGTCATAAGTAGTGAACAAATACTTGGGGCATCATTCTTTGGGAAGAATACAAAGCCAAAAGAATACATAATTGAGTTTGAGAACAAATATACGATCTTCTCCAAAAATAAAACAAATCTTCCTGTTTCACAAAAACTTTGGTTTGTGCTTAGTAGAATAACATTTCTTGTTACTAGCTGTGAAATGGTAGAGACCCTTCATGATTTGTCCAGACATTCAGGATGGGTGGGTATGATGTTCCAAAAGAAAATATACTTTCTTAGAAGTTGCAGACTTGGGTTCTAATAATAGAGAACATATGTTCTCCATATCTCTAAGACGCACATTTTTCACGTTGAACTTGGAGTTCTTGATTTCTGCTCGAGTAAACTAGTTGCAGGTATAAAGTTTTGTTAAGTAAGGAGTAGTAGCATCATTCTCCCAGGCCATCTAAAAAGGGGTGTGGGGGGTTGTATGTTTGTTAGCAGGATAAATTTCTTTAATAAGAACAACTCCCTATTTGAAGAGATTACTTTGTACTGTAAATTATGAAGATTTTTAAAAAGTAACTGGTAATCATTCCTAAGAATCTAGCTTTTCTTTTTTAATGGTAGCTTCTGTTATGTTTGTGGTAACATTAAAACTTCTTTTTTTTTTAATGAATCTATTTGAAAGGCAAATCTCCTCCTCCCCATTCTCTGTACTTCATCAGTTTAACTCTGCCAAGGTAACATCATTAAAAAGCAGGTATTTTATATGCACTAAAATCATATCTGAAAAATGAAAGCTTTCTTTAAAATTAGCTTAAATATAATTTTTAATGTGAACATTTTATTCATTTCAGCTAAATAGTATTGGATTAGGATAAGTTTATTCTGAAATAAGGGCCCATATACAAATTCATTAGTTCTCCTTTTTGTGTAATATCATCCCTATTACTATTTTTCTTAGTTTGAACACATCTTATCATCATTCATTCATAACCTCACATTGGTGAGATGGCCAGTCTGAAAAATTATTCCTGTTAATCTTTTTCACTGCGCATGAACTCTTTGTAAACATAGAAAATGAAGTAAATTTTATTGTTTTCTTTGTTTCAAATTAGGTTCATGCACTGTTAGTTCGAGAAGTCGATGTAGAAAAGGTGTCAACTTTTGGGAACCCCTATGTAGATGCAATAAGAAGTTTATGGAATGACCCTGGAATCCAGGAATGTTATGACAGACGACGGGAATATCAGTTATCAGATTCAACTAAGTAGTAAGTATATAGTGGCTACAACTCTTATTTTCTGTTTTTTCTAACAAAGCAATTCTTTTTATTATATTTTTTGTATACATATCTGTATGGTGTTTTTGTGTGTGTGCATGCATATGAGGCAGAAACATACTCTTAATAACTTGAACGTAAAGGCTACTTTAAGGATGGTAGTGTATCTAGTAGGAGTGTGTTTGTTTCCCAAAACATAAGCCTATGATCATTTGAAATCTTACAGTAAGTTTATTACTAGGGAGAGTTAATTGCTGTTAATTGCTGATGTTTTTTCTTGTTCTTTTGTTAGTTCTGTTCAAGCCCTTACTCTCCTCTGACATAAACTCACAGATGCAAGCTGGGCAAAAGTACTTTCATGGAGTATAATGACAGCAGTGAACACTGGGAAGTGTAACCAAGGGAAGCCCTCCATGCAATTCATACAAATTATAATGCCATAGAACTTCTGTTTTATATTTTATTTTCTTCCCCTTTCCTTTCTTTCCCTTTTCTTTTGCAGTCCTGGTGATGAGGTAAATAGTACCAAGCAAGTATTCTTGTGTCTTGTACGATTACATCTTCTATACAAAAAAGGACTAATCTTGAAAGAACATGGCTAAGAAGGCAAACATATAACTGAAAACAGATTTCAATTTGTAAAGTGTTTTTTTTTAAAGCATTTTAAGTTAAATCCTATTTGTTATAGATCAACTATACATGCGACTAAACCTGGTCTTGAATGCTATGTATCTACTCTCTTGTGGCCAAATTCTGATAAAATAGCAATGTGGAATTTAACATTGGACCCTGAGGGCTGCCTAAAGATTGGCTCCAAGAAATTCAGTTGCCCTGAGGAATGTAGTATATAGATCTGTTGAAATTTTTTGTCTGTTGCTGGGGGGGGAGGGGAGAGAAAAATGATGGAAGGAGAGGATGACCTTTTGGTGTTGCCCATTATTTTAAGTTACCTAATTTGGTTATTAGAACTATGGCAAAAGCTTCCACGGTCTCCACTGAAACTTTTATATTAGCTATGAAAATTAATGATTATATCATTCCAGACTCCATTTGTCAGGTTGGCATGAATGGAAGTCTCTCACTGAGGAAAGTGCAGAAGACATTGAAAAACACCATGAAGGTTCCATTTAAAGTCATTGGAACTTGGCCTTACTCACAACAGAGCTCTGGGGTGAGATTTATCTGCACAGTAGTCTGAGGATCCTTATCTAGCAGAACCCTATATACGTGAGTGAATCAAGACAAACTTAAAATTTTGCTGATGCAATTTAGGCAGCTAGAAAGCTACTGGTACATGAATTAGGTCTGCTCGTATTTGCTCTGATACTCTATTATCACAAAGCATTCTGATTTATAAACACCACATACAGGATTCATGTTTTCCCATGCAATCTGCTGTCCCGTAGAGCTAGTTGCCTTCCCAATATATCACTTTTATTATTTGCATGTGCATATTTCATTGCAGTGGTGCAAAGTACAGTAAAAACTCTCTTGTATTGCATGGGTTCTCAGTGTCCCCAAATATACAATATTGTATTTTCAGTGGTAAGAAAGCTAATAATCATAGGACGTTCCATATAAGTGACAGATAATCTTTAGGGTACATAAGCAGTGAAAGAAAATTTTAAGAGACTAATTAGGCTGACAATATACTTTCAGATTGTGTTCATTTTGAAATGAACAGCAAATGTAAGTAGAAGTTGAAACAGAATTTTTCTTATACTTTGAATTTCTTATATTTGTAGGTCCTAATTTTATTTCAGTTTTGAAAACAGTATCACATCTATTGTGGAATCAATCCATATATTTTAATGGTTGCCTTAGAGGACTAGAATTAGTAAGTCTCTAAAGTAGGAAATAAGCATCTAATGCTAATTATCAGAGTCCAGTACTCTCTGACTAGGTTATTTTAGATATTCCATGCATGGAGGGTGTAATGTTTAATATCAAATTTACTTATTTGAAGATAGTTGCTGTTACATGGGATTTCTGATTTAGCAGAGTGATATAAAGTATACTGAAATCACAATACAAATGTAAGTTACACTTAGCAAAATATAACGATTGCAATACACAGTTCAATCACATTAACAACACAATAGCATACAGTGCTGCCACTCCATAATATTACTGTATTGCCTGTTGAATGGTGAATTTCTTTAAATCCCTGGTTTCATAGAATCATGGAATCACTTGGAAAAGACCTCTAAGATAATCTAGTCCAAATATCCCCCTACCACCAATATTGCCCACTAAACTATGTCCCTAAGTACCACATCTACCCTTTCCTCCTTTGCCTCAGTCTTCACTGACAGTCAGGATTCCCAAGTCTTTTGTTTCCCTGAACCCATAGATGGAGGCTGTGGGAGCAAAGTCCCACCCACTGTAAGTGAAGAGCAGGTTCGAGACCACCTGATGAAACTAAACAAATACAAGTCTATGGGGCCTGATGACCTGTATCCCAGGGTCCTGAGGGAACTGGCTGATATAGTTGCAAAGACTCTCTCCATCATATTAGAAAAGTCCTGGCGGTCAGGCGAAGTCCCTGGTGACTGGAAAAAGGGAAACGTCACTCCCATTTTTAAAAAGGGTAGAAAGGAGGACCCAGGGAACTACAGACTGGTGAGCCTCAACCTCTGTGCCTAGGAAGATCATCGAAAAGATCCTCCTGGAAGCAATGTCAAGGCACATGCAAGGCAAAGAGGTGAACCGAGACAGCAAGCATGGCTTCACCAAGGGTAAATAGTGCCTGACCAATCTGGTGGCCTTCCATGATGGAGTGACTGCATCAGTTGACAAAGGAAGACCGACCAATGTAATCTACCTGTACTTCTGCAAGGCCTCTAACACTGTTCCACATGACATCCTGATCTCCAGGTTGGAGAGATATGGATTTGATGGGTGGACCATTCAGTGAATAAAGAGTTGGCTTGAAGGTCGCACCCAGAGAGTGGTGGTCAATGGCTCTATGTCCAAGTGGAAGCTGGTGACGAGTGGTGTACCTCAGGGATCATTCTTGGGACCAGTACTGTTTAATATCTTTATCCATGATGTAGACAGTGGGATCGAGTGCACCCTCAGCAAGTTTGCAGATGACACCAAGCTGAGTGGTGGAGTTGATACGATAGAAGGAAGGGATGCCATTCAAAGGGACCTGGACAAGCTTGAGAAGTGGACCCACATGAACCTAATGAGATTCAACAAGTCAAAGTGCAAGGTGCTGCACCTGGGTTGGGGCAATCCCAGACATGAGTACAGACTGGGAGAAGAACTCACTGAGAGCAGCCCTGCAGAGAAGGACCTGGGGGTTCTGGTGCACAAAAAGCTCGACATGAGCCAGCAGTGTGCACTTGTAGCCCGGAAGGCCAACTGCATCCCGGGCTGCATCAAAAGAGGAGTGGCCAGCAGGTCAAGGGAGGTGATTGTCCCCCTCTACTCTGCCCTTGTGAAGACCCACTTGGAGTACTGCGTCCAGGTCTGGAGCCCCCAGCACAAGAAGGATATCAATCTGTTAGAACGGGTCCAGAGGAGGGCCACAAAGATGATCAAGGGGCTGGAGCACCTCTCCTATGAAGAAAGTCTGAGAGAGCTGGGTCTGTTCAGCTGACAGAAGAGAAGGCTTCGGGGTGACCTCATTGCAGCCTTTCAGTACTTAAAGGGGGCATATAAAAGATGGAGAGCAACTCTTTGCTCAATCAGATAATGACAGGACAAAGGGGAATGGTTTTAAACTAAAAGAGGGGAGATTTTGATTAGAGCTTAGGAGGAAATTCTTCACTCAGAGGGTGGTAAGGCACTGAAACAGGTTGCCCAGAGAGGTTGTGGATGCCCCATCCCTGGAGGTGTTCAAGACCAGGTTGAACGAGGCCCTGGGCAACCTGCTCCAGTGGGTGGCATCCCTGCCCATTGTAGGGGGGGGTTGAAACTAGATGATCTTTAAGGTCCCTTCCGTCCCAAGCTGTTCTATGATTCTACGATTCCTTAAACACCTCCAAGGACAGTGACTCCAACATTTCCCTAGGCAACCTGTTCTAAGGAACAGGTTTCATATGGAAAAAAAAAAAGTAAATTTCCAACCCTTTTGCTTTAAAGAAGCCTTGAGTATAATTCACTGCAATAATAGTTATAAACTACGATAAAACAAATAAATGAATTTCTAAATTTTCTGTTACAATAGCAGCTATAATAATGATATTTGAAAATTATGCGGGGGGTTAGTATGTATTTAAATAATAATGGCATTCCCGTTATCTTTTCCTTTGTATGTAAATAATCAGTTTTCTTTATTTACACATTCCATACTCCCTTTCAACATTTTGAAAAAGTCTGTCAACCCAACAAGTAAATTATTTTAAAAAGAAAATCAAACCATCACTCCATCCCTCCTAATGGAAAATTTCTTGGTTTTATGTATGCAGTTCTATAGACATAAAGGTGCGCTGTTATGCAGTTAATACAAACATGATTATAATGATATTGAGCATGTTTGTTAATTTGTTCCAACTGTTTTTTGAGGGGGAAGATTGCATATGACAAAAGAGTTGACGATCCATTTCTGTAATATAGCAAAATTTTCAGATGTGGTAGAGAACAGTGGATACAGTAGAGCAGAAAGACTCTGATGTCAATCCTAATGATACATATGCTCACACAAGGATTTTTTTTGTTGTTGTTATTTTTTATCAGAGGGGACGTGAGTTTTAAAGAGAGACTTAAGCAGATTGTAGTGGTTTTAGAGTGTCTTGAAAGTGTAAGAGAATATCAGGACTCCAAGTGCATAATAACACAAGTACAATTTAAAACAGGTCAGACAGAAGCTTTATTAATTATGTTCATAGTGAGAAAACACTCAAGCAGCATTTCCCCCTCTGCGCCCCTGTCCTCTGCCAAGTGATTGCAGAGATCTCTGGTGGTTTTACTCAGGTAGACAGCCGAACTCCACCTCAGCCGCTCTCTCACTCCCCCTCCTCAAAGGGAAAAGGGGAGAAAATACGATGCAAAGGGCTCAAGGGTTGAGATAAGGATGGGGAGATCGCTCAGCAATTATCGTGATGGGCAAAACAGACTCAGAGTAGGGAGACAGTAAGATTTATTGCCTATTACTAACAAGCTAGAGAAGCGAGAAACAAAGAAAACACCTTCCCATCATCCACCTTCTTCTACCTCCTCCCCCCTGAGCGGCGCAGGGTAACGGGGGAATGGGGGTTGCGGTCAATCTGTAGCACTTCGTCTCCGCTTCTCCTTCTCGGTCACTCTCTCTTGTTGTGGTTTAAACCGGCTGGCAGCTAAACACCACACAGCCGTTCGCTCACCCTCCCCCCTCCCTCTCTGGGACGGGGGAGAGAAACGGGAAAGTGAAGCCTGTGAGTTGAGATAAAGACAGTTTATTAAGACAGGAATATAATAATAACAACAATAATAATAGTGATAATGATAATAGTATTAATAATAATAATGTGTAAGAAACAAGTGATGCACAATGCAATTGCTCACCACCCGCTGACCGATGCCCAGCCTATCCCCGAGCAGCCGGCCCCCCACCCCGGCTAGCCACCCCTATATATTGTTTAGCATGACGTCAGATGGTATGGAATACCCCTTTGGCCAGTTTGGGTCAGCTGTCCTGGGTCTGTCCCCTCCCAGCTCCTGCTGCACCCCTAGCCTGCTCGCTGGCAGGACAGAGCGAGAAGCCGAAAAGTCCTTGGCCTGGTGTAAACACTGCTCTGCAACAATTAAAACATCAGCATGTTATCAGCGCTCTTCTCATCCTAATCCAAAACATAGCACCCTACCAGCTACTATGAGGAAAAATTAACTCTGTCCTAACTGGAACCAGGACAGATATCCACCCCTTATTCCATACCATTTATGTCATGCTCAGGTTACGCTCTTTCCAATACAGTCTAATTAATCACCATTTTCATCTATGATATATAGCAATCATGGTAGTGATGACATACAGTATTATATAATAATTAACATACTACAATTCAACTCATGGGCTATTCTCACCCAGTATTAAATCCCCTTGAGGTACACACCGGACCTCCCCATTCTTTTGCATTACCCACCAAGTGCATCCAGGTCCCTGAGCAAAAGCAATTCCACGAATGGGTTTGCCTTTTCCTGAGGCAGGAGTAGCCCAGACTGTTTTACCCAGCATGTTTCTTACGTGCACTACAGGAACTTTATCCCCTTCTACAGTGCGTAACAGGTTTGATTGGGCAGGTCCAGCTCGGTTGGCAGATCCCCTAGTATTGACTAACCAGGTGGCCTTTGCCAAATATGTATCCCAATTTTTGAACATCCCAGCACCCATTGCTTTCATTATAGTCTTCAACAGTCCATTGTATCGTTCAACTTTCCCAGAGGCTGGTGCATGATAGGGGATGTGATACACCCACTCAATACCATGTTCTTTGGCCCAAGTGTCTATGAGGTTGTTTTGGAAATGAGTCCCGTTGTCTGACTCAATTCTTTCTGGGGTGCCATGTCGCCATAGGACTTGCTTTTCAAGGCCCAGGATAGTGTTCCGGGCGGTGGCATGGGGCACAGGATATGTTTCCAGCCATCCGGTGGTTGCTTCCACCATTGTAAGTACGTGGCGCTTGCCGTTGCGGGTTTGAGGGAGTGTGATGTAATCAATCTGCCAGGCCTCTCCATATTTATATTTCAGCCATCGTCCTCCATACCAAAGACGCTTTGACCGTTTGGCTTGCTTGATTGCAGCACATGTTTCACAATCATGAATAACCTGTGCTATAGTGTCCATGGTCAGGTCCACCCCTCGATCACGAGCCCATCTGTATGTTGCATCTCTACCTTGATGGCCTGAGGTGTCATGGGCCCATCGGGCTATAAATAATTCACCTTTATGTTGCCAGTCCAGGTCCAACTGAGCCACTTCAATCTTAGCAGCCTGATCCATCTGCTGGTTGTTTTGATGTTCTTCAGTAGCCCGATTCTTGGGCACATGAGCATCTAAATGGCGTACCTTTACAACCAGGTTCTCTACCTGGGCAGCAATATCTTGCCACAATGCAGCAGCCCAGATGGCTTTGCCCCTGCGCTGCCAGTTGTTCTGCTTCCATTGCTGTAACCACCCCCACAGGGCATTTGCTACCATCCATGAATCAGTATAGAGAGAGAGAACTGGCCACTTTTCTCGTTCAGCAATATCTAAAGCCAGCTGAGTGGCTTTCACTTCTGCAAACTGACTCGATTCACCTTCTCCCTCAGCAGCTTCTGCAACTCGTCGTGTAGGACTCCATACAGCAGCTTTCCATCTCCGATGCTTTCCCACAATACGACAGGACCCATCAGAGAACAAGGCATATTTCTTCTCATTTTCCGGTAGCTTGTTGTACAGTGGGGCTTCTTCAGCACGGACCACCTCCTCCTCTGATGATATCCCAAAGTATTTGCCTTCTGGCCAGTCCATAATAACTTCCAAGATTCCTGGGTGTCTGGGGTTTCCTATTCGAGCCCGCTGAGTAATCAGTGCAACCCACTTGCTCCATGTATCATCAGTTGCATGATGTGTAGAGGGGACCCTTCCTTTGAACATCCAGCCTAGTACCGGCAGTCGGGGTGCCAGGAGGAGCTGCGCTTCAGTACCGACCACTTCCGAAGCAGATCGAACTCCTTCATATGCTGCCAATATCTCCTTTTCAGTTGGAGTATAGCGGGCCTCAGATCCTCTGTATCCCCGACTCCAAAACCCCAGGGGTCGACCTCGAGTTTCCCCAGTTTCTTTCCGCCAGAGGCTCCAGGTGGGACCATTCTCCCCGGCTGCGGTGTAGAGCACATTCTTTACATCTGGTCCTGTTCGGACTGGCCCAAGGGCTACTGCATGAACTATTTCCTGCTTAATTTGTTCAAAGGCTTGTCGTTGCTCAGGGCCCCATTCAAAAGCATTCTTCTTACGGGTTACTTGGTAGAGCGGGTTTACAATCAGACTGTAATTTGGAATATGCATTCTCCAAAACCCCACGACACCTAGGAAAGTTTGAGTTTCTTTTTTGCTAGTTGGTGGAGACATAGCTGTTATTTTGTTGATCACATCCATTGGGATTTGACGACGTCCATCTTGCCATTTTATTCCTAAAAACTGGATCTCTCATGCAGGTCCTTTGACTTTATTTTGTTTTATGGCAAAACCGGCCTTCAGAAGGATTTGGACTATTTTCTTCCCTTTCTCGAAAACTTCTTCTGCAGTGTCACCCCACACAATGATGTCATTGATGTACTGCAGGTGTTCAGGAGCTTCCCCCTGTTCCAGCGCAGACTGGATCAGTACATGGCAAATGGTAGGGCTGTGTTTCCACCCCTGGGGCAACTGATTCCAGGTGTATTGGACTCCCCTCCAAGTTAAAGCAAACTGTGGCCTGCACTCTGCTGCTAGAGGGATGGAGAAAAATGCCTTGGCAATATCAGTTGTGGCATACCACTTGGCTGCCTTTGATTCCAGTTCATACTGGAGTTCTAGCATGTCCGGCACTGCAGCACTCAGTGGTGGCGTGACTTCGTTCAGGCCACGATAGTCCACTGTTAGTCTCCACTCACCATTAGACTTTCGCACTGGCCATATGGGACTATTGAAAGGTGAATGAGTCTTGCTGATCACTCCTTGGCTCTCCAGTTGACGAATTAGCTTATGGATGGGAATCAGGGAGTCTCGGTTGGTGCGATATTGCCGCCGGTGCACAGTTGTGGTAGCGATCGGCACTTGCTGTTCTTCAACCCTCAGCAACCCCACAACAGAAGGGTCCTGTGAGAGACCAGGCAAGGTAGACAACTGTTTAATGTCCTCTGTCTCTAAGGCAGCTATGCCAAAAGCCCAGCGGAACCCTTTTGGGTCCTTGAAATATCCTCTTCTAAGATAGTCTATGCCAAGGATGCACGGAGCATCCGGGCCAGTCACAATACGGTGCTTTTGCCACTCATTACCGGTTAGACTCACTTCAGCCTCCAATACAGTTAACTGCTGGGATCCCCCCGTCACACCATAAATACAGATGGGCTCTGGCTCTTTATAGCTTGATGGCATTAGAGTACATTGTGCACCGGTGTCTACTAAAGCCTTATCACAGTATCACAGTATCACAGATTTCTAGGTTGGAAGAGACCTCAAGATCATCGAGTCCAACCTCCGACCTAACACTATGTACTCCACTAAACCATATCGCTAAGCTCTACATCTAAACGTCTTTTAAAGACCTCCAGGGATGGTGACTCCACCACCTCCCTGGGCAGCCCATTCCAGTGCTTAATAACCCTTTCGGTAAAGAAGTACTTCCTAACATCCAACCTAAAACTCCCCTGTCGCAACTTTCGCCCATTCCCCCTCGTACTGTCACCAGGCACGTGGGAGAACAGACCAACCCCCACCTCTCTACAGCCTCCTTTAAGGTAACTGTAGAGAGCGATAAGGTCGCCCCTGAGCCTCCTCTTCTCCAGGCTGAACAAGCCCAGCTCCCTCAGCCGCTCCTCGTAAGACTTGTTCTCCAGACCGCTCACCAGCTTGGTCGCCCTTCTCTGGACTCTCTTGAGCACGTCCATGTCCTTCCTGTAGCGAGGGGCCCAAAACTGAACACAGTACTCAAGGTGCAGCCTCACCAGAGCTGAGTACAGGGGCACAATCACTTCCCTAGACCTGCTGGCCACAGTGCTTCTTATACAGTCCAGGATGCTGTTCGCCTTCTTGGCCACCTGAGCACACTGCTGGCTCATATTCAGCCAACTATCAACCAATACTCCCAGGTCCTTCTCGGCCAGGCAGCTTTCCAGCCACTCATCTCCCAGCCTGTAGCTCTGCATGGGGTTGTTGCGCCCCAGGTGCAGGACCCGGCACTTGGCCTTGTTGAACTTCATACAGTTGACCTCAGCCCATCGCTCCAGCCTATCCAGATCCTCCTGCAGAGCCTTCCTACCCTCGAGCAGATCGACACACGCACTTAGCTTGGTGTCATCTGCAAACTTACTGAGGGTGCACTGGACGCCCTCATCCAGATCATCGATAAAGATATTAAAGAGGACCGGCCCCAGTACCGAGCCCTGGGGGACTCCACTAGTGACCAGCCTCCAACCAGATTTGACTCCATTCACCACTTATACTTCTGTGGGTCTGACGTGCCAGGCCATCGAATCCACACAGTCCAATAAACTCGATTGTCCCTTTCCTCCCCCTGGCTGGAGGCAGGGCCCCTCTAGTCCTGGTCAGAATCTTCGTTTCTGTGTCTAAAGGACTGCCTGCTGGAAGTTGGAGCAGCAAACTTTTCAGAGAATTCCTTTTTCCCACTTGTTTTCCTTTGCAATTCACGTACCCGTGCCTCTAGGGTCGCAGTAGATTTTCCATCCCATTTTCTCATGTCCTCTCCATGGTCACGTAGGTAAAACCACAGGGTGGCGCGGTGTGTGTGCCCACCATATTGTCTTCCTTGTATAGATGAACGTTTACCCCTAATAGCTGAGACACTGGTTTGTACAGGTGGGGAGGAAAATAATCTTTCTTCACGTTGGTGGATCTTTTCAGAAAGTTTCTCCAAAGTATTCTCTTTTAGTTGGTGGACACTGGTTCGTTCAGGTGGAGGGGAAGATAAATTCTCTTTAAGTTGGTGGACCTCTTCAGAGAGTTTCTCCACAGCCGAGACACAGGCCTGTAGGGAAGAGGAGAGATTTCCTTCGTACTGCCGGAGTATTTTAGTCACTTCATCCACTGTGGGATTCTCCTCCTCTTTCCAGGTTAGTATTGCCAATGAGCTGGCATATGATGATGGTGCACTCTGTACAAACTTCCGCCACATAGGTGGTGTACACCGGGCTTCATCTGGATCTGTGGATGTTTGTGCATCGTCTAGGTCCTTATATATTACTTCCCGTACGGCCAATTCCCTCAGGTACTGAATTCCCTTCTCCATGGTGGTCCATTTGCCTGGTAGACATACAAGTTCTTCCTTGAAGGGATACCTTTCCTGCACAGCTGACAGGAGACGCCTCCAGAGGCTGCGAGATCGTGTTTCATCTCCAATTGCTTTGTCAATACATGCGTCCCTAGCAAGGGATCCCAGCCGCCTGGCTTCCTTGCCCTCTAATTCCACACAATTGGCTCCGGTGTCCCAGCACCGGAGCAGCCAGGTGACAAGCTGCTCACCTATACAGCGACCAAAATCTTTTCGCACATCTCGTAGCTCACGCTGGTATAGAGTCCGGGTAGTTACTGTTGATTTTTTGACATCCTCTTCTTCATCCTCCTGCACCTTTGATGGCCCAGCCTCGTCTTCACTATGCCCAGACTTAGCAGAAGACCGTCTGCGTTCTAAACGACCTGAGTCTCTATACCATTTTTTCACCTTGTCTACAGGGGCAACTTGCACTGCTACAGCTCGTTTCTCTGACCCAGCCACAGGGTCTGCCACAGGGGTTGGAATACCCTCTGTGGGGTCAACTTGCACTGCTACAGCTCGTTTCTCTGACCCAGCCACAGGAGTGGGAGCAGCTGCAGGAGCTGGAGCTGCTGCAGGGGCTGGAGTGGCTGCGGGAGCTGGAGCTGGAGCAGCTGCAGGACCTATAGCGGATGCAGGAGCTGGAACTGGAGCGGCTGCAGGACCTGGAGCGGTTGCAGGAGCTGGAGCTGGAACAGCTGCAGTAGCTGGAGCGGCTGCAGGAGCTGGAACTGGAGCGGCTGCAGGATCTGGAGCGGCTGCAGGAGCTGGAACTGGAGCGGCTGCAGGAGCTGGAGCTGGAGCGGCTGCAGGATCTGGAGCGGCTGCAGGAGCTGGAGCTGGAGCGGCTGCAGGAGCTGGAGCGGCTGCAGGAGCTGGAGCTGGAGCGGCTGCAGGAGCTGGAGCGGCTGCAGGAGCTGGAACTGGAACGGCTGCAGGAGCTGGAGCGGCTGCAGGAGCTGGAGCTGGAGCGGCTGCAGGGGCTGGAGCTAGGTTGATAGTAGCATCAATTGCAGCTCGATAGGCACAAGCCAGACCCCAGCACGCTACAGTGATTTGTGTCACTTTGGAACTGCCAGAGTCATGACACCTTTTTTTCAAGCATTCTGCCAGCTTTTTAGGATTTTGCAGTTGTTCAGGGGTGAATGTCCAAAACACTGGAGGTGACCACTGCTCTAGAAACCTGCCCATATCCTCCCACACTCCCTGCCACTCGCAACTATCCCGCCTCAAGACAGATCTCCGGATGAGATTCCTAAGTAGTTGTTTAACCCTCCACAAAATCTGAAGCGCATTCAGGAGACATAACAACAAGAGCAGGCTGGTCTGAGTATCCCAAGGATATTCAACATCTCGGAGAACCACCGTAACTAGCTCGGGGGATAAGAGGGTGGTGAAGGAGAAAGGGAGAGTGAACAGGTAGGGAAACATGTCTTCCCCTGTCCCCTTCACAGATTGGCTCCCTAACAAAAACAGGCAATAGGTGTAATTGCTAATAGTTTCCAAGATATGGTTTCCAAAGTATAGAGTCGACGTCAGTGCTGAGTACAAATACCAGGTTAGAGTCGTGACCAGATATTTCATCATTTCATAAGCCATTGTTACACCGCACAGTACCATAACAATCTTAAACCAGGGCCCAGAAAGGATAAACAGCGCGACAGGGAGCACATACAGAAAGTAACGTGCTATAAAACTCAGTTTGGAAAACAGGCACAGCAGACTTGAGATCAAGGCAATCAACATTGTGACTAGCAACTATTAAGCAGGTCCAATACTTATACCAATTTTAGTTTAACACCCTCTGGTCAAATCTGTCGATATCTCAACCCTTCGAGCCCCACGTTGGGCTCCAAAAGGACTGTTGTGGTTTAACCGGGCTGGCAGCTAAGCACCACGGAGTCATTCGCTCACCCTTTCCCCCTCCCTCTCTGGGATGGGGGAGAGAAACGGGAAAGTGAAGCCTGTGAGTTGAGATAAAGACAGTTTATTAAGACAGGAATATAATAATAACAATAATAATAATAATAGTGATAATGATAATAGTATTAATAATAATAATGTGTAAGAAACAAGTGATGCACAGTGCAATTGCTCACCACCCGCTGACCGATGTCCAGCCTATCCCCGAGCAGCCGGCCCCCCACCCCGGCTAGCCACCCCTATATATTGTTTAGCATGACGTCAGATGGTATGGAATACCCCTTTGGCCAGTTTGGGTCAGCTGTCCTGGGTCTGTCCCCTCCCAGCTCCTGCTGCACCCCTAGCCTGCTCGCTGGCAGGACAGAGCGAGAAGCTGAAAAGTCCTTGGCCTGGTGTAAACACTGCTCTGCAACAATTAAAACATCAGCATGTTATCAGCGCTCTTCTCATCCTAATCCAAAACATAGCACCCTACCAGCTACTATGAGGAAAAATTAACTCTGTCCTAACTGGAACCAGGACATCTCTCTTCCCCTCCTCCGTGTGGGGTCCCTCCCATGGGATGCAGTCCTTCCCGAACTGATCCTGTGTGGGCTTCCCACAGGCAGCAGCTCTTGAAGAACTGCTCCAAATATGGGTCTGTACCATGGGGTCCATCTGTCAGGAGCCAACTGCTCCAGCCTGGGTCCCCCACGGGCAGCAGCTTCTGCCAGGTCACCTGCTCCTGCGTGGTCTCCTCTCCACGGGCTACAGGTCCGGCCCAGAATCTGCTCTGGGGTGGTCCTCCACAGGCCGCAGCCTCTGTCGGTGCAGGTCCACCTGCTCCACCGTGGTCTCCTCCACGGGCTGCAGGATGGAAACCTGCTCCACTGTGGTACTCCATGGGCTGCAGGGGGACAGCCTGCTTCACCATGGTCCTTACCACAGGCCACAGGGGAACATCAGCTCTGGAACCTGGAGCACCTCTCCCCCTCCTTCTTCACTGACTTCTTCACTTGCGCCTGCAAGGCTGTTTCTCCCTCCTCTCTCTCTCCCATCTGCTGTTCCCCAGCAGATTTTTTTTTTTCCCTTGTCTTAAATATGCTCTCACCGAGGTGCAAAGAATATCGCATATTGCCCCGGCTCTGGCCAGTGGCGGGGCCCTTATCTGACATGGGGCAGCTTCTGGACTCTTCTCACAGAAGCCACCCCTATGGCCCCCCTGCTACCAAAACCTTGCCACGTAAACCCACTACAAGATCCCACTTATATACTGTTTCAAATAAATGAAAGAGGTGGGGAAAATCATTCTAATGTTAACAAAGTCAGGTGTGCATTCTTGGATGGGATAAATCCAGAAAATCATTTATGTGTTAGGCCAAGTATACATACCTGGTAGATATGGACTCCTTAAGTAGCTTCTTAACTATCACAACTGAAAATATGGAGAGGTGGCTCTTGATGTAGCCTGTAGGAGTAGCATGCCCAGTATTATCTTAAGTCAGAAGTTGGGGTTGAAAACAATCAGACTTAGCTTTTCGTTGAAAGGAATGTTCTTTTTGTTAGAATAAACTTCTTAACTAGATCTCACAAATCTTAAATATTAAAAATTTTACCACCACAAAAGGAATTTTGTGTTGCTCACGGAGGCAAAGCTTTCAGTCTGATTTTCAGCAACTGTTGTGGTTTAACCCAGCCGGCAGCCAAGCACCACACAGCTGTTCGCTCACCCTCCCCTCTCACTTTCTGGGATGGGGGAGAGAATCAGAAAAAAATGAAAGCCTGTGGGTTGAGATAAAGACTGTTTATTAGGACAGAAATGAAAGGAAAATAATAATAATAATGATAATAGTACTACTACTAATAATATGTACAAAGCAAGAGATGCACAATGGAGTTGCTCACCACCCGCTGACCGATGCCCAGCCTATCCCCGAGCAGCCCGTTCCCCCACCCCAGCCAGCCCCATATTAATTGTTCAGCATGATGTCATATGGTATGGAATACCAATTTGGCCAGTTTGGGTCAGCTGTCCTGGGCCTGTCCCCTCCCAGATCCTGATGCACACCCAGCCTGCTCAATGGCAGGACAGAGTGGGAAGCTGAAAAGTCCTTGGCTTAGTGTAAGCACTGCTCTGCAACAATTAAAACATCAGCATGTTATCAACATTATTCTCATCCTAAATCTAAAACACAGCACCGTACCAGCTACTAGGAGGAAAATTACCTCTATCCTAGCCGAAACCAGGACATCAGGAAATTTTAATATTTGGACAATGAGGAGGGAGCATGTATAATTTTTTTAAAAAAAGTAGTCATTGGAATAATACATCTATCTAATATTTATCATAATAAGAAACATTTTGGGAGAACATTAAGGCCAAAGATATTTCAGAAATATGTCAAAGAACTAAGATAGTAATAGTACAAATTTATGGCCAAAAATACTGTATTTTTAAAGAGCAAGATTTTAAAGAACAGTTTTATACATATTTTTTTTTTCAAAAAACAAAAACAAAACCAAAACAAAACCAAACACTACACTCTATTTTGGTTCCCCAAACAGTAGACAGTGCTTGCGATTAAATGACACTTTAAGAATAGCAAATATCTTTATTTTTTTTAAAACACTGCAAGTTTAAAAATGTCTCTCATAACCCCCACAAATATAATGGCCAAATAAGGATTTTCTTCAGTATGGTAAATGAGGAATCCAGAAATAGACTTCAGCTTAGACAATCTTTTGAGAGAAATAATAAACAACGGCTTTACAGTAAGATTGATCTGGCTGAATTCTCTTGTATTTTTGACACTGTCTTCAACATTAACTTTGCCCAAATAATTCCTCTGTTCCTTTCTTTCCTGCAGCATGGCTACTGTGAAAAAGATTGAGTGAAAGTTACAGTAATAAACATTTAACTAGTTAGATAATGACCCTCAATAGATTACTGATTACATGGAAATGTTTGCTTTGATTGATACAACTCAAAATATTACGGGTAAATAAAAGCCAAAAAAAAGAGGAGATATCGGTGCTTCTTCTTATTAAACCAAAACATATGGTTTTGCAAGATCTCTACTAAACTAACAAATTGGACAGGGACAGATGACCTTAGGTGTTTATCTCAAAAGGACTGTATTTACAAAAGCGTGAATGTCTAAAATAGTCATTAATAATTAACAACATGCCATTTTAATTTTCTAAGAGATTTTCTCCAAAACATATTTACTTTATTGGTTTCTTAACTAGAGGTAGGTCATTTGTAGGTCTTGTTAATATACTGTGCGCACTTCATTAGTTTATTAATAGACTAATATGCAGTAACCATGAACAGCACTCCAGGAACAGCAGCACATAAAATAATTTGGATAAATTTTATTTTTTCATGTTGGTTTCATGTTTTCTCTTGTTATTTCATTGTTTTGTGAAGAATGCATAACTAGGGAAGGGACAGTAGTCTGAGAAATCTGAAAATCTTTTGCATTTTATAACCAAAGGCTGGGAGTCTAGCAATGTCTTCATATGCAGCCCGTTTCCTCCCATTTAAAGTTTTTGCAAATCATGCAGTCAGTTCTGACTGATAGCCAGCATAAAGTCTCTTCTCAACTTTCAAACTTAAAAAAAATGTTTCACAATCATGTGGCAGTATAATTAAAAATGACATTTCATATACTTTGACAATCAAAAGAGTCTAAATGATAAGAAGTAAACTGCCCTTATAGCTGCATCATCCTATATATGTCATTACAGTGCCAGTTACTTAGTGAAAAAGCAAATTTAAGGTTTTGTAAAACGCATATTACAGCTTTCTTGTGCTAGCGAACACCTAAAATACTCAGGTTCCCAAGATGTTTTCCTTCCCTCCTACCCCATTTAAGACATTCAATGAAATCACATATCACATAAAGTAAAAGGGTTTGTGTCTTGTGTTTGCCTTCAGTTTCATGTTAGAGGCACAAACTTCTGGGCTCAAGCGCTATAACCCATACTGGAAACCACCAATTAAAACAACAACGGAATATATTGCAAGTGGGAACAGCTATGTCATTTAAAAAGGAAACGTTTTTGCAAAAACTGTCACACTGCAGTGCTGTTAGGTGATTCATATAAAGCTTGCATTAGCATGCTGAATATATATTTTTTTCAGAATATGCTCAAATGATCTAATCATTGCCACAGGTTTGCTCACTTAAAATATACCAGAAGTAGCCCAGTGGCACAACCTCTTGAATGTTGCAATTACAATATAAGTATAATGCATGAGAAAACTTTTATTTTTTATACAAAACAAAAAACCCCATTCCCCTTCCCCAATACCCCACAACAAAACAAACAAAAAAACACCAAACCTTCATAAGACACCACTTGCTTTTTTTTTTTTTTTCGCTTTTTTTTTTTCCTACAGTTCTATTTATATCACTAAATCCAGAAATCCAGGGTGGCCAATATATTCCCAGGTTAAAAGAAGGGATATTATCATGCACTCCATAGTTAACAGTAGACACAGAAGCTTTATGTTTTTAAGCAAGATCAGGACCAGTTTTATAATGCCATATATAACAACATTAACTACTCTGATCACCTATTTAGAATGTCAGTGTCACTTTTTATAACATACAACTACCTGCTTTAGCTTTATTAAATAAAATTTTTAACTCCTTAAAATTGTTAACGCTAATGAGTTTTTTGTTGCTAGATCCAAGGTTTCTGTAATTTCTGAAATAATGTTTAATTGATCTGATGTTCTGTATTTTTTCATGATTATTTTTAGGGAAATAGCATATGCCCATTAGTACTTATGTTCACTGATTTGAAATGTCTCTAAATTAACTTTTCTAATAAAGGCCACTAGAAAGGTAAAATTAATCAAAGCTGAATCTGCCAAATACAAATTCATATTTGAGAGCTTATTTTCCAATCCTAGATATAATGGCATATGTTCTTCTAACAAAACTGGTTTCTACATTTGTATAAAGCCCTCACAAGATTTAAGCATTGTTTTGAATGTGAATGTCCTTTGCATGTATACAATTTATTTCTACTCGGGAATGTACAAATAATTTTATACAGTACGATGCTAGTACTGCTCTGTACTTTATATATATATATATATATTTAAATAAAAACAAGTCCCCAGTCAGAAATAAACTGACAAAATTTACATTCTTTTCTCTTAAAAAGTAAATAAAATAGCATTATTTAAAATGTGAATTAGCTATGACATACAGTACAACTACATAGATACATATCAACACAGCACATTCAATTTGCCAAAAATTAATAATTACAAAGATAATATGGATGCTGCCATATATATATATGTATGTATGTACAACCAGATTTTAATTATAAGATGTTTTATAAGGGAGAAAAAAGTATCAGCTGTTCTTATTATTGTTGTTATGGAGCTGGGAGGGTTAAGGATGAAAAACAATTCATTAGTCTTTATTGTTAACTTCGTTACTCAACTAATAAGCCATTCTTTTTTCCACTTCCCCTACGCTGCTGAGAGGCAGCAATTTCTGTGTTAAGTGGCTTGCAGTTACTTGGCATTGCAGACAATCCAATTACATATCTGAGTTCTCTGTAGCTTGCCAGCAATAATGCACCTGGTCAAAAAACACCTTCTTTCAACTTAAGCTGTAGAATAAAGACTCATCAATGAGTGCTGCATTTTTGTTGTTAAAAAATGGCACGTTTAAATTTCTAGAGCGATTTTCTCAATGTTTCATTTATATTCATAGCTCTTTCTAAAGAATATCAAGGCTTTTATATTAAGCCTATCAAATGTCTGTGATTCAGTGAACAAGCAACCAGTGAACAAGCATTTCATGTTGTAAAACTAAAGATGCCTTGATATTATTACGGAACACGTTGTATGCAATCTCATGTCATCTCTGACATAAGGAGTTAAACTGTCTTTTATACACATGTATCTATTATCATATTCATTCACACTGTTGTTTTTGGCAATAGAAAATGGAACACTTTCTAAAATGGGATTGTAGGAACTGAAACTATGTTTGTTTATCACTTGGCAGTTGACTCAATCAGGTCAGTTCCCAATCCATCACTTTGGTATTTCATTCAGTATCTTATATTTCAAAATATCGGTTTTATAAAAAGACAGATTTGGCAAGATTAATTTTATATATATAAAAAAAAATTCTAATGTGGAAAAACACATTTAGAAAAGCTCTAACTTAAGAAAAAAACCCACACAACTGAAAAAAAAAACACAACCCACACTGTTTCAGTCTGTAGCTACTGGGAAAAATGTAGTGTTCATGACATTTCTGTTTGACATTTGTGAATAAAGAAAAGAGAAAAAAACGGCACATGTCAATTAAAAAGAGATTCTGTGATATTCCATGTACATCCTAGGTTTGTGTTAGGTATTTCATTACTGTCTTCTGTGAATCTTTCTAAACTGTGAAAGCATGGTTAAATTTTACATCCATACACATCTGTATTTCTATTTTGCAATCCCAATATTCCAGCCTCAGAAGTGAAGACAGAATGAAAACACCCATGTCAAGAATTTAAAAATCATACTATCAATACTTTTGATCCTTCAGAAAAAGTACATTTTGTAAAATTAGAATGACTGATATTTTAAATATTGATGATAGCATTTTTCCTGACCAAATCACTCAATAGAAAATATTTTACCAAGAAATGCAACTGGGAAAAAGGCCATTATACCTTTAAAAACATAAAGCGGGAAGGGAAGGAAGGAGAGAGAAATGGTCAGGGAAAGAGGAAACCGGATTGACTTTGCTTCAGTATCAAAAAAAAAAAAACATCCTTTGTGAGAGTATGACTGAGAATTTAAAACACATTGAGTCATGAGGCTTTGCCTAAAAGATAAGGAAATGTGCTGTGAATGTAGTTCAGCATCTTTTGTTTTTTCTCCATATAGTTTAAATAAAAACATAATATTAACTACAAACTCTGTGGATGTTCAGAGTGAATATAATTTCAGCAATAAATTAGTATTATGCAAATTGTTTTCACAGATAATACAGTCCCTCTTCTGTATCTTCAGTCACGTAAAGGTGATTTTGCAGGGCCTCCTTGGCACAATTAAACCAGGTTGTACTCCTTCAGGTTTAACTGTAGGATTGTATCCTTGACAGCAGCAAAGACGAAGCGTATATTCTCTGTGTCTGTAGCACATGTGAAGTGGGAGTAGATAATTTTGTCACTGTCTGGATTCAGGTCTACAAACATCTTCAAGATGAACTCTCGTGCTGCTTGTGCATCCCGTTGTGGTCCTAATAATTAAGAAGAGAAAGTCAGTTTTCTTATAGTCAATTCAAAATTTGAGCTTCTTTAAGAGGGAACCTTAGGAGCAGAAAACAGAAGAAAGATTCAGTCTGTGATCCTCACATAAGAGAAGGGAACATTTTTACTAATAAATACTATTATATAGTATTTTTTTTCCAGTAGGAACCATTAAAAAATAAAAATGGAATGAAATTCCAGAAGTTGATCATGCAAGAGCTGGTTTTTTTTCCTGCTTACTATCCTTTCTTCCATAAAATAATGTCTAAAATGGAGAGATGAATTGGATGATCTGTAACCACACAAAATGAACAACAGAAATATTAGTTACATTATACTAATAAATCATTATAAAATTAATAGAATTGTTCAATTTTCATTCTATACCTACTGTATTTAAACTGTATTTTTAAAAAGCATAAACAAGTTATATCCTAAATTGGTCTGACACTCCAATAGAATTTCATTTAATTAGTGATAAAAAACATATGCCCTCTAGTTGAAGCTGGTCAACTGCAAAATGTTACTGTTCTAACAAATCAGTTATCTAAATTGCATAAGATAATGATCCTGTTAAATCTATATTGAGGTTGTAATTCTCAGAAGAACACAAAGTCTATGTAACCAAACTACATGTTCTACTTTACACAAGAGTCAATCTAGAAAAGTGAAGATTAACCTGCTGGACGTCATCTAGGGCATCTGTCACATGAAATAAACTCAAAAAGACAAGAATATTTTCAATTCTCTTGAATTCTCTTCTAAATAGTTCTCTTCTGTATAGTACTACTTGCAGATGACACCAAGCTGAGTGGTGCAGTTGACATGCTGGAGGGAAGGGATGCCACCCAGAGGGACCTTGACAGGCTTGAGAGGTGGGCCTGTGTGAACCTCGTGAATGTTAACGAGGCTAAGTGCAAGGTCCTGCACCTGGGTCGGGGCAATCCTTAGGCTGGGCAATGAGTGGATTGAGAGCAGCCCTGAGGAGAAGGACTTGGGGGTTACTGGTGGACGAAAAACTGAATATGAGTTAACAATGTGTGCTTACAGACTAGAAAGCCAATCGTATCCTGGTCTGCATCAAAAGAAGTGTGAGGTGATTCTCCCCCTCTACTCTGCTCTCATAAGACTCTACCTGGAGTGCTGCGTCCAGCTCTGGGGCCCCCAGCATAACAAAGGCATGCACCTGTTAGAGCGGGTCAAGGAAAGCCACGAAGATGATCAGAGGGCTAGGGCACCTCCCCTATGAAGATAGGCTGAGGAAGAGAAGCCTGGAGAAGAGAAGGCTCCAGGGAAACCTTATAGCGGCCTTGCAATACTTCAAGGGGGCCTACATGAAAGATGGGGAGAGACTATCAGGGAGTGTGCCGATAGGACAAGGGGTCATGGTTTTAAACTAAATAGGGTATGTTTAGATTAGTTATTAGGAAGAAATTCTTCATGGTGAGGGTGGTGAGGCACTGGAAGTTACCCAGAGAAGTTGTGGATGCCCCATTCCTGGAAGTGTTTAAGGCCAGGCTTGATGGGGCTTTGAGCAACCTGGTCTTGTGGAAGGTATCCCTGCCCATGGCAGGGGGGTTGGAACTAGATGATCTTTAAGGTCCCTTCCAACTCAAACCATTCTATGACTGGGCTGGTAGGAAGACTGGACACTCTTCAAGAAGGTAATCTTAAAGGCACAGGAGCAGGCCATTGCAATGTGCCGAAAGATGAGCTGGCAGGGGAGAAGACTGGCCTGGGTGAAGAGATACCTTTGTCTAGAACTCAGGAAAGAACTCAGGAGAATTTATGACCTTTGGAAGAAGGGGCAGGCCACTCAGGAGGACTACAAAAGTGTTGTGGGGCTATGCAGGGAGAAAATTAGAAAGCCCAAAGCCCAACTGGAAATTAATGTCTGCTGCCGTCAAAGACAATAAAAAATACTTCTATAAATACATTACCAACAAAAGGAGGACTAAAGGGAATCTCCATCCTTTATTGGATGTGGGGGGAAACATAGAGACAAGGGATGAGGAAAAGGCTGAGGTACTTAATGCCTTCTTTGCCTCTGCCTTAGTAAGACCAATTATTCTTGGGGTACCCAGCCCACTGAGCTGGAAGACAGAGACAGGGAGAAGAATGAAGCCCTTATAATCCAGGGGGAAATGGTTAGTGACCTACTATACCACTTGGACATGCACAAATCTATGGGGTACATCCAAGGGTGCTGAAGGAGCTAGCCAAAGTGCTCAACAAGCCACTTTCAATAATTTATCAGCAGTCCTGGCTGTCCAGGGAGGTCCCAGTTGAATGGAGGTTGGTGAATGTGACGCCCATCTACAAGAAGGGCAGGAAGGAGGATCTGGGGAATTACAGGCCTGTCAGTCTGACCTCGGTGCCAGGGAAGGTCATGGAGCAGATCATCTTGAGTGCCATCTTCTGGCACACGCAGGATAACCAGGTGATCAGACTCAATCAGCATGGTTTTATGAAATGCAAATCCTGCTTGACTAACCGATGCCCAGCCTATCCCCGAGCAGCCGGTTCCCCCACCCCTGCCACCCCCTCATTTCAATTGTTCAGCATGACGTCAGATGGTATGGAATACCAATTTGGCCAGTTTGGGTCAGCTGTCCTGGGTCTGTCCCCTCCCAGCTCCTGCTGCACCCCTAGCCTGCTCGCTGGCAGGACAGAGCGAAAGCTGAAAAGTCCTTGGCTTAGTGCAAGCACTGCTCTGCAACAATTAAAACATCAGTGTGTTATCAACATTATTCTCATCCTAAATCCCAAACAGGGCACCCTACCAGCTACTAGGAGGAAAATTACCTCTATCCTAGCTGAAACTAGGAAAATATCTACCCCTTATTCCAAACCATTTATGTCATGCTCGGGTCCCACACTTCCCAATACATTCCAGTTAATCACCACCTTCATACATGTATATAAAATGTCCATTAAGTTTAGTCTGTGACTGACTTCAGGCTCCATCTGTCCCAGCAGTCTTTCAGGGCAGAAGAGATGGTGTGTGATGTTGGATCGTCACACGTTGAAGCCTGTTCTCGTTCCATCATACCGCTGTGCTTGTCCAATTCTATTAACATTCATTCATTGTTATCTGCCAGACAGTTACTGTGATACCATTAATGGGACATTAACATATAGCAATCACAATGGTGATGACATACCGTATTAGGTAATAATTAACATGATACAATTCAACTCAAGGGCTATTCTCACCCAATATTAAATCCCCTTGAGGTACACGCCGGACCTCCCCATTCTTTAGCATTACCCACCAAGTGCACCCAGGTCCTTGGCACCCTGGTAGCTTCTTATACAGTGCGGCTTCTTCAGCACAGGCTACCTCATCTTCTGGTGATATCCCAAAATATTTGCCTTCTGGCCAGTCCACAATCACTTCCAGGATTCCTGGGTGACTGGAGTTTCCTATTCGAGCCTGCTGAGTAATCAGTGCAACCCACTTGCTCCATGTAGCATCAGTTGCATAATGTGTAGAGGGGGTCCTTCCTTTGAACACCTAGCCCAGTACCGGCAGTCGGGGTGCCAGGAGGAGCTGCGCTTCAGTACCGACCACTTCCGAAAGCAGATCGAACTCCTTCATATGCTGCCAATATCTCCTTTTCGGTTGGAGTGTAGCGGGCCTCAGATCCTCTGTATCCCCGACTCCAAAACCCCAGGGGTCGACCTCGAGGTTCCCCAGGTTCTTTCTGCCAGAGGCTCCAGGTGGGACCATTCTCCCCGGCTGCGGTGTAGAGCACATTCTTTACATCTGGTCCTGTTCGGACTGGCCCAAGGGCTACTGCATGAACTATTTCCTGCTTAATTTGTTCAAAGGCTTGTCGTTGCTCGGGGACCCATTCAAAATGATTCTTATTATGGGTTACTTGGTAGAGCGGGTTTACAATCAGACTGTAATTTGGAATGTGCATTCTCCAAAACCCCACGACACCTAGGAAAGTTTGTGTTTCTTTTTTGCTAGTTGGTGGAGACATAGCTGTTATTTTGTTGATCACATCCATTGGGATTTGACGACGTCCATCTTGCCATTTTATTCCTAAAAACTGGATCTCTCGTGCAGGTCCTTTGACTTTATTTTGTTTTATTGCAAATCCAGCATTCAGAAGGATTTGGACTATTTTCTTCCCTTTCTCAAAAACTTCTTCTGCAGTGTCACCCCACACAATGATGTCATCAGTGTACTGCAGGTGTTATATATTGTATATGTATATTCCCTGTTACCCGACGCTTAATTCCCCCCCTATTTCCTCATTGGCTGAGTACTACAGCTTCACAAAGTACTCGATACTTATTACTGTAACATATATGTACAATTTAATTTGACAAACCGTTAATTTCACCTTTTCCTTTTTTTTTCCTTCTTCTCTCATTACTAGAGGGCCCGTGATTTTTGTTTTTGATGATTTCGTACTGCTCATCCTGTTTTTCTTAGCTACCCTCCTTATTTTGGGACAGTGGGACCTTCCCCTTATCTGCTTAACGTACTCCACACTGCTATGCTGCACAATCATTTTTGAATACACAAGGTTAGTGGAATTCTCCACTGCAAAAACACCTTCTATTGCAAAAACACAACTTTGTTTCTCACAATTCCCCCCTCTTCTTTTCTTACTCTTACTGTTGTTTTTCACATACCCCACTCTTGAGTTTTTCCAACATTAAGGTGCAGTATTCTTCGAATGTCATGGGGGATGACAGATATACAATGCCATTATTATTGTAATACCAACAAATAGTTGTTTGAGCCAATTCCATTCAGGTAACCACGAAGTTAGTTTCTCCCAAATGTTTCTAAATCCCCAGGAAGTGTCATCTTGAGCCACTCTATGTAGGATCTTGTTGTGTTTTTTTTTTTCCCAAATATTTTTGAGATCAGTCAAATTTGTCCCATTTGATCTAGATATATACAGCAACTAGCACTAATTACAGTGCACACTCCTTCTTGTGAGGTTATTAATAAATTTAATACCGTTTGATTCTAGAGTACTATTTTTGCAAATTTATCTCCTTTTTCTTTCATCCAGACTGTTACCTATTACTAACAAGCTAGAGAAGTGAGAAACAAAGGAAAGAAACCAAAAGCACCTTCCCCCCATCCACCTTCTTCCACCTCCTCCCCCCAAGCAGCGCAGGGGAATGGGGGAATGGGGGTTATGGTCAGTCTATAGCGCTTCTTCGCCGCCGCTCCTTCTTGGTAACTCTTGTCCCCTGTGCTGTGGGGTCCCTCCCACGGGATGCAGTCCTTGCTGAACTGATCCTGCGTGGGCTTCCCACAGGCAGCAGCTCTTCAAGAACTGCTCCAAATATGGGTCCATACCACGGGGTCCATCCATCAGGAGCACACTGCTCCAGCCTGGGTCCCCCACGGGCAGCAGCTCCTGCCAGGTCACCTGCTCCTGCGTGGTCTCCTCTCCACGGGCTACAGGTCCGGCCCAGAATCTGCTCTGGCAGGGGTCCTCCACAGGCCGCAGCCTCTGTCGGTGCAGGTCCACCTGCTCCACCGTGGTCTCCTCCACGGGCTGCAGCATGGAAACCTGCTCCACCGTGGTACTCCATGGGCTGCAGGGGGACAGCCTGCTTCACCATGGTCCTTACCACAGGCCGCAGGGGACTTCTGCTCCGGCGCCTGGAGCACCTCTCCCCCTCCTTCTTCACTGACCTTGGTGCCTGCAAGGCTGTTTCTCCCTCCTCTCACTCTCCCAGCTGCTGTGTGGCGCAGCATTTTTTTTTCCCTTGTCTTAAATATGCTCTCACAGAGGTGCAAAGAATATCGCATATTGCCCCGGCTCTGGCCAGTGGCGGGGCCCTTATCTCACATGGGGCAGCTTCTGGATTCTTCTCACAGAAGCCACCCCTATGGCCCCCCTGCTACCAAAACCTTGCCACTTAAACCCACTACATAAGTGCAGATATCTAGGGAAGGAAATAGGACTCTATAAGGATATGTAAGGCTTCTGTATAAACTTCAGAAGGTGCTACTGGTGAAATGAATAAGACTGTTTCCATTTAGTACATGGGTAAGAGCAGAACTTGAGCAGAAATGAATGAGTATGACGAAAAGATATGTAATTTTAAATGATAAATTAGTGCTTCTAGAACTTAATTAAAACAGTGATTTGTGTTAGGAGAGAAAAAATCCCATCTGCTCTTTAAATGGTTTCCAGTAACACAAATGAGACTTTGCTATTTATTAATGTCCCTTTAAATTACTGTCCTTCTAAAAAAAGATGTGAGCTTGTGTGAGTCAGCACAGGTAGGCAGCAGGAACAACCACAGACTCACGGCTAAAACGCAAAGAGTAGATTTATTCTTGTTACCTCACCAATGAGGGAATCCCTGGCGCAACACCTGAGAGGAAGCACACAGGTGGAGGCACGCAAGCAGGGATGCAGGAAATGCTAACAGGGTCCATGCTAGGAGATCACCAGCCTGCTGGTTTCACCTGTTTTTGTCAAGGGTTCATGCACACGCTGTTTTTACCACCATGCTGTGATCCTCAATGTTCTTCTTTGATCATCTCTGTACCAAGGCCAGGAGCTCAAGTGCATCTGATAGGGTGCCTCTGAGTCTACCAAACACTACCCATTTTATCTATGCACAGATGTGCTGCTTGCCAAGCACACAGAACATAAACAGCAGCAGACATAATTTAAATGTTTTTCTACATTGCTGCTCTCCAGACTGCGCATTCTCAGCTGCAAGGTCACTTGAGCCTATTTACAATCCTCCTCACCAGTCTTTTGTTTTTAAACCATTCCTCCCAACAGGACTACTGCATATCTTAGTAATATGTCCACTGTGCTCATGGTGCAGAGGTACAGTAACTAGGTTTGCACATTAGATATTACAGTAGAGGCTTTCCAAAGGAATGCAACAAGACAATTGCATGAACGGGTCCCCTACAAATTTATTCTCTTAAAATTCTCCTGTTTTCATGAATACCACTATAACATATAATGATCTTTCTCGTACCTTTCTTTTTTCCCAAATAAAGTCACAAAATAAAAATAAAACCTATGTTTTTGGTGGTGATACCAGTGTATAGTTAACTCTGTTTTGTGTGAAAGAAATAAAATATGTACTTTGAGGAAAAGGCAAGATGACCCAGGCCTTGGAGATGTCTAAAGGATGATTAACTGAGGCACTGCTAACCAGGAAGACAATTATGTTGACATTCTTGAGGGAAACATTCTGAATTATGTCTTTGAATCAATCATCAATCAACCTGTCATGAATAGTTGGCTGAAAAACAAAGATTAGGAGCATTCTAATGTGATGTCTCTGTGAACTATCCTCATTATAATAGTAAAAATCATGCCCCTGGGCTGGGACACCCCAGCCCAACAAGGGACCATTCCTTTCTGAGGATGCGCAGAATGATTCTGTCATGTCAGCATTATGCTAATTATGTAACCAATCGGAGGCTAGGGGATTGTACAAACATGTAAATGTATTGATAAGGAACTGTATAAAGAGTGGTGCAGAAAATCCTTAGGTGTGCCAGCTTTGTGAGAAACCACCTGGTACCCAGACTTCTGCAACTCTGAAATAAACAATATCTCAATCTAGTGTGTGGATTGGCTTATTGCACACTGGCTAACAAATCCAAACTTTTTATTGGACAACAATTTTTGGTGACACAGATGGGACAGCCTTAGAGCCTTTCCCAGATCGTCTTGCTGGCTGCCAGTGGGGAGAAGGGATTTGCAGGACTCCAGCGTGCACCGACCATTTTGATCGGGGACTCCCGGGATCCTCTCCCTGTCCGGAAGCAGTAAGCGACTCAGTGGTGCAATGCCAAATGTGGGTGAGGTATTATTTTTGGTTAAGGTTGTAAAGGGGGGTTAGGAGGCTTTGTTAAAGAGTTTTGGTTTGGGCCAGCATTTGTAATAAATAATTTCATGCATGTAGATGGTGACATCCAGAGTGTATGAAGTTGTGGGTCAGTTGTAATATTGTTAAGTAGTTTCATACACATAGATGGCAGCGACCAGAGTTGTGGGTATAGACCATTTCGTGTGGTAAAATGGGGACTAGTCCTTCCTCAGAACCAACTCCTTGTTCACCTTTAGGATGCATCCCTAAGAACTGGAATAAGTTTGGTGGGGATCCCCTAAATAAAGGAAAACTGAAGCAATATTGCATGCAGTGGTGGACTAAATACAAATTAGATGATAGGGAAAAATGACTGAGATTGGGTACTTTGCATTATAATACTATTTTATAACTGATGTTATTTTGTCAAAACAGGCAAATGGGATAAATAGGTAATTAAGCACCTTATTTAGATTTTTTTTTCTTTATGGGATGATCATGAGACTAGGAAAAATGTAAACTGTTAATCAATGATGGTAATGTAATGATGATGATGTCTGATAAAGAGATTAAGCATCTATCTAGGTGTTGCTCAGCATGTAGTATCGGAAAGAGGTGTTTGAAACAAGGTGAAGAGGAAGAGGATGTACAGCTTTTGGTATCCAATGAAAGAGATTCAGATCGAGGAAGCATTGTAGATGAAAGGCAAGGGAGTGAAGACTTTAGGGGAGTGGTAGGATTTAGTCCAATTGCAGGGAGAATTGAGGGCACAAAATCCGGTAGCATTTCAGGCCCCACTTCGGGAAGCAGTATGACCCCAGGGATTAATGTTTTTTGTAAAAGTACCATTATAAATTGGAAAGAGTCAGCCGCGTCCTACAGAGAAAATCCTGAGAAGGTCATTTCAAATGACTGTACTTAATCACAATCCTGACTGGAAGACATGCAGGTTTTGTTAAATGTTGAAAGAGAGACAGTTGGTGTTAGAGAAGGCTAATGAGGAAAATAGGAAGATTAATGTAAGGGAAGGGCTGGAGAGGTTCATGCCAGAGCAAGAACCTCCTTGGGATCCAAATATAGATGGAGGTAAAACGCTTGTAAAACCATATCAGCAGTTAATTTTGTATGGGATTGTGGAAAACACTCTGTGGCCAATAACATAGGCTCAGGCGAGGATCTCAGTGAAGTAGCATTTTTATTCACAATTGCAATGGCGGGTGTCCTGCAAGCAGGAGCGTGCCTTTTAATTACATAGCACAGTTTATATACTTTCTCTCTCAATGAGTGGGACCCTCCCCTGTTTCCCCATTGACTGGGTACTCCAGATTCACAACCTATCCGACGCTTCACAGATAATACATGGCTTTCAGTTGCCAGCCTGTTATTTTTCAATTTTCTTGTGACTTTTTACTCTATGAGGTGGCAATATTCCTTCCCTTATCTGACTTGAGTTGACACTGTGATTTTCGCTTAATTGCACTAAGGAGTCTTGTTGTCTGCATTTTACAAGGTTGTCTGGTAAGCTTTCTTATCACTGCAAGCATATCTCAATACCACATTCCTTCCTCCTAAACAATGTAACATCTCTTTACAAAAACACAAAAACACTCTTTCTTACAGGATTAAGCATGGGTACTGAAGCCTAAGAATATTTCTAAATTATATCAAGTAACTCAGGGTCCTGATGAGCACCAGTCAGCATTTTATGAAAGATTATGCGAAGTAGCTAGGAAATGGATGGACTTAAATCCTGTTGAGGCAAATAAAGTAACATTTAATATGCTGTTTATAGGACAATCAGCCCCCGATATCCATTAGAAGTTGCAGAGAGGAGATGGAGTTTCAGGAATGTCTATTTCCTAATTAATTGAGATGAGATGAAGTAGAAAGGGAGAAAAGACAAAAAGAGAAACAGAAGAATGCAAAAATGCAGGAAAGTTTGCTTGCAACAGCTATGGTTCAAACCCAAACATCATCAAGTGGTAAAGGATTTCAAAAAGGAGGAAGAGGCAGGTTGATGGGAAATCGAAGCAGAGGAAGAGGACAAGGGATAATATATATATAATATATAATATCTACCCCTTGCCCATCTGACTCATTGGGATTAAATCAGAGCACATCTTGTCAGGAGGAGGGGCATTGAAGGAATGAATGCCCAAAACTGAACCAATCCAGAGAGACAAAATTAACAAGTGTTCCTGATGAGGACTTGTTAATGATTGGTACGGAAGAATCAGATTGAAGGGAACCGGGGTCAGAATTATCCAGTATCCCAGCAGAGCCCCTGGTTCCAGTAAAGCCAGGGAATGAGATTACAGTTTTTTTTAGTAGATACAGCAAACACTTATTTGGTAGTAAACATTTGCAAGGGACCATTGAGTAAATTCTCTATGTCAGTGATTGGGGCCATGGGAAAGTGAGAGGTTAAACCCTTCTTGCAACCAATTAAATGTGAAATTAAGAAATGAGTTTTGACTCATGAATTTTTATACTTGCTGCAATGTCCCCTTCCTCTGTTTAGGGCGAGACCTATTAAATAAACCAGGTGCCCAAATAACCTTCGAGAAAGGAAAAATCCAAGTACATATTCCAGACAACAGAGGGGTGGGAGGAAAAAAGAGGTCAATTAGTGTTTCAGTGTCTCTTTGGATTTCCTCCTGTGGTTATCCATAACAAATCCACACACCCCGCAACAAATTGATGATCAGCTTATCTATTCTGCTTTTTGTGTAAAACATCTAAGGGCAGATGAAATGCTCGGATTTTCAAGCCCTTTTTCCCATTGGCAGAAACTAGTTCTGAGAAAATATTCAAAAAAAAAAATAGAAAAACCCTAGAAAACCCTAGAAATAGTGTTCTGAGAAAATTTTATCAGAGTACTAACTTCTGAATATATTTTTTTCTAAGATATATGGTTCAATACATCTTTCTTATTATGTGTAATATTCTCATATTCAACGTTTACTGTCAGCTTAATCTTTCATGAATAAAATCATAGTGAAGAAAATTTGATAATATTTTTGGCTCTCTGCAAGGGTTAACAAATTAATTCTTCTGTATTTATACTGTAAATTAGAATTCAAATTGCTGTTTCTGTCATTGTTCATGACAACATTCACTATTTCATAGCAAATCATTCCGAGTATCTAGAAGTAGCCTAGTTATTTTTTATGTGAATTTATTTTTTAAAATAACACCTTAAATAATAACTATGAAGAAAAGAATATATTCAGAGCTTAGTGATATTCAGTAATTTGATAAACTGCACAGAGTCTATTGGTGTCTTCCCCTAGAATGAATCATGGTAGCCTTAGGTTATTTTATCAGTGACTAACTCTGACCAAGTAGGTCATCCTTGTGCTTGGAAGTAATCAAATACACAAAAACTTCATTTCCTACAGCAGACATCTAGCCTGGGGAGAGCCCAAACTGCCTGGTGCACTAAATTTGCGTGCAACTGCTGGATCCAAACAAATTTTTTTTTTTGAAGCATCTTTTATGAAAGTTAACTAAAACCTCCAGTGCACTGCTGCTTTATGGTTGAAAACCACCATTAAGCAATAGCAGAAGAGTTGTTGTAGTTAAAAAGTCATTACAGTTTTATTGCAGTTTCAGATTATTTGCTAACTGACTTGGATGCATTTCACGTACTGTAGGCTTAATAACTTTATCAGAACTTTCTGCCTGGATGAAGGAATTTCAGGTGCCAGACATCACACTAGATGATCATAGCTCTCCCTTCTGATAACAATATCCGGAGAGATTTTTTTTAATCAGTCAGTGTGAGTTTGTTTCTTTTAGCTCCAAAGAGTGCGATTTATCCTCCTACCATTTTGTAACTGATAATGATCTCTGCTAAATGAGTTAACTGTCACTTAAGAGATTCATGTTTCTCTATCCATGTGTCTGTGTTGACACTACAGAGTAAATATCAAGAAAAAGATATTTTCAGATAAAATTATATTGGTTTATATTTCTTAGACATTTTATCATATTATTTGTCTTTACCCAGAATTTAATAATTAAAAATTCTGAATTGTTGGTAGTTCCATGTGTGAAATCCAAGCAAATTTATATGAAAATCATAATGATTATGCTGTCCTTTTGTACTATTTACTGGAAGCTATGAAAATGTCCATTTTCTTCCCTCTTTTATGCCAATATTGCTCTTTTTTCTGTTGCACTTCTTCCTATCCCACATCCTACTTCTTTTCCCAAGTCTTCCCTTCTCTTCTCCTCAGTAGTATAATGGTGTCACTGTCTTGCATTCCTGTTGTTTCTCCCTGTCTTTAGTTATCTTAACGATTTGGACCGCATAGCAGATTCAACCTACCTGCCAACTCAGCAAGATGTGCTTAGAGTTCGAGTCCCAACAACAGGGATCATTGAATATCCATTCGACTTACAAAGCGTCATTTTCAGGTAGAAAAAAGTAGACAGATGCTTTGTTTCTTTTTATTCTTTTCCTTTTATATTAGTAATACCATGTACAGGGTATTGGTTAAAAGTACAAATTATTCTATGTTTAAAGTTTGAGATAATTTTATGTAATTTTATGTTTTTGTCCATATATGAAGGGCAGCTATCATTAAAGATGTCAAGAGGATGAGAGACAAATAGACTTTTTCTGAAGTGAATTACTGACAGAAAAACTGGAAGTAATTTTTCAGTAGAATGAGTATAGCTGTTTCATTATGAATAATAATAAGAAAATGCAATCACATTTCCTTCTGATTCATGTAAATTATGAAATGTGAAGGTACCACTTCTGTACTTGATTTTTAGAGAGAAGTGATATTTTGTGAGTTTACTACCGCTCCAACAAATGATTTTCCCCACAGCTCATTCTGAGTGCAAAAACAGTTGCTTAAAGAATAACTATCAATTACAATTGCAATTAAGACACCCGAGTGTCTAGTTACATTGAGATGCCTAATGAATTAGGAGTACACTCTGCAGGCAAATTTCAGTTTTTATTTTGGCTATTAAGTTTAGTAAATACATTGTATTCAGTTTATGCTCTTAAAATTAGGTAGCTGTAATAAGCTGGGCAACTTTAATCCTAACCCATAAGCTCTCAGTCAGCTCCTCCCTCATCCATCTCCAGGCAGAGCTCCATGCACTCTAGCTCACATAGAAAACAAGACCCCCCTCCTCATCTCCCCAGCCTGTCCTTCCTAAAAAGCCTGTATACTTTCATTGCAACATTTCAGTCATGGGAATTATCCCACCGTGTCCATGATCCCAGAAAGATTGTAGCCCTGCAACTGTATGCACTTCTCTAACTCATCTTGTTTATTTCCCATCCTACATGCATACATGTATACAGGCAATTTAGAGACGCACCCCAACATGTTGGATGTGGGGGACTTATCCATAATGGTGCCTTGTAGACACATCCTTGCTTACCTGCAAGTGCTGGAGGTGACCCTGCTTAACCCCCATTTTGTTGATTTTGCAATTCCTCCCTTTCACATTACCCCATGCCCTTTGTTCAGCAGCCCTGTCTATGAGTCCCTCACAGGACTGCTGGTTACTCTCTCCCTCCCCCCCCTTTGTTCCTCCCCTGGGGAGGAACAAACTCATGCACCAGTATATCCTGGGAGCCACACAGAGTCTATTGCTGCTTTTCTGTCAAGCTGCTTGACAGAAAATGACCTAGGGGATTCTGGTGGACACCAAGTTGAACATGAGCCAGCAATGTGCCCTTGCCACAAAGAAGAAATCCTGGGCTGCATTAGGCAAAGTACTGCCAACAGGTCAAGAGAGGTGATCCTTTCCCTCTATTCAGCATTGGTGAGGCTGCATCTCTGTTTGGTTCTGGGCTCCCCATTAGAAGAGAGACATGGAGCTACTGGAAAGAGTTCAACGAAGGGCCATGAAGATGATCAAGGGACTGGAGTATCTTTCCTAGGAGGAAAGGCTAAGAGAGTTGGGACTGTTCAGCCTAGAGAAGGCTCAGATAGGATCTCATCAATGTCTATAAATACTTGAAAGGAGGCTGCAATGAAGACAGATCCAGGCTCTTTTCATTGGTGCCCAGTGTCAGAACAAGAGGCAATGGGCACAAACTTCTTTACTGTGCGGGTGACTGAGCACTTGAAGAGGTTGCCCAGAGAGGTTGTGGAGTCTCCCTCTTTGGAGATCTTCAAAAGCTGTCTGGACTTGGTCCTGGGCAAGTGGTCCTGCTTGAGCCAGGCAGGTTGGACCAGATGACCTCCAGAGGTCCCTTCCAACCTGAACAATTCTACAATTCTGTGAAATATTAATGGAATTATTATTTTTTTAAGAAAAACAAACCAAACTGTGTTTTCATCTAAATTCTTGAATTCAATGTTCCATATGTGACTGTATGTTTATCTGCTAAGGTATTTGTAGAATTTATGTGGTCATTGTTAATTTTGCAGAATGGTGGATGTAGGAGGCCAACGATCAGAAAGAAGAAAATGGATACATTGCTTTGAAAATGTCACATCTATCATGTTCCTAGTAGCCCTTAGTGAATATGATCAAGTGCTTGTGGAGTCAGACAATGAGGTAAGAAAACATCAGCATAAACGACCAGCTTTGAAGAAAAAATAATTCCACTAAAAATTATTTTAAATTTTATTTAAAATTTGGTTAAAACACAAGTTTTTGGAAAGCTTCAGTAGAAATGTGTGTGTTTTTACATAATTATTTGGAGATTAAAATTGTTGGACTAGTAAAGTATACTGATTGAACAGTTTGTGCTAAACATCAAAATTCAAATTTGTTAGTTCTTCTAAGACATTTTCAAAGCAGACTGGCTTGTCAAGGCCCATCTGTTTTCCAAATGTCTACCAGCAGTTGTATGCAACTGCATGTAATAGAATGAGAAGTTCTACAGGGATCAAGAGGGTAAGCCTCAAATAATATGACACAAACCGATCTCCTCAATGGAGAGTCAGTGCAACCTATCTATTTTGTGTTAAAGTGGATTGGAATTGACCGTAGAGAGATGTTCTTACTGTAGCTAATTGTACAGTTAATGTTGTGTAGCAGAGCCATAAAAATCTGCAGTGGGAATGAAAACAATTCATAAGTTATTTGACCCTATGGGTTCACAATCCTAGGGTTTTATGATCCTAAAGTACTAAACTTCATTATATTGACTTAAAGTATAAGATTTATATTCACTTATATTTTCTAATTGTATTGTTATTTCAAAGAATAACAGAAGTAAGAAGTTAGTGATGTTTGAATTAAGCAGGCAAAATGTAGTAGTGCCCAATGTTTTGTATACAGTTTACAGAGTAGGAAGCTTATTTAATACTTGGATTTTTTTTCCTTCATGAAGACTATTCCAGTTATTCAGCAAACTTCTTTTTATTTTTGTATTCCTCTAATGTCGCAGGTATCAGAAATTTTTTATTTCTTTTCCTAAGACATACATCTTTGATGTGTTGTTAATTATTTTTCTCAGCATAATGATCTAACAGAATGACGCTAACAGTATTGTGCTTTTAACTAGAACCCAAGTATAGAACATAGGGTGGAATATGAATGTCACAAGAAAAATAGTAGTGCAAATAGCCTGCAGCATAAAATACATCCTGCTTTGTGGGGTAGGGAAAGCATTTATACTCTTCTAGAGATTAATTTAAGACTGTAATGTGTGCTATAAATAGGCTCCTAGTCTTTGAACATTTTGGTTTATGGTAAATGTAAATCATTGAAATAGTCTTTTGAGGAGGAGATAACAGAAACCTCACTTTCACAATTTTGCATATATGTTAGTGTGTTAAATTATTTCTTACTGTGGTGGGTTAACCTTGGCTGGTAGCCAGGTGCTCATCAAGCTTCTCTCTCACTCCCCCTGCTCAGCAAGACAGGGGAGAAAAATAAGATGAAAAGGCTTGTGGGTTGAGATAAGGACAGGGAGCTCACTCAGGAATTATTGTCGTGGGCAAAACAGACTCGACTTGGTGAAGATTCATTTAATTTATTGCCAGTTAATAGTAGAATAGGATAGTGAGAACTAAAAAAAACCCAAACTAACTAAAAACACCTACCCACCACCCACCACCCTTCTTCCCAGGCTAAAATTCACCCCCGATTCTTCTACCTCCTCCCCCTCAATTTGCATGGGGGGTAGAGAATGGGGGTTGCGGCAGTTCATAACAGTACATCTCTGCAGCTCCTTCCTCTCCACACTCTTCCCCTGCTCCAGTGTGGGGTCCCTCCCACTGGACACAGTCCTTCAGGAAGTGCTCCAACATGGATCCTTCCTGTGGGATGCAGTTCTTCAAGAACTGCTCCAGCATGGGTCCATACCATGGAGTACAGTTCTTCAGGAATGGACTACTCCAGCGTGGGTCCCCTACAGAGCTACCGTTCCTGCCATGAGCCCACTCTTTAATTGAACTTTCCAGAGGCTTCAGTTTCCTTCAGGGCATATCCACCTGCTCTGGCATGGGGTCCGCCACAGACTGCACTTTGGACATCTGCTCCGCTGTGGTCCTCCATGGTCTTCAGGGGGACAACCTGCTTAACCATGGTCTTCTCCATGGGTTGCAGGGGAATCTCTGCTTCAGCGTCTTGAGCACCTCCTCCCCTTGCTTCTTCACTGACCTTGGTGTCTTGAGAGTTTTCTCTCACATCTTTTCTTACTCTTCTCTCTCACAGCTGCTGCACAGCATTTTTTTCCCCTTTCTTAAATATGTCAACACAAAAGCACAACCAGCATCACTCATTGTCTAAGCTTTGGCCAGTGGTGGGTCCCTTTTGGAGATGGCTGGAACTGGCTGTGTCAGACATAGCGGCAGCTCCTGGTCTCACAGATGACATCTTTGCAGCCTCTTCCACGCACACCCCCCCCCCCCGCCCCCTGCTCCTGCTACCAAAACCTTCCCACATAAACCCAATACAATAACTTAGACGTTCTTTAGAAGCTGGAACAATATCTTCCTGGGCTTTCCAAGTATACAATCTTGCCCTGTGTTCTCATCAGCTACAACTGTTCACATGTTGCAAACTGAATGGAATATATGGACTGAACACTTCCCTTCTGTCCTGGGCTCTACTACCACTTTAAAATGACTGAAGTGATACTTTTCAATGATTTTTTTTTCAACTCTTATAAAAAAGATCTTACTCATAAAGCTCTCCTGATTTCTTAAGTTTTCACTTTCAAAATGTTTTGTGGAGGTAAAAGCTCTAAAACTCTTCTTTCTCTCGAAGATGGTTCTTCTACCTCACTGATAAACTATTTAAGTTTCTTAATAACAACAGTGAAAAACTTTTGAACCTTTTTGTCTTTCAGTTTGAAATGTTCATAACTTAATTCAAACCATTTTTTTTCTAAGTGTCCTGGTTTCAGTTAGGACAGAGTTAATTTTCCTCCTAGTAGCTGGTAGGGTGCTATGTTTTGGATTAGGATGAGAAGAGAGCTGATAACATGCTGATGTTTTAATTGTTGCAGAGCAGTGCTTACACCAGGCCAAGGACTTTTCAGCTTCTCGCTCTGTCCTGCCAGCGAGCAGGCTAGGGGTGCAGCAGGAGCTGGGAGGGGACAGACCCAGGACAGCTGACCCAAACTGGCCAAAGGGGTATTCCATACCATCTGACGTCATGCTAAACAATATATAGGGGTGGCTAGCCGGGGTGGGGGGGCCGGCTGCTCAGGGATAGGCTGGGCATCGGTCAGCGGGTGGTGAGCAATTGCATTGTGCATCATTGTTTCGTACACATTATTATTAATACTATTATCATTATTATTATTATTGTTATTATTATTATTTTCCTGTCTTAATAAACTGTCTTTATCTCAACTCACAGGTTTCACTTTCCCGTTTCTCTCCCCCATCCCAGAGAGGGAGGGGGAGGGTGAGTGAACGGCTGTGTGGTGTTTAGCTGCCGGCCGGGTTAAACCACAACAGTAAGTCATACATACAGCAAAGCCTTTGACACGGTCTCTCACCATATTCTCCAGGAGAAACTGGAAGCTCATGGCTTGGACAGGTACACTCTTTGCTGGGTTAAAAACTGTTTGGATGGCCGGGCCCAGAGAGTGGTGGTGAATGGAGTGAAATCCAGCTGGAGACCGATCACGAATGGTGTTCCCCAGAGGTCGGTGTTGGGGCCCATCCTCTTTAATATCTTTACTGATGATTTGGGTGAGGAAATTGAGTTTACCCTCAGTAAGTTGGCAGGCGACACCAAGTTGGGGGGAAGTGTCGATCTGCGGGAGGGTAGGAAGGCCCTACAGAGGGACCTGGACAGGATGGGTTGATGGGCAGAGGCCAATGGGATGAGGTTCAACAAGACTAAGTGCCAGGTCCTGCGCTTCGGTCACAATAACCCCATGCAGCGCTACAGGCTTGGGGCAGAGTGGCTGGAAAGCTGTGCAGAGGAGATCACAGGGAGATCACTCAATAATTATTGTCACGGGCAAAACAGACTCACCATAGGAAGATTAATTTTTATTTTTTTTTTGCCTCTTACTAACAAGCTATAGGAGTGAGAAACAAAGAAAACAAACTAAAAGCACCTTCCCACTATCGACCCTCTTCCACCTCTTCCCCCCAAGCAGCACAGGGGAATGGGGGAATGGGGGTTGCTGCCGTTCTATAGCTTCTCCTCTACCGCTCCTTCACAGTCACTCTCTTCCCTTTCGCCAGCATAGGGTCCCTACCATGGGATGCAGTCCTTCTCAAACTGATTCTACGTGGGCTTCCCACAGGCAGCAGCTCTTCAAGAACTGCTCCAAATATGGGTTCATAACACGGGGTCTATCCAGGAGCACACTGCTCCAACCTGGGTCCCCCACAGGCAGCGTCTCCTGCCAGATCACCTGCTCCTGTGTGGGCTCCTCTCCATGGGCTACAGGTCTGACCCGAAGTCTGCTCTGGTAGGGGATCTCCATAGGCCGCAGCCTCCTTCAGGTCAGATCCACCTGCTCCACCGTGGTCTCCTCCACGGGCTGCAGCGTGGAACCCTGCTCTACCGTGGTACACCATGGGCTGCAGGAGGACAGCCTGCTTCACCATGGTCCTCTCCACAGGCCACAGGGGATCTTCTGCTCTGGTGCCTGGAGCACCTTCTCCCCCTCCTTCTTCATTGACCTTGGTGTCTGCAAGACTGTTCATCACTCCTCACTCTCCCAGCTGCTGTTCTGCAGCAGTTTTTTCCCTTTCTCAAATATGGTCTCGCAGAGGTACAAACAACATCACTTATTTGCTCAGATCTGGCCAGCGGCAGGGCCCTTTGGAGTATGCTGAAACTGGCCCTTATCTAACATGTGGCAGCTTCTGGATTCTTCTCACAGAAGCCACCCCTACAGCCCCCCACTACCAAAACCTTGCCATGTATACTCACTACACACTGTACTCTGCTCTGGTGAGGCCGCACCTTGAGTACTGTGTTCAGTTTTGGGCCCGTCACTAAAAAAAAAAAGACACTGAGGCCCTGGAACATGTCCAGAGAAGGGCTACAAAGCTGGTGAAGGGTCTGGAACACAAGTCCTATGAGGAGCAGCTGAGGGAACTGGGGTTGTTTAGTTTGGAGGAGAGGAGGCTCAAGGGAGACCTTGTTGCTCTCTACAACTACCTGAAAGGCCTCTTCTCACAGTTAACTAGTGATAGGACAGGAGGGAATGACCTCACGTTGCTCCAGGGGAGGTTTAGGTTGGAAATTAGGAGAAATTTCTTCTCAGAAAGAGTAGTCAGGCATTGGAACAGGTTGCCCAGGGAGGTGGTGGAGTCACCATCCTTGGGGGTGTTTAAGGAAAGGCTGGACGTGGTTCTTAGGGACATGGTTTAGTGGGTGATATTGGTGGTAGGGTAATGGTTGGACCAGATGATCTTGGAGGTCTTTTCCAACCTTAATGATTCTATGATTTTATACAAAACCTTGGGGCACATACTAGCAGCCTTACCTCTGGGGTGGATCGAGTCTTTCTTGGAGCTAAGCACCAATCTGGGCAACTTAGTTTTGGCTTTCAGTAAGCTGTAGCCTCTCTATATAGTTTTGGGTTTTTTTTGGTATACCAGAACACTGCTTTATTCCCATCCTTTTCCCTTCTCCAGTCCCATAAATCATGAATGCATTTATTCCACATAAAGAAAAGTGTATTTTTCTCTGAACGTGGGTGTGACAAATATAACATTTGTGTTATTTCTCACCTGAAATTAAACTATTTACAAGAAACATTGCTTTTATTCCTCACTGTGGTGTAACAGGTTCATTAGGAAAGACAATAACTGAACTTGAGTGCTTTGTTAATCAGTCAATGAATATTTTTCACTCTGTAAAATTCAAATAACTTTTAAATTGTGAAATGGTATTAAAATTTCAGCACGAAAGTGAGAGTGTGAATAAATGCCCGACTTTCTTCTTATGCACAGCATCAGCGTGATACTGTGGTAGAATCTAATCCTTCTTTGATCGTTATGCCTGTCTTCTTTTTAAGAAATGTGACTCAAAAACTTGCACTGTTCTGCTACTCCTCTTGCATTGCTTTCAATGGCCTGATTAAACAGTATGTTTTTTGTAAGATGGCCTACTTTCTTCTTCTAATTAGTCCACTTCATGATATCGCCTGTCTTATTCCTTGTACCTTGCTTTAACAAAGAAAACTATACTTTTAAATTATCTGTGCAATTATTTTCAGTTAACACATAGTTTCATTAATCTCATTTTCTTTTATAAATTTACACCTATAACAACTACTATTTGCCATTCAGCACATCTGTGTTTGTTTTATGAACGGTCATCAGTCTGAAACTATTAGAACTCTTAAGACTGAGGTTTGTATTTTCAAAATGTAGTGCATAATAGACTAGCTGCTGTAACTGGGTTTCTTCCCTTGTTTAGCTTACTCAAGAGAAATGAATTTGGATTATAAATCAGATGAGTCTACAGTAATTTGAGAGGTATCGCTAGTATATCTCAAGGGCTTTTTACTCACTGGATATGTGTAAGGTTGAGTTAAACACAATTTCTGACTTCATACACTTGGAGGAATTAAGTATTCAAAGTTCAGAGGAATGTACTATAACTACTCTCTAAGGGTATCATAGAATCATAGAACGGCTTGGGATGGAAGGGACCTTAAAGATCATCTAGTTTCAACCCCCCTGCCATGGACAGGGATGCAACCACTAGAGCAGGTTGCCCAGGGCCTTGTCCAACCTGGTCTTGAACACCTCCAGGGATGGGGCATCCACAACCTCTCTGGGCAACCTGTTCCACTGCCTCACCACCCTCTGAGGGAAGAACTTCCTCCTAACCTCTATTCTAAATCTCCCTTCTTTTAGATTAAAGCCATTTCCCCTTGTCCTGTCACTGTCTGCCTGAGCAAAAAGTTGTTCTCCATCTTTTTGAAGAGGGTGAAAAATGAGTGGAGAGCTTGTGGGTGAGAATTAAGGGGCAGGCTACTAAGGGTGACACTGTTGTGGGGGTCCCCTGCTGAATGAGGAGGGTGTCCTGGTAACGGGGGACGCTGAGAAGGCAGAGATACTGAATGCCTTCTTTGCTTTGGTCTTTGCTTCAAAGACTCCCCCCCGGGACTCCTGGACCCTGGAGGGAGGAAAAAGAGTCTGGGAAATGGAGACCTCCCCCCTGGTTGACGAGGGAGTGGTTCGGGAGCATCTGAGTGGGATCAATGAACACAAATCCACGGGCTCCGATGGGATGCATCCATGTGTGATGAGGGAGTTAGCGGAGGTGATCGCTGAACCGCTCTCTATCATCTTTGAAAGGTCCTGGAGAACAGGAGAGGTGCCTGAAGACTGGAGGATAGCCAGTGTCACTCCGGTCTTCAAGAAGGGAAAGGAGGAGGATCCGGGAAACTACAGGCCAGTCAGTCTCACCTCTGTCCCTGGAAAGGTGTTGGAACAGCTTGTTCTGGATGCCATCTCCAAGCAATTGGAAGAGAAGAATGTTATGAGGAGTAGTCAGCATGGATTCACCAAGGGGAAATCGTGCTTGACCAACCTCCTTGCCTTCTATGATGGCATCACCAGCTGGGTAGACGGGGGGATAGCAGTGGATGTCATCTACCTTGACTTTAGCAAGGCTTCTGATACTGTCTCCCACGATGTCCTGCTAGCAAAGCTGACAAAGTGTGGGATAGATGAGTGGACAGTAAGGTGGGTTGAGAACTGGCTGACTGGCTGAGCTCAGAGGGTGGTGATCGGCGGCACAGAGTCCGGCTGCAGCCCTGTGACTAGCGGTGTTCCCCAGGGGTCGGTGCTGGGTCCGGTCTTGTTCAACATCTTCATCGACATGCAGAGAAAGTCTTGGGGTCCTGGTGGATGACAGGTTGACCATGAGCAGTGTGCCCTGGTGGCCAAGAAGGCCAATGGGATCCTGGCGTGCATTAAAGGGAGCGTGGCCAGCAGGTCAAGGGAGGTGATCCTGTCCCTCTACTCTGCCCTGGTCAGACCTCACCTGGAGTACTGTGTCCAGTTCTGGGCTCCCCGGTACAAAAAAGACAGGGATCTCCTGGAAAGAGTCCAGCTGAGAGCAACAAAGATGATACGGGACCTGAAGCATCTTCCCTATGAGCAAAGACTGAGAGACCTGGGTCTGTTCAGCCTTGAGAAGACTGAGAGGGGATCTTATCAATGATTACAAATATCTTAAGTGTGGGAGACAGTGGGATTTGGCCACCCTCTTTTCAGTGGTTTGTGGGGATAGGACAAGGGGCAACGGCCAAAAACTGGAGCACAGGAAGTTCCGCACCAACATGCGAAAGAACTTCTTCACGGTGAGGGTGATGGAGCGCTGGAACAGGCTGCCCGGGGAGGTTGTGGAGTCTCCTTCTCTGGAGATATTCAAGGCCCGTCTGGACGCCTACCTGGGCAGCCTGCTCTAGGGAACCTGTTTTGGCAGGGGGGTTGGACCCGATGGTCTCTTGAGGTCGATTCCAACCCCTACAATTCTGTGATTCTGTGATTTTTTGAGTCCCCTTTCAGTACTGAAAAGCTGCAAGGAGGTCACCCCGGAGCCTTCTCTTCTGTCAGCTGAATAGCCACAGCTCTTTCAGCCTTTCTTCATAGGAGAGATGCTCCAGCCCCTTGATCATCTTCATGGCCCTCCTCTGGACCTGCTCTAAGAGATCCAAATCTTTCTTGTGCTGGAGGCTCCAGACCTGGATGCAGTACTCCAAGTGGGGCCTCACAAGGGCAGAACAGAGGGGGACAATCACCTCCCTTGACCTGCTGGCCACTCCTCTTTTGATGTAGCTCAGGATGCCGCTAGCCTTCTGCTGTCAATGAGTTTTTCTCCCAGTCTGTACTCATGTCTGGGATTGCCCCAACCCAGGTGCAGCACCTTGCACTTTGACTTGTTGAACCTCATTAGGTTCACATGGGTCCACTTCTCAAGCTTGTCCAGGTCCCTTTGAATGGCATCCCTTCCTTCTGTTGTATCGACTGCACTATTCAGCTTGGTGTCATCTGCAAACTTGCTGAGGGTGCGCTCAATCCCATTGTCTATATCACTGATAAAGACATTAAACAGTACTAGTCCCAAGACACACCTGAGGGACACCACTCGTCACTGGTTTCCACCTGGACATAGAGCCATTGACCACCACTCTCTGGGTGCGGCCTTCAAGCCAATTCCTTATCCACTCAATGGTCCACCCTTCAAATCCATCTCCAGTTTGGAGACCAGGATGTCAGGTGGGACCATGCCACAGGCCTTACAGAAGTCCAGGTAGATGACATCGGTAGGTCTTCCCTTATCAGCTGATGCAGTGACTCCATTATAGAAGGCCGCCAGATTGATCGGGCACAATTTGCCCTTGGTGAAGCCATGCTGGCTTTCTCAGATCACCTCCTGGTTTTTGAAGTGCCTCAACATTGCTTCCAGAAAAATCTTTCTGATGATCTTGCCAGGCACAGAGGTTGAGGCTCACCGGTCTGTAATTCCCCAGGTCTTCCTTTCCCTCCTTTTTAAAAATGGGAGTGATGGTTGGCTTTTTCCAGTCACCAGGGACTTCTCCTGACCGCCAAGACTTTTCTAATATGATGGAGATAGTCTTTGCAACTACATTAGCCACTTCCCTCAGGACCGGGTGGTCTCGAACCTGGGATGTCATGCATAGAAATGCGACAAGTGTTCAGACTGCCTGTCATTGAGAGCCCTGTGTAGGATGTTGCTTAAATGAAGCAAAAATGAAGCAAATCCATGAAATTGCAGTCTAGTGACAAAGATCTGTAATTAAAAAATTGGAGGTTTCAAACCTGAAGAAAAGCATGCATGGCTGCACAAGCTGTATTTTAACTATGACTCTTAACAAGCAATGCTCAGAAACAATGTAATCACTCCTCTCTTAAGTATATGTACAGTTTGTAAATAATTAAGCATCTGATTTTGGTGCATAAATACACAATGTGAAAAATTTAAACATCTCTTTCAAAAAGTTCAGATGGTATACTCGGAAATACAGTACAGCTCAGAGGAAGCAGTCTAGGAGGTTTCTGGAGAGTGTGGAAGATAGCTTCCTGATGCAGCTGGTTAGTGAGCCTACCAGGGGAGGTGCCCCGCTTGACCTTCTCTTCACAAACAGAGAAGGACTGGTGGGAGATGTGGTGATCAGGAGCTGTCTTGGGCAGAGTGAGCATGAAATGGTAGAGTTCTCTATTCTTGGCCAGGTCAGGAGGGGGATCAGTAAAACTGCTATCTTGGACTTCCGGAGGGCAGACTGAGCTGTTCAGGACACTGGTTGGCAGAGTCCCTTGGGAGGCAGTTCTGAAGGGCAGAGGAGTCCGGGAAGGCTTGGCACTCTTCAAGAAGGAAATCTTAAAGGCTCAGGAGCGGTCTGTCTCCACGTGCCCAAAGACAAGCCAGCGCGGAAGAAGACTGGCCTGGATGAACAGAGTTGTAGCTAGAGCTTAGGAAAAAAAAAGAGGGTTTATGACCTTTGGAGAAGAGGGCGGGCCACTCAGGAGGACTATAAGGATGTTGTAAGGCAGTGCAGGGACAAAATTAGAAAGGCCAAAGCTCATCTGGAGCTCAATCTGGCTACTGCCGTTAAAGATAACAGAAAATGTTTTTATAAATATGTAAACACAAAAAGGAGGACTAAGGAGAATCTCCACCCTTTACCGGATGCAGGCGGAGACTTAGTGACAAGAGATGAGGAAAAGGCTGAGGCGCTTAATGCCTTCTTTCTCTCAGTCTTTAGTGGCAAGACCAGTTGTTATCTGGATACCCAGTACCCTGAGCTGGTGGAAGGGGATGGTGAGTAGAATGTGGCCCTCATAATCCAAGAGGAAATGGTTGGCGACCTGCTACAGCACTTGGATGTACGCAAGCCGATGGGGCCGGATGGGACCCACCCAAGGGTGCTGAGAGAACTGGCGGAAGAGCTGGCCAAGCTGCTTTCCGTCATTTATCAGCAGTCCTGGCTATCAGGGGAGGTCCCAGTCGACTGGCGGCTAGCAAATGTGACGCCCATCTACAAGAAGGGCCCGAGGGTAGACCCGGGAAACTATAGGCCTGTTAGTTTGACTTCAGTGCCAGGGAAGCTCATGGAGCAGATTATCTTGAGTGTCATCAGGCGGCACTTGCAGGGCAACCAGGCGATCAGGCCCAGTCAGCATGGGTTTATGAAAGGCAGGTCCTGCTTGACAAACCTGATCTCCTTCTATGACAAAGTGACGCGCTTAGTGGATGAGGGAAAGGCTGTGGATGTGGTCTACCTTGACGTCAGTAAGGCTTTTGACACCGTTTCCCACAACATTCTCCTCAAGAAACTGGCTGCTCTTGGCTTGGACTGGCGTACGCTTCGTTGGGTTAAAAACTGGCTGGATAGCCGGGCCCAAAGAGTCGTGGTGAATGGAGTCAAATCCACTTGGAGGCCGGTCACTAGTGGAGTCCCCCAGGGCTCAGTACTGGGGCCAGTCCTCTTCAATATCTTTATCGATGATCTGGATGAGGGGATTGAGTGCACCCTCAGTAAGTTTGCAGATGACACCAAGTTAGGTGCATGTGTCGATCTGCTCGAGGGTAGGAAGGCTCTGCAGGAGGATCTGGATAGGCTGGACCGATGGGCTGAGGCCAACTGTATGAAGTTCAACAAGGCCAAGTGCCGGGTCCTGCACCTGGGGCACAACAACCCCAAGCAGCGCTACAGGCTGGGAGATGAGTGGCTGGAAAGCTGCCTGGCAGAGAAGGACCTGGGAGTATTGGTTGATAGTCGGCTGAATATGAGCCAGCAGTGTGCTCAGGTGGCCAAGAAGGCCAACAGCATCCTGGCTTGTACCAGAAACAGTGTGGCCAGCAGGTCTAGGGAAATGATTGTCCCCCTGTACTCGGCTCTGGTGAGGCCGCACCTCGAGTACTGTGTTCAGTTTTGGGCCCCTCGCTACAAGAAGGACATGGAGGTGCTCGAGCATGTCCAGAGAAGGGCAACGAAGCTGATGAGGGGTCTGGAGAACAAGTCTTATGAGAAGCGGCTGAGGGAGCTGGGATTGTTCAGTCTGGAGAAGAGGAGGCTCAGGGCGACCTTATCGCTCTCTACAGTTACCTTAAAGGAGGCTGTAGAGAGGTGGGGATTGGTCTATTCTCCCATGTGCCTGGTGACAGGACGAGGGGGAATGGGCTAAAGTTGCGCCAGGGGAGGTTTAGGTTGGATATTAGGAAGAACTTCTTTACTGAAAGGGTTGTTAGGCATTGGAATGGGCTGCCCAGGGAAGTGGTTGAGTCACCATCCCTGGAGGTGTTTAAGAGATGTTTAGATGTTGAACTTAGTGATATGGTTTAGTGGAGGACTTGTTAGTGTTAGGTCAGAGGTTGGACCAGGTGATCTTGGAGGTCTCTTCCAACCTAGATTATTCTGTGATTCTGTGATTCTGTACACATATTTGAAACACCTCTCTCTTCTTAAGCATATATAAAATGCATTTAGATACATTCATGGGTACTCAGGTGTTCCAAATTCTGCCCCTAATAAAACAGTAAGTCTGTCTAGACTCATTGGTGGAAATGAACAAAAAATTGATCCAGAGAACATAATATATTCATTGCATTATTAGTACTGTAAATTAAGTAAATCTTCCCTCAGTTTGATATGATGTGATGAAAGGAAACCTAAGTTACATAATCAGATGTGTTTGACATTTTCACTTTTCCAGAAAAGTCTGACAGAATTAGTGGTGAGAAGAAAAATGAAGGGATCAGCTCTCTGATACATTTATGTGTTATGTCTTATAGGTAAATTTTTCCCTGAGTTGTACCAGTGGATCTGGAGAAATAATTTTAAAAAAAAAGCAGAATTTAGATCTTTTCAATGTATTTAAATCAGCTTTTTTTCTTAAATAAAGGATTTTTTCCTATATATATGTTCCTATATTTTTCCTATATATACTCCTACATATATTCTATATTCCAGGATAAGCTACATTCAAATATGGATCACAGGTAGTTCTCCTAAACATATAAAACCTCATGGTCTCAGAGCAGTACATACAGAAGTGAGTTCCAGCTTTCCAGGAGAACTATTAAGCACTTGTAATGATGGTTGGACTAGAGACAGCAGAATATAGTTTTAAATCTGGGTTTATAGGACAGAAGTTTTCATGACTTTTGCAGAGTTCATTAAGTAGTTACTACTAACATGAATAGCAAAACAAAAAAAATGTATTTATTGGTGTTTGGACAAATGTCTTTTCTACATTAACATGCTAAAAGTCAAACAGTTATATGATTTCATACAACTTCTGAAGGTCTATGGTAGTCTCTGAAAGTGTGGGCTTTTTTGTATAGAAGGATCTTTCTTTTACTGTATTCCCAGAGGAAAACAAAAAAGATACTTAGGATACAATTTCCTCAGTTGAGCTAAATTGATAGATTAAACATTGCTTAATTTACATAGGCTAAATGAAATTTTGAAATTTTTTAAGCTATCAAAAAGCAAAAGTATTTTCTGAGATGTCATTGGACACTGAAAATCTACAGAGGAAATGGATGGCATAAAATATTCATTGATAAAAGGTTATTTTCTGAAGTAAAGCAGTAGGAGTGGTCTGAACATCGATCACCCAAAGTAAATTGGGGAAGAAGAGCTATTCTATAGGCAACTGGGAGAAATCTCGGGCTTTTGGAACTGGTTGCCCTCATCCTTATGGGAGACTTCCACTTCTGTTGTGGTTTAACCCGGCTGGCAGCTAAACACCACACAGCCGTTCACTCACCCTCCCCCCTCCCTCTCTGGGATGGGGGAGAGAAACGGGAAAGTGAAGCCTGTGAGTTGAGATAAAGACAGTTTATTAAGACAGGAAAATAATAATAATAACAACAATAATAATAGTGATAATGATAATAGTATTAATAATAATAATATGTAAGAAACAAGTGATGCACAATGCAATTGCTCACCACCCGCTGACCGATGCCCAGCCTATCCCCAAGCAGCCGGCCCCCCCACCCCGGCTAGCCACCCTATATATTGTTTAGCATGACGTCAGATGGTATGGAATACCCCTTTGGCCAGTTTGGGTCAGCTGTCCTGGGTCTGTCCCCTCCCAGCTCCTGCTGCACCCCTAGCCTGCTCGCTGGCAGGACAGAGCGAGAAGCTGAAAAGTCCTTGGCTTGGTGTAAGCACTGCTCTGCAACAATTAAAACATCAGCATGTTATCAGCGCTCTTCTCATCCTAATCCAAAACATAGCACCCTACCAGCTACTAGGAGGAAAATTAACTCTGTCCTAACTGGAACCAGGACAACTTCCCACATATAAACTGGAAATATCATACTGCTGCAACAAATAAGGCTTGGAAATTCCTAAATCATGTTGAAGATAACTTCCTGTCACAAGTACTGAGTGAGTTAACTAGGAATGTTGCCTGGCCCTTATCTGTTGTTTGAGAATAGGGGAGGCCTTGTGGGGAGAGGTGACGGTAGGTGGCTGTCTTGGCTATAGTGATCATGAATTAGTTGAGTTCAAAATTTTTGGTGTAAGGAGAAAAACGTTCAGCAGAGTTGCCACTGTGAACTTTACGACTGCAAACTTTAACCTTCTCAGGAAGCTAGTTAGCAATGTCCCCTGGGAATCTGCTCTAGAGGGTTTACGGGTCCATGAGAACTGATCACTTTTCAAGAACCACCTTTTAAAAGCCCAGGAGCAGGCAATCCCACTGTGCCGCAAATCGAGCAAGCAGAGCAGAAGACTGGCCTGGCTGAACTGGGAACCCCTCCTCGAACTAGGGCAGAAAAAGAAAATATATGACCTCTGGAAGCAAGGAGAGTACAGAGCTACAGTTCCCGTCTTCAAGGAGAAAATGAGAAAAGCCAAAGCCCAACTTGAGTGGACACTGGCCACTGTGGTATCAGACAACAAAAAAGGCTTCTTCAAGTTTGTTAACAGCAGGAGGAGGTCAAAGGAAACTATTGGAATGATACTTGGAGCGGATGGTCACCTAACAAGGAGGAGGAAAAGACAGAGGCATTTAATGCCTTTCTTTTTCTCAGTATTTAATAGTAACAACAGATCTTGGGCTGCCCAGACCTCAGAGACGGAGGACCATGACGGGGGGAGCAGTGACTTTCGATCTGTGGTCACCAAAATTGTAAGGGAACAGTTGTATCAGCTCAGTATTCATAAGCCCATGGGGCCTGACAGGATTCACCCCAGAGTGCTGAAGGAATTAGTGGACATTATAGCTGGACCTCTCTCAACAATTTATCAAAAGTCGTGGGAGTCTGGGGAGGTCCCCACTGACTGGAAGCTAGGCAATGTAATACCCATCTGCAAAAGGGCATGAGAGAAGACCCTGGTAACTACAGACTTGTTGACTAACCTCAGTCCCTGGAAAAGTTCTGGAGAAGACTGTCCTGGGGGATAGTGGAAGGCATTTAGAGAACAAAACTCATCAAGGTACATTGGGTTTATGTGGCAAGGTTTTAGTAGTGGGGGGCTTCAGGGGTGGCATCTATAAGAAGAGTCCAGAAGCTGCCCCATGTTAAATAAGGGCCAATTTCAGCCAGCTCCAAAGGGACCTGTCGCTGGCCAGAGCTGAGCCAATGAGCGATGCTGGCTGTGCCTCTGCGAGAGCGTATTTAAGAAAGGAAAAAAACAAAACAAAACAAAACTAATGGGGAACAGCATCTGGGAGAGTAAGGAGAGAGAAACAGTAAGGAGAGAGAAACACACCAAGATCAGGAGGAGGGGGAGAAGGTGCTCCAGGCACCAGAGCAGAAGATCCCCTGCGGCCTGTGGAGAGGACCATGGTGAAGCACGTTGTCCCCCTGCAGCCTATGGTGTACCACAGCGGAGCAGATTTCCATGCTGCAGCCTGTGGAGGAGACCACAGTGAAGCAGGTGGATCTGACCTGAAGGAGGCTGTGTCCTATGGAGAACCCCCACCAGATCAGACTCCGGGCCGGACCTGTAGACCGTGGAGAGGAGCCCAAACAAGAGCAGGTAGGATCAGTTCAGGAAGGACTGTATCCTATGGGAGGGACCCCACTTTGGAGCAGGGGAAGAGAGTGACCGTGAAGGAGCGAAGTGCTACAGACTGACCGCAACCCACATTTCCCCATTCCCCTGTTTCTCTGCACTGCTCAGGGGGAGAACATAGAAGAAGGTGGATGGGAGGAAGGTGTTTTTAGTTTGTTTTTAGTTTCTCACTGCTTTAATTTGTTAGTAATAAGTAATAAATTACATTAACTCCCTATGCTGATTCTGTTTTGCCCATGATGATAACTGTTGAGTGATCTCTCTGTCCTTATCTCAACCCTTGAGCCCTTTTCATTGTATTTTCTCCCCCTTTCCCTTTGAGGAGGAGAGTGAGAGAGCAGTGGTGGTGGGGTTCAGCTGCCCAACTGTGTAAAACCACCACATGGAGTTAAATCCAGCTGGAGGCCCGTCACTAGTGATGTCCCCCAGGGCTCAGTATTGGGGAAAGTTACCTTCAATATCTTCATCATTGAGCTGGATGAGGGGATCGAGTGCACCCTCAGTAAGTTTGCAGATGACACCAAGTTAGAGGTGACTGTTGATTTGCTTAAAGGTAGGAGGGCTCTGCAGAGGAATGTGGATAGATGGGCTGAGGCCAACTGTATGAGGTTCAACGAGGCCAAGTGCCGGGTCCTGCACCTGGAGCACAACAACCCCAAGCAGAGCTACAGGCTGGGAGATGAGTGGCTGGAAAGCTGCCTGGCAGAGAAGGACCTGGGAGTATTGGTTAATAGTTGGCTGAATATGAGCCAGCAGTGCGCTCAGGTGACCAAGAAGGCCAACAGCATCCTGGCTTGTACCAGAAATAGTGTGGCCAGCAGGTCTAGGGAAGTGATTGTCCCCCTGTACTCGGATCTGGTGAGGCTGCACCCTGAATACTGTGTTCAGTTTTGGGCCCCTCACTACAAGAAGGACATCGAGGTGCTGGAGTGTGTCCAAAGAAAGCTAACAAAGCTGGTGAAGGGTCTGGAGAACGTGTCTTGTGAGGAGTGACTGAGGGAGCTGGGGTTGTTTAGCTTGGAGAAAAGAAGGCTTGGGGGACACCTTATCATGCTCTACATTTACCTTAAAGGAGGCTATAGAGAGGTGGGGATCGTGCTCTTCTCCCAAGCTCCAAGTGATAAGACATGGTGAAATGGTCTCAAGTTGCCTCAAGGGAGGTTCAGGTTGGATATTGGGAGAAATTTCTTTGCTGAAAGGATTGTGCATCATTGGAATAGGCTGTCCAGGGAAGTGGTTGAATCACCATCCTTGGAGTTCTTCAAGAAATGTGCAGATTTATAACTTAGTAGCATGGTTTAGTGGTGGATTTTAGTACTAGGTTAATGGTTGGACTAGATGATCTTAGAGGTCTTTTCCAACCTGAATGACTCAATGATTCTATGATTTATATATTATATGTATCCTATATATATACATAGATATATACTTATATCATATATCATTTATCCATCTCTATGCCTTAGGAAAATAACATTTTCTCCATTATTTTACTTGCTAAGTGTTGTGGTTTAACCCGGCTGGCAGCTAAACACCACACAGCCGTTCGCTCACCCTCCCCCCTCCCTCTCTGGGATGGGGGAGAGAAACGGGAAAGTGAAGCCTGTGAGTTGAGATAAAGACAGTTTATTAAGACAGGAATATAATAATAACAATAATAATAATAGTGATAATGATAATAGTATTAATAATAATAATGTGTAAGAAACAAGTGATGCACAGTGCAATTGCTCACCACCCGCTGACCGATGCCCAGCCTATCCCCAAGCAGCCGGCCCCCCACCCCGGCCAGCCACCCTATATATTGTTTAGCATGACGTCAGATGGTATGGAATACCCCTTTGGCCAGTTTGGGTCAGCTGTCCTGGGTCTGTCCCCTCCCAGATCCTGCTGCACCCCTAGCCTGCCCGCTGGCAGGACAGAGCGAGAAGCTGAAAAGTCCTTGGCCTGGTGTAAACACTGCTCTGCAACAATTGAAACATCAGCATGTTATCAGCGCTCTTCTCATCCTAATCCAAAACATAGCACCCTACCAGCTACTATGAGGAAAAATTAACTCTGTCCTAACTGGAACCAGGACACTAAGAAATTTCTTTTCATTAATAAATGAAATCACATATAAAAGAATCATTGAAATGCCTCTGTTGACACAGATATCTGAGAATATTAACATTAATAGCATTTTAAAAGCTTGTATTTTATAGGAGGTTTACTTGCTGGGTTTTCACTGACTGAGTAACAAAGCCATTTGACCTCATTGTCTTTTCTTTTAAGATTTAATTCATTTATAGGTCCTATGCAGATGGGCTATTTGTAACCCTTTTAAGAGAGTCGTTTACATTACTGTTTTTTGTTAATAAGAGATGGAAAAGGTTCTTTTAAAATAAAGATTTTTGCTCTTTTTTCAAGCTTTTATTTGGGTTCTCAAGATCATATTGCATATTAATAAATTACATGATTATGCTGCAGCTAAGATTTGCATTTTAAAATGCTAATTTGGGAGGAGAAGAAGTGGCAACGTGTAGCCTAATAGCAATCAAAAGGGACTTCAAGGAATTGGGACAGATGATCAGGAATTCGGGTGCGCAAGTCATCTTCTCCTCCGTTCTCCCTAGTACTGACAGTGACAGGAACAAAAGGATAGCATCCATTAACACATGGCTCCGTGGCTGGTGTCATCGCCAAAATTTTGTGTTTTTTTTTTGTCGACAGGAAGCCTTACATAGTACCAGGCTTGCTGGCATCAGATGGGATTCATCTTTCCCCAAGGGGGAAGAGGGTCCTTGGTCATGAGTTGGCGGGGCTCATTGATTGGGCTTTCGACTAGATTCAGTTGGGGAGGGGGATATCATCAAGGATGCTGACGATAAGGTACGGGATGACATGCCATTCCACTCATGCCAGCTGAACACCACAGCCAGCAAAGGATGCCCAGAACCTAGAGAGGGAACAGAGCTTAACAGGAGAGCTACCATAGGCCCACATGGACGAGTTATAGTTGCCCCATCCAGAAAGGCAGATGCATTGGGAGCCCAACTCAAATGCCTCTATGTAAACACATGCAGCATGGGGAATAAACAAGGGGAACTGGAGATGTTCATGCAGTTGCAGGGCTATGATCTTGTCACAATTACTGAGACATGGTGGGACAGCTCTCATGACTGGAATGTGGCAATGGACGGCTTTGTGCTTTTTAGGAAGGACAGGCCAGGAAGGCGAGGTGGTGGAGTTGCTCTTTATGTGAGTGAGCAACTGGAATGTATGCAGCTCAGAATAGGGGGGACGAAGTGCGAGTCAAGGGCCTATGGGTGAGGATTAAAGGGCAGGGCAACAGGGGTGACATCGTGGTGGGTGTTTACTACAGGCCACCGGATCAGGAAGAGGAAGTGGATGAGGCCTTCTACAGGCAGCTGCAAGTTGCCTCACGTTCGCAGGCCCTGGTTCTTAGGGGAGACTTTAACCACCCCGATATTTGCTGGGAAGACAACACAGCTCAGAACAAACAGTCCAGGAGGTTACTGCAGAACACTGAGGATAACTTCTTGACACAGGTGGTAGGTGAGCCAACAAGGAGAGGGGCGCTGCTGGACCTGGCACTAACAAACAGAGATGGTCTAGTTGGAAAAGTGAAGGTTGAGAGCCGGCTCAGCTGCAGTGATCATGAGATGTTGGAGTTCAAGATCCTGCAAGGAGGAAGCAGGGCAAAAAGGAGGATCGCAACCCTGGATTTCAAGAGAGCTAACTTTGACCTCTTCAGGGACCTAATTGGAGGAATCCCCTGGGCCAGGGCCCTAGAGGGAAAGGGGGCCCAGCAGAGTTGGCTAATATTCAAGCACCACTTCCTCCAAACTCAGGATTGGTGGATCCCTACGAGAAAGAAGTCGAGCAAGGGGGGCAGGAGACCTTCATGGATGAGCAAGGAGCTCTTGGGAAAACTTAAACAGAAGAAGAAAGCGTACATGATGTTGAAGAAGGGACAGACCAGTTGGTCTAGGAACATTGTCAGAGAATGCAGGGATGCAATGAGGAAGGCCAAGGCCCAGTTAGAATTAAATTTAGCAAGAGACATCAAGGACAACAAGAAGGGCTTCTTCAAATACATCAGCAGCAAAAGGAAGGCTAAGGAAAATGTGTGTGTGCTGCTAAATGAGGCGGTGCCTTGGTGACGGCGGATACAGAGAAGGCGGAGTTACTGAATGCCTTCTTTGCTTCAGTCTTCACTGCTAAGGCTAGCCCCCATGCACTACTGAGCCCGGAAACAAGAGAGAAAACCCAGAGAGAGGAAGACTTTCCCCTGGTCGAAGAGGATTGGGTTAGAGGTTATTTAGGCAAGCTAGACACCCACAAATCTATGGGCCCCGATGGGATGCACCTGAGGGTGCTGAGGGAGGTGGCCAATGTTATTGCTGAACCTCTCTCTATCATCTTCGAAAGGTCTTGGAGAACAGTAGAGGTGCCTGAGGACTGGACGAAAGCCAACATTACTCTAGTCTTCAAGAAGGGCAAGAAGGAAGACCCAGGAAACTACAGGCCAGTCAGCCTCACCTCCATCCCTGGAAAGGTGATGGAGCAGCTCATCCTTGAGGCCATCTCTAAGCACGTGGAGGAAAAGAAGGTGATCAGAAGCAGTCAGCATGGATTCATCAAGGGGAAGTCATGTTTAACCAACCTGATAGCCTTATATGATGAGATGACTGGCTGGATGGATGAGGGGAGAGCAGTGGATGTTGTCTACCTTGACTTCAGCAAAGCTTTTGACCCTGTTTCCCATAACATCCTCCTGGGCAAGCTCCAGAAGTGTGCGATCTATGAGTGGACAGTGGGGTGGATCGAGAACTGGCTGGATGGCAGATCTCAGAAGGTTGTGCTCAATGTTGCCGAGTCTAGTTGGAAGCCTGTGACTAGTGGTGTCCCCCAGGGGTCAGTACTAGGTCCAGTGCTATTCAACTTATTCATCAATAAAATAATAATGTGTAATTGAATTTCTCTTAAACCAATATTTCCTTCCCTTTTGTGATCTTTACAAATGCCACATTGCTCAATGTATATCCACAAAAATGCTGCCACAAAGATAATTTTCCCAGCTTCTTGCTTTTACTATATGTGTGTCTTTCTACTGTCTTTCACTTCCTTGCCATGTGGAACCAAATTATTTGTCTGCTTTTAAGGACCTTCATCATCTAACCTGATAGGATAATCAGACTGATTTTTTTTTTCAGCCAGTTTTGATCAGCCATTTGTAAAATATTCCAACAAATATTTTTACAGTTATTACCTTTCTCTTAATTTTGAATAAAAATAATTCCCCAGAAACTTGCCTAGATCTGCTATGTAGCTGATATGTAATCTCCATTCTTCTGAGTTCTCTACAGTGGTAAAACAGAGTCCTGTCATGACTGCTTCTCACAATGATCATAATTCTGTTACTATAATGTGATGGTCTCTCATTCTGTTTTCAGTATCCAGTTACAAACTCTTAAAGCAATTACTGTTATTTAGGAACATATGTGCAAAGCTGTGGTCCACCACTGGATCTAATAGGTTTCTGAAATGTAGAATAGTGGGTTTATTTAGCAGTAGCTGGATATTTGCATGGCCCTACCAGTAGGAAAGGTAACATTTTTACTGTGAGTAATGTAATGGAACCAGTAGGTCTGGAAGTAACAGAAGCAATGTTTCCAAAAGTCATTGAATAAATATTGTGGTTTAACTCAGCAGGCAGCTAAGTACCACACAGCCGTTTTTTCACTCCCTCCACTCCCCCCAGTGGGATGGGGAAGATGGTCAGCAGAAAAAAATAATAAAATAAAACTTGTGGGTTGAGATAAAGACAATTTAATAGGACAGAAAATGAAGGAAAATGATAATAATTATGATAAAGGAATACACAAAACAAGTAATGTGCAATGCGATTGCTCACCACCCGCTGACTGATGACCGCCTGTCTCCACGCAGCAGCCACACCTCCTGGCCAACTCCCCCCATTTTATTGTTCAGCATGATGTCATATGGTAAGGAATATCTCTTTGGCCAGTTTGGATCAGCTGTCCTGGGTCTGTCTCCTCCCAGCTTCGTGTACCCCCAGCCTCTTTGCTGCTAGGGCAGTATGAGAAGCTGAAAAGTCCTTGACTTAGTGTAAGCATTGCTCAGCAGCTACTAAAACATCAGTGTATTATCAGCATTATTCTCACCCTAAATCCAAGACACAGCACCATACCAGCTACTAGGAAGAAAACTAACCCTATCCCAGCCAAAACCAGGACAGTAAATAAACACAAGAAGGTCCTTCCAATCAGAGAAGTGGAAGAGGGGTGAGGGAAGGAAGAAGGGGCCTGTAACTAGTGGAGTCCTTTTCAGAAACAGTGTAGATCTAAAAGGTCTGGGAAAATCTCTTAAAAATGCTCTGTCCAAAACACTACCACCAGGGGGATGCTAAAACTATCTAATGATTCATCCTTGTCTATAAATACAGTGACCCTCAGTAAAATGGCATTTAGTTTGGTCTTCAGGGCTGAAAGATGACTACAGATGAGTGAAGTAGAACAGGTTGCCCAGAGAGCTTGTGGGATTTCCATTCTAGGAGCTGGTCAAAGCTTGACTGGACTAAATTAGTCCTGCTGGGAGCAAAGATTTGGACCTAGTGACTTTCACAGGTCCTTTCTGTGATTCTAAGCAGAAAAATCTTAGTTGAATTTGTCTAGTGAAAGGGAAATTATTTTGTTCTTTGGGGTGCCTTTGTACTCATGCAATGAGGTTTTACCATAGCTTCTTTAAAATCCTGAAGAACTCCACTTTATTAGATTGAGGATATTTGAATTAATGGGGTTAATTTGAATTAATGGGGAAAATTAACTCTATCCTAACTGAAACCAGGACACATTCACAGTACTTAATTTATGTTGAACTGCTATTTTACCATAAATAATACTTGTATGTTGTGGGTTAACCCCAGTAGACTGCTAAGCACCACACAGCTGCTTGCTCACTTTCCCCACCCCACCCCAGTGGGATGGTGGAAGAGGCAGAGGAAGAGTAAAAGCAAGAAAAAAAATATAAAAATGGCTAAGCCCTAAACCCCACTCTTTACTGCTGAGCACGATGTTTATATGCATGGAATAGGCATACATCTTCATAGGCATGGAATATCTCTTTGGTTAGTTAGGGTCATCTGCTTGCTTGTGTCCCATCCCAACCTTTTGCCCGCCCCCAGCCTATTTCCTTGCGGGGCAAAGTAAGAAACAGAGAGGGTGTTGACACTGTGCAAACACAGTTCAGCCATAGCTAAAACATTAGTGTGTTATCAGCATTGTTTGGGTCACAAATCTAAAACACAGCACCCTACCAGCTACTATGAAGAAAATTAACTCCATCCCAGCCAGACCGAGTACACTGCATGATGGCAGAACAGAGTATTTAGAAAACTAGGGCTTCTGTACCTCAGCCACAACTACAAATTTAAATGGAAAGAACTTTATAAGAGCTTTTCTATGATATGTTTGTGCTACAAGTACTTAATAAAGGCACTGTGCAGTGACATGAGTGTTTTCAATTTATAGGAAACTTTACTATCCTTAAGTTGTCCTAGGTAGAATAGACTGGTGCTGCTTAGACTGTTAAAAATAGAATCATAGAATCATAAACTCATAGAATATCCCGAGTTGGAAGGGGCCCATAAGGATCATCGAGTCTAACTCCTGGCATCACACAGGTCTACAAAAAATTTTAGACCATGTGACTAAGTGCACAGTCCAAACGCTTCTTAAATTCAGACAGGCTTGGTGCAGTGACTACTTCCCTGGGGAGCCTGTTACAGTGTGCGACAACCCTCCTGGTGAAGAACCTCTTCCTGATGTCTAGCCTAAACCTCCCCTGCCTCAGTTTGACACCATTCCCGCGGGTCCTATCACTGGTCACTAAAGAGAATAGATCAGCGCCTGCCCCTCCACTCCCTGTCGTGAGGAAGCTGTAGACTGTGATGAGGTCTCCCCTCAGCCTCCTCTTTTCCAGGCTGAACAGGCCAAGTGACCTCAGCCGCTCCTCATACCTCTTCCCCTCTAGGCCCTTCACCATCTTTGTCGCCCTCCTCTGGACACTCTCCAACAGTTTCACATCCTTTTTGTACTGTGGTGCCCAGAACTGCACACAGTACTCAAGGTGAGGCCGCACCAGCGCAGAGTAGAGCGGGACAATCACTTCCCTCGACCGACTAGCGATGCCGTGCTTGATGCACCCCAGGATACAGTTGGCCCTCCTGGCTACCAGGACACACTGCTGGCTCATATTCAGCTTGCTATCAGCCAAAACCCCCAGATCCCCCTCTGCGGGGCTGCTCCCCAGCATCTCATCGCCCAGTCTGTATGTATAGCCAGGGTTGCCCCTTCCCAGGTGCAGGACCCGGCACTTGCTCTTGTTAAACTTCATGTGGTTGGTGATCGCCCAGCTCTCCAATCTGTCCAGATCTCTCTGCAAGGCCTTTCCAACCTCATCCAAGTCCACAACTCCTCCAAGTTTGGTGTCGTCGGCAAATTTGCTCAAAACACCTTCTAGTCCTACATCCAAATCATTTAAAAAACACTGAAGAGGACTGGCCCTAAAATGGATCCTTGAGGGACCCCACTAGTGACCATCCGCCAGCCTGATGTGGCCCCATTTACCACAACCCTTTGAGCCCTGCCCGTCAGCCAATTGCTCACCCATCTTGTGATGTTTTTGTTTAGTTGCATGCTGGACATTTTGTTGGACCTTGCTGACTAGTTCCCTGAGCAGCCTGAAGTCTGCTTTCCCCATATCCAGGGCTGAAGTTTTGGTGACAGTTTTCCTTCTGTCACCATAAATTCTAAACTCAACCACTTCATGGTCACTATGACCGAGACAGCCGCCAATTGCCACGTCCCCCACAAGACCCTCTCTGTTCTCCAGCAACAGATCTAGGAGGGCACCTTTCCTAGTTGGCTCCCTTAGCACCTGCACCAAGAAGTTATCATCTAGGTGCTTTATGAACCTCCTGGACTTGCTCGTGTCAGCTGTGTGGTGATCCCAGTTGATGTCTGGCAAGTTGAAATCCCCCATAAGGACAAGGGGAGTTGATCTTGAGGCATCTCGTAGTTCCTCAAAGAATAATTCATCGGCATTGTCGTCCTGGCTGGGTGGTCTATAATAGACTCCCACAACAACATCCCCTTTATTTGTTCGTCCCTTAATCCTTACACAGAGGATTTTGCCCTTGAAGTTCCACACAGTCCAGCCCATGCTTCACATACATCACCACCCCCACCACCTCACCTGCCCTGCCTGTCCCTCCTGAGGAGCCTGTAACCATCTATTGTAACACACCAGTCACAGGACTCATCCCACCGGGTTTCGCTTATGCTGATCATAGAATCATAGAATCATAGAATATCCTGAGTTGGAAGGGACCCTTAAGGATCATCAAGTCCAACTCTTGATACCGCACAGGTCTACCCAAAAGTTCAGACCATGTGACTAAGTGCACAGTCCAATCTCTTCTTAAATTCAGACAGGCTCGGTGCAGTGACCACTTCCCTGGGGAGCCTGTTCCAGTGTGCAACCACCCTCTCTGTGAAGAACCCCCTCCTGATGTCGAGCCTAAATTTCCCCTGCCTCAGCTTAACCCCGTTCCCGCGGGTCCTGTCACTGGTGTTAATGGAGAAAAGGTCTCCTGCCTCTCCACACCCCCTTACGAGGAAGTTGTAGACTGTGATGAGGTCTCCCCTCAGCCTCCTCTTCTCCAGGCTGAACAGGCCCAGTGACCTCAGCCGTTCCTCGTACGTCTTCCCCTCCAGGCCTTTCACCATCTTCGTAGCCCTCCTCTGTACACTCTCCAACAGTTTCATGTCCTTTTTATACTGTGGTGCCCAGAACTGCACACAGTACTCGAGGTGAGGCCGCACCAGCGCAGAGTAGAGCGGGACAATCACCTCCCTTGACCTACTAGCGATGCCGTGCTTGATGCACCCCAGGACACGGTTGGCCCTCCTGGCCGCCAGGGCACACTGCTGGCTCATATTCAACTTGCTGTCTACCACGACCCCCAGATCCCTCTCTTCTAGGCTGCTCTCTAGCGTCTCATCGCCCAGTCTGTATGTGCAGCCAGGGTTTCCCCGTCCCAGGTGCAGGACCCGACACTTGCTCTTGTTAAACTTCATGCGGTTGGTGATCGCCCAGCTCTCCAACCTATCCAGATCCCTCTGCAAGGCCTTTCCACCCTCATTCGAGTCCACAACTCCTCCAAGTTTGGTGTCATCAGCAAACCTGCTCAAAATACCTTCTATTCCTACATCCAGATCGTTTATAAAAATATTGAAAAGTACCGGCCCTAATATGGAGCCTTGAGGGACCCCACTGGTGACCGCCCGCCAGCCTGACGCAGCCCCATTTACCATAACCCTTTGGGCCCTGCCCGTTAGCCAATTGCTCACCCATCGTATGATGTTTTTATTTAGCTGTATGGTGGACATTTTGTCCAGTAGGATCCTATGGGAAACCGTGTCAAAAGCCTTGCTGAAGTCCAAAAAAATCACATCAGCTGGTTTCCCTTGGTCCATCATACGGGTGATCTTATCATAAAAGGAAATCAGGTTAGTTAGGCAGGACCTGTCCTTCACAAACCCATGCTGGCTGGGACCAATGACTGCTTTGTCCCCCAGGTGAGCCTCAATAAGTTCGAGAACCATCTTCTCCATGATTTTACCAGGCACTGACGTGAGACTGACAGGCCTGTAATTGCTAGGGTCTTCTTTCTGACCCTTCTTGTAAATCGGCACAACATTTGCCAGCTTCCAGTCTACCGGGACCTCTCCAAATTCCCAGGATCGTTGAAAAATAATTGAGAGAGGTTCCGCGATGACGTGCGCCAGCTCTTTCAGCACCCGGGGATGAATCCCATCCGGACCCATGGACTTGTAGGGATCCAGGTGGAGTAGCAAATCCCGCACACGTTCAGGGTCGGTTGATATTCATGTTCAAGTCTATTGTGCTAAAATTACATGAAATACATGAATACAGAATAGGCATTTTTAGTGTGTATTCATTTGTGTTTGTATACAGATTTGTAGATGCAGGTCTACATACTCATGTTTTGAATCAGGACAAAATACATCTGTAAAATAGATGAGTATCCAAAGCCTAGATGGAACTTCTGTAGCATTCATTAGTGTGCTCTCTTAATGGATGACAAATTAGTACAATGTCCCAGTCACACTTTCTTTTGATGTGGGCCAAAAATATGAAATTACATGAGGCCACAGAGTTGAGAATACTTTTACTGTTCGTGGAGGCAATTATCTAAATAACTTTTTTTTTTTCCAAGAGCCTTCTCTTCTCCAGGATGAACAACCCCAATTCTCTCAGCCTACCTTCATAGGAGGGGTGCTCCAGCCCTCTGATCATCTTCATGGCCCTCCTCTGGACGCGTTCTAGTACGTCCCCGTCCTTCTTGTGCTGGGGGACCCAGAGCTGAACACAGTACTCTAGGTGGGGTCTCACAGGAGCAGAGTAGACGGGGAGAATCACCTCCCTCAATATTCTGGCCATGCTCCTTTTGATGCAGCCCAGTGTATGGTTGACTTTCTGGGCTGCAAGCACACATTGCCATGTCATGTTGAGCTTCCCATCAACCAACACCCCCAGGTCTTTCTCCTCAGATCTGCTCTTAACTCATTCTCCACCCTGCCTGGATTTGTGTTTAAGATTTCCTCAGGCCCCTTGCACTTGGCCTTGTTGAACTTCACCCTAGCAGTTCTTCAGAATTGTATCAAAATGAAACATAAAGTGTGAGAAATCCCTTAGAAACAGAACTGTATGCTTCACTTACATTTCAACTGTAATGCTAAATGTTTTTCAGGAGCAATTAAGTAATTTATGTAAAGGCTAACCCAAGGACATTAGGAAGAAATTTATCGTTTGTAAGATTTTATGTCATAAGCTTTTGATTTGGGGAAATATTCTCAGGTTACCAATAGATTCCAGTTTTACCTGGAACTATTTTAAAGATAATCTCTTTCAAAAAATTAGGGATTACTTGCACTTAAAGTTCACGAAAGGCATAAAAATAAATAAGGTTCTTAAAACTTGAATTTGTTATTATGTCTTTTTTTATGCTTGTCTCTGCCTTGAACCACATGTATTTCAATACCCATGAGTTTGTTGGCTGAGCATAACTGTGCATAGTCAGTCTTTACAACATTACCTGTTACAGCTATCATGTTCAAGACCTGTGTTTTAAAGAATAATTATGCTTATTATGTTTCTGTTATTGAGATTGCAAAAGGAAGCTGCCTACATATTTAACAGCTTACATATAAACTGTAATTAAATCAGTTAGATACTACAAGATTCAAAACATGAAATGGATCTGTTTAGTAAATAAAATGGAATTGCATGTATTGATTTAATTTAAAAAAAAAAATACAACCAAATAAATTAATCTTTTTTTTTTTAATTCTAGAATCGAATGGAAGAAAGCAAAGCACTCTTTAGAACAATTATTACATATCCATGGTTCCAGAATTCTTCGGTTATTCTGTTCTTAAATAAAAAAGATCTCTTAGAGGAGAAAATTTTGTACTCCCATCTAGTTGATTATTTCCCAGAGTATGATGGTAAGTATATTTACACCAGAGCTCATGCTCCATTAACACTCCGGTAATGACAAATTATCACCCATTCTTCATTACATCCATATTCTTCATTACAAACTGTACTTAGTACACCAAATGGTTAGTTTTTTGTTGAGTGGCTTGCTGGTCATATTTTCTTTTTAATTATATGAAAAGAAAAAATGATTAAAAATAGCAATTTCTAATACTTGAAATTTTTAAAGTCACTGAAATCTTGTGGTATTTTCTAGATTTCTAGGATTTCATTTTATAACTCCATTAACTGTGGATAGGATGGCAGTACCTTTCATGTGAAATTATTGCTTTTAGATGAGTAACAGCATATTAGCAATGAACCTTATTCTGTTCTTATTCCTAAGTTGAGGTGACTGCTTGAAGTGAAGTATAAAGTTAAAAATAAATAAAACCACATTTCTTCTCATTTTTACTCATAGTCTTTTTTGAGGATTTTTGTTTGTTTGTTTGTTTAAGCCTGTATATTTAAATAGAAGTGTCATAAATTCTTGATATAAATGCATAAATGCTTGAAGTGAAGTATAAAGTTAAAAATAATGTTGTGGTTTAACCGGGCTGGCAGCTAAACACCACACAGCCATTCGCTCACCCTCCCCCCTCCCTCTCTGGGATGGGGGAGAGAAACGGGAAAGTGAAGCCGGTGAGTTGAGATAAAGACAGTTTATTAAGACAGGAATATAATAATATAAGGAATATAAGGAATATAATAATAACAATAATAATAATAATAGTGATAATGATAATAGTATTAACAATAATAATGTGTAAGAAAACAAGTGATGCACAATGCAATTGCTCACCACCCGCTGACCGATGCCCAGCCTATTCCCGAGCAGCCGGCCCCCCCACCCGGGCCAGCCACCCCTATATATTGTTTAGCATGACGTCAGATGGTATGGAATACCCCTTTGGCCAGTTTGGGTCAGCTGTCCTGGGTCTGTCCCCTCCCAGCTCCTGCTGCACCCCCAGCCTGCTCGCTGGCAGGACAGAGCGAGAAGCCGAAAAGTCCTTGGCCTGGTGTAAACACTGCTCTGCAACAATTAAAACATCAGCATGTTATCAGCGCTCTTCTCATCCTAATCCAAAACATAGCACCCTACCAGCTACTATGAGCTACTTAACTCTGTCCTAACTGGAACCAGGACAGATATCCACCCCTTATTCCATACCATTTATGTCATGCTCAGGTTACGCTCTTTCCAATACAGTCTAATTAATCACCATTTTCATCTATGATATATAGCAATCATGGTAGTGATGACATACATTATTATATAATAATTAACATACTACAATTCAACTCATGGGCTATTCTCACCCAGTATCAAATCCCCTTGAGGTACACACCGGACCTCCCCATTCTTTTGCATTACCCACCAAGTGCATCCAGGTCCCTGAGCAAAAGCAATTCCACGAATGGGTTTGCCTTTTCCTGAGGCAGGAGTAGCCCAGACTGTTTTACCCAGCATGTTTCTTACGTGCACTACAGGAACTTTATCCCCTTCTACAGTGCGTAACAGGTTTGATTGGGCAGGTCCAGCTCGGTTGGCAGATCCCCTGGTATTGACTAACCAGGTGGCCTTTGCCAAATGTGTATCCCAATTTTTGAATGTCCCAGCACCCATTGCTTTCAGTGTAGTCTTCAACAGTCCATTGTATCGTTCAACTTTTCCAGAGGCTGGTGCATGATAGGGGATGTGATACACCCACTCAATACCATGTTCTTTGGCCCAAGTGTCTATAAGGTTGTTTCGGAAATGAGTCCCGTTGTCTGACTCAGTTCTCTCTGGGGTGCCATGTCGCCATAGGACTTGCTTTTCAAGGCCCAGGATAGTGTTCCGGGCGGTGGCATGGGGCACCGGATATGTTTCCAGCCATCCGGTGGTTGCTTCCACCATTGTAAGTACGTGGCGCTTGCCGTTGCGGGTTTGAGGGAGTGTGATGTAATCAATCTGCCAGGCCTCTCCATATTTATATTTCAGCCATCGTCCTCCATACCAAAGAGGTTTTGACCGCTTGGCTTGCTTGATTGCAGCACGTTTCACAGTCATGAATAACCTGTGCTATAGTGTCCATGGTCAGGTCCACCCCTCGATCACGAGCCCATCTGTAGGTTGCGTCTCTGCCTTGATGGCCTGAGGTGTCATGGGCCCATCGGGCTATAAATAATTCACCTTTATGTTGCCAGTCCAGGTCCACCTGAGCCACTTCAATCTTAGCAGCCTGATCCACCTGCTGGTTGTTTTGATGTTCTTCAGTAGCCCGATTCTTGGGCACATGAGCATCTACATGGCGTACCTTTACAACCAGGTTCTCGACCCGGGCAGCGATATCTTGCCACAATGCCGCAGCCCAGATGGGCTTGCCCCTGCGCTGCCAGTTGTTCTGCTTCCATTGCTGTAACCACCCCCACAGGGCATTTGCTACCATCCATGAATCAGTATAGAGAGAGAGAACTGGCCACTTTTCTCGTTCAGCAATATCTAAAGCCAGCTGAATGGCTTTCACTTCTGCAAACTGACTCGATTCACCTTCTCCCTCAGCAGCTTCTGCAACTCGTTGTGTAGGACTCCATACAGCAGCTTTCCATCTCCGATGCTTTCCCACAATACGACAGGACCCGTCAGTGAACAAGGCATATTTCTTCTCATTTTCTGGTAGCTTGTTGTACAGTGGGGCTTCTTCAGCACGGACCACCTCCTCCTATGATGATATCCCAAAGTATTTGCCTTCTGGCCAGTCCATAATCACCTCCAAGATTCCTGGGCGACTGGGGTTTCCTATTCGAGCTCGCTGAGTAATCAGTGCAACCCACTTGCTCCATGTAGCATCAGTTGCATGATGTGTAGAGGGGACCCTTCCTTTGAACATCCAGCCTAGTACCGGCAGTCGGGGTGCCAGGAGGAGCTGCGCTTCAGTACCGACCACTTCCGAAGCAGATCGAACTCCTTCATATGCTGCCAATATCTCCTTTTCAGTTGGAGTATAGCGGGCCACAGATCCTCTGTATCCCCGACTCCAAAACCCCAGGGGTCGACCTCGAGTTTCCCCAGTTTCTTCCTGCCAGAGGCTCCAGGTGGGACCATTCTCCCCGGCTGCGGTGTAGAGCACATTCTTTACATCTGGTCCTGTTCGGACTGGCCCGAGGGCTACTGCATGAACTATTTCCTGCTTAATTTGTTCAAAGGCTTGTCGTTGCTCAGGGCCCCATTCAAAAGCATTCTTCTTACGGGTTACTTGGTAGAGCGGGTTTACAATCAGACTGTAATTTGGAATATGCATTCTCCAAAACCCCACGACACCTAGGAAAGTTTGTGTTTCTTTTTTGCTAGTTGGTGGAGACATAGCTGTTATTTTGTTGATCACATCCATTGGGATTTGACGACGTCCATCTTGCTGTTTTATTCCTAAAAACTGGATCTCTCGTGCAGGTCCTTTAACTTTATTCTGTTTTAAGGCAAAACCGGCCTTCAGAAGGATTTGGACTATTTTCTTCCCTTTCTCGAAAACTTCTTCTGCAGTGTCACCCCACACAATGATGTCATTGATGTACTGCAGGTGTTCAGGAGCTTCCCCCTGCTCCAGCGCAGACTGGATCAGTCCATGGCAAATGGTAGGGCTGTGTTTCCACCCCTGGGGCAGCCGATTCCAAGTATATTGGACTCCCCTCCAAGTGAAAGCAAACTGTGGCCTGCACTGTGCTGCTAGAGGGATGGAGAAAAATGCATTAGCGATATCAATTGTGGCATACCACTTGGCTGCCTTTGATTCCAGTTCATACTGGAGTTCTAGCATGTCCGGCACTGCAGCACTCAGTGGTGGCGTGACTTCGTTCAGGCCACGATAGTCCACTGTTAGTCTCCACTCACCATTAGACTTTCGCACTGGCCATATGGGACTATTAAAAGGTGAATGAGTCTTGCTGATCACTCCTTGGCTCTCCAGTTGACGAATTAGCTTATGTATGGGACTCAGGGAGTCTCGGTTGGTGCGATATTGCCGCCGGTGCACAGTTGTGGTAGCGATCGGCACTTGCTGTTCTTCAACCCTCAGCAACCCCACAACAGAAGGGTCCTCTGAAAGACCAGGCAAGGTAGACAACTGTTTAATGTCCTCTGTCTCCAAGGCAGCTATGCCAAAAGCCCAGCGGAACCCTTTTGGGTCCTTGAAATATCCTCTTCTAAGATAGTCTATGCCAAGGATGCACGGAGCATCTGGGCCAGTCACAATACGGTGCTTTTGCCACTCATTACCGGTTAGACTCACTTCAGCCTCCAATACAGTTAACTGCTGGGATCCCCCCGTCACACCATAAATACAGATGGGCTCTGGCCCTTTATAGCTTGATGGCATTACAGTACATTGTGCACCGGTGTCTACCAAAGCCTTATACTTCTGTGCGTCTGACGTGCCAGGCCATCGAATCCACACAGTCCAATAAACTCGATTGTCCCTTTCCTCCCCCTGGCTGGAGGCAGGGCCCCTCTAGTCCTGGTCAGAATCTTCATTTCTGTGTCTAAAGGACTGCCTGCTGGAAGTTGGAGCAGCAAACTTTTCAGAGAATTCCTTTTTCCCACTTGTTTTCCTTTGCAATTCACGTACCCGTGCCTCTAGGGTCGCAGTAGATTTTCCATCCCATTTTCTCATGTCCTCTCCATGGTCACGTAGGTAAAACCACAGGGTGGCGCGGTGTGTGTGCCCACCATATTGTCTTCCTTGCATAGATGAACGTTTACCCCTGATAGCTGAGACACTGGTTTGTACAGGTGGGGAGGAAAATAATCTCTCTTCAAGTTTTTGGATCTTTTCAGAAAGTTTCTCCAAAGTATTCTCTTTTAGCTGGTGGACACTGGTTCGTTCAGGTAGAGGGGAAGATAATCTTTCTTCAAGTTGGTGGATCTTTTCAGAAAGTTTCTCCAAAGCATTCTCTTTTAGCTGGTGGACACAGGTTCGTTCAGGTGGAGGGGAAGATAATCTTTCTTCAAGTTGGTGGATCTTTTCAGAAAGTTTCTCCAAAGCATTCTCTTTTAGCTGGTAGACACTGGTTCGTTCAGGTGGAGGGGAAGATAAATTCTCTTTAAGTTGGTGGACCTCTTTAGAAAGTTTCTCCACAGCCGAGACACAGGTCTGTAGGGAAGAGGAGAGATTTCCTTCGTACTGCCGGAGTAATTTAGCCACTTCATTCACTGGGGGATTCTCCTCCGCTTTCCAGGCTATTATTGCCAATGAGCTGGCATATGATGATGGTGCACTCCGTACAAACTTCCGCCACATAGGTGGTGTACACTGGACTGCATCTGGATCTGTGGATGTTTGTGCGTCGTCTAGGTCCTTATAAATTACTTCCCGTACGGCCAATTCCCTCAGGTACTGAATTCCCTTCTCCATGGTGGTCCATTTGCCTGGTAGACATACAAGTTCTTCCTTGAAGGGATACCTTTCCTGCACAGCTGACAGGAGACGCCTCCAGAGACTGCGAGATCGTGCTCCATCTCCAATTGCTTTGTCAATGCATGCGTCCCTAGCAAGGGATCCCAGCCGCCTGGCTTCCTTGCCCTCTAATTCCACATAATTGGCTCCAGCGTCCCAGCACCGGAGCAGCCAGGTGACAAGCTGCTCGCCTATACAGCGACCAAAATCTTTTCGCACATCTCGTAGCTCACGCTGGTATAGAGTCCGGGTAGTTACTGTTGATTTTTCGACACCCTCATCCTCATCTTCAGTCTCCTGCACCTTTGATGGCTGGTGTAGAGTCCGGGTAGTTACTGTTGATTTTTCGACATCCTCATCCTCATCTTCAGTCTCCTGCACCTTTGATGGCCCAGCCTCGTCTTCACTATGCCCAGACTTAGCAGAAGACCGTCTGCGTTCTAAACGACCTGAGTCTCTATACCATTTCTTCACCTTGTCTACAGGGGCAACTTGCACTGCTACAGCTCGTTTCTCTAATCCAGACACAGGGTCTGCCACAGGGGTTGGAATACCCTCTGCGGGGTCAACTTGCACTGCTACAGCTCGTTTCTCTGACCCAGACACAGGAGTGGGAGCAGCTGCAGGAGCTGGAGCTGCTGCAGGAGCTGGAGTGGCTGCGGGAGCTGGAGCTGGAGCAGCTGCAGGAGCTGGAGCGGCTGCAGGAGCTGGAGCTGGAGCGGCTGCAGGAGCTGGAGCTGGAGTGGCTGCAGGAGCTGGAGCGGCTGCAGGAGCTGGAGCTGGAGCGGCTGCAGGAGCTGGAGCGGCTGCAGGAGCTGGAACTGGAACGGCTGTAGGAGCTGGAGCTGGAGCGGCTGCAGGAGCTGGAGCGGCTGCAGGAGCTGGAGCGGCTGCAGGAGCTGGAACTGGAGCGGCTGCAGGAGCTGCAGCTGGAGTGGCTGCAGGAGCTGGAGCTGGAACGGCTGCAGGAGCTGGAGCGGCTGCAGGAGCTGGAGCTGGAGCGGCTGCAGGAGCTGGAGCGGCTGCAGGAGCTGGAACTGGAACGGCTGCAGGAGCTGGAGCTGGAACGGCTGCAGGAGCTGGAGTGGCTGCAGGAGCTGGAGCTGGAGCGGCTGCAGGAGCTGGAGCGGCTGCAGGAGCTGGAACTGGAATGGCTGCAGGAGCAGGAGCGGCTGCAGGAGCTGGAGCTGGAGCGGCTGCAGGAGCTGGAGCTAGGTTGCTAGTAGCATCAATTGCAGCTCGATAGGCACAAGCCAGACCGCAGCACGCTACAGTGATTTGTGTCACTTTGGAACTGCCAGAGTCATGACACCTTTTTTTCAAGCATTCTGCCAGCTTTTTAGGATTTTGCAGTTGTTCAGGGGTGAATGTCCAAAACACTGGAGGTGACCACTGCTCTAGAAACCTGCCCATATCCTCCCACACTCCCTGCCACTCGCAGCTATCCCGCCTCAAGACAGATCTCCGGATGAGATTCCTAAGTAGTTGTTTAACCCTCCACAAAATCTGAAGCGCATTCAGGAGACATAACAACAAGAGCAGGCTGGTCTGAGTATCCCAAGGATATTCAACATCTCGGAGAACCACCGTAACTAGCTCGGGGGATAAGAGGGTGGTGGTGAAGGAGAAAGGGAGAGTGAACAGGTAGGGAAACATGTCTTCCCCTGTCCCCTTCACAGATTGGCTCCCTAACGAAAACAGGCAATAGGTGTAATTGCTAATAGTTTCCGAGATATGGGTTCCAAAGTATAGAGTCGACGTCAGTGCTGAGTACAAATACCAGGTTAAAGTCGTGACCAGATATTTCATCATTTCATAAGCCATTGCTACACCGCACAGTACCATAACAATCTTAAACCAGGGCCCGGAAAGGATAAACAGTGCAACAGGGAGCACATACAGAAAGTAACGTGCTATAAAACTCAATTTGGAAAACAGGCACAGCAGACTGGAGATTAAGGCAATCAACATCGTGACTAGCACCTATTAAGCAGGTCCAATACTTATACCAATTTTAGTTTAACACACTCTGGTCAAATTTGTCGATATCTCAACCCTTCGAGCCCCACGTTGGGCGCCAAAAGGACTGTTGTGGTTTAACCCGGCTGGCAGCTAAACACCACACAGCCGTTCGCTCACCCTCCCCCCTCCCTCTCTGGGATGGGGGAGAGAAACGGGAAAGTGAAGCCGGTGAGTTGAGATTAAGACAGTTTATTAAGACAGGAATATAATAATATAAGGAATATAAGGAATATAGTAATAACAATAATAATAATAATAGTGATTATGATAATAGTATTAACAATAATAATGTGTAAGAAAACAAGTGATGCACAATGCAATTGCTCACCACCCGCTGACCGATGCCCAGCCTATTCCCGAGCAGCCGGCCCCCCCACCCCGGCCAGCCACCCCTATATATTGTTTAGCATGACGTCAGATGGTATGGAATACCCCTTTGGCCAGTTTGGGTCAGCTGTCCTGGGTCTGTCCCCTCCCAGCTCCTGCTGCACCCCCAGCCTGCTCGCTGGCAGGACAGAGCGAGAAGCCGAAAAGTCCTTGGCCTGGTGTAAACACTGCTCTGCAACAATTAAAACATCAGCATGTTATCAGCGCTCTTCTCATCCTAATCCAAAACATAGCACCCTACCAGCTACTATGAGCTACTTAACTCTGTCCTAACTGGAACCAGGACAGATTTCATTTTATAACTCCATTAACTGTGGATAGGATGGCAGTACCTTTCATGTGAAATTATTGCTTTTAGATGAGTAACAGCATATTAGCAATGAACCTTATTCTGTTCTTATTCCTAAGTTGAGGTGAATGCTTGAAGTGAAGTATAAAGTTAAAAATAAATAAAACCACATTTCTTCTCATTTTTACTCATAGTCTTTTTTGAGGATTTTTGTTTGTTTGTTTGTTTAAGCCTGTATATTTAAATAGAAGTGTCATAAATTCTCTGGGGTTGTCAGAGAGACCAGTATCACTCCTGCCACTCTTTCATTATACCATTTCTTTCTTGTTTTCTTTATTTTACTTATGTAAAATGTAATGTGCTTGTCTCAGAAAACATTATGTGAAACATTCCTAAGGAAATTGTACTTTTATAAAGTGCTCCTGAGGTAAAAAGTAAGGTATTTTAAGGTACTTTTTAGGAGTTGGACTCAATGATCCTTCTGGATCCCTTCCAACTCAGGGTATTCTGTGATTCTATGAACTGAGTGGAGTCTTTAGTAACAGGGGAAAAATCAAATTCATATAATAAAATCTCTTTTGTCTCACCAGAGAGTGAACAGCAGATTTGAAAGCTACAAAAAAAAAAAGATTAAATTTCTCATTTTCAAAACTAAAGTGATAATAGGAAAAAGTTACAGGTATTTTTCCTATTTGAGAGGAAAGGATGTGTTCACAGTAAACAGCCTGGAGGATCAGCCAATACTTATTTATGAGTCACTCTAAGTTTTGTTTGATCATAGAAGAGAATCATAGAATCATTTAGGTTGGAAAAGACCCTTAAGATCATCAAGTGATCCATCAACCTAACCATCACCTAACACTACCAACTCCACCACTAAACCGTGTCCCCAAGCACCACATCCACACGTCTCTTAAATACCTTCAGGGATGGTGACTCCACCACTTCCCTGAGTAGCCCATTCCAATGCCTAATCACCCTTTCCATTAAAAAATTCTTCCTGACATCCTATCTAAACATCCCCTGATGCGTCCTATCACTTGTCACCTGAGAAAAGAGACCAATACCCACCTTGCTGAAACCTCCTTTCAGGTAGTTGTAGAGAACAATGAGGTCTCCCCTCAGTCCCCTCTTCTCAAGACTAAACAACCCCAGTTCCCTCAGACGCTCCCTCATAAGACTTGTTCTCCAGACCCTTCAGCAGATTTGTTGCTCCTTTTTAAATGCAAGTTCCAGCAAATCAATATCCTTCTTGTAGTGGGGGGTCCAAAAGTGAACACAGTACTTGAGGTGTGGTCTCACCAGTGCCGAGTACAGAGGGACAATCACTTCCCTAGTCCTGCTGGCCACACTATTTCTGATGGCCTTCTTGGCTACCTGGGCACGCTGTTGTCTCATGTTCAGCTGGCTGTCAACCGACACCCCCAGGTCATTTTCTGCTGCGCAAATTTTCAGCCACTCTTCTCCAAGTCATACTACTGCATGGGATTGTTATGACCCAAGTGCAGGACCCGGCACTTACCCTTGTTGAATGTCATGCAATTGGACTTGGCCCATTGATCTAGCCTTTCCATATCCCTCTGCAGAGCCTTGCTACCTTCAAGCAGATCAACACTCTTGCCCAACTTCGTGTCATCTGCAAACTTACTGAGGATGCACTTGATCCCCTCATCCAGATCTTTAACAAAAATGTTAAATGTAACTGGCCCCAATACTGAGCCTTGGGGAACACCACTGGTGATCAGCCACCAACCAGATTTAACTCCATTCACAATGACCTTTTGGGCCTGACTATCCAGGCAGTTTTTTACCCAGCAGACAGTACATCCTTTGAAGACATGAGCATCCAGTTTCTCCAAGAGAAGGCTGTAGGAGACAGCATCAGATGCCTTGAGGTCACAGAATAGATTTTACAAAACTTTAATGTAGTAGTAATTTAGGATTTATTTTATACTTTTATAGTAAATCACAAGAATAGATTGTATGATTCTTAACAGCACTTAATCAGCATTTAAGCATCAGCCAATTTAACACAATGATTTCAACAGAATTTGCTACAGTTGAAACAGCAACATAGTTAAAGATTCAAGAATGGCAAGGTTTGCCCAAGATTTACTGCAGGGGGGGGTTCTAAACTCAGTCTCACGCTTTCAAGATTCCCCCCTTTTAGTGAATCACTCACCCTTCTCCCTCATCAGCGTTTGTCCACAGACGAGCTTTTATCCTCGAGGAGTCAGTCCTGAGAGACATCTTACCTCAGGGGTACCCTGAGAGACGTCCCGGATTGGTGGGAGATCAATTGATTGGAGATTGGGAGTGGGAGATTGGTGGGTCACGGCCTGCTGCGGTCCCTGGAGAGCTTGCTTGGGATCACTATAGGATTGCTAGATGATTGACTTTTAGTCAGCAATTTTCCAGGATCCATTTCTTTTTTCACTTTGGCTATCATTCAAGTTGTGCAACACACACACACACACACCCTTAGCAAATAATTGCGCCTTTCTCAATTAGTCATGTCACAGGGGCTTTGGATACATACAGTCAGGGGGAGGCCTTCTTGTCCTGTGCCTGTAATGTATAAATAACAGGGGAATGAGGCAGTGTCAGGCTTCACCACACTCTGTAGATAACAGAGGAATGATGCCATGATGGCTTTTCCTTGAATCATAGATAACAAAGGAATGATTCTGCACTATATTAGATAAAGTGATTGACTCATAGTCAAGTTCAGATTCCTTATCATGTTGATCTTGGACTCTGATATGATTCATCATTTTCCCATGAGGAATTTCCTGGCATCAGGTGTCTGCCTGGCACTCCATTATTAAAGAGCTGTCCAGTTCAAGGAACGATCACATTGAGGCCTACTTGTGGCTCATAAGCCTGAGCAAGACATGTCAAGTGCAGGATTAAAGCATATCCACCACACTTGTTAAAGTCCAGGTAAATAATATCCAATGCCTTTCCATCATACACCATGTCATCTTATCATAGAAGATCAGGTTAGTCAAGCAAGATTTGCATTTGATAAAACCATGCTGATTGAGTCTGATCACCGGGATGAAAGAAAAAGGAGATAAATTTGCAAAAATAGTACTCTAGAATCAAACGGTATTAAATTTATTAATAACCTCACAAGAAGGAGTGTGCACTGTAATTAGTGCTAGTTGCTGTATATATCTAGATCAAATGGGACAAATTTGACTGATCTCAAAAATATTTGGGAAAAAAAAAAACACAACAAGATCCTACATAGAGTGGCTCAAGATGACACTTCCTGGGGATTTAGAAACATTTGGGAGAAACTAACTTCGTGGTTACCTGAATGGAATTGGCTCAAACAACTATTTGTTGGTATTACAATAATAATGGCATTGTATATCTGTCATCCCCCATGACATTCGAAGAATACTGCACCTTAATGTTGGAAAAACTCAAGAGTGGGGTATGTGAAAAACAACAGTAAGAGTAAGAAAAGAAGAGGGGGGAATTGTGAGAAACAAAGTTGTGTTTTTGCAATAGAAGGTGTTTTTGCAGTGGAGAATTCCACTAACCTTGTGTATTCAAAAATGATTGTGCAGCATAGCAGTGTGGAGTACGTTAAGCAGATAAGGGGAAGGTCCCACTGTCCCAAAATAAGGAGGGTAGCTAAGAAAAACAGGATGAGCAGTACGAAATCATCAAAAACAAAAATCACGGGCCCTCTAGTAATGAGAGAAGAAGGAAAAAAAAAGGAAAAGGTGAAATTAACGGTTTGTCAAATTAAATTGTACATATATGTTACAGTAATAAGTATCGAGTACTTTGTGAAGCTGTAGTACTCAGCCAATGAGGAAATAGGGGGGGAATTAAGCGTCGGGTAACAGGGAATATACATATACAATATATAACACCTGCAGTACACTGATGACATCATTGTGTGGGGTGACACTGCAGAAGAAGTTTTTGAGAAAGGGAAGAAAATAGTCCAAATCCTTCTGAATGCTGGATTTGCAATAAAACAAAATAAAGTCAAAGGACCTGCACGAGAGATCCAGTTTTTAGGAATAAAATGGCAAGATGGACGTCGTCAAATCCCAATGGATGTGATCAACAAAATAACAGCTATGTCTCCACCAATTAGCAAAAAAGAAACACAAACTTTCCTAGGTGTCGTGGGGTTTTGGAGAATGCACATTCCAAATTACAGTCTGATTGTAAACCCGCTCTACCAAGTAACCCATAATAAGAATCATTTTGAATGGGTCCCCGAGCAACGACAAGCCTTTGAACAAATTAAGCAGGAAATAGTTCATGCAGTAGCCCTTGGGCCAGTCCGAACAGGACCAGATGTAAAGAATGTGCTCTACACCGCAGCCGGGGAGAATGGTCCCACCTGGAGCCTCTGGCAGAAAGAACCTGGGGAACCTCGAGGTCGACCCCTGGGGTTTTGGAGTCGGGGATACAGAGGATCTGAGGCCCGCTACACTCCAACCGAAAAGGAGATATTGGCAGCATATGAAGGAGTTCGATCTGCTTTCGGAAGTGGTCGGTACTGAAGCGCAGCTCCTCCTGGCACCCCGACTGCCGGTACTGGGCTAGGTGTTCAAAGGAAGGACCCCCTCTACACATTATGCAACTGATGCTACATGGAGCAAGTGGGTTGCACTGATTACTCAGCAGGCTCGAATAGGAAACTCCAGTCACCCAGGAATCCTGGAAGTGATTGTGGACTGGCCAGAAGGCAAATATTTTGGGATATCACCGGAAGATGAGGTAGCCTGTGCTGAAGAAGCCGCACTGTATAAGAAGCTACCAGGGTGCCAAGGACCTGGGTGCACTTGGTGGGTAATGCTAAAGAATGGGGAGGTCCGGCGTGTACCTCAAGGGGATTTAATATTGGGTGAGAATAGCCCTTGAGTTGAATTGTATCATGTTAATTATTACCTAATACGGTATGTCATCACCATTGTGATTGCTATATGTTAATGTCCCATTAATGGTATCACAGTAACTGTCTGGCAGATAACAATGAATGAATGTTAATAGAATTGGACAAGCACAGCGGTATGATGGAACGAGAACAGGCTTCAACGTGTGACGATCCAACATCATACACCATCTCTTCTGCCCTGAAAGACTGCTGGGACAGATGGAGCCTGAAGTCAGTCACAGACTAAACTTAATGGACATTTTATATACATGTATGAAGGTGGTGATTAACTGGAATGTATTGGGAAGTGTGGGACCCGAGCATGACATAAATGGTTTGGAATAAGGGGTAGATATTTTCCTAGTTTCAGCTAGGATAGAGGTAATTTTCCTCCTAGTAGCTGGTAGGGTGCCCTGTTTGGGATTTAGGATGAGAATAATGTTGATAACACACTGATGTTTTAATTGTTGCAGAGCAGTGCTTGCACTAAGCCAAGGACTTTTCAGCTTTCGCTCTGTCCTGCCAGCGAGCAGGCTAGGGGTGCAGCAGGAGCTGGGAGGGGACAGACCCAGGACAGCTGACCCAAACTGGCCAAATTGGTATTCCATACCATCTGACGTCATGCTGAACAATTGAAATGAGGGGGTGGCAGGGGTGGGGGAACCGGCTGCTCGGGGATAGGCTGGGCATCGGTTAGTCAAGCAGGATTTGCATTTCATAAAACCATGCTGATTGAGTCTGATCACCTGGTTATCCTGCGTGTGCCAGAAGATGGCACTCAAGATGATCTGCTCCATGACCTTCCCTGGCACCGAGGTCAGACTGACAGGCCTGTAATTCCCCAGATCCTCCTTCCTGCCCTTCTTGTAGATGGGCGTCACATTCACCAACCTCCATTCAACTGGGACCTCCCTGGACAGCCAGGACTGCTGATAAATTATTGAAAGTGGCTTGTTGAGCACTTTGGCTAGCTCCTTCAGCACCCTTGGATGTACCCCATAGATTTGTGCATGTCCAAGTGGTATAGTAGGTCACTAACCATTTCCCCCTGGATTATAAGGGCTTCATTCTTCTCCCTGTCTCTGTCTTCCAGCTCAGTGGGCTGGGTACCCCAAGAATAATTGGTCTTACTAAGGCAGAGGCAAAGAAGGCATTAAGTACCTCAGCCTTTTCCTCATCCCTTGTCTCTATGTTTCCCCCCACATCCAATAAAGGATGGAGATTCCCTTTAGTCCTCCTTTTGTTGGTAATGTATTTATAGAAGTATTTTTTATTGTCTTTGACGGCAGCAGACATTAATTTCCAGTTGGGCTTTGGGCTTTCTAATTTTCTCCCTGCATAGCCCCACAACACTTTTGTAGTCCTCCTGAGTGGCCTGCCCCTTCTTCCAAAGGTCATAAATTCTCCTGAGTTCTTTCCTGAGTTCTAGACAAAGGTATCTCTTCACCCAGGCCAGTCTTCTCCCCTGCCAGCTCATCTTTCGGCACATTGCAATGGCCTGCTCCTGTGCCTTTAAGATTACCTTCTTGAAGAGTGTCCAGTCTTCCTACCAGCCCAGTCATAGAATGGTTTGAGTTGGAAGGGACCTTAAAGATCATCTAGTTCCAACCCCCCTGCCATGGGCAGGGATACCTTCCACAAGACCAGGTTGCTCAAAGCCCCATCAAGCCTGGCCTTAAACACTTCCAGGAATGGGGCATCCACAACTTCTCTGGGTAACTTCCAGTGCCTCACCACCCTCACCATGAAGAATTTCTTCCTAATAACTAATCTAAACATACCCTATTTAGTTTAAAACCATGACCCCTTGTCCTATCGGCACACTCCCTGATAGTCTCTCCCCATCTTTCATGTAGGCCCCCTTGAAGTATTGCAAGGCCGCTATAAGGTTTCCCTGGAGCCTTCTCTTCTCCAGGCTTCTCTTCCTCAGCCTATCTTCATAGGGGAGGTGCCCTAGCCCTCTGATCATCTTCGTGGCTTTCCTTGACCCGCTCTAACAGGTGCATGCCTTTGTTATGCTGGGGGCCCCAGAGCTGGACGCAGCACTCCAGGTAGAGTCTTATGAGAGCAGAGTAGAGGGGGAGAATCACCTCACACTTCTTTTGATGCAGACCAGGATACGATTGGCTTTCTAGTCTGTAAGCACACATTGTTAACTCATATTCAGTTTTTCGTCCACCAGTAACCCCCAAGTCCTTCTCCTCAGGGCTGCTCTCAATCCACTCATTGCCCAGCCTAAGGATTGCCCCGACCCAGGTGCAGGACCTTGCACTTAGCCTCGTTAACATTCACGAGGTTCACACAGGCCCACCTCTCAAGCCTGTCAAGGTCCCTCTGGGTGGCATCCCTTCCCTCCAGCATGTCAACTGCACCACTCAGCTTGGTGTCATCTGCAAGTAGTACTATACAGAAGAGAACTATTTAGAAGAGAATTCAAGAGAATTGAAAATATTCTTGTCTTTTTGAGTTTATTTCATGTGACAGATGCCCTAGATGACGTCCAGCAGGTTAATCTTCACTTTTCTAGATTGACTCTTGTGTAAAGTAGAACATGTAGTTTGGTTACATAGACTTTGTGTTCTTCTGAGAATTACAACCTCAATATAGATTTAACAGGATCATTATCTTATGCAATTTAGATAACTGATTTGTTAGAACAGTAACATTTTGCAGTTGACCAGCTTCAACTAGAGGGCATATGTTTTTTATCACTAATTAAATGAAATTCTATTGGAGTGTCAGACCAATTTAGGATATAACTTGTTTATGCTTTTTAAAAATACAGTTTAAATACAGTAGGTATAGAATGAAAATTGAACAATTCTATTAATTTTATAATGATTTATTAGTATAATGTAACTAATATTTCTGTTGTTCATTTTGTGTGGTTACAGATCATCCAATTCATCTCTCCATTTTAGACATTATTTTATGGAAGAAAGGATAGTAAGCAGGAAAAAAAACCAGCTCTTGCATGATCAACTTCTGGAATTTCATTCCATTTTTATTTTTTAATGGTTCCTACTGGAAAAAAAATACTATATAATAGTATTTATTAGTAAAAATGTTCCCTTCTCTTATGTGAGGATCACAGACTGAATCTTTCTTCTGTTTTCTGCTCCTAAGGTTCCCTCTTAAAGAAGCTCAAATTTTGAATTGACTATAAGAAAACTGACTTTCTCTTCTTAATTATTAGGACCACAACGGGATGCACAAGCAGCACGAGAGTTCATCTTGAAGATGTTTGTAGACCTGAATCCAGACAGTGACAAAATTATCTACTCCCACTTCACATGTGCTACAGACACAGAGAATATACGCTTCGTCTTTGCTGCTGTCAAGGATACAATCCTACAGTTAAACCTGAAGGAGTACAACCTGGTTTAATTGTGCCAAGGAGGCCCTGCAAAATCACCTTTACGTGACTGAAGATACAGAAGAGGGACTGTATTATCTGTGAAAACAATTTGCATAATACTAATTTATTGCTGAAATTATATTCACTCTGAACATCCACAGAGTTTGTAGTTAATATTATGTTTTTATTTAAACTATATGGAGAAAAAACAAAAGATGCTGAACTACATTCACAGCACATTTCCTTATCTTTTAGGCAAAGCCTCATGACTCAATGTGTTTTAAATTCTCAGTCATACTCTCACAAAGGATGTTTTTTTTTTTTTGATACTGAAGCAAAGTCAATCCGGTTTCCTCTTTCCCTGACCATTTCTCTCTCCTTCCTTCCCTTCCCGCTTTATGTTTTTAAAGGTATAATGGCCTTTTTCCCAGTTGCATTTCTTGGTAAAATATTTTCTATTGAGTGATTTGGTCAGGAAAAATGCTATCATCAATATTTAAAATATCAGTCATTCTAATTTTACAAAATGTACTTTTTCTGAAGGATCAAAAGTATTGATAGTATGATTTTTAAATTCTTGACATGGGTGTTTTCATTCTGTCTTCTGAGGCTGGAATATTGGGATTGCAAAATAGAAATACAGATGTGTATGGATGTAAAATTTAACCATGCTTTCACAGTTTAGAAAGATTCACAGAAGACAGTAATGAAATACCTAACACAAACCTAGGATGTACATGGAATATCACAGAATCTCTTTTTAATTGACATGTGCCGTTTTTTTCTCTTTTCTTTATTCACAAATGTCAAACAGAAATGTCATGAACACTACATTTTTCCCAGTAGCTACAGACTGAAACAGTGTGGGTTGTGTTTTTTTTTTCAGTTGTGTGGGTTTTTTTCTTAAGTTAGAGCTTTTCTAAATGTGTTTTTCCACATTAGAATTTTTTTTTATATATATAAAATTAATCTTGCCAAATCTGTCTTTTTATAAAACCGATATTTTGAAATATAAGATACTGAATGAAATACCAAAGTGATGGATTGGGAACTGACCTGATTGAGTCAACTGCCAAGTGATAAACAAACATAGTTTCAGTTCCTACAATCCCATTTTAGAAAGTGTTCCATTTTCTATTGCCAAAAACAACAGTGTGAATGAATATGATAATAGATACATGTGTATAAAAGACAGTTTAACTCCTTATGTCAGAGATGACATGAGATTGCATACAACGTGTTCCGTAATAATATCAAGGCATCTTTAGTTTTACAACATGAAATGCTTGTTCACTGGTTGCTTGTTCACTGAATCACAGACATTTGATAGGCTTAATATAAAAGCCTTGATATTCTTTAGAAAGAGCTATGAATATAAATGAAACATTGAGAAAATCGCTCTAGAAATTTAAACGTGCCATTTTTTAACAACAAAAATGCAGCACTCATTGATGAGTCTTTATTCTACAGCTTAAGTTGAAAGAAGGTGTTTTTTGACCAGGTGCATTATTGCTGGCAAGCTACAGAGAACTCAGATATGTAATTGGATTGTCTGCAATGCCAAGTAACTGCAAGCCACTTAACACAGAAATTGCTGCCTCTCAGCAGCGTAGGGGAAGTGGAAAAAAGAATGGCTTATTAGTTGAGTAACGAAGTTAACAATAAAGACTAATGAATTGTTTTTCATCCTTAACCCTCCCAGCTCCATAACAACAATAATAAGAACAGCTGATACTTTTTTCTCCCTTATAAAACATCTTATAATTAAAATCTGGTTGTACATACATACATATATATATATGGCAGCATCCATATTATCTTTGTAATTATTAATTTTTGGCAAATTGAATGTGCTGTGTTGATATGTATCTATGTAGTTGTACTGTATGTCATAGCTAATTCACATTTTAAATAATGCTATTTTATTTACTTTTTAAGAGAAAAGAATGTAAATTTTGTCAGTTTATTTCTGACTGGGGACTTGTTTTTATTTAAATATATATATATATATATAAAGTACAGAGCAGTACTAGCATCGTACTGTATAAAATTATTTGTACATTCCCGAGTAGAAATAAATTGTATACATGCAAAGGACATTCACATTCAAAACAATGCTTAAATCTTGTGAGGGCTTTATACAAATGTAGAAACCAGTTTTGTTAGAAGAACATATGCCATTATATCTAGGATTGGAAAATAAGCTCTCAAATATGAATTTGTATTTGGCAGATTCAGCTTTGATTAATTTTACCTTTCTAGTGGCCTTTATTAGAAAAGTTAATTTAGAGACATTTCAAATCAGTGAACATAAGTACTAATGGGCATATGCTATTTCCCTAAAAATAATCATGAAAAAATACAGAACATCAGATCAATTAAACATTATTTCAGAAATTACAGAAACCTTGGATCTAGCAACAAAAAACTCATTAGCGTTAACAATTTTAAGGAGTTAAAAATTTTATTTAATAAAGCTAAAGCAGGTAGTTGTATGTTATAAAAAGTGACACTGACATTCTAAATAGGTGATCAGAGTAGTTAATGTTGTTATATATGGCATTATAAAACTGGTCCTGATCTTGCTTAAAAACATAAAGCTTCTGTGTCTACTGTTAACTATGGAGTGCATGATAATATCCCTTCTTTTAACCTGGGAATATATTGGCCACCCTGGATTTCTGGATTTAGTGATATAAATAGAACTGTAGGAAAAAAAAAAAGCGAAAAAAAAAAAAAAAGCAAGTGGTGTCTTATGAAGGTTTGGTGTTTTTTTGTTTGTTTTGTTGTGGGGTATTGGGGAAGGGGAATGGGGTTTTTTGTTTTGTATAAAAAATAAACAAAAGTTTTCTCATGCATTATACTTATATTGTAATTGCAACATTCAAGAGGTTGTGCCACTGGGCTACTTCTGGTATATTTTAAGTGAGCAAACCTGTGGCAATGATTAGATCATTTGAGCATATTCTGAAAAAAATATATATTCAGCATGCTAATGCAAGTTTTATATGAATCACCTAACAGCACTGCAGTGTGACAGTTTTTGCAAAAACGTTTCCTTTTTAAATGACATAGCTGTTCCCACTTGCAATATATTCCGTTGTTGTTTTAATTGGTGGTTTCCAGTATGGGTTATAGCGCTTGAGCCCAGAAGTTTGTGCCTCTAACATGAAACTGAAGGCAAACACAAGACACAAACCCTTTTACTTTATGTGATATGTGATTTCATTGAATGTCTTAAATGGGGTAGGAGGGAAGGAAAACATCTTGGGAACCTGAGTATTTTAGGTGTTCGCTAGCACAAGAAAGCTGTAATATGCGTTTTACAAAACCTTAAATTTGCTTTTTCACTAAGTAACTGGCACTGTAATGACATATATAGGATGATGCAGCTATAAGGGCAGTTTACTTCTTATCATTTAGACTCTTTTGATTGTCAAAGTATATGAAATGTCATTTTTAATTATACTGCCACATGATTGTGAAACATTTTTTTTAAGTTTGAAAGTTGAGAAGAGACTTTATGCTGGCTATCAGTCAGAACTGACTGCATGATTTGCAAAAACTTTAAATGGGAGGAAACGGGCTGCATATGAAGACATTGCTAGACTCCCAGCCTTTGGTTATAAAATGCAAAAGATTTTCAGATTTCTCAGACTACTGTCCCTTCCCTAGTTATGCATTCTTCACAAAACAATGAAATAACAAGAGAAAACATGAAACCAACATGAAAAAATAAAATTTATCCAAATTATTTTATGTGCTGCTGTTCCTGGAGTGCTGTTCATGGTTACTGCATATTAGTCTATTAATAAACTAATGAAGTGCGCACAGTATATTAACAAGACCTACAAATGACCTACCTCTAGTTAAGAAACCAATAAAGTAAATATGTTTTGGAGAAAATCTCTTAGAAAATTAAAATGGCATGTTGTTAATTATTAATGACTATTTTAGACATTCACGCTTTTGTAAATACAGTCCTTTTGAGATAAACACCTAAGGTCATCTGTCCCTGTCCAATTTGTTAGTTTAGTAGAGATCTTGCAAAACCATATGTTTTGGTTTAATAAGAAGAAGCACCGATATCTCCTCTTTTTTTTGGCTTTTATTTACCCGTAATATTTTGAGTTGTATCAATCAAAGCAAACATTTCCATGTAATCAGTAATCTATTGAGGGTCATTATCTAACTAGTTAAATGTTTATTACTGTAACTTTCACTCAATCTTTTTCACAGTAGCCATGCTGCAGGAAAGAAAGGAACAGAGGAATTATTTCCCGATTTTCCTGATTCCTGATTTTCCAGCCTCCCGTGAGGGAGGCTGACGAGGCGTAGGCGGGGCCAGCAGCGTCAGCGACAGCGTCAGCGACAGCGTCAGCGGCGGGCCTTTTAAATCGGGCACCACCGCCTTTTCAGAGCCACTTGCCGAGGCGACCGGCTCCGGGGCAGACGCGTGCTGCAGCGGAGCGCGGGATCGGGACAGGCAGGGCTATTTTTCGGGCATCGAGCCTACGTGAGGGAGCCGCCAGGCACCGGCAGCCCTCGTGAGGGAGGCTGACGAGGCGTAGGCGGGGCCAGCAGCGTCAGCGACAGCTCCTCCCCCCGGCCGTTCAAAGGCATCCCTTAGGGAGCGCGAGCGACCAGGAGCGCGGCAGTTAACAGGGCCGGCAAACAGGGAGTGACGCGGCAGTTAGCGAGGCAGTTAACAGGGCCGGCAAACAGGGACTGACGCGGTGGGAGTGACGCGGCAGTTAGCGAGGCAGTTAACAGGGCCGGCAAACAGGGAGTGACGCGGTGGGAGTGACGCGGCAGTTAGCGAGGCAGTTAACAGGGCCGGCAAACAGGGAGTGACGCGGTGGGAGTGACGCGGCAGTTAGCGAGGCAGTTAACAGGGCCGGCAAACAGGGAGTGACGCGGTGGGAGTGACGCGGCAGTTAGCGAGGCAGTTAACAGGGCCGGCAAACAGGGAGTGACGCGGTGGGAGTGACGCGGCAGTTAGCGAGGCAGTTAACAGGGCCGGCAAACAGGGAGTGACGCGGTGGGAGTGACGCGGCAGTTAGCGAGGCAGTTAACAGGGCCGGCAAACAGGGAGTGACGCGGTGGGAGTGACGCGGCAGTTAGCGAGGCAGTTGGCGCAGGCAGGGCGGGCAGGCAGGGCGGAGCGCTCACACCCGCCCATAGGGACAACTCCTCTAACGGCACTCTCCTGTCAGCTGGGCTGTAATGGTCTCCACCAGGCACGGTGCTTTCTCTAGGAAGTCAGTGCACACCCAGACCGACTGCCCGCCCAAACATGCGGCAGTTCAGGTCTCCGGATGCGGGGAGTGTCTGAGCCTCTTGCTGCCATCGGCGGGAGGCAGGGAGACTGCTCGCGTGAGGTGCGAGCAGGTGGACGACCTGGTCCGCATGGTGGCGGAGCTCAAGGAGGAGGTGCAGAGGCTGAGGGATATCAGGGAGTGCGAGCGGGAGATAGACTGGTGGAGTGACTCCCTGCAGGACCGGAGCGAGAGGGACCAGGGTGAGACGCCCCAAAGGGGGGTGGACCCCCTGCCCTGTTGCCATTGGGCAGAGGGAGGGGACCTGCGAGTTGAGGAGGAATGGAGACAGGTCCCTGCTCGACCTCGCAGGAGATGCCCTCCCCTTCCAGCGCCGCCTTCCCAGGTGCCCTTGAACAATAGGTTTGAGGCCCTGGGGCTCGAGAGACCCGTGGGTGAGGATGAGGTAGGAAGCCTACCCGGGAGGATGCCTGAGGTGAGGAAGTTGACTCCACGCCTCAGGACTGCCTCCACCAAGAAAGAAAGAAGGGTGATTGTTGTAGGCGACTCCCTCCTCAGGGGAACGGAGGGCCCTATTTGTCGGCCTGACCCCACACATAGGGAAGTCTGCTGCCTCCCTGGGGCCAGGGTCAGAGACGTTACCAGGAAGCTTCCAATCCTGGTTCGCCCCTCTGACTATTACCCGCTTTTGATAGTCCAGGCTGGCAGCGATGATGTTGAAAAGAGAAGCCTCAGGGCCATCAAACAGGACTATAGGGGGCTGGGACGATTGGTGGAGGGAGCGGGAGTGCAGGTGGTGTTTTCGTCCATCCCTACGGGGGAAGGGAGAGGCATGGAGAGGACATGGAAAGCTCATGTGGTTAATAGGTGGCTCAGAGGCTGGTGCCAGCATAGAAATTTTGGGTTTTTTCACCATGGGGAGCTTTACTCGGCACCCGGCCTGATGGCCTCAGATGGGTCTCTATCTCCAAGGGGAAAACGGATCCTAGGCCAGGAGCTGGCGGGGCTCATAGAGAGAGCTTTAAACTAGGTAAGAAGGGGGACGGGGCTCAAACAAGGCTTGTTGGAGCTGTGCCGGGGGAAACAATGGCTAGGCTGGGGAAGAAGGCGATGGCCCAGCTGAAGTGCATCTACACTAATGCACGCAGCATGGGTAACAAACAGGAGGAGCCGGAAGCCATTGTGCAGCAGGCAGGCTACGACTTGGTTGCCATCACGGAGACGTGGTGGGACCGCTCCCACGACTGGAGTGCTGCAATGCCTGGCTATCGGCTCTTCAGGAGGGACAGGCAGCACAGAAGGGGTGGTGGCGTGGCTCTCTACATTAGAGAATCTTTTGATGTTGTGGAACTCCAGGCTGGGAATGATAAGGTTGAATCCCTGTGGGTTAGGATCCGCGGGAAGGCCGGCAAGGCTAGCATCCTGGTGGGGGTCTGTTATAGACCGCCGAACCAGGATGAGGAGACGGATGAGGAGTTTTATAGGCAACTGACAGAAGTTGCAAAATCGTCGGCGCTTGTCCTCGTGGGGGACTTCAACTTCCCGGACATATCCTGGAAACACAACACGGCACAGAGAAAGCAGTCTAGGAGGTTTCTGGAGAGCGTGGGAGATAGCTTCCTGACGCAGCTGGTCAGCGAACCTACCAGGGGTGATGCCCCGCTAGACCTTCTCTTCACAAACAGAGAAGGACTGGTGGGAGATGTGGTGGTCGGAAGCTGTCTGGGGCAGAGTGACCACGAAATGGTAGAGTTCTCTATTCTTGGCGAGGCCAGGAAGGGGACCAGTAAAACTGCTGTCTTGGACTTCCGGAGGGCCGACTTTGAGCTGCTCAGGACGCTGGTTGGCCGAGTCCCTTGGGAGGCGGTTCTGAAGGGCAGAGGAGTCCAGGAAGGCTGGGCGCTCCTCAAGAAGGAAATCGTGATGGCACAGGAGCGGTCCGTCCCCACGTGCCCAAAGACGAGCTGGCGTGGAAGAAGACCGGCCTGGCTCAACAGAGAGTTGCGGCTGGAGCTTAGCAGAAAAAAGAGGGTTTATAATCTTTGGAAAAAAGGGCGGGCCACTGAGGAGGACTACAAGGATGTAGCGAGGCTGTGCAGGGAGAAAATTAGAAAGGCCAAAGCTCATCTGGAGCTCAATCTGGCTACTGCTGTTAAAGACAACAAAAAATCCTTTTACAAATACATCAACGCGAAACGGAGGACTAGGGAGAATCTCCATCCTTTACTGGATGCGAGGGGAAACCTAGTTACTAAGGATGAGGAAAAGGCTGAGGTGCTTAATGCCGCCTTTGCCTCAGTCTTTAGCGGCAATACCGGTTGTTCTCCGGACACCCAGTGCCCTGAGCTGGTGGAAGGGGATGGGGAGCTGGATGTGGCCTTCGCTATCCATGAGGAAATGGTTGGCGACCTGCTACGGAGCTTGGATGTGCGCAAGTCGATGGGGCCGGATGGGATCCACCCAAGGGTGCTGAGAGAACTGGCGGAGGAGCTGGCTGAGCCGCTTTCCATCATTTATCGGCAGTCCTGGCTATCGGGGGAGGTCCCGGTTGACTGGCGGCTAGCCAATGTGATGCCTATCTATAAGAAGGGCCGGAGGGCAGACCCGGGGAACTATAGGCCTGTCAGTTTGACCTCAGTGCCGGGGAAGCTCATGGAGCAGATTATCTTGAGGGTCATCACGCGGCACTTGCAGGGCAAGCAGGCGATCAGGCCCAGTCAGCATGGGTTTATGAAAGGCAGGTCCTGCTTGACGAACCTGATCTCCTTCTATGACCAAGTGACGCGCTTGGTGGATGAGGGAAAGGCTGTGGACGTGGTCTACCTTGACCTCAGTAAGGCTTTTGACACCGTTCCCCACAACATTCTCCTCGAGAAACTGGCTGCTCGGGGCTTGGACTGGCGTACGCTTCGCTGGGTTAGAAACTGGCTGGATGGCCGGGCCCAGAGAGTTGTGGTGAATGGAGTCAAATCTGGTTGGAGGCCGGTCACTAGTGGAGTCCCCCAGGGCTCGGTACTGGGGCCGGTCCTCTTTAATATCTTTATTGATGATCTGGATGAGGGCGTCCAGTGCACCCTCAGTAAGTTTGCAGATGACACCAAGCTAAGTGCGTGTGTCGATCTGCTCGAGGGCAGGAAGGCTCTGCAGGAGGATCTGGATAGGCTGGAGCGATGGGCTGGGGTCAACTGCATGAAGTTCAACAAGGCCAAGTGCCGGGTCCTGCACCTGGGCTGCAACAACCCCAAGCAGAGCTACAGGCTGGGAGATGAGTGGCTGGAAAGCTGCCTGGCCGAGAAGGACCTGGGAGTATTGGTGGATAGTCGGCTGAATATGAGCCAGCAGTGTGCTCAGGTGGCCAAGAAGGCCAACGGCATCCTGGCCTGTATAAGAAGCAGTGTGGCCAGCAGGTCGAGGGAAGTGATTGTGCCCCTGTACTCGGCTCTGGTGAGGCCGCACCTCGAGTACTGTGTTCAGTTTTGGGCCCCTCGCTACAGGAAGGACATGGACGTGCTCGAGCGAGTCCAGAGAAGGGCGACCAAGCTGGTGAGGGGTCTGGAGAACAAGTCTTACGAGGAGCGGCTGAGGGAGCTGGGCTTGTTCAGCCTGGAGAAGAGGAGGCTCAGGGGAGACCTCATTGCTCTCTACAGTTACCTGAAAGGAGGCTGTAGAGAGGTGGGGGTTGGTCTATTCTCCCACGTGCCTGGTGACAGGACGAGGGGGAATGGGCTAAAGTTGCGACAGGGGAGTTTTAGGTTGGATGTTAGGAAGTACTTCTTTACCGAAAGGGTTATTAAGCATTGGAACGGGCTGCCCAGGGAGGTGGTGGAGTCACCATCCCTGGAGGTCTTTAAAAGACGTTTAGATGTAGAGCTTAGGGATATGGTTTAGTGGAGTACTTAGTGTTAGGTCGGAGGTTGGACTCGATGATCTTGAGGTCTCTTCCAACCTAGAGAAATCTGTGAATCTGTGAATCTGTGAATTTGGGCAAAGTTAATGTTGAAGACAGTGTCAAAAATACAAGAGAATTCAGCCAGATCAATCTTACTGTAAAGCCGTTGTTTATTATTTCTCTCAAAAGATTGTCTAAGCTGAAGTCTATTTCTGGATTCCTCATTTACCATACTGAAGAAAATCCTTATTTGGCCATTATATTTGTGGGGGTTATGAGAGACATTTTTAAACTTGCAGTGTTTTAAAAAAAATAAAGATATTTGCTCTTCTTAAAGTGTCATTTAATCGCAAGCACTGTCTACTGTTTGGGGAACCAAAATAGAGTGTAGTGTTTGGTTTTGTTTTGGTTTTGTTTTTGTTTTTTGAAAAAAAAAATATGTATAAAACTGTTCTTTAAAATCTTGCTCTTTAAAAATACAGTATTTTTGGCCATAAATTTGTACTATTACTATCTTAGTTCTTTGACATATTTCTGAAATATCTTTGGCCTTAATGTTCTCCCAAAATGTTTCTTATTATGATAAATATTAGATAGATGTATTATTCCAATGACTACTTTTTTTAAAAAAATTATACATGCTCCCTCCTCATTGTCCAAATATTAAAATTTCCTGATGTCCTGGTTTCGGCTAGGATAGAGGTAATTTTCCTCCTAGTAGCTGGTACGGTGCTGTGTTTTAGATTTAGGATGAGAATAATGTTGATAACATGCTGATGTTTTAATTGTTGCAGAGCAGTGCTTACACTAAGCCAAGGACTTTTCAGCTTCCCACTCTGTCCTGCCATTGAGCAGGCTGGGTGTGCATCAGGATCTGGGAGGGGACAGGCCCAGGACAGCTGACCCAAACTGGCCAAATTGGTATTCCATACCATATGACATCATGCTGAACAATTAATATGGGGCTGGCTGGGGTGGGGGAACGGGCTGCTCGGGGATAGGCTGGGCATCGGTCAGCGGGTGGTGAGCAACTCCATTGTGCATCTCTTGCTTTGTACATATTATTAGTAGTAGTACTATTATCATTATTATTATTATTTTCCTTTCATTTCTGTCCTAATAAACAGTCTTTATCTCAACCCACAGGCTTTCATTTTTTTCTGATTCTCTCCCCCATCCCAGAAAGTGAGAGGGGAGGGTGAGCGAACAGCTGTGTGGTGCTTGGCTGCCGGCTGGGTTAAACCACAACAGTTGCTGAAAATCAGACTGAAAGCTTTGCCTCCGTGAGCAACACAAAATTCCTTTTGTGGTGGTAAAATTTTTAATATTTAAGATTTGTGAGATCTAGTTAAGAAGTTTATTCTAACAAAAAGAACATTCCTTTCAACGAAAAGCTAAGTCTGATTGTTTTCAACCCCAACTTCTGACTTAAGATAATACTGGGCATGCTACTCCTACAGGCTACATCAAGAGCCACCTCTCCATATTTTCAGTTGTGATAGTTAAGAAGCTACTTAAGGAGTCCATATCTACCAGGTATGTATACTTGGCCTAACACATAAATGATTTTCTGGATTTATCCCATCCAAGAATGCACACCTGACTTTGTTAACATTAGAATGATTTTCCCCACCTCTTTCATTTATTTGAAACAGTATATAAGTGGGATCTTGTAGTGGGTTTACGTGGCAAGGTTTTGGTAGCAGGGGGGCCATAGGGGTGGCTTCTGTGAGAAGAGTCCAGAAGCTGCCCCATGTCAGATAAGGGCCCCGCCACTGGCCAGAGCCGGGGCAATATGCGATATTCTTTGCACCTCGGTGAGAGCATATTTAAGACAAGGGAAAAAAAAAAATCTGCTGGGGAACAGCAGATGGGAGAGAGAGAGGAGGGAGAAACAGCCTTGCAGGCGCAAGTGAAGAAGTCAGTGAAGAAGGAGGGGGAGAGGTGCTCCAGGTTCCAGAGCTGATGTTCCCCTGTGGCAAGGACCATGGTGAAGCAGGCTGTCCCCCTGCAGCCCATGGAGTACCACAGTGGAGCAGGTTTCCATCCTGCAGCCCGTGGAGGAGACCACGGTGGAGCAGGTGGACCTGCACCGACAGAGGCTGCGGCCTGTGGAGGACCACCCCAGAGCAGATTCTGGGCCGGACCTGTAGCCCGTGGAGAGGAGACCACGCAGGAGCAGGTGACCTGGCAGAAGCTGCTGCCCGTGGGGGACCCAGGCTGGAGCAGTGTGCTCCTGATGGATGGACCCCGTGGTACAGACCCATATTTGGAGCAGTTCTTGAAGAGCTGCTGCCTGTGGGAAGCCCATGCAGGATCAGTTTGGGAAGGAATCCCCCGTGGGAGGGACCCCACATGGAGGAGGGGAAGAGAGAGAGTGATCGAGAAGGAGAAGCGGAGATGAAGTGCTACAGATTGACCGCAACCCCCATTCCCCCGTTACCCTGCGCCGCTCAGGGGGGAGGAGGTAGAAGAAGGTGGATGATGGGAAGGTGTTTTCTTTGTTTCTCGCTTCTCTAGCTTGTTAGTAATAGGCAATAAATCTTACTGTCTCCCTACTCTGAGTCTGTTTTGCCCGTCACGATAACTGTTGAGTGATCTCCCTGTCCTTATCTCAACCCTTGAGCCCTTTGCATCGTATTTTCTCCCCTTTTCCCTTTGAAAGGGGTATTCCATACCATATGATGTCATGCTGAACAATTAATATGGGGTGGTTGGCCAGGGTGGGGAGTCTGGCTGCTCGGGGATAGGCTGGGCATCGGTCAACAGGTGGTGAGCAATTGCATTGTGCATCACTTGCTTTGTACATATTATTAATAGTACAATTATTATCATTATTATTATTGCTTTCCTTTCATTTCTGTCCTAATAAACTGTCTTCATCTCAACCCACAAGCTTTCACTTTTTTTTCGATTCTCTCCCGCATCCCACTTTGAGGGGGAAAGGGTGAGCGAATGACTCCGTGGTGCTTAGCTGCCGGTCGGGTTAAACCGCAACAGTCCTTTTGGTGCCCAATATGGGGCACGAACGGTTGAGATAATGACAGATCTGAGCAGAGCGTGTGTTGTGGTTTAACCCGGCTGGCAGCTAAACACCACACAGCCATTCGCTCACCCAATTTTAAACCAAAATTGTTATAAGCATTAGACCAGTTTAATAGTTGCTAATCACAATGTTGATTTTTTTGATCTCAGGTCTGCTGTGCCTGTTTTGCAAACTGAGTTATATAGCACATTACTTACTGTATGTGTCCCCTGTCGTGCTGTTTATCCTTTCCAGGGGCTGATTTAAGGTTATAATTTTGTGGTGATGTGTAACACTGGCACACAATGATAAAATTGCTGGTCATGAGACTAGTCGTATTTGTACTGAGCATTGCCGTCAACTCCATACTTTGGGAACCATATCTCAGAAACTAATAATAATTACACCTTTTACCCTTTTTCTTCAGGGCGCCAATCTATGGAGGGGACAGGGGGAGATGTCTTTTCCCACTTGTTCACTCTCCCTTTCTCCTTCACCCCCTTCTCCTCCTCCAGATGAGTTACGATAGCTTCTCAAAACTTTGAATATCCTTGGGATGTTCAGACCAGCATGTTCTTCATCCTGAATGCGCTACAGGTTTTGTTTAAAGTTAAACAACTACTTAGGAATGTCATCCAGAGATCTGTCCTGAGGCAGGACAGTTATGAGTGGCAGGGAGTGTGGGAGGATATGGGCAGGCATCTAGAGCAGTGGGCACCTCCAGTGCTTTGGAAATTCACACCTGAACAACTGCGAAATCCTGGAAACCTATCAGAATGCTTGAAAAAGGTGTGCCATCACCCTGGAAATTCCAGAGATACACAAATCACTGCAACGTGCTGGGGCTTGGCCTATGCCTACAGAGCTGCAATCGATGCCACTATAACCCCAGTGAAAGACCCTGCGACCACTCCAAGCCCTGTGACGGGCCCTGCAGCCATTCCAACCCCTGCGAGAGGACCTGTGGACATGGCAACCCCTGTTACAGGCCCTGCAGCCACTCCAACCTGTGTGACAGGCCCCAAGACTGAGCCAGGGAAACAGACTGTACCACTATCAGTTGCCCCTCTATCCGAGATGAAAGAAGAGATGAGAAGATCAGGTCATTCAGAGAGCAGGGGAACTCCTGCTCAGACTAGGGATAAAGAAGAAGATGAGGCAGGCTACTCCAAAGTGGCTGGGCCATCAGACAAACAGGAAGATGAAGAGTAAGATATCATAAGAGCATGAATAACTACCCGAGGCTTATAACTGCGTGAGCTACAAGATATGTGAAAAGTTTTTGGTCATTGTCCAGGTGAGCACCTTGTCACCTGGCTGCTCCACTGCTGGGACACTGGAGCCAATAGTCTAGAATAAGAGGGCAGGAAAACCAGGCGTCTGGCATTCCTCGCTAGGGAAGCGGGCGCTGACAAAGCAATTCAAAAAGGAGCACAAGTCTTCACCCTCTGGAGGCATCTCCTGTCAGCTGTGAAGGAAAGGTATCCCTTCAAGGAAGAACTTGTATGTCAGCCAGGCAAGTGGACCACCATGGAGAGGGATTTCCAGTACCTGAGGGAATTAGCCATGCTGGAGGTGATTTATACGGACCTAGACAACAAATAGCTATCCAAAGATCCAGATGAAGTTAAGTGTACAAGACCCATGTGACGAAAGTTTGTACGGAGTGCATCAACATCACATGCCAGCTGATTGGCAGTAATGACCTGGAAAGACCATGAGGAACCCACAGTGGATGAATCGACTAAACAACTCTGGCAGTACAAAGAAAGTCTCTCCTCTTCCCTACGGGCCTGCGTCTCGGCTGTGGAGAAACTCTCTGAAGAGGTCCACCAACTTAAAGAGAATTTATCTTCCCCTCCACCTGAACGAACCAGTGTCCACCAACTAAAAGAGAATACTTTGGAGAAACTTTCTGAAGAGGTCCACCAACTTAAAGAGAGTTTATCTTCCTCCCCACCTGTACAAACCAGTGTCTCAGCTATCAGGGGTAAACATTCATCTATGCAAGGAAGACAATATGGTGGGTACACACACCGCGCCACCCTGTGGTTTTACTTATGCGACCATGGAGAGGACATGAGAAAATGGGATGGAAAATCTACTGCGACCCTAGAGGCACGGGTACGTGAATTGCAAAGGAAAACAATTGGGAAAAAGGAGTTCTCTGAAAAGTTTGCTGCTCCAACTTCCAGCAGGCAGTCCTTTAGACACAGAAACGAAGATTCTGACCAGGACTAGAGGGGCCCTGCCTCCAGCCAGGGGGAGGAAAGGGACAATCGAGTTTATTGGACTGTGTGGATTCGATGGCCTGGCACGTCAGACGCACAGAAGTATAAGGCTTTAGTAGACACCGGTGCACAATGTACTCTAATGCCATCAAGCTATAAAGGGCCAGAGCCCATCTGTATTTATGGAGTGACGGGGGGATCCCAGCAGTTAACTGTATTGGAGGCTGAAGTGAGTCTAACCGGTAATGAGTGGCAAAAGCACCGTATTGTGACTGGCCCGGATGCTCCGTGCATCCTTGGCATAGACTGTCTCAGGAGGGGATATTTCAAGGACCCAAAAGGGTTCCGCTGGGCTTTTGGCATAGCTGCCTTGGAGACAGAGGACATTAAACAGTTGTCTACCTTGCCTGGTCTTTCAGAGGACCCTTCTGTTGTGGGGTTGCTGAGGGTTGAAGAACAGCAAGTGCCGATCGCTACCACAACTGTGCACCGGCGGCAATATCGCACCAACCGAGACTCCCTGAGTCCCATCCATAAGCTAATTCGTCAACTGGAGAGCCAAGGAGTGATCAGCAAGACTCATTCACCTTTTAATACTCCCATATGGCCAGTGCGAAAGCCTAATGGTGAGTGGAGACTAACAGTGAACTACTGTGGCCTGAAAGAAGTCACGCCACCACTGAGTGCTGCAGTGCTGGACACACTAGAACTCCAGTACGAACTGGAATCAAAGGCAGCCAAGTGGTATGCCACAATTGATATCGCTAATGCATTTTTCTCCATCCCTCTAGCAGCAGAGTGCAGGCCACAGTTTGCTTTCACTTGGAGGGGAGTCCAATATACTTGGAATTGGCTGCCCCAGGGGTGGAAACAGCCCTACCATTTGCCATGGCCTGATTCAGTCTGCGCTGGAACAGGGGGAAGCAGCAGAGTGCAGGCCACAGTTTGCTTTCACTTGGAGGGTGTTGTGGTTTAACCCCGCTGGCAGCTAAACACCACACAGCCGTTCGCTCACCCTCCCCCCTCCCTCTCTGGGATGGGGGAGAGAAACGGGAAAGTGAAGCCGGTGAGTTGAGATAAAGACAGTTTATTGAGACAGGAATATAATAATAACAATAATAATAATAATAGTGATAATGATAATAGTATTAACAATAATAATGTGTAAGAAAACAAGTGATGCACAATGCAATTGCTCACCACCCGCTGACCGATGCCCAGCCTATCCCCGAGCAGCCGGCCCCCCACCCCGGCCAGCCACCCCTATATATTGTTTAGCATGACGTCAGATGGTATGGAATACCCCTTTGGCCAGTTTGGGTCAGCTGTCCTGGGTCTGTCCCCTCCCAGCTCCTGCTGCACCCCTAGCCTGCTCGCTGGCAGGACAGAGCGAGAAGCCGAAAAGTCCTTGGCCTGGTGTAAGCACTGCTCTGCAACAATTAAAACATCAGCATGTTATCAGCGCTCTTCTCATCCTAATCCAAAACATAGCACCCTACCAGCTACTAGGAGGAAAAATTAACTCTGTCCTAACTGGAACCAGGACAGAGGGGAGTCCAATATACTTGGAACCGGCTGCCCCAGGGGTGGAAACATAGCCTTACCATTTGCCATGGACTGATTCAGTCTGCGCTGGAGCAGGGGGAAGCTCCTGAACACCTGCAGGACATCGATGACATCATTGTGTGGGGTGACACTGCAGAGGAAGTTTTCGAGAAAGGGAAGAAAATAGTCCAAATCCTTCTGAAGGCCGGTTTTGCCATAAAACAAAATAAAGTTAAAGGACCTGCACGAGAGATACAGTTTTTAGGAATAAAACGGCAAGATGGACGTCGTCAAATGCCAACGGATGTGATCAACAAAATAACAGCTATGTCTCCACCAACTAGCAAAAAAGAAACACAAACTTTCCTAGGTGTCGTGGGGTTTTGGAGAATGCATATTCCAAATTACAGTCTGATTGTAAACCCGCTCTACCAAGTAACCCGTAAGAAGAATGCTTTTGAATGGGGCCCTGAGCAACGACAAGCCTTTGAACAAATTAAACGGGAGATAGTTCATGCAGTAGCCCTTGGGCCAGTCCGAACAGGACCAGATGTAAAGAATGTGCTCTACACCGCAGCCGGGGAGAATGGTCCCACCTGGAGCCTCTGGCAGAAAGAACCTGGGGAACCTCGAGGTCGACCCCTGGGGTTTTGGAGTCGGGGATACAGAGGATCTGAGGCCCGCTATACTCCAACCAAAAAAGAGATATTGGCAGCATATGAAGGAGTTCGATCTGCTTCGGAAGTGGTTGGTACTGAAGCGCAGCTCCTCCTGGCACCCCGACTGCCGGTACTGGGCTGGGTGTTCAAAGGAAGGACCCCCTCTACACATCATGCAACTGATGCTACATGGAGCAAGTGGGTTGCACTGATTACTCAGAGGGCTCGAATAGGAAATTCTAGTTTCCCAGGAATCCTGGAAGTGATGTCCTGCCAGCAGGCAGGTTAGGGGTGCAGCAGGAGTTGGGAAGGGACACACCCAGGACAGCTGACCCAAACTGGCCAAATTGGTATTCCATACCATATGACATCATGCTGAACAATTAATATGGGGCTGGCTGGGGTGGGGGAACGGGCTGCTCGGGGATAGGCTGGGCATCGGTCAGCGGGTGGTGAGCAACTCCATTGTGCATCTCTTGCTTTGTACATATTATTAGTAGTAGTAACATTATCATTATTATTATTTTCATTTCTTTTCTATCCTAATGAACTGTCTTTATCGCAGCCCACAGGCTTCTTTTTTTACTATGCTCTCCCCCATCCCAGAGAGGGAGGGGAGAGGGTGAGCGCATGGCTATGTGGTGCTTAGGTGCCTCCCAGGTTAAACCACAACAAGTAGCTTTGTTTTTTAAAAATTATGTCCACATGGGATCTGCCCCCTAGTAACGAAACTTTCTGATTCTATCCTTATTCACAATTTATTTTAATCTTTTTATATTTATTTTAACCCCGTGTTTTTGACAAACAGCATAGAGGAAATATATAGAAAAATAATCGGGCAAAATGGTAGAATGACATTGACAGAACAATAAGCAAGAAGCACTGATATTCTTCAGCTGTACTGCACTTCATGAATTGTTCAGTTTTAGAAGATCAAGTTACACAATGCAGAAGGATCAGAAAATATTTCAGAACGTACATAGATAAATCAGTACCATAAAAATATTTTCCTTAGATGACAGGAAGCAATTAATCAGTGTGATAGACAACTATTCAGGGTGGAGTGTTTTGGCCAAAGAGACACTAAACTGTGAATGTCATGCACACTGACATGGCATTTTTAAAATCTTCAGAAGGAAAACATTTTTTTTCTCTTTAAGATCTTATGGAAAATGAACAGGAACTTTTTTGTTTGGTTATTTGTTGTTTTTGTTTGTTTGTTTGTTTTTTCTTTTTTCTGTGAGACACGAAATCCCAATTCTTTTATTAAAACCAAGCATGACTTGCTGGCTTCAGTCTGACTACACTTGATTTTAGTCCATATTTACATAACCTTGTTATTCTTAAATGGAAGCAGAAAAGTTTTCCTTGTCGTACCATTCTTTAAGGTTTGTTTTTTTTTCTGAATAAAAATTAAGTCAAGACCTTTCAAAGTGAAAATGGCAATTCTCCCAAGCCGGAATACCTAATAACCCATAAAGTGCATAAAACGAGGTGTTTAGATACTACTCACTTTTCATGGAAATTTCAGGATTAGCTTTTAAGAGGGGGGGAGTCTTACTCCTTGTTTTCAAACTTTTAAGTCTGTCTTTGGCCACAAACTTCTACTTTTTCCTTTTAGTCAGCTTAGCACTTGTCTGAACCATTGATTAGCCAAACTGCCCCCCCCAAAAAATGTAAAATAGGTTACTAAACAAGCCAAGCAAGAAAAGCAGAAATTGGTGGGGTTGCTTTTACTCATTTTACTGACTTACCAAGTGTGAGGGCTGACACAAGGGAGAGGGAAAGCACTATGTAGCTGAGATACAGGAACAGAGGAGGGATTAGAAGGTAGTTCATTTTGGCAGCAATGAGCCGTAAGATTGGTTCGGCTCCTTTGTGAAACATCATTGCAAATGATACCAGAAGTGTTCATGACGAACAGGTGACTGCATATTTTGTGACAGATGAAGCTTTCTCTATTTAGAAATACTCTGAAACTCCTAGATGTTTGGGACAGTATAGTCCAAAATAATTTGGCAATCAGGTGATAGTGATGCAAGTTTATATCACAGCAACGTACAATTTATCACACAAGCCAGCAGTTTCCTTTGGCTTCCATCACAGCTAGAACTGCATGTGGCACGAAGACCATCAAAGGTTGTCCCAAAGTCAGTTTTCTTGCTTCTTGGAGTAGGAATTCCTTCACTGCTACTGCCCTTAAACAAGACGGCCATCCTTTACTTGTTTCATCTAGTTGTTTGGAAAAGTAGGCCACAGGTCTCCTCCAGCTCCCCAACATCTGGGTCATTACCCTGGCTGCCACCCTCTTCATTCATGAACAAACAACTGGAAAGGTTTTTCCATGTTTGGCAGCCCTCGGGCTGGGGCTGACATCAGGGCCTTTTTTATATCATCAAATCCCTTTCGGCACTCAGCAGTCCACTCCAACATGTTTTCTGGCCCCTTTGTTGCTTCATACAAAGGCTTTGCTATTAGTCCAAAATTGGCATCCAGATTCGACAAAAAAACTGCCATCCCCAGGAATCCTCTCAGTTGCTTTTTCGTTTTGGGGACAGCAATTCAGCATATAGCTTCTTTTTGCTCTGAACCTAATGCTCACTGTCCCTGAGAAATATCAAACCCCAGGTACTGCACTTTCTCCTGGGCTATCTGTGCATTTTTCTTGGATACTCGGTATCCGGCCGTTCCCAGGTAATTTAACAAGCTAATAGTCAACTGCATACATTTTTCTTTGGTTGGGGCTCCTAGTAGCAATCGTCAGCATACTGCAATAAGGTCCCTTCATTCTTGCTTTGCCAATTGTTTAAATCTGCCCCTAAGGCAGTCCCAAATATTGTGGGGCTAATTTGTTATTGTGGTACTCGTACAGGTATAGCTCCTGGTTTTAGTTCACTCTGAACTGGGAGTACATTTTTTACTCTCCTAGGCTGTTTTCCTGCCCATATGAAAGGAGCAACTGCATTCAACACCTCTCCAGGGATTTGCCACCTTTCCTGTCTTTGGCTCTGTCAATAACAAATTTTGGCTTTCCATGCATTCTCAGATGGAATTTTAGCTTTTATCCCATTTGTGAAGAAGGTTACCTGATCATGTAGTTTGCACAGCAGATCTCTTCCCAACAAAGGGAAAGGACTTTGAGGCATATATAAGAATTGGTGCATCAAAACCTTCCCTCCAATCTCACAATCCATGGGTTGTAAAAAGGGTCTTAAAGTCTGTTTCCCAGTCGCCCTGACAAATGGGACTTTTGCTTTCCTTAAAGGTCCTCTGCAATCTGTTACTACTGAATGAGTTCTAAAAGAAAATCACTTATTTCTTCCCCTAGCTTCACTGGAACCAGGGGATCTGCTGGGGAAACTGGAAGTTCATCCCCTGGTCCCCATCAGTCTGAGTCCTCCAGCATAATCAAAGCATGCGCTCTTTTCTCACTGCCTGCTTTCTTTTTCTTCCTCAGCGGGCACTGGCTCTTCTAGTGCCCCTCCTTCTTGCAGACAGCACACTGGTTGGGGCCCAAGCAAGCCGTTACCTGTGCTTCCCTTGCCTGTTTTTGTCCTTGCCTTCCTAAAAATTCCTTTCACCCCTACTCCTACGTCCGTTTCTCATAGCTGCTGCTATCAGTGATGCCTATACTCTCATTCTTTCTCTCTCTCTTTACTTCCTGGTTATTATAAACCTTATAGGCTTTGTCAATCAGCTGGGATATTGACATTCTTCCATCCTCCTCCTCTTATCTTCTGCAGCTTTCTTCTAATGTCTGGGGCTGATTGCCTTATGAACAGCATGGCAAACAATCAATTATTCGCCTGCTCATCTGGGTTTAAATCTGTCCATTTTCTGGCTCCTTGACAGAGGATTTCAAAAAAAGCAGATGAGTTCTCATTCGTGCCCTAGAAGACCTCATATAATTTAGAGAGGTCTCTTGGTTTTGGTACTCCATGTTGAATTCCATACAGGATTAATTGCCAATATTGCTCTATTAACTGCTGACCCTTGCTAGTATTTGGGTCCCACTTAGGATCTTTCTTAATAGGTAACAATTCCTCTACCTCGTCTCTTGAGTACCTCTTCTTTGTTTCTGCCTGAACTTTTTCTAAAACCATTCTCCTCTCCTCTGTAGTCAAAAAGGTGTTTAATAGGGCTTGCGTATTCCCCCAGTTAGGGTTATGGGAAACGACAATAGTTTCTAACAACTCATAGAATCATAGAATCATAGAATATCCCGAGTTAGAAGGGACCCATAAGGATCACCAAGTCCAACTCCTGGCACCACGCAGGTCTACCCAAAAATTCAGACCATATGACTAAGAGCATAGTCCAAAAACTTCTTAAAATCCGACAGGCTCGGTGCAGTGACTACTTCACTGGGGAGCCTGTTCCAGTGTGCGACAACCCTCCTGGTGAAGAACCTCTTCCTGATATCCAGCCTAAACCTCCCCTGCCTCAGCTTGACTCCATTCCCTCGGGTCCTATCACTGGTCACTAAAGAGAATAGATCAGCGCCTGCCCTTCCACTCCCCCTCATGAGGAAGTTGCAGACTGCAGTGAGGTCTCCCCTCAGCCTCTTCTTTTCCAGGCTAAAGAGACCAAGTGACCTCAGCCGCTCCTCATATGTCTTCCCCTCTAGGCCCTTCACCATCTTTGTTGCCCTTCTCTGGACACTCTCCAACAGTTTCACATCAGTTTTCTACTGCAGTGCCCAAAACCTCACACAGTACTCGAGGTGAGGCCGCACCAGCGCAGAGTAGAGCGGGACAATCACTTCCCTCGACCGACTAGCGATGTCGTGCTTGATGCACCCCGGGATACGGTTGGCCCTCCTGGCTGCCAGGGCACACTGCTGGCTCATATTCAACTTGCTGTCAACCATAATTCCCAGATCCCTCTCTGCGGGGCTGCTCTCCAGCGTCTCATCGCCCAGTCTATACGTATAGCCAGGGTTGCCCCTTCCCAGGTGCAGGACCTGGCACTTGCTCTTGTTAAACTTCATGTGGTTGGTGATCGCCCAGCTCTCCAATCTGTCCAGATCTCTCTGCAAGGCCTTTCCACCCTCAACAGAGTCTACAGCTCCTCCCAGCTTAGTATCATCAGCAAATTTGCTCAAAACACCCTCTAGTCCTACATCCAAATCGTTTATGAAAACATAGAAAAGACCTGGCCCTAAAATGGATCCTTGAGGGACCCCACTGGTGACTGGCCGCCAGCCTGATGTAACCCCATTTACCATAACCCTTTGAGCCTTGCCCGTCAGCCAATTGCTCACCCATTGTATGATGTTTTTGTCTAGCTGTATGCTGGACATTTTGTCCAGTAGGATCCTATGGGAAACCGTGTCAAAAGCTTTGCTGAAGTCCAAAAAGATCACATCAGCTGGTTTCCCTTGATCAACTAGATGGGAAATCAAATTTATTAGGCAGGACCTACCCCTCGTGAACCCAGGTTGGCTGGGACCAATGACTGCATTGTCCCCCAGGTGCGCTTCAGTAACTTCAGGGATTATCCTCTCCATAATTTTACCAGGCACTGACGTGAGACTGATAGGCCTGTAGTTGCTAGGGTCTTCTTTCTTACTCTTCTTGAAAATTGGCACAACATTTGCCAGCTTCCAGTCCAATGGGACCTCTCCAGATTCCCAAGATCGTTGAAAAATAATTGAGAGAGGTCCCGCGATGACGTCAGCCAGCTCTTTAAGCACCCTGGGATGAATCCCATCCGCACCCATGGACTTGTATGGATCCAGGTGGAGCAGCAAATCCCGCACACGTTCAGGGTCGGTTGAGAGTTTGTCATTCCCACCGTCATGGTCCTCCAGCTCAGGGCACCCTGGGTCCCGAAGCCCATCATTGGCATTGAAGACAGAGGCAAAGAAGGCATTAAACATCTCTGCTTTGCCTATGTCCTTGTCTGTGAGGTGACCATCCCCATGAAGTAGCGGACCTATGTTTTCTCTGGTCCTCCTTTTTCTGTTCACGTATTTTAAAAAGTCCTTTTTATTGTCTCCCACAGACCTGGCCAGCTTCAACTCTAGTTGGGCTTTGGCCGCCCTACAAAGGCAAACAGCATCCCTGTATTCCTTCCACATTGCCTGACCCTGCTTCCAGCAGCCATACACTTTCTTTTTATGCCTAAGCTCCAGTAGAAGATCCCTGGTCAGCCAAGCTGGCCTTCTGCTCCACTGCATTGCTGCCAGGTTCTCCCTATAACATCCAACAGAGTGTTTCCAGTTTAACAAATCTGATGTTGTAAACGGATCATGAACAAAAACAGGTTTTCCTTCTGGTCCCCCTGCCTGTCTCAACGGAGCCTGGATAACTGGCCCCACTTTCTTTCAGGTGCAAAGTAATATTGGGTTAAAATTAGAATCGTCCTGGGCTTCAGGAGAGGTCTTCAATGTTCCTGCAGAAGCCTCTGCAGCTTTAGCCTCAAGAGAAGACTCTGATGTCTCCATAGAAAACTCTGCAGCCTGACCCCCAGGAGTGATCTCTGTCCCTGCAGAAACCTTGGCAGAAACACCCACAGCCCGAGCTTTGGGGGAGATTTCCAATGTTCTAGTAGAGACCTTGGAAATCCAACTCCCAGGGGAGGCTCTGATGTCCCCACAGAAGTCTCAGAGATAGAGGAAACCTCTGTTTTATACGGTGGTGGTGCCGAGGGTACCAAAAACTGAACTTCTTCTAGATCTGGATAGATTTTAGGGGGTTTATCATTCCCTTTCTTCCCTGTCTTTTTGGCGCATAACATAGCATGATCTTCCCACAATCCACACTTCATCTGACTTCTCAATTCCCAGTTCAATGACATGAAAGCACTAACGTACATCACTTTGTCCCATTTTCCCTCCCAACAGCAAAATAACATTAATTGCAATATGGTATCATACTTAAAGGATCTGTTTTCTGGGCATCATTTTCCATCATCCAATTTGTACTGAGTCCACTCCTGATTACAATATTGGACCGGACAAGACTAATTTAGGGGTCCCATCTGTTATCCATAGGTTCATGCCTGGTGCACCCTGCCAATAAGCACACAGAATCAGAATCCACATAAAGGTCTTTTAATTAGATAATTAATTATATAACTCTGCAGAGTCAGGTGCTTGGCGATCTTTCACAAAGCAAGTACACCTCTGGCTTGAATCAACGTTATTTATACACAGTAAACTTGTGAAACTATCTCTCTGGCTACTTTTAATTGGCTGTTTGAGCTTGCCTAACTTATCTCTACTGAGTTTGTGCATTACAGAGGACCAGCAGGGGGTGGGGGGGGGTGGGGGGATGGACCAAATCCCAGCAAATCCCACATTAGCATACATTACGACTTGATGGGTGTGGTTTTTAATATTTTAATGACCCTTAATGAGCAAAAGGTTACTGTAGGTCAGTCTGGAATCTTCCTGCACCTGTTTTTCTCCTTGCTTTTTACCTTTCATCCCTTATCTCCCTTGCTTCTGCTAGCTCAAGGCTACCAGTCTCCCTGATCTCTTTAAGGTTTCCTTATTTTCTCAGCTAAAGACTACACAAGGCTACAAGCCTCCCTATTTTCTTCAAGGTTTCCTTTTTTTCCCCAGCTTAAGACTACATTCTCACAGAGGCACAAACAACATTTCTTATTGGCGTGACTTTGGGCAGTGGCGGGTCCCTTTGGAACCATCTGAAATTGGCCCTTATCTAACATGGGGCAGCTTCTAGATTCTTCTCACAGAAGCCACCCCTGCAGCCCCCCTGCTACCAAAACCTTGCCACGTAAACCCACTACAGGGGCATCCACAACCTCTCTGGGCAACCTGTTCCAGTGCCTCACCACCCTCTGAGTGAAAAATTTCCTCCTAACCTCTAATCTAAATCTCCCCTCTTTTAGTTTAAAACCATTCCCCCTTGTCCTGTCATTATCTGATTGAGCAAAGAGTCGCTATCCATCTTTTTTATAAGTCCCCTTTAAGTACTGAAAGGTCATGATCAGATCACCCCGGAGCCTTCTCTTCTTTAGGCTGAACAGACCCAGCTCTCTCAGCCTTTCTTCATAGGAGAAGTGCTCCAGCCCTCTGATCATCTTCATGGCCCTCCTCTGGAACCGCTCTAACAGATCAACATCCTTCTTGTGCTGGGGGCCCCAGACCTGGACTCAATAGTCCAAGTAGGGCCTCATAAGGTCACCTGAAATTTCCCAACTTTAACTTGCTAGTTTAAGTTCTGTAAGTAACAGAGTATGAAGCATTAGTGTAAAGAAAGCATGCATAACCATCACTTGCATAATTCTGACTCAAGGCTATGTGGCATTATTTAAAATATTTAGCAATGACTTGGAAATTCCTATACGGTACACTGCTGTTGCTGTTACCTCCTCTGCCACCTGTGAACCCAGGGTCCCAAAGGGTAGAAATTTTAACACAAAGTCTTAGTGTATGATGACTGATCATTAAAAGCAAGACTAGTTTTGCTATTCTTTTAGTGGAACAGAATTTCTTTACCTCAGAGATATTCTATTCACTTTCTCTCTTTATCCCTGTCTCTCATTTTCATAAAAAAATACTTCCAAGGGAACAAAGAAAGCTAATAACATATGTTGTGGTTTAACCCTGCTGGCAGCTAAGCACCACACAGCCGTTCGCTCACCCTCCCCCCTCCCTCTCTGGGATGGGGGAGAGAAACGGGAAAGTGAAGCCTGTGAGTTGAGATAAAGACAGTTTATTAAGACAGGAAAATAATAATAACAATAATAATAATAGTGATAATGATAATAGTATTAATAATAATAATGTGTATGAAACAAGTGATGCACAATGCAATTGCTCACCACCTGCTGACCGATGCCCAGCCTATCCCCAGGCAGCCAGCCCCCCCACCCCGACCAGCCACCCCTATATACTGTTTAGCATGACGTCAGATGGTATGGAATACCCCTTTGGCCAGTTTGGGTCAGCTGTCCTGGGTCTACCCCTCCCAGCTCCTGCTGCACCCCCAGCCTGCTCGCTGGCAGGACAGAGCGAGAAGCCGAAAAGTCCCAAACAGGGCACCCTACCAGCTACTAGGAGGAAAATTAACTCTGTCCTAACTGGAACCAGGACAGATATCCACCCCTTATTCCATACCATTTATGTCATGCTCAGGTTACACTCTTTCCAATACATTCTAATTAATCACCATTTTCATCTATGATATATAGCAATCATGGCAGTGATGACATACAGTATTATATGATAACTAACATAATACAATTCAACTCATGGGCTATTCTCACCCAGTATTAAATCCCCTTGAGGTACACACCGGACCTCCCCATTCTTTTGCATTACCCACCAAGTGCATCCAGGTCCCTGAGCAAAAGCAATTCCATGAATGGGTTTGCCTTTTCCTGAGGCAGGAGTAGCCCAGACTGTTTTACCCAGCATGTTTCTTACGTGCACTACAGGAACTTTATCCCCTTCTACAGTGCGTAACAGGTTTGATTGGGCAGGTCCAGCTCGGTTGGCAGATCCCCTGGTATTGACTAACCAGGTGGCCTTTGCCAAATGTGTATCCCAAATTTTGAATGTCCCAGCACCCATTGCTTTCAGTGTAGTCTTTAACAGTCCATTGTATCGCTCAGCTTTCCCAGAGGCTGGTGCATGATAGGGGATGTGATACACCCACTCAATACCATGTTCTTTGGCCCAAGTGTCTATGAGGTTGTTTTGGAAATGAGTCTCATTGTCTGACTCAATTCGCTCTGGGGTGCCGTATCACCATAGGACTTGCTTTTCAAGGCCCAGGATAGTGTTCCGGGTGGTGGCATGGGGCACAGGATATGTTTCCAGCCATCCGGTGGTTGCTTCCACCACTGTAAGTACGTGGCGCTTGCCGTTGCAGGTTTGAGGGAGTGTGATGTAATCAATCTGCCAGGCCTCTCCATATTTATATTTCAGCCATCGTCCTCCATACCAAAGACGCTTTGACCGTTTGGCTTGCTTGATTGCAGCACATGTTTCACAGTCATGAATAACCTGTGCTATAGTGTCCATGGTCAGGTCCACCCCTCGATCACGAGCCCATCTGTATGTTGCATCTCTGCCTTGATGGCCTGAGGTGTCATGGGCCCATCGGGCTATAAATAATTCACCTTTATGTTGCCAGTCCAGGTCCACCTGAGCCACTTCAATCTTAGCAGCCTGATCCACCTGCTGGTTGTTTTGATGTTCTTCAGTAGCCCGATTCTTGGGCACATGAGCATCTACATGGCGTACCTTTACAACCAGGTTCTCGACCCGGGCAGCAATATCTTGCCACAATGCAGCAGCCCAGATGGGTTTGCCCCTGCGCTGCCAGTTGTTCTGCTTCCATTGCTGTAACCACCCCCACAGGGCATTTGCTACCATCCATGAATCAGTATAGAGAGAGAGAACTGGCCACTTTTCTCGTTCAGCAATATCTAAAGCCAGCTGAGTGGCTTTCACTTCTGCAAACTGACTCGATTCACCTTCTCCCTCAGCAGCTTCTGCAACTCGTCGTGTAGGACTCCATACAGCAGCTTTCCATCTCCGATGCTTTCCCACAATACGACAGGACCCATCAGTGAACAGGGCATATTTCTTCTCATTTTCTGGTAGCTTGTTGTACAGTGGGGCTTCTTCAGCACGGACCACCTCCTCCTCTGATGATATCCCAAAATATTTGCCTTCTGGCCAGTCCATAATCACCTCCAAGATTCCTGGGCGACTGGGGTTTCCTATTCGAGCCCGCTGAGTAATCAGTGCAACCCACTTGCTCCATGTAGCATCAGTTGCATGATGTGTAGAGGGGACCTTTCCTTTGAACATCCAGCCTAGTACCGGCAGTCGGGGTGCCAGGAGGAGCTGCGCTTCAGTACCGACCACTTCCGAAGCAGATCGAACTCCTTCATATGCTGCCAATATCTCCTTTTCGGTTGGAGTATAGCGGGCTTCAGATCCTCTGTATCCCCGACTCCAAAACGCCAGGGGTCGACCTCGAGGTTCCCCAGGTTCTTTCTGCCAGAGGCTCCAGGTGGGGCCATTCTCCCCGGCTGCGGTGTAGAGCACATTCTTTACATCTGGTCCTGTTCGGACTGGCCCGAGGGCTACTGCATGAACTATTTCCTGCTTAATTTGTTCAAAGGCTTGTCGTTGCTCAGGGCCCCATTCAAAAGCATTCTTCTTACGGGTTACTTGGTAGAGCGGGTTTACAATCAGACTGTAATTTGGAATATGCATTCTCCAAAACCCCACGACACCTAGGAAAGTTTGAGTTTCTTTTTTGCTAGTTGGTGGAGACATAGCTGTTATTTTGTTGATCACATCCATTGGGATTTGACGACGTCCATCTTGCCGTTTTATTCCTAAAAACTGGATCTCTCATGCAGGTCCTTTAACTTTATTTTGTTTTATGGCAAAACCGGCCTTCAGAAGGATTTGGACTATTTTCTTCCCTTTCTCAAAAACTTCCTCTGCAGTGTCACCCCACACAATGATGTCATCGATGTCCTGCAGGTGTTCAGGAGCTTCCCCCTGTTCCAGCGCAGACTGAATCAGGCCATGGCAAATGGTAGGGCTGTGTTTCCACCCCTGGGGCAGCCGATTCCAAGTATATTGGACTCCCCTCCAAGTGAAAGCAAACTGTGGCCTGCGCTCTGCTGCTAGAGGGATGGAGAAAAATGCATTAGCGATATCAATTGTGGCATACCACTTGGCTGCCTTTGATTCCAGTTCATACTGGAGTTCTAGTGTGTCCAGCACTGCAGCACTCAGTGGTGGCGTGACTTCTTTCAGGCCACAGTAGTTCACTGTTAGTCTCCACTCACCATTAGGCTTTCGCACTGGCCATATGGGAGTATTAAAAGGTGAATGAGTCTTGCTGATCACTCCTTGGCTCTCCAGTTGACGAATTAGCTTATGGATGGGAATCAGGGAGTCTCGGTTGGTGCGATATTGCCGCCGGTGCACAGTTGTGGTAGCGATCGGCACTTGCTGTTCTTCAACCCTCAGCAACCCCACAACAGAAGGGTCCTCTGAGAGACCAGGCAAGGTAGACAACTGTTTAATGTCCTCTGTCTCCAAAGCAGCTATGCCAAAAGCCCAGCGGAACCCTTTTGGGTCCTTGAAATATCCTCTTCTAAGATAGTCTATGCCAAGGATGCACGGAGCATCCGGGCCAGTCACAATACGGTGCTTTTGCCACTCATTACCGGTTAGACTCACTTCAGCCTCCAATACAGTTAACTGCTGGGATCCCCCCGTCACTCCATAAATACAGATGGGCTCTGGCCCTTTATAGCTTGATGGCATTAGAGTACATTGTGCACCGGTGTCTACTAAAGCCTTATACTTCTGTGCGTCTGACGTGCCAGGCCATCGAATCCACACAGTCCAATAAACTCGATTGTCCCTTTCCTCCCCCTGGCTGGAGGCAAGAACCTTCTAATCCTGGTCAGAATCTTCGTTTCTGTGTTTAAAGGACTGCCTGCTGGAAGTTGGAGCAGCAAACTTTTCAGAGAACTCCTTTTTCCCAATTGTTTTCCTTTGCAATTCACGTACCCGTGCCTCTAGGGTCGCAGTAGATTTTCCATCCCATTTTCTCATGTCCTCTCCATGGTCACGTAGGTAAAACCACAGGGTGGCGCGGGGTGTGTACCCACCATATTGTCTTCCTTGCATAGATGAACGTTTACCCCTGATAGCTGAGACACTGGTTTGTACAGGTGGGGAGGAAGATAAACTCTCTTTAAGTTGGTGGACCTCTTCAGAAAGTTTCTCCATAGTATTCTCTTTTAGTTGGTGGACACTGGTTCGTTCAGGTGGAGGGGAAGATAAATTCTCTTTAAGTTGGTGGAACTCCTCAGAGAACTTCTCCACAGCCGAGACGCAGGCCTGTAGGGAAGAGGAGAGACTTTCTTCATACTGCCGTATTTATTTAGCCAATTCATCCACTGTGGGTTCCTCATCCTCTTTCCAGGTTATTATTGCCAATGAGCTGGCATATGATGATGGTGCACTCCGTACATACTTCCGCCACATGGGTCATGTACACTGGACTTCATCTGGATCTGTGGATGTTTGTGCATCGTCTAGGCCCTTATAAATCACCTCCCGTATGGCTAATTCCCTCAGGTACTGGATTCCCTTCTCCATGGTGGTCCACTTGCCTGGTAGACATACAAGTTCTTCCTTGAAGGGATACCTTTCCTTCACAGCTGACAGGAGACGCCTCCAGAGGCTGTGAGATCATGCTCCATCTCCAATTGCTTTGTCAATGCCTGCGTCCCTAGCAAGGGATCCCAGCCGCCTGGCTTCCCTGCCCTCTAATTCCACACAATTGGCTCCGGTGTCCCAGCACCGGAGCAGCCAGGTGACAAGCTGCTCACCTATGCAGCGACCAAAATCCTTTCGCACATCTCGTAGCTCACGCTGGTATAGGGTTCGGGTAGTTACTGTTGATTTTTCGACATCCTCATCCTCATCTTCAGTCTCCTGCACATTTGATGGCCCAGACTCGTCTTCTCTATACCTAGACCTAGCAGAAGACTGTCTGCGTTCTAAACGACCTAAGTCTCTATACCATTTTTTCACCTTGTCTACAGGGGCAACTTGCACTGCTACAGCTCGTTTCTCTCACTCAGCCACAGGGTCTGCCACAGGGGTTGGAATACCCTCTGCAGGGGCAACTTGCACTGCTACAGCTTGTTTCTCTGAACCAGCCACAGGAGTGGGAGCGGCTGCAGGAGCTGGAACTGGAGCGGCTGCAGGAGCTGGAGTGGCTGTGGGAGCTGGAGCGGCTGCGGGAGCTGGAGCGGCTGCAGGGTCTGTCACTACGTTGATAGTAGCATCAATTGCAGCTCGATAGGCACAAGCCAGACCCCAGCACGCTACAGTGATTTGTGTCTCTTTGGAACTGCCAGAGTCAGGACACCTTTTTTTCAAGCATTCTGCCAGCTTTTTAGGATTTTGCAGTTGTTCAGGGGTGAATGTCCAAAACACTGGAGGTGACCACTGCTCTAGAAACCTGCCCATATCCTCCCACACTCCCTGCCACTCGCAACTATCCCGCCTCAAGACAGATCTCCGGATGAGATTCCTAAGTAGTTGTTTAACCTTAAACAAAACCTGAAGCGCATTCTGGAGACATAACAACAAGAACATGCTGGTCTGAATATCCCAAGGATATTCATCATCTTGGAGAACCACCGTAACTAGCTCGGGGGATAAGAGGGTGGTGAAGGAGAAAGGGAGAGTGAACAGGTAGGAAAAAATATCTTCCCCTGTCCCCTCCACAGATTGGCTCCCTGACGAAAAAAGGCAAGAGGTGTAATTGCTAATAGTTTCTGAGATATGGTTTCCAAAGTATAGAGTCGACGTCAGTGCTGAGTACAAATACCAGGTTAGAGTCGTGACCAGATATTTCATCATTTCATAAGCCATTGTTACACCGCACAGTACCATAACAATCTTAAACCAGGGCCCGGAAAGGATAAACAGCACGACAGGGTGTACATACAGTAAGTAACGTGCTATAAAACTCAATTTGGAAAACAGGCACAGCAGACTGGAGATTAAGGCAATCAACATCATGACTAGCAACTATTAAGCAGGTCCAATACTTATACCAATTTTAGTTTAACACCCTCTGGTCAAATCTGTCGATATCTCAACCCTTCGAGCCCCACGTTAGGCGCCAAAAGGACTGTTGTGGTTTAACCCAGCCGGCAGCTAAGCACCACACAGCCGTTCGCTCACCCTCCCCCCTCCCTCTCTGGGATGGGGGAGAGAAACGGGAAAGTGAAGCCGGTGAGTTGAGATAAAGACAGTTTATTAAGACAGGAATATAATAATAACAACAATAATAATAGTGATAATGATAATAGTATTAATAATAATAATGTGTACGAAACAAGTGATGCACAATGCAATTGCTCACCACCCGCTGACCGATGCCCAGCCTATCCCCGAGCAGCCGGCCCCCCCACCCCGGCCAGCCACCCCTATATATTGTTTAGCATGACATCAGGTGGTATGGAATACCCCTTTGGCCAGTTTGGGTCAGCTGTCCTGGGTCTGTCCCCTCCCAGCTCCTGCTGCACCCCTAGCCTGCCCGCTGGCAGGACAGAGCGAGAAGCTGAAAAGTCCTTGGCTTAGTGTAAACACTGCTCTGCAACAATTAAAACATCAGCATGTTATCAGCGCTCTTCTCATCCTAATCCAAAACATAGCACCCTACCAGCTACTAGGAGGAAAATTAACTCTGTCCTAACTGGAACCAGGACAACATACTACACTCACATTCCAGATGACAATTTTCAGTAATCTTGTTATGACATCATAGGAATAGCTTAAATGTTGTGGGACAATTCACAACTGGAAGATCGCAATGGAAGGTTACGAGCTATTTTGAAAAGATAGATGAGGAAGAAGAGGAGGAGGGTTCATGCTCTATGTAAAGGAGAACCTTGAATGTATCGAAGTTAACTAGAATGACTGTGAAAACCCTATTGAATCAATATGTGGATCAAGATTAGAGGGGTCATCTCCAAGGCGGATCTTACATTAGGCATCTGTTACCGACCTCCTAATCAAGACAATAAGGCCAACAAAGCCTTATTTAGGTTACTTAAGCAAGCTTCAGGCCAACAGAATCTGGTTCTCATTGGTGACTACAACTGCCTGGACATTTGTTGGAAGAAGAATACAGCAGTGCACAAGTGCAGTTCTGGAATGTATAGAAGACTGCTTCCTGGCACAAATGTTAGATGTGCCCACTAGGAATGAGGCACTGCTGGACTTACTATTCACTAACTAAGAAATCTTGCTTGATAATACAACTGTTAATGATAGCCTTGGTTACAGTGACTACAATATTGTGGAATTTAAGATTCCACTGAGCCCGCTGACGTTTGGTAGTGAGACAAAGATTTTAGATTTTTAGCTCAGCAAACTTTAACATGCTCAGAGCTCAGTTAAGAGGGATTCAATGGGAAGCATCCATGGAGGATAAAGGAGCTTGTGAGTGTTGAGAGTTTTTCAAGAACACTCTCCTGGAAGCACAAGAACAGTCCATCCCTTTTAAAGGAAAGGGAAGTAGGCAAAGCAAGAGGCCACCTTGGCCAAACTGCAAGCTTCTGGGGCTGCTCAAAAGTGAAAAAGAAGCATACCAGAGATGGAAAAGTGGACAAATGCCCATTGAGAACTATAAGAGCATTGCTAAGGCATGCAGAGACACAGTTAGGAATGCAAAAGCCCAACTTGAACTGAAATTCCTGGGAGAGTTATGGGACAAATCTTCCTGGGAACTATTACAAGTCAAATGAAGCAGATGACTGGGAAAAGCTAGCACGGATTCACCAAGGGCAAATCATGCTTGACAAGAAATGCATGAAGTTCAGTAAAGACAAATGTAAGGTCCTGCACCTGGGATGGCATACTCCAAGTGTGCAGTACAGACTGGGATCTGCCTGGCTAGGGAGCAGCTCTGGAGTAAGGGACTTGGGGGTCCCAGTGGGTAATAAGGTCATTATGAGTGAACAGCACTGCTGCAGCAAAAAAAGCCAACAGGATTCTGGGTTGCATCAGCAAGGGCATTACCAGAATAGATAAGGAAGTGATTATTCCGTTCTGCTCAGCGCTTGTCAGGCCACACCTGGAATACTGTGTTTAGTTTTGGTCCCCACTATTCAAAAAAAGATGTGGACAGGCTGGAGAGGTTCCAAAGAAGAGCCACTAAGGTTTTCAAAGGACTGGAAAGCCTACAATATGAGGAAAGGCTGAAAGAACAGTGTTTGTTCAGCTTGGAAAAAAGAAGGCTCAGGGGAGACCTCATCACTATGTTCCAATATTTAAAGGATGGCTACAAAGAAAATGGATACTCCCTATTTACAAAGAGCCACATGGAAAATACAAGGGCAATGGGTACAAGTTGCACCGGGGAAGATTCCAATTGGACATGAGAAAAATTTTTTACTGTGAGAACAATCAATCACTGTAATAACCTCCCCAAGGATGTGGTGGATTCTCCAACACTTGAAACTTTTAAGGTTCGGCTAGACAAAGTGTTAGACAATCTTGTCTAGGCCCTGTTTTTATCATAAAAGGTTGGACCAGATGATCTCTGACATCCCTTCCAACCTGGGCTTTTCTATGATTCCTTGCTTTTTAGCAAGATTACTTTAATGATACCCTACAAGGAGGTTTCAAATTTAGGATTTCTAAAGTGGCCAGAGAATAATTGATTATATATGGCTGTTGATAATATACGGCCATTAATGGTGTACCGAGATCTATAGTGAGAACAACCAGGAGACTAGGCCATGAATTATTCATACATTGAAGTAACTGATATGGGAGGGGAATTTCTTTCTGTGGAAAAATAATTTGATAGCTACGTAGCCTTAGGTCAAAAGTACACGCAGAAAATAGATATGTGAAAATCATCATAACACTTAATGAAAATTATTTTGAAAACACATAAAGGTAAAATCTGAGGCATTTTGCAAACAGAAGAAGTGAGGCTCAAGGTGGATTTTGAGGCTGCTAGTAAAGAAAATATGCATTCAGAATTTGTCTATGCAACCATATACTAGCTCACCATAAATGCAGGAGCTGTGACTGGCAGCATCATGGGAACATGGGAAATGACATATGTAATGACAAAGAGTTTAACAGATGACCAATTCCATGCCATGCAATTTTACATCTTTCATCACAGACAAGTATCAATATTTCTAAATATATTTATATACATGTACATGTACATTGCTATTGGCATAGCAAATAAAATCATAGAACTACAGAGTCATTTAGGTTGGAAAAGACCTCTAAGATCAAGTTCAACTGTTAACCCAGCACTGCCAAGGCTACCACTAAAATATGTCCTTAAGCAATTATAATGGGTTTATGGGGCAAGGTTTTGGTAGCAGGGGGGCCATAGGGGTGGCTTCTGTGAGAAGAATCCAGAAGCTGCCCCATGTTAGATAAGGGCCCTGCCACTTGCCAGAGCCGGGGCAATATGCGATATTCTTTGCACCTCTGTGAGAGCATATTTAAGACAAGGGAAAAAAAAATCTGCTGGGGAACAGCAGATGGGAGAGAGAGAGGAGGGAGAAACAGCCTTGCAGGCGCAAGTGAAGAAGTCAGTGAAGAAGGAGGGGGAAAGGTGCTCCAGGTTCCAGAGCTGATGTTCCCCTGCAGTGAGGCCCATGGTGAAGCAGGCTGTCCCCCTGCAGCCCATGGAGTACCACAGTGGAGCAGGGTTCCATGCTGCAGCCCATGGAGGAGACCACGCAGGAGCAAGTGACCTGGAAGGAGCTGCTGCCCATGGGGGACCCAGGCTGGAGCAGTTTGCTCCTGAGGGATGGACCCCCATGGTATGGACCCATATTTAGAGCAGTTCTTGAAGAGCTGCTGCCTGTGGGAAGCCCACGCAGGATCAGTTTGGGAAGGACTGCATCCCTTGGGAGGGACCCCATGTTGGAGCAGGGGAAGAGAGTGACTGAGAAGGAGCAGCGGAGACAAAGTGTTACAGAGTGACCTCAACCCCCATTCCACCATTCCCCTGTGCCGCTTGGGGGGAGGAGGTGGAAGAGGGTGGATGGGGGGAAGGCATTTTTGGTTTCTTTCCTTTGTTTCTCACTTCTCTACCTTGTTAGTAATAGGCAATAAATCTTACTGTCTCCCTACTCTGAGTCTGTTTTGCCCATCACGATAATTGTTGAGCGATCTCCCCGTCCTTATCTCAACCCTTGAGCCCTTTTCATTGTATTTTCTCCCCGTTCCTCCTTGAGGAGGGAGAGTGAGAGAGCGGCCATGGTGGAACTTGGCTGCCCACTCAAGTAAAACCTCCACAGCAATACATCTACACATCTTTTAAATACTTCCAGAGATGGTGACTCAACCACTTCCCTTGGCAGCCTGTTCCAATGCCTCACAACTCTTTCAGTGAAGAAATTTTTCCTAATATCTAGTTTAAACCTACCCTGGTGCAACTTTAGGCCATTGCCTCTTGTCCTATCTCTTGTTGCTTGGGAGAAAAGACTGATCCCCACCTCACTACAACCTCCTTTGAGGTAATTGTAGAATGCAATAAGGTGTCCCCCGAGCCTCCTTTTCTCTATGCTAAATAACCCCAGATCCCTCAGCTACTCCTCATGTCTTGTTCTCTACACCATTCACCAGCTTCGTTGCCCTTCTTTGGACACACTCCAGAACCTCGATGTCCTTCTTGTAGCAAGGGGCCAAAAACAGAACACAGTATTCAAGGTGTGGCCTCACCAGAGTCAAGTACAAAGGGACAATCACTTCCCTAGACCTGCTGGCCACACTGCTTCTTATACAAGCCAGGATGCTGTTGGCCTTCTTGGTCACCTAAGCACACTGCTGGATCATATTCAGCCAGCTATCAACAAATATCCCCAGGTCCTTTTCCTCCAAGCAGCTTTCCAGCCACTCTTCCCCCAGCCTGTAGCATTGCATAGGGTTGTTGTGCCCCAAGTGCAGGACCTGGCACTTAGCCTCGTTGAACCTCATACAGTTGGCCTCAGCCCATCTATCCACATTCCTCTGCAGAGCCCTCCTACCTTTAAGCAAATCAACACTCACCTCTAACTTGGTGTCATCTGCAAACTTACTGAGGGTGCACTCGATCCCCTCATCCAGCTCAATGATGAAGATATTGAAGATAACTGGCCCCAATACTGAGCCCTGGGGGACATCACTAGTGACCGACCTCCAGCTGGATTTAACTCCATTCACCATGACTCTTTGAGCTCGGCCACCCAGACATCTTTTAAACCCAGCAAAGCATACACCCATCCAGGCCTTGAGCAGCCAGCTTCTTCAGAAGAATGCTGTTGGAAATGGTGTCAAAAGCCTTACTGAAGACTAAGTAGACCACATCCACAGCCTTTCCCTTGCCCTCTAAACCTGTCACCTTATCGTAGAAGGAGTTGAGGTTCATCAAGCAGGACCTGCCTTTGATAAACCCATGCTGACTGGGCCTGATCACCTGGTTGCCATCTAAGTATTGTGTGATGGCACTCAAGATGATCTGCTCCATAAACTTCCTGGCACCGAGGTCAGACTGACAGGCCTGTAGTTCCCCAGGTCCTCCTTCTGGCTGTTGTGGTTTAACCCGGCTGGCAGCTAAACACCACACAGCCATTCGCTCACCCTCCCCCCTCCCTCTCTGGGATGGGGGAGAGAAACGGGAAAGTGAAGCCGGTGAGTTGAGATAAAGACAGTTTATTAAGACAGGAATATAATAATAACAATAATAATAATAATAGTGATAATGATAATAGTATTAATAATAATAATGTGTAAGAAAACAAGTGATGCACAATGCAATTGCTCACCACCCGCTGACCGATGCCCAGCCTATCCCCGAGCAGCCGGCCCCCCACCCCGGCCAGCCACCCCTATATATTGTTTAGCATGACGTCAGATGGTATGGAATACCCCTTTGGCCAGTTTGGGTCAGCTGTCCTGGGTCTGTCCCCTCCCAGCTCCTGCTGCACCCCCAGCCTGCTCGCTGGCAGGACAGAGCGAGAAGCCGAAAAGTCCTTGGCCTGGTGTAAACACTGCTCTGCAACAATTAAAACATCAGCATGTTATCAGCGCTCTTCTCATCCTAATCCAAAACATAGCACCCTACCAGCTACTAGGAGGAAAATTAACTCTGTCCTAACTGGAACCAGGACACTGGCCCTTCTTGTTGATGGGTGTCATATTCGCCATCCCCCATTCATCTTGGACTTCCCCAGATAGCCAGGACTGCTGATAAATTATTGAAAGTGGCTTGCTGAGCACTTCTGCCAGCTCCCTCAGTTCCCTTAGGTGGATCCCATCTGGCCCCGTAGACTTGCATACATCTAAGTGGAGTAGCAGGTTGCTAAACATTTCCTCATGGATTATGAGGGCTTCATTCTGCTCCCCATCCCTGTCTTCCAGCTCAGGGAACTGAGTACTTGGAGAACAACTGGTCTTGCTGCTAAAGACCGAGGCAAAGAAGACATTAAGTACTTCAGCTTTTTCCTCATCTCTTGTCACTATGTTTCCCCCCATATCCAATAAAGGATAGAGATTCTACTTAGTTCTCCTTTTCTTGTTTATATATTCATAGAAACATTTTTTATTGTCTTTAACCAGCAGTAGCCAGATTGAGCTCCAGCTGGGCTTTGGCCCTTCTAATTTTCTCTCTGCACAACCTTACAACATTTTTGTAATCTTCCTGAGTGGCCAGCCCCTTCTTCCAAAGTTCATAAGCCCTCTTTTTTGTCCTGAGTTCTAGACAAAGTTCTCTGTTCAGCCACGGCTGGTCTTCTTCCCCACCAGCTCATCTTTCGTCACATGGGGATGGCCTGCTCCTGCACCTTTAAGATTTCCTTCTTGAAGAGTGTCCAGCCTTCCTGGACTGCCTCCCAAGGGACTCCACCAACCAGTCTCCTGAACTGGCTAAAGTCTGTCTTCCGGAAGTCCAGGGTGGCAGTTCTGCCAACACTCCTCCTTACTTTTCCAGGAATCAAAAACTCTATTATTTTGTGATTGATATGCCCAAGACAGCCTCCAACCTTCACATCACCCTCGAGTCCTTCTCTGTTCACAAGCAAAAGGTCCAGCGGGGCACCTTCCTTAGTTGGCTCACTCACCAGCTGTGTCAGGAAGTTATCTTCCACACGCTCCAGAAACCTCCTAGACTGTTTCCTCTCCACTGTGTTGTATTTCCAGCAGACATCTGGTAAATTGAAGTCCCACATGAGAACAAGAGCTAGCAATTGTGAGACTTCTCCCAGTTGCTTATAGAATATTTTGTCTGCCTCTTCATCTTGGTTGGGCAGTCTGTAAGACTCCCGCCATGAAATCTGTTTTGTTGGCCTTCCCCTGATTCTTACCCATAAACACTCAACCCTGTTGTCACTATCATTAAGCTCAAGACAATCAAAAGACTCCCTAACATACAGGGCTACTCCACCGTCCCTCCTTCCTATCCTATTCCTTCTGAAGAGTTTATAGCTATCCACTGCAGCACTCCAGTTGTGCAAGTCATGTGTGCCAAAAGGACTGTTGTGGTTTAACGCATCAGGCAGCTACCTCCATCACCTTCCCCATAGAGTTAAGAAACCCTTCTCTTTTTCTGAAGATTGTCTCTTATCCCATTTGCCATCACCTGCCCATCCCATCTAACTTATTCCTAGAGACTAGCTTTAGTTCATGGTAGTATTCACTGTTTGAACACAACTAAAGTACTGAAAACTACGGACACTTGTATGCATATGCAAGTGTTCATGTAAAATTCTGCCAGGGTAGTCATTGACTAGCACACATAGCAGAAGGCTTGAAAAGCATCTGAGTGTTTTCACTACAAAGACGTGGACAAATAAATACCATTGAGTGCATAACAGTTAGTTTCAGTGCTGTGATGCTCTTTACACTCCTTTAGGTAATAATGCCAACATTCAGTTAATAGCTCATGTTACTGGAGCTAAGGAGGGTTTGTGAATGCACTCAGCATTTAGGCATTCTTTTTGAAGTGCTGGCCATTATTCTCTCTGTTCATACAAATTGTTACACTGTACTCAATTGAAAAATCCATGCTATTACTCATAAAATCTTTTCAGTTCCCTTTGACTTGTACAATTAGACTTCTGTTTTCAAAGCATGCTTGCCAATTCCCAGGAATTTTCATCAGAAGTTTCAGCCAACTTGTTCAAAAACTATTTCAAATTAGAAAATTTCTTTAAAGAAATATTAGAAAATTCACAATTATAAAATGTCTAGAAAGTTAGGCATCTAAATATTAACTGTAGATGTAATGATAAATAGAATTTAAGAAAAAGTGACAGAGAAACATAGTCTATGAAAGATTTATTTCTGTTAATGAATAACAAAAAAAAAAAAAAAAAGAGCAGCAGCCCAAACACATATAAAACCACACCAGGAACAAAAAAGAAACATAAATTGTAAAACATGAAACTACTATGTTGAGATAGAGAAAGGAGAAGAGAGGGGGTAGAGGGGAGGGAGTAGAGGGGGAGAAAGATGGGTGCTCACCTGAATGGCAACTAAAATCTTTTTGCATGTCTCGTAGCTCACACTTGGACAGGCATCATGTAGGTATTGATGCTCTTATGATATCTTCCTCTTCATCTTCTTGTTCTTCTGATGGCTCAACCACTTAGGAGTAGCTTTCCTTGTCTTCTTCCTCCCCAGTCTGAGTAGGAGTTCCTCTGCTTTCTAAATGACCTGACCTTCTCATCCACTGTTTCATCTTGTATACAGGGGTAACTAACACTGCCACAGTTTGTTTCCCTGGCCCAACCTTGGGGCCTGTCACACAGGTTTGGGGTAGCTGCAGGGTCTGTCACAGAGGTTAGAATGGCTGCAGGGCCTATCACAGGGTTTGGAGCAGCCACATGCATATCTTGAAATACGCTCTCACAGAGATCCAAACAACATCGCTTATTGGCTCAGCTCTGGCCAGTGGCGGGTCCTTTTGGAGATGGCTGAAAGTGGCCCTTATCTAACATGGGGCAGCTTCTGTATTCTTCTCACAGAAGCCACCCCTGCAGCTCCCTCCCCCCCGCTACCAAAATTTTGCCACGTAAACCCACATCCTCCAGGCCTGGGTCATAATTTAAACATAAAAAGTTTCTAAACTTCCTTCTGTCTAAATAAACATAGTAAAGGTTTGGCCTATCTGTTCATGAAACATTTCAGATTTGGCTCTATTATTTTATCAGGGAGAAAACCATATGTCCTAACTCAGTATCAGTCTCACTCTCGATCTCTCTCTTTTTTGTTTTTGTTGTTTCCCCCTAACTGAAAATACTTATTTTAATTGGCATTAAATTATTTTTCCCCAAGTCGGGTCTGTTTTGCCCAGGATGGTAATTGGTAAATGATCTCCCTGTCTTTACCTCAACCCACTAGCTTTCTCATTCTTGTTTTTCCTATTTTGTTCCCCTCAGTCCACTGAGGCAGGGTAATAATTTTGACTGTTAGCCAAGGTTAACCAACCACACTGCCTCTTGGTGCTGCTGTCCGTCTCTCAGCCTCTATCAGTTTCTCGCTATCGGTCTCTGGGTCTCAGTTGGTGCCTCTCTCTCATGGCCTATCAGCCTCTCTTAGTCTTGGTGGCGCTCTCTCATAGCCCCCTGTCAGTCTTCGTGTTTCTCTCTCAGCATACTGGTGCCCCACCCCCAAGAGCCTCTGCCTCTCATGGTCTTCTCTTGCATGGTCTCTCTCACACAGTCCCATCCCCCTGCCCACCAGCCTTCCTTTCTCATCACCCCTCTCTCCATTTCTCCCTCTCCCCCCAACCCAACTCATGCTCTCTCCATTAGCCTCTCTTGGGTTCTCAGGCTCAGTTTTTCCCTGTGCCCCTCATGCATGCCCCCACCCCCTTTCATGTCTCACTCTTTCTTGGTGTCTCTCTGCCCATCTTTCTTAGTTCCTCAGCCACACTTTCAGCAGCACCCCCGGCATCTCTCATGAAAGTGCTCTCTTTGCATCTTTCAGTGTCTTGGGTTGCCTCAGTCTTTCTATCGGCCTCTCTTAGTCTTGGTGGCACAATCTCATAGCCCCTCTGTCAGTCTTCATGTTTCTCTCTCAGCATTCTCTCTCATCCTCACCTCCATCCCTGGTAAGGTGATGGAACAACTTATCCTTGACATTGTCTCCAGACATATCAGTGATAAAAGGGTCATTAGTCAACGTGGCTTCACCAAGGGGAAGTCGTGCTTGACCAACCTGATAGCCTTTTATGAAGACATAACCGGGTGGATAGATGATGGAAAGGCAGTGGACGTGGTGTATCTTGATTTCAGTAAAGCCTTTGACACCGTCTCCCACAGCATCCTCACAGCTAAACTGAGGAAGTGTGGTCTGGATGATCAGGTAGTGAGGTGGACTGTAAACCAGCTGAAGGGAAGAAGCCAGAGACTTGTGGTTAATGGGACGGAGTCGAGTTGGAGGCCTGTATCTAGTGGAGTACCTCAGGGGTTCGTACTGGGACCAGTACTGTTCAATATATTCATCAGTGACTTGGATGAGGGAATGGAGGGCGCTGTCAGCAAGTTTGATGATGACACTAAACTGGGAGGAGTGGCTGACACGCTGGAAGGCTGTGCTGCCAGCCAGCGGGACCTTGACAGGCTGGAGAATTGGGTGGGGAGAAACTTAATGAAATGTAACAAGGGCAAGTGTAGAGTCCTGCATCTGGGCAAGAACAACCCCAGGCACCAGTATAAGTTGGGGACTGCCCTGCTGGAGAGCAGCATAGGGGAAAGGGACCTGGGGGTCCTGGTGGACAGCGGGATGACCATGAGCCAGCACTGTGCCCTTGTGGCCAAGAAGGCCAATGGCATCCTGGGATGTATTAGAAGGGGTGTGGTTACTAGGTCGAGAGAGGTTCCCCTCCCCTTCTACTCTGCCCTAATGAGACCACATCTAGAATATTGCATCCAGTTCTGGGCCCCTCAGTTCAAGAAGGACAGGGAACTGCTTGAGACAGTCCAGCGCAGAGCCACGAGGATGATTAAGGGAGTGGAGCATCTCCCTTATGAGGAAAGGCTGAGGGAGCTGGGTCTCTTTAGCTTGGAGAAGAGGAGACTGAGGGGTGACCTTATTAAAGTTTATAAATATGTAAAGGGTGAGTGTCAGGAGGACGGAACCAGGCTCTTCTCAGTGACATCTAAAGATAAGACAAGGGGCAATGGGTGCAAGCTGGAACATAGGAGGTTCTGCTTAAATGTGAGACGAAGCTTTTTTACGGTGAGGGTGACAGAACACTGGAACAGGCTGCCCAGGGGGATTGTGGAGTCTCCTTCTCTGGAGACCTTCAAAACTGTTGTGAGGTTGCAGTACATCACGATGCAGGACATCGATGACATCATTGTGTGGGGTGACAGCAGAGGAAGTTTTCGAGAAAGGGAAGAAAATAGTCCAAATCCTTCTGAAGGCCGGTTTTGCCATAAAACAAAATAAAGTCAAAGGACCTGCACGAGAGATCCAGTTTTTAGGAATAAAACGGCAAGATGGACGTCGTCAAATGCCAACGGATGTGATCAACAAAATAACAGCTATGTCTCCACCAACTAGCAAAAAAGAAACACAAACTTTCCTAGGTGTCGTGGGGTTTTGGAGAATGCACATTCCAAATTACAGTCTGTAAATCCACTCTATCAAGTAACCCATAAGAAGTACGATTTCAAATGGGGCCCCAAGCAACAACAAACCATTGAACAAATTAAATGGGAGATAGTTCATGCAGTAGCCCTTGGGCCAGTGCAAACAGGACCAGATGTAAAGAATGTGCTCTACACTGCAGCTGGGGAGAATGGCCCCACCTGGAGCCTCTGGCAGAAAGAACCTGGGGAAACTCGAGGTCGACCCCTGGGGTTTTGGAGTCGGGGATACAGAGGATCTGAGGCCCGCTACACTCCAACCAAAAAAGAGATATTGGCAGCATATGAAGGAGTTCGATCTGCTTCGGAAGTGGTTGGTACTGAAGAACAACTCTAACTGGCACCCCGACTGTTGGGACTGGGCTGGATGTTGTGGTGGTTTTACTCGGGTGGGAAGCCAAGCTCCACCACAGGCACTCTCTCACTCCCCCTCCTCAAAGGGAAAGGGGGAGAAAATACAGTGAAAAGGACTCAAGGGTTGAGAAAAGGATGGGGAGATTGCTCAACCCTTATCGTGATGGGCAAAACAGACTCAGAGTAGGGAGGTAGTAAGATTTGCTATATTTAACTATACTCTCACAGAGGCGCAAACAACACTGCTTATTCGCCCGGCTCTGACCAGCAGCGGGGCCCTTATCTAACATGGGGCAGCTTCTGGATTCTTCTCGCAGTAGCCATCCCTATGGCCCTTTGCTACCAAAACCTTGTCACATAAACCCACTACAGATGTTCAAAGGAACACATCATGCAACTGATGCTACATGGAGTAAGTGGGTTGCACTGATTACACAGCGGACTCGAGTAGGACACTCCAGTCGCCCAGGAATCTTGGAAGTGACTGTGGATTGGCCAGAAGGCAAATATTTTGGGATATCACTGGAGGAGGAGGTGGCCCGTGCAGAAGAAGCCCCACTGTGTAACAATCTACCAGAAAATGAGAAGAAATATGCCCTTTTCACTGTTGGGTCCTGTTGTATTGTGGGAAAGCATCATGGCACCCCAGAAAGAATTGAGTCAGACAATGGGACTCATTTCCAAAACAACCTTAGAGTCACTTGGGCCAAAGAACATGGTATTGAGTGGGTGTATCACATCCCCTATCATGCACCAGCCTCCGGGAAAATCGAGCGGTACAATGGATTGTTAAAGACTACACTGAAGGCAATGGGTGCTGGGGCATTCAAAATTTGTGATATATATTTGGCAAAGGCCACCTGGTTAGTCAACACTAGGGGATCCGCCAACCGAGTTGGACCTACCCAATCAAATTTAAGTACAATAATGTCCCTTTAGTGCATGTAAGAAACATGCTGGGTAAGACAGTCTGGGCTACTCCTGCCTTGGGAAAAGGCAAACCCATTCGTGGGATTGCTTTTGCTCAGGGACCTGGATGCACTTGGTGGGTAATGCAAAAGAATGGGGAGGTCCGGTGTGTACCTCAAGGGGATTTAATACTGGGTGAGAATAGCCCATGAGTTGTATTGTATTATGTTAATTATTATATAATACTGCATGTCATCGCTACTATGATTGCTGTATGTCAGTGTTCTATTAATGGTATCACAGTAACAGCCTCGCAAATAATGACAAATGAATTTTTATGTAACTGAGCAAGCACAGCAGTGTGATGGAACCAGAACGGGCTTCAGCATGCGACAGTCCAACATCACACACCATCTTGACCTTTTTAATGAGCTATTCCACGTTGGTGAGCACCAGGTCCAGTAATGCTTCTCCTCTGGTTGGCTTGTCTAATACCTGGTCCAGGAAGTTATCCTCAAAGCACTCTAGTAATCTCCTGGATTGCTTACAGCCTGCTGTGTAGTTTTCCCAGCAGACATAAGGGTGGTTGAAGTCCCCCATCAGGGTGAGAGCGTGCAAGCATGATGCTTCTTGTAGGTGAAGCAAGAATGCCTCATCCACAGGCTCCCCTTGATCAGGTGGCTTGTAGTAGACCCCAACCACAGGCTGTCCTTTATTGGTGTGGTCCTTAACTTTCACACACAAATTCTGTCACTACAGGGTCAAAAAAGTTGCCAAATCTGCCCAGTCATATTCAGGAAATAGTATGAAAATATAGAAAGAGAAATCTTTCACATACAAATGACAATAAAATAAATGTTAGGGAAGATATTCTGTTCTGGGCTCATCTTTTCTTTACAGTTTGCAAGCTGCAACACACACTAAAAATAGCAAGGGAAGATGAGCTAGTGAGTGCAGAACAGACCTATAAATTAGAAGCCCTGGACCTTCTCAATTTCCTTTGTAGTTCCAAGGTCAATGTAGCACCCAGTATTTCACTTTTTTTTTTTTTCATATGTGAATTGGGGGTTACAGCTCTAATAAACGCATAATGGAAAAAAATTTAATAAAGTCTTTGAGGCGGCCATAAAAATAACAGTAAATGACAGCGAACCTGTTTTCTAGTTTAGATAATGAAGTGTGCCCAAACATTGCTACCATTAAATCATATTTTCAATCAGCAAGTGTATTGACAAATTGTATTAATCAGATCATCGAATTTGATCAAAGGCTATTAAATACAAAAATGCCTCTTTGGGCTTTGGAAGATCCTCAGTCATAAAAACTAGGACTGGGACACAGGATCACTAAGTGCTTGACTCTCGTATTCTTTGGGTACCTGCTATTAGCCAGCTGTCTGTCCCAGAATGCTTATTCTTATGCTTTTACTTATAATGATCTTCTGAAGGGATGAAAGGCACGGACTCCTGATGGCTCTTGAACAGGAGACATTTATTGCCCTTTCTCACTACTACATATACTTTCCCCGTAGCCCCATGTGCTGTCCACGTGCCTGAATCTGTCATACAATTGGTTAGAGACCCTCAGACGCGCGCCTCGAGCCAGCCAGCAATTGGCCACTGCCCAAAGCTCATCTTTAACACTGTAGCCAAGTTACTTTATCTCAACCTTGCTCAAGTTTTTGTTTCTACAGCTTGTTTCCTCATTATCTCTAGTTCAGGGATGTGTGAAACAGTGCAAAGCCACCTGCGAATTCCTTTCCCACAGTTCCCCCTTTTTTATTTTCAACCAACCAAACGCTTTCTACAGATTTTTCTAAGCACTGCAGACATTGCAATAAGCAAGCAACAGAGTGAGAATCACAAGAAGAATTACGATTGTAAAGTAGCGTGCCTACTAGAATCTACATCAGTCAACAAGCCACTAAGCGCTAGGGATGTTGCTTCCCAGCGATGCTGCGTCTCACTCGCACAGCACACTCACACAATCACGTAAAGAGGCCTCTTGCACTTCTCATTCATACCACAAGAAAATATCACTGAAAATAATTTATCCGCGGCTTCAGGAGGTCCTTGTCTACTCCTGTGGTGAGTGGCTGAGAGGGGAGACCCCTCCGAGGAAAATGCTCGGGGTGCACCTAGGGGCGTCCGCTCCACAGTCGATCCCACAGCCGAGCAGAGCGGCTCCTGGCGCAAGGAATGATGCTATTATAGTTTTGTATAATTACACCAAAGAGATGCATTGCGATAAGGAGCGAGTGTGGCGTTGACGATTTGTTTCATGGTTTGGCTTTTGTCCCCTTAATTGAACCTTATACATGCTGTTGCTGTTACACTTCCCAGGATATCTAATTCCTGTGGCTCTAGGGGCGCTTGCGTTAAGTAGAGAGTCCAATCTTTGTTATCTGCCGGGTTCCCCACCAGACATATCGTAAACGGGTCGTTAGCAGTAGCCAGGGACAGGCACATCGCTTCTTGTCCTGTCATGTTGGCGAGGGTGACCCAGATGTTGCGGCGTGGTTGGATGGAGACCCAGGGCTGGCAATAACCGACGACAGCGGCAATTGTGAGGAGGAGGCCAACCATGGCCTTACTCCCCTTGCTGGTACCCATCTTGGTCTGTGACCTGTGGAGACACAAGCATACCCTCGACCCCAAGTTATTAGAGGCTGGGGTCCCTCCCAAAGACCTGTATTTTTTGCCATTACTAAGGCCTGCTCTGATTGTGGCACCTGTGACAGCACGGAATTCATATTTTTGTAATGTTTTATTATGGGCGGTACCTCTTCGTGAGGAAATGGTAATGATAGGTGATTCATTACGTAAAGTGCCTTTCCCAACCTGTTCTGTGGTGTTTCCTGGGTGTCTCCCCCTTTGTGTTTATTTAGCAGTGTTTTCAAGGTGCGATGTGTGCGCTCAACAATGGCTTGACCCGTGGGGGAATGAGGAATGCCTGTGATGTGTCGGTTACCCCAAATTTGAAAAAAGGTTTGAAGGGAGTGACTACCATAGGCGGGGACATTGTCGGGTTTTATTTCCTTTGGGATGCCTAGTGCTGCGAAAGCGACACAGAAGTGAGCCTGGACATGGCAGCTAGTTTCACCCGCTGCGGCTGTCACCCAAATAGCATGAGAGAAAGTGTCTACCAATACGTGAACATATTTCAAGCGACCAAATTCTGGAATATGCGTTACGTCGGTCTGCCATAACTATAAGGACCATAGACCTCTAGGGTTTACCGTTAAAGACGGGGTCGAAACATGTTGTTGACAGTCAGGACATGTTTGGATGATCAATTTGGCATCAGTGATCGATATAACGAATTGTTTCGCCAAGACTTTGGCGGATTGATGGAAAAAAGCATGGGATAACCGTGCTTGCTCCAGCACCTTAGGCACCAGGGCAGTCAGGGTCATATTAGTTAGCTGGTCAGCGCGTGCATTACCCTCTGAAAAAATACTGGGTAACATGGTGTGGCTCTGCATGTGAATAATACAATATGGGTGCACTCGCTGCTCTACCAAAAATAACAGCTCTTTAAATTTTAGAAACAGGTTTTCCTTTGGGATATATCTCAAATGTGCCCTCTCAACGCGACACGTGAGCGACACCTACAGCATATTGCGAATCCGATACAATATTCAAAGGTACTGTTTTTTTTCCTCTTTTTTCCCCTTTTTCTTATTTTTCTCTTTTTTCCTTTTTTTCCTTTTTTCTCTTTTTTCTTTTTTTTCATTTTTTTTCTTTTTTCTCTTTTTTTGTTTGGTTTTTTTTTTTTCTGTCTGCAATGTCCTCGATCACTGCATTGATTCGTTGCAAATCATGCAGTAATCTCCATTTCCCGCTCTTCTTCTTGATGACAAACACTGGTGAATTCCATGGGCTGTTTGTCGGAACAATATGTCCTTGTTGGAGTTGTTCTTGAACCAACTCCTGCAGACTACTGCTCGGAAAACAATCAGTTGAGCAATTCTAGTTCCCTTTGGTATTGACAATGGTGGAGACGGTGTCCAAGCCATAGCTTGGATTTGTCCATTATAATCGGCATCAATTATCCCTGGCAAAACAAACAATCCGGTCAAAGTTGTACTTGATCGTCCTAGCAGCAATACACTACAGTCATTCCCGATTGGTCCTTTGATGTTCAATGGAATTTTATGAACGCGAGTATCCCACAAAGTGGCGTCTGTTACTGTGGAGACATTGTCCTGGTTCCTACGTGGACATGAGAAAATGGGATGGAAAATCTACTGCGACCCTAGAGGCACGGGTACGTGAATTGCAAAGGAAAACAATTGGGAAAAAGGAGTTCTCTGAAATGTTTGCTGCTCCAACTTCCAGCAGGCAGTCCTTTAAACACAGAAATGAAGATTCTGACCAGGACTAGAGGGGCCCTGCCTCCAGCCAGGGGGAGGAAAGGGACAATCGAGTTTATTGGACTGTGTGGATTCGATGGCCTGGCACGTCAGACGCACAGAAGTATAAGGCTTTAGTAGACACCGGTGCACAATGTACTCTAATGCCATCAAGCTATAAAGGGCCAGAGCCCATCTGTATTTATGGTGTGACGGGGGGATCCCAGCAGTTAACTGTATTGGAGGCTGAAGTGAGTCTAACCGGTAATGAGTGGCAAAAGCACCGTATTGTGACTGGCCCAGATGCTCTGTGCATCCTTGGCATAGACTGTCTCAGGAGGGGATATTTCAAGGACCCAAAAGGGTTCCGCTGGGCTTTTGGCATAGCTGCCTTGGAGACAGAGGACATTAAACAGTTGTCTACCTTGCCTGGTCTCTCAGAGGACCCTTCTGTTGTGGGGTTGCTGAGGGTTGACAAGCCTTTGAACAAATTAAGCAGGAAATAGTTCATGCAGTAGCCCTCGGGCCAGTCCGAACAGGACCAGATGTAAAGAACGTGCTCTACACCGCAGCCGGGGAGAATGGTCCCACCTGGAGCCTCTGGCAGAAAGAACCTGTGGAAACTCGAGGTCGACCCCTGGGGTTTTGGAGTCGGGGATACAGAGGATCTGAAGCCCGCTATACTCCAACTGAAATGGAGACATTGGCAGCATATGAAGGAGTTCGATCTGCTTCGGAAGTGGTCGGTACTGAAGCGCAGCTCCTCCTGGCACCCCGACTGCCGGTACTAGGCTGGATGTTCAAAGGAAGGGTCCCCTCTACACATCATGCAACTGATGCTACATGGAGCAAGTGGGTTGCACTGATTACTCAGCGGGCTCGAATAGGAAACCCCAGTCGCCCAGGAATCTTGGAGGTGATTATGGACTGGCCAGAAGGCAAATACTTTGGGATATCATCAGAGGAGGAGGGGGTTCGTGCTGAAGAAGCCCCACTGTACAACAAGCTACCGGAAAATGAGAAGAAATATGCCTTGTTCACTGACGGGTCCTGTCGTATTGTGGGAAAGCATCGGAGATGGAAAGCTGCTGTATGGAGTCCTACACGACGAGTTGCAGAAGCTGCTGAGGGAGAAGGTGAATCGAGTCAGTTTGCAGAAGTGAAAGCCATTCAGCTGGCTTTAGATATTGCTGAACGAGAAAAGTGGCCAGTTCTCTCTCTCTATACTGATTCATGGATGGTAGCAAATGCCCTGTGGGGGTGGTTACAGCAATGGAAGCAGAACAACTGGCAGCGCAGGGGCAAGCCCATCTGGGCTGTGGCATTGTGGCAAGATATTGCTGCCCGGGTAGAGAACCTGGTTGTAAAGGTACGCCATGTAGATGCTCATGTGCCCAAGAATCGGGCTACTGAAGAACATCAAAACAACCAGCAGGTGGATCAGGCTGCTAAGATTGAAGTGGCTCAGGTGGACCTGGACTGGCAACATAAAGGTGAATTATTTATAGCCCGATGGGCCCATGACACCTCAGGCCATCAAGGTAGAGATGCAACCTACAGATGGGCTCGTGATCGAGGGGTGGACCTGACCATGGACACTATAGCACAGGTTATTCATGACTGTGAAACATGTGCTGCAATCAAGCAAGCCAAACGGTCAAAACCTCTTTGGTATGGAGGACGATGGCTGAAATATAAATATGGAGAGGCCTGGCAGATTGATTACATCACACTCCCTCAAACCCGCAACGGCAAGCGCCACGTACTTACAATGGTGGAAGCAACCACCGGATGGCTGGAAACATATCCTGTGCCCCATGCCACCGCCCGGAACACTATCCTGGGCCTTGAAAAGCAAGTCCTATGGCGACATGGCACCCCAGAGAGAATTGAGTCAGACAACGGGACTCATTTCCGAAACAACCTTATAGACACTTGGGCCAAAGAACATGGTATTGAGTGGGTGTATCACATCCCCTATCATGCACCAGCCTCTGGAAAAGTTGAACGATACAATGGACTGTTGAAGACTACACTGAAAGCAATGGGTGCTGGGACATTCAAAAATTGGGATACACATTTGGCAAAGGCCACCTGGTTAGTCAATACCAGGGTGTTATAAGTGAGACCATACAAATTTCTTGGTCTATCAGAAATATTTTATTAATTAAGTAAGCAGGCACAAGCAAAACAGCGCCGGGCGGCTGGGGAGTCTCCGCTCCACCACAGCACGCAACTTTCCCTTTTCAGTGTCGCCGTTTTATAGCATCCAAGTTTCAGCTTGTCAGGACTTGTTGAACCTTCTGAAGCTGCGCAGTTCGTTGTTGGGGGTCGTTGTTTTTCTTTCAATGATCATGCGTTGTGCTCGTGTTCAAGGGGGAGGGTAGTGAAGCGGGAAACAGTATTTCACAGAGTCTTTGTTTTACCAAGGATGTTTATCCAACACCCCCTCCCCACTATCTACTTGCTTAGTCTTCCCCCTTAACAAGGTCGTAAATTGCAAAACCTTATCTTCTCAGCAGATTCTCTGAATTCCTTTTAAAGACAATGAACAAACACCCGCTAATTTATCACAATCCCTCCTTTTTCTTTTTCTAACATATTTTGTTCATTGATGAATTTTTGAAGCACTTGTTTGCTCAATATTAAAGTTTCTGCGTCATCCTCCTCCTGTTCAAGAGATTCATATTTCGCACGCACAAGCATAAGGTGAGCTGCCTCTAATCGTTTTTTTTTCTGATATAGATTGCTTGATACGGGCCAAATCCTCATCTACAGCAATGCGTAGAGAGGTAAATTCTTGGCTTTCTTTTACCAGAGAGGTAATTACAGTTCTGGCTCCTGCAGCCCCCAGAATCATCAGAGTGGCTAAAGTAACAGCCGTAATAGGCTCTCTCTTCCTTAAGTGTTTTTTTTGCAGTGTTCCTCACTTCCTTAACTGTTTTTTTTGCCATAGCATGTTGGATGTACATATACTCCTCAGAATGGTAAAGAATCCTAGGTATAATTACTACCTGTACACAAAAATCATGAGACGAGTTGAACAATTTCAAAGCTAAGCATGGAGTTACCCCCAGAGACGAACATACCCATCTGGTGTTATCTGCTGGTATTAACCATTTTTCTTTGTCTAATTGTGTAACATTTTCTGTAATATTGCATAGATGGAACTTCTCACCAGGGACCGTGCCTACGCACCTGCCATTCCCAGTTACTTCCGTTAACGTTATTCCTACATCCCTTCCCCAATTGCATTGTGGGGGATCGGTTTCGTTTGAACGGGTGGTTTCTCCCAGATCCCCCAATGGTGTCGTAATATGAGGGCCTTATATCAAGACATAACCAGCAAGGTCTAGGCACGTCTGTATTTGGTTGATTCAACAACTGATAACTAGCATTCATGATTCTCCATATGTTATTCCCGGTAACCCCTTCATTTCTAATCCCGTACTCCGGGTTTACTGATTTATTAGCAACCTCCAGTGGTTTAGGGCTATTAGGAGTTAGCATTCTAAAAGCTTGTAGGCTGAATCCTCAAAACACTCCCCGACAGTTTCTGATTTGGTCCCACCCGTTGGGGACTCTTAGTCTCTTCCTTCTTTATATTGATGATGCCTCCCCTATCAGTCCCCCAGCAGTAGTTATCTGCTGAACAACATGGTGATCTTCCCATCTAATCAGGCTCCATTTAAAAGGTTTGTGAGGGTGCGCAGACCCAGGAACAGTGTAAACAATCGTACCCATTACTATGTATCGCAAAAAAAATGGCTAGGGCCCATTTTCCAGAGTTCTTTACCTGGCCACGTAAGTCCCCACCGTTTCACTCTCTGCCTCGCTTGTCAGTTTGGTTGCAGCAAACTACAAGGTGCAGGTTCTTCTCGGCAGCAGCAGTGTTCTTCAGGGGAGTTTCTCAGGTAACCGCGACCTTTTTCTGATCAAACAGGGTCCCCTCTCCTCCTTTTTTTTTTTTTTTACGATACATAGACAGTTAGACCATACTTATTGAGTTCGTTTCAACGTGAGCTTTAAGTCATCAGGGCCTGCGACCGCTTCCCATTTGCTTTTCTGGATCGGTCCTTTCACGCGACTGGCATGCGTTCACCCCTTCTCAGCCATCCGGATAGCCGTCTCTGTGATAAGTAAAACAACATAGGGGCCTCCCCACCGTGGTGTTAAAGACGTTTCTTTCCATGTCTTAATTAGAACCCTATCTCCAGGTTGTATCCTATGGATTGCTATATCTAGCCACCAAGCCTTTCGCTTGCAACTCCCTCCGTCGGTTCATAAGCTGTATTAAATAAGGTTTTAATTGGATATCCTGTACCTGGGGGTGATCAGATGGCATCTCTAAATCATAAGGCATACCATACACCCTTTCAAAAGGTGAGATTCCGACATCGGCTCGGGGCTATGTCCGGATATTCAATAGTGCAAGCGGTAAACATTTCACCCAGGAGGATTTAGTCTCTATCATAAGCTTTGTTAGTTGCTTTTTAATTTCACCATTCATTCGTTCTACCTTTCCCGAACTCTGAGGATGCCAGGGAATGTGATATTCCCATTTAATTCCCAGAGCCTTCATCGTGTCTTGGGATACCTTTGACACAAAGTGTGGGCCTCGATCAGAGTCAATTGCTTCTATTACCCTGTATCTGGGTATGATGCTTTCTAATAATATCTTTACCACGGTTTGAGCTGTGGCCCTTGCCATAGGGAATGCTTCAACAAAGTTTGTGAGGTGGTCTACAATAACTAATAAGTATCTATATCGCCCCGTTTTTGGAAGTTCAGTAAAATCTAATTGAATCTTTGCAAAAGGTCGATGTGCCAATTCTCGTCCTCCTCCCGGGACCCTTTTTCTCATGTGTTGAGCATTTACCTTCCGACAAGTTATGCAATCATTTACGATCCTCTTTGCTATATTATAAATCCCTATACACATATAATATGTGGCAAATTGATCCACCAATGCCTGAGTACCCCAGTGCGTCTGTTCATGAAATCTCCGTAGCACCCTCATAGCTACTGATTTTGGTAACACTTCCCGTCCATCAGGCAGTACCCATTTCCCTTTATCTTTTTTTTTTTTTTTTGAACCCCCATTTGTGTCATCTTGTCTTCTTCTGTAATAGTAAGAGTAAGGGGAGGGGAATGGGTCCATTCGACCACAGGGAGTTATTCGGCCCGCACTTGTAGCAGTTTTTTATAAGGCGGGCTTTCTTCCTCAGAACAATTGCATTCAATCCCATCAACTCCCCATTCACTCCAGCAATCATAACATGGAAATTCCTTTAAGTCTTTCCCACAGTATTAAGTATTATATTAAGCATTATTATATATTATTATATTATTAATTATTATATTAATTACTATATATTAAGTATAAGTATTAAGTATTTCCCACAGTCTGGGCAATCTTCCCTCGTTCTTATAATTCTTATACTCATTAATGCTGCCCTTTTTGCATCCTGATCTCCTAGATTATTACCCCTAACCTGAGGAGTGAGGCCTTTTTTATGCTCTTTTATATGTACTACGGCAATTTCTTTGGGCTCTCTGATAGCTTGTAAAACCTGGGTAATCAATTCCTGATGTATTAAACCCTTTCCTTGTGAATTGATGAGCCCCCTTTCTTCCCATATTTTACCAAATGTATGTACTACCCCATAAGCATATTTTGAATCTGTATATATTGTACCGCTTTTATTTTTCAACAATTTTAGGGCCCGCAATATGGCATATAGCTCGCAAGCTTGGGCGGACCAGCTAGGACTCAAAGGTCCAGATTCCACTATCTCAAATGTTTTCCCGTTTACTAACGCGTATCCTGATTTTTGCTTTCCCTCGAATACTCTCGAGGAACCATCCACATATATCTGTTCACGTATGGGTAATTCCACTTCCTCTAGATCAGGTCTCAATTTCGTTTGCTCTTCTATATTTCGGAGGCAATCATGTCCTAAGGACTCATTTGGTTCCCCATAAAGAAATTGAGCAGGGTTCTGTAGGGAGGTTGTTCCTAATGTTAATTTTGGAGAGGAAATCAAAATTCCTTCATATTTTAATAATCTGGCGTCAGTGATCCATTTCTCTGCCTCCTGTTGCAGTACCCCGCATATATTGTGTAGAGATATTACTTTGATTTCCCCCGCAAAAGTGATCTTCTGTGCTTCTTCCACTAACAAGGCAGCAGCTACCACTACCTGCAAACAGTTTGGCCAACCCCGGCTAACCGGATCCAATAATTTAGACAAATAGGCCACAGGTTTTTTTTTTACTCCCTGCCCGTTCTTGGGCCAGCACTCCGTATGCCGTGCCTTCTGCGCTGTTCACAAAAAAAAAAAAAAAAACAGCCTCCTTAAATCTGGTAAGCTTAACACTGGGGGGGGGCGTACTAGTTCCTCCTTTAACTTGTTCAGTCGTTCCTCATCTTCTTTTGTCCATTTGAGTAATCCATCCTTATTCAGCTTGTTATATAAAAATTTAACCTTTCCACTATAATCTTCTATCCATTGTCTACAGTATCCGGTCAACCCTAACAGTTGCCGTACCTGCCTTTTAGTTCGTGGGGACACTAAAGCCAATATTCCACTGATTCTGCCTGGGTCTAACTTCTTAGTCCCCTTACTTAACTGGTGACCCAGGTACTTTATCTCTTGCTCCACAATTTGTAATTTTGCCCCTCCTTTTTCTTTTAAAGGGTACAGAGGGTACAGATTAACTCGATTCTCTGAGCCAATCCAAAGGCTTGCATATTAGCTCTCCTCTAAACAAAAAGGTTCCTTTGCATTTACATAAATGTTTAAGGCTTGGCAAACCCAGTCTTCAAACGACCCAAATATGGGCCAATAATTTGCCTACCTCCCCAAACTTCAACACAATAATGAATCATTTTTACTTTATCCTTTCCCCGCCTAAAAGGGGAATCACTCCAATTCTTAATCATTAACCCCAGTGGACTATCTGGGGGAATAGGGGGCAACCTAGCACTAGGCATTACCCCACCCATGGGACCAGAAGGCTTACTCTTCTTCTGTCCCATCTTCCGGAGTGCCTTCACACACACACAGAGCCGCTTCCCCCTGGTCGTGGCCCAGTCCCTCGCAGGATGTGGGAACCGCACTACTGAGGGGTCCGCACTCACTTCGTCCGCAATTGGACGTCTCACACAGACGCACTCCGGGATCACCAACCCCAACCGAACGGATCACCGGCCTATACTTACCCACCCCGTGGGTCTTCGTTCGGTCTTCGTGCACAAAGATTGCTTGGGGTTACCGGTTTTATTTGCTTGTGCCTAATTTTGAGTTCGTCGGTGAAGGGCTCGAGCGGGATTTCCCGTTCCCGGGGCCGCCGAAATCGGCGGGGCGCCTCCCCTAGAGGGATTCCCAGTCAATCCGCCTTATCCGAGTCACGGCACCAAATTGTTATAAGTGAGACCATACAAATTTCTTGGTCTATCAGAAATATTTTATTAATTAAGTAAGCAGGCACAAGCAAAACAGCGCCGGGCGGCTGGGGAGTCTCCGCTCCACCACAGCACGCAACTTTCCCTTTTCAGTGTCGCCGTTTTATAGCATCCAAGTTTCAGCTTGTCAGGACTTGTTGAACCTTCTGAAGCTGCGCAGTTCGTTGTTGGGGGTCGTTGTTTTTCTTTCAATGATCATGCGTTGTGCTCGTGTTCAAGGGGGAGGGTAGTGAAGCGGGAAACAGTATTTCACAGAGTCTTTGTTTTACCAAGGATGTTTATCCAACACCCCCTCCCCACTATCTACTTGCTTAGTCTTCCCCCTTAACAAGGTCGTAAATTGCAAAACCTTATCTTCTCAGCAGATTCTCTGAATTCCTTTTAAAGACAATGAACAAACACCCGCTAATTTATCACAAGGGGATCTGCCAACCGAGTTGGACCTGCCCAATCAAACCTGTTACGCACTGTAGAAGGGGATAAAGTTCCTGTAGTGCACGTAAGAAACATGCTGGGTAAAACAGTCTGGGCTACTCCTGCCTCAGGAAAAGGCAAACCCATTCGTGGGATTGCTTTTGCTCAGGGACCTGGATGCACGTGGTGGGTAATGCAAAAGAATGGGGAAGTCCGGTGTGTACCTCAAGGGGATTTGATACTGGGTGAGAATAGCCCATGAGTTGAATTGTAGTATGTTAATTATTATATAATAATGTATGTCATCACTACCATGATTGCTATATATCATAGATGAAAATGGTGATTAATTAGAATGTATTGGAAAGAGCGTAACCTGAGCATGACATAAATGGTATGGAATAAGGGGTGGATATCTGTCCTGGTTCCAGTTAGGACAGAGTTAAGTAGCTCATAGTAGCTGGTAGGGTGCTATGTTTTGGATTAGGATGAGAAGAGCGCTGATAACATGCTGATGTTTTAATTGTTGCAGAGCAGTGTTTACACCAGGCCAAGGACTTTTCGGCTTCTCGCTCTGTCCTGCCAGCGAGCAGGCTGGGGGTGCAGCAGGAGCTGGGAGGGGACAGACCCAGGACAGCTGACCCAAACTGGCCAAAGGGGTATTCCATACCATCTGACATCATGCTAAACAATATATAGGGGTGGCTGGCCGGGGTGGGGGGGCCGGCTGCTCGGGAATAGGCTGGGCATCGGTCAGCGGGTGGTGAGCAATTGCATTGTGCATCACTTGTTTTCTTACACATTATTATTGTTAATACTATTATCATTATCACTATTATTATTATTGTTGTTATTATTATATTCCTGTCTTAATAAACTGTCTTTATCTCAACTCACCGGCTTCACTTTCCCGTTTCTCTCCCCCATCCCAGAGAGGGAAGGGGGAGGGTGAGCGAACGGCTGTGTGGTGTTTAGCTGCCAGCCGGGTTAAACCACAACAGACATCCACTCCGGCACTCCCTCTGGTTCTTACGGAGAGGGTGTCCACGGTGGTAACCGTGGCAGCGGGGCTGCAGCGCGGAACCCTGCTCCACCGTGGTACTCCATGGGCTGCAGGAGGACAGTCTGCTTCACCATGGTCCTCCCCACAGGCCGCAGGGGACTTCTACTGTGGCGCCTGGAGCACCTCTTCCCCTCCTTCTTCACTGACCTTGGCGCCTGCAAGGCTGTTTCTCACTCCTCTCACTCTCCCAGCTGCTGTGAAGCGCAGCGTGTTCTTTTTTCTCTTTTTTTTTTTTGTTTTGTTTTGTTTTCCTGTCTTAAATATGCTCTCACAGAGGTGTTAGCGTAGCAACCACATAACCACCAAGTGATTATATGAAGGTGCTTTATTCAGCGCTGGAAGCCGGGGCAGGTGCCCAAATCTGGCTTCAAGTCCCGTTACTTCCCAGCCGTTATTTATACATACAATATTGCGTCAGGTATACATATTCATTACAGGTTGCAACATCAGCCTCGCTTTTCATTCTAATTAGCTCCCCTCCCCTTTGCACATGCGTGGCGCACTCTGGTGGTCGTCCAGGTGGTCGTCCAGATGAAGTAAGGAGTCTTCCTCTCCGCTAAACTCTTTCACCTTTCTCACTCGACGCATGCTCCCTCCGCTCCTTGGTTCTGCTTCAACTCATTTCATCATCTCCAGGCCCTTATCCAAGGTCAGGTTGTACCTATTCCCTCCCAGGGTTCCCCTTCAACGATTCCTTTAAATGTTCAATGTACTCCCTAGGTTTCCAGTATACATAGATTACTTGATAATGTAAGTACATTTAATAATATTTAATTATACCGTATGATCCATCACCTGAGAAACATTAATAGAACATCCATTCGATTCTCCCCAACACTAACATTTCCCCCCTTTGAAAATACTTCACTCATACCAAGAGCAAGTATTTTCATTACTATTAAAACATAATTATATACATCCTGTTTACCGGTAACATGCATATTCGGGTTCGGTTCAGGAGACTCATAAGGTTTTCCATACATGATTTCATAGGGACTTACTGACATCCCACTTCTTGGCTTTATTCTAATTCTTAGCAAAGCTATCGGTAAGGCCTGTGGCCACTGTATCTTAGCCTCCTGACAGATTTTGCTTAATTGTCCTTTTAAAGTTTGGTTCATCCTCTCTACTTGACCACTAGATTGAGGCCTCCATGGGGTATGTAAGTTCCAGGTAATTCCTAGTAACCTACTAACCTCTTTAACCACATTGGCAATGAAATGTGGTCCCCTGTCTGAAGAAATACCCAATGGTACACCAAATCTAGGGACTATTTCCCGTAGTAACCATTTTACCGTTTCTTTAGCTTGGTTGGTTCGACAGGGAAGGGCCTCTGGCCATCCTGAAAAAGTATCAACCCCTACCAATAGGTATTTATAACCTCTTGCTTTAGGCAGTTCCACGAAATCTATTTGCCAGTAATCTCCAGGCTCTATTCCAGCTCTAGTTCTCCCCATCTCAGCATGTTTCCTTGCTACCGGGTTATTCTTTAAGCAAAGCTCACATTTTGACATTACTGACTTTGCCATTGTTAACATGTGTACCGAGATGACACCTCATTTCAAATAGGTCACCATTGCTCCTGCACCCCAGTGACATTCATTATGTTTTATTTGTAAGATTTCTCGCATTACTATAGGAGGCACTATAAGTTGTCCTGTCGCAGTCACATACCATCCGTCAGGATTCTTCTGGGCCTTCATCAAATTTGCAAGTCTCTCGTCTTCTGCTGAATACTTTGGGTCTTTAGGTAATTTAAAACAAGAGAGGCCTACCTTCGATGGAATTAGAGCCATTGCTTTCCATACTTCACGCGCAACCTTCCGGGCCGTCAAATCTGCCAATCTGTTACCTTCTGCAATCTCTGACATCCCTCCTTGATGGGCTTTACAATGCATTATGGCCACCTGTTGGGGTTTCTGTACAGCTGTTATTAATTTCAATATTTCTTCCTGATATTTTATATTAGTCCCTTGTGAGGATAGCATTCCCCTTTCTTTCCATAATGCCCCATGTACGTGGACTACCCCGAATGCATATTTTGAATCTGTCCAAATATTCACATTCTTACCCTCGCTTAGTTCCAGGGCTCGTGTCAGGGCAACTATTTCTGCTCGTTGGGCTGAAGTCCCCGGAGGTAGGGAATTTGCCTCAATCACTACCTTTGATGTTGTTACCGCGTATCCTGCATAACGAGTCCCATTTTCCACAAAGCTGCTTCCATCCGTGAAAAGTTCCCAATCCGGTCTCTCCAGAGGCTGATCTTTTAAGTCTGTTCTGCTGGCATAGGTATGTTCGATGATCTCCACGCAATCATGACTGAGGTCTCCTTCCTCCGCAGTTGTTCCTAGAAACACTGCTGGGTTCAATAGGTTAGTAGTTCTTAAGATTCATTCGGCTGGGCGATAGCCAATGGCCCCCCTTTTGCCTGTATTAAAAGGACTGTGGCTGCCATGGCCCTTAAACACGAGGGCCATCCGGCGCTTACCGCATCCAATTGTTTAGAAAAATACCCCACAGGTCTTTTCCAGCTCCCAAGTCGCTGGGTCAGTACTCCTAATGCCAATCGTTGTCTCTCATGCACAAACAGCTGAAAGTCCTTTAATAAGTCCGGCAAGCCCAAGGCAGGCGCCTTTATCAGGGCTTCTTTTAATTTCTTAAAGGCCTCTTGTTGTGGCTTCCCAGGTAAATGTACAGGCCTTTTGGGTTTCATAGAGGGGCTTTGCTATGAGTCCATAGTCCCCAGTAGACCCACAGTCTACACCACCCGGCCATACCTAGGAAAGCCCGTAGTTCGTGCAGATTTCGCGGCTCGGGGATTTCACAAATAGCTTGTATTCGGTTAACTCCCAATTTTCTTTGTCCTTGAGAAATTTCACATCCCAAATAAATTACTGTTGTGCACGCGATTTGTGCCTTTTGTTTAGAAACCTTGTACCCATTTAGTTCCAATTGATTCAAAATATCAATAGTTACCTGAATACATTCTGACTCTCCTTCGGTAGCTATTAATATATCGTCCGCATATTGTAGCAGCAAGTATCGGTCCTTTGGTACCTGAATCTGTTCTTGGTTAATCCAGTCTTCTATTTCTTTAGCTAGTTGACTGCCGAAGAGGGTCGGGCTATTCTTGAATCCTTGAGGCAATCTTGTCCAGGTCAGTTGCATCTTTCGTCCGTTCCGTGGACTTTCCCATTCAAAAGCAAAAAGTTTTCTACTATCCTTGTCAATGGGTATGCAGAAGAAGGCATCTTTTAAATCAATTACAGTAAACCACTTATATTTTTTCTTTTACAGATGTTAACAATGTATTAGGATTAGCCACCACTGGGTGAATATCTTTTGTTATTTCGTTTATTGCCCTAAGGTCCTGCACTAGCCTGTATTCCCCATTAGGTTTCTTTACTGGGAAAATTGGAGTATTATATTCAGATTTGCATTCCTCCAGAATGTGGTAGCTAAGAAATTTATCTATAATCTTTACTATTCCTAGCCTAGCTTCTAGCTTCAATGGGTACTGTTTAATCCGTACCGGTCGTGCCCCTTCCTTAAGTTCAATTTTTACTGGCTGGGCTACTTTTGATTTTCCAGGCACGTCCGTTTCCCAAATTGCAGGCATTACTGCATTTTCTACCTCTTTTGGGATATGAGGAACAGCCTTCTCTTTAATCATTAATATTTGTCCCACTTTTGATTCCGGGATTCTCATAATCAATTCTCCATCTTCAAACATTATAGTTTAGTTAGCAAATCCTGTCCCAAAAGAGGAATAGGGCATTCTGGTACATATAAAAATTCATGCGTAATTTCTTTACCTCCAAACTGTAAATCAAGGGGTTGTAAGAACGGCCGTATTTCCTCCTTCCCGGTGGCACCTACAATAGTAGTTTTCCTTTCCCCTATCTTACCACTTAATCTATTGAGTACTGAATATGTGGCCCCTGTATCAATCAAAAATTTTACTTCCTTATTTCCTATTTGAATTTTTACCAAGGGCTCTTTAGTTTCTTTTAATCTCTCTAGAAGGCGGAAGGTGATTCCGCTTTTTCTTGCCTGACATTATACAATTTTGACCAATTTATGGTCCGGGGCATGGCATTCTGTACCCCGACTTGTACCCAATCTTGATATCTCTTCAGCCTCCTTATTCCATCCCCTGTGTTATAATCCCATTGGGGATCCTCAGTGGGGAAGTTTTGATCTAGATTTCCAAGCACTAATGCATTTCATATATCTTCTCGGGCTCTCTCTCTGGCTGCCCGTAATACCATGTCCTTTTCTGTTGAATCCATCAAAGTATCCAGGATCACCTGGAGATCATCCCAATCGGGATTTTGGGTTTTAATTATCATTTTCATTATCCTAGCTACTTTATCTGGGTTTTCCCTGTAGGTGCCGGCTGCTTGCTTCCATATCATTAAATCCCCAGCTGAAAAAAAGGCACCTTGACATATACCGGTCCTTCTGTCCCCACTCCTTGCCTGAGGGGAGCGATTATTTTCCCTCCCTGTTCATTTATAGTTTCTCCTGCCCTTCGCTGTTGCCGGGTCCTATGTGACACGGGGAGACTAAAATCGGGGATTCTCCATCACTACTGCTATCTTCCTTTTCTCTTTTCCCTCCCTGTCCTGGCTCTTCCGGCGGAGCCAACGGCGCAACTTCCAGATCAATATTTCCATTATTATATTATTATATTATATTATTATATTATTATATACATTATTATATTATTATATTATATTATTTCCCATAATACTTATTATTCTCTATTGCCTGATGCTGTATACAGCGTCCCTCCTTAGTACATGCACAACAACGTTCCTCAGTTTAAACTTCAAGCACCATTATTCCACAAGCATGCTGCCATTCAGGCTTTCGGCGCAAATAAAAGAATAATTCCACATACGGCAGTTCATCATATTCTCCTTCCCACTTACAAAATAGCATTATTGTAAAATTGTATTATATTGCAATGTTCCATTCTCAGGCCAAGTTTCTTGGTCCTCTAGTTTATACTGTGGCCACCAAATATTACAATAATCAATCAGCTTTCCTTTCCGCATTTCTTGACCAAAACCTCCCTCTTTCCAGTGTGCTAGCAAACACCCCAGCGGGGATGTCCGCGGGATAGGTACATCTTTTCCCAGAATTTCTTTAATCTTTTTCATTTTGAGCTTATGATACGGACCCAAAAGCTGCCGGAGCAGCAACACACTCTCCCGAAAGCTGCCGGAGCAGCAACACACTCTCCCGAAAGCTGCCGGAGCAGCAACACACTCTCTCGAAAGCTGCCGGAGCAGCAACACACTCTCCCGAAAGCTGCCGGAGCAGCAACACACTCTCCCGAAAGCTGCCGGAGCAGCAACACACTCTCCCGAAAGCTGCCGGAGCAGCAACACACTCTCCCGAAAGCTGCCGGAGCAGCAACACACTCTCCCGAAAGCTGCCGGAGCAGCAACACACTCTCTCGAAAGCTGCCGGAGCAGCAACACACTCTCCCGAAAGCTGCCGGAGCAGCAACACACTCTCCCGAAAGCTGCCGGAGCAGCAACACACTCTCCCGAAAGCTGCCGGAGCAGCAACACACTCTCCCGAAAGCTGCCGGAGCAGCAACACACTCTCTCGAAAGCTGCCGGAGCAGCAACACACTCTCCCGAAAGCTGCCGGAGCAGCAACACACTCTCTCGAAAGCTGCCGGAGCAGCAACACACTCTCCCGAAAGCTGCCGGAGCAGCAACACACTCTCTCGAAAGCTGCCGGAGCAGCAACACACTCTTCCGAAAGCTGCCGGAGCAGCAACACACTCTCCCAAAAGCTGCCGGAGCAGCAACAGCACACTTTCCGGAAGCTGCCGGAGCAGCAGCGTGCTTTCCCAAAAGCTGCCGGAGCAGCAGCAGCACGCTTTTTACATACCAATAATACCAGGTGCTGACCCTTCAGCACAAACCAATACAATTACCAATGCCGAACCTGCAGAGCTTTCGCTCTGTCTAACGGACGGCGCCTAGGCTTACCCCGGGAGCTCCCTGCCCAACCGAGCGTGGCTTTCGCCGCGTCTGACCGGCAGGCTTTCCCAACCAAATCGGTACCGAATACCCAAAGTTGAAAGCACCTTTGCTTACCACTCCAGTGGTACGTCGTGAGCAGCGGAGGTCGGTCGTGGTCGACTGCTCCCCGAGAATCCCTCGGTGCCGGCTGGAGCGAAACCGAGACACGATCCGCCTCAGCAGTGCCCACGCTGTCCCATCTGGGTCGCCAAAATGTTAGCGTAGCAACCACATAACCACCAAGTGATTATATGAAGGTGCTTTATTCAGCGCTGGAAGCCGGGGCAGGTGCCCAAATCTGGCTTCAAGTCCCGTTACTTCCCAGCCGTTATTTATACATACAATATTGCGTCAGGTATACATATTCATTACAGGTTGCAACATCAGCCTCGCTTTTCATTCTAATTAGCTCCCCTCCCCTTTGCACATGCGTGGCGCACTCTGGTGGTCGTCCAGGTGGTCGTCCAGATGAAGTAAGGAGTCTTCCTCTCCGCTAAACTCTTTCACCTTTCTCACTCGACGCATGCTCCCTCCGCTCCTTGGTTCTGCTTCAACTCATTTCATCATCTCCAGGCCCTTATCCAAGGTCAGGTTGTACCTATTCCCTCCCAGGGTTCCCCTTCAACGATTCCTTTAAATGTTCAATGTACTCCCTAGGTTTCCAGTATACATAGATTACTTGATAATGTAAGTACATTTAATAATATTTAATTATACCGTATGATCCATCACCTGAGAAACATTAATAGAACATCCATTCGATTCTCCCCAACACTAACAGAGGCACAAACAACATCGCTTATTGGTTTTGGCTCTGGTCAGCAGCGGGACCCTTACCTAACGTGGGGCAGCTTCTAGATTCTTTTCACAAAAGCCACTCCTATTGCCCCCTGCTACCAAAACCTTGGCACTTAAAACCACTACATTCCACCCCTCGCCTCTGTGAAAAGCATATTTAAGAATAATCAGAATATACTCTTTACAATCATCACAATCTTCACAAACCTCACTTACATCAAAAAGAAAAAGAATTCCCCACACCAAAATAAGCATTACATCATCACAACACCGACGAGGTGGACAATTTACACACACACCACCCCGCGTCCCTTCACCATGTTAGTGTTGGGGAGAATCGAATGGATGTTTTACTAATGTCTCTTAGGTGATGGGACATACAGTATAATTAAGCATTGCCAAATGTACTTACATTATCAATTAATCTATGTACACTGGAAACTTAGGGAGTACACTGAACATTTAAAGGAATCGTTGAAGGGGAACCCTGGGAGGGAACAGGTACAACCTGACCTTGGATAAGGGCCTGGAAATGCTGAAATGAGTTGAAGCAGAACCAAGTAGCGGAGGGAGCATGCGTCGAGTGAGAAAGGTGAAAAGTTTAGCGGAGAGGAAGACTCCTTACTTCATCTGGACGACCACCTGGACGACCACCAGAGTGCGCCACGCATGTGCAAAGGGGAGGGGAGCTAATTAGAATGGAATGCGAGGCTGATGTTGCAACCTGTAATGAATATGTATACCTTACGTAATGTTGGATGTATAAATAATGGCTGGGAAGTAACGGGACTTGAAGCCAGATTTGGGCACCTGCCCCGGCTTCCAGCGCTGAATAAAGCACCTTCATATAATCACTTGGTGGTTATGTGGTTGCTACGCTAACAACCACACTAATATGAAACATATTCCTCACAATTACTGCTTTCTTAAATTCTTCACAACTATTACATTCATAACAATCATCCAGTCCATGTATTGCCCCTAACTTCTCTCAACTATCATCCTTATCTCAAATTCCTAGAGCCCCATGTTGAGCGAATAAAAAACAGTAAGTTATCACAGATTTGGGGTAGGAGGTTTGAAGAAACCAATCTTCCGGCAGTATCGGACAATAAATGGCACAGAAACTATAGTAATGCTGATTTGTACTGGAGCAAACAGTTTGTGAATAGCATATGCCAACACAAATGTGCCTGTACCAGCAGCCCTTTTAGATTGCAGCGATGATTCACTGAAACCAAGTTTGAAGAGAACTGCAGTCATATCCACACCACTTGACACAGCCAGGTAGAAGATTCCTAGAGATACTAATGAAATTCCAACGTGGAATGAAACCCCTACAGCACCATATTCTTTGAAAACTTTTTTCAGCTGCTGGGATTTACTGAGTTTCTTGTTTTTACTGCTGAGATCTGTGGCTGCCTTTTCAGGGGATCTGTGATGTATAAGAAATGTTTGTTCATTATTTTTCGTGGCTATATTAAGAAGGGAACAAAAGGAGTTGCTCAAGCGGCGGTAAAAACCTTGAGACATCCTGCCTGTTGATGTCTCGGATATACGGTTAAGAGAACTTTGTGTAAACAGTACAATTGCCAACCCGATAACCCACTTCCCTATCTTAAGAAATACTAACATGACCAAATAAGGAGGAGAAACGCTGCAAACTAAGCAGAGGAAGACTACTGCCTTCATCCGCGCGACCACCAGAGGGACAGAGACGACCCCCTAGCACCAATCGACGCAGCCGCAGTACTAGAAAGGGGCCACGTAACCCCGGAAGAACCTGATGATAAAAGGCGACTGCGAAAGGGGGAGGGTGCGCGCCGTTTGGTGGAGCATGGACTCCCCGGCCGCCCAGCGCTGTCTTGCTTGCTGATCGCTTACTCAATAAACTAATCGACTTACTATAAATTCTTTCTGGCTAAAGAGTAATTTATAACAGGATCCACCCACATCCTTGGCCGAGCTGCTGGCGGCGGCCCGCGGCGCCAGCAGAGGAGCCGGCGGGCTGAGGGGAGGCCGGCCCGGGGTGGGGGTTGAGGGGGATGTTGGGGGGGAAGCAGCCGCGGTGGCGGCGGCGGGCGGCGGCGAGCGGGGAGGCGGCGGCGGCGCTTGCGGCCGTGCGGGCTGTCGCGGAGCGCGGGCGGTGCGTGGCTCTGCCCGGCCACGCAGGGCGGACAGAGCGGGGGCCCGCGGGGCGGCGGGCCCGGGCGCAGCAGCAGGCGGAACATGGCAGCGCCCGGTGCGCGCGGGCGGGCGCCCAAACCGGAGAAACGCAGCAGCCGGCGGCGGGACGGGCGGGCGGGTGCCCGGAGCTGACAGCGGGGCGGGCGGCGGCGCTGGCGGCAATCGTACGGCACCAACAATTGACCAGTCATAACGTTTTCTAACAATGACTGAGTAAATGGTGCGTGTAATCCATATGTAGTCACAGTTGTAAGAAATGGTCCAGCAATTCGTGCCACTAAGGGGTTTTGAAGGGTTAACATTGAGGCCTGGGTTTAGGCGAGAAGAGAACAAAGGGATTTCTTCGGAGAAAAACTGCTGACTTTGCACGAATGTGCAGTAACTTCTGACAGCCGGCCAAGAGACCACTAGATAAGGAGGAAGAATATGAGCCTCCCTGTCCGAGCGGCCCCCGAGAAACTAACAGAGACTGATAAGCAGGCGCACCTGGGAGGACTTCGGATTCGGGAAACCAATTATAATAACCCTGCCTCTTCTAGAAGTAGTAATGAATATGTATTAGCCTAGGAGCATAAAAACCAGCCGCCTTACGTAACAGGTGTGCGTCCCGGTGGAGCAGAGACTCCCGGCGCACCCAGCGCTGTTTGCTTGCCTCTATTCGTTTAATAAATTGTAAACTCTGATTGTAATCCTATTTGGGACTCAGTCATTTATAACAATTGGGGGCTCGTCCGGGATGGTCTTGGTTCCTGAATTCTGACTTGATCTAGGAGGGGCGCCCCCACCATTTGGTGGCTCCTGTTCGAGTCAGGTCAGGGCTAATGCCATCTTGAACCTGAATAAGGGCAAGCAAAGATTTAGATTTTTTTATGAGCTCCCTTTGCCGGCTGCAGCACTATATTTTGCCCGTAATTCTGCGCGCGAAGATCCGAACGAAGACGACGGAGTCGTAAGTATTTAAGGCGTATACCGTTCGGTTGGGTGGGTTTCGGTTGCCTGTGTGTGTGAGAGTGTGACTGAGATGGAACGTAGTTCCGAAGCGATTGTGGAGGTCTTCTAACCGCGGTTCCAATCTCCCGCGAGGGACTTGGCCGGTGAAGGACCGAAGCGATTCCTATAGGATTCGTGGGTGGGTGATAGGTCCTAAACCCCCTGCAAGACACTCTCACTAAGGCAACCAAGGGCTGTAGGAATTGCCACAGTAAAATTCCTAGATGGGTCAGACAAAATTGAAGACCCGGGACCAGAGAAAAGGGAGCAAATTACCAGACATACCACCAGAAAGTCCATTAGGGATAATGATTAGAAATTGGAACGATAGGGGCCCCAGAAAAGGGAAAAAGTAAATTAAAAATGGTTCAGTATTGTATGACAGAATGGCCAAAGGAGCCTTTAAGACCACATGTCTTTTGGCCCGTTTTCGGATCCTTTGAAGACTGGGTTTGCCAGGCCTTAAATATACATGTTAATTCAAAGGAACCTTTTAGCCAGGAGGAAAGTGATTATGCAGGATTATGGATCAGGATCTCACGTCCTTTTCCAGCCTCAATATTTACACTAAAAGCAGACGAGAAGTTTGACGAAGAAGAGAACAAAAAAATAAAAAATAAAAAAAAAAGGAAAAAGAAAAAGATGATGAATGGGAGTCATTGGATAACCTACCACCTCTGTATCCTAACAATCCACCCCCGGTGGTGCATCTTGTAATCCTGTTTTGTTCTTAAATGTTTTGACTGTGTCAAGGAGGAAGGTGGGAGCATTATCTAAGTAACAGTTTAGAAGTTTGGGTATATTCGCGGTGGTGTTCGGTCAGTTTCCCAAGTATCGGGGGAGGGGGGCTGACTGATTATCAAAGTGGTAGAACGGAGAGTCACTTCTTTGGTGGTTCGGGCCTGAGCCCTGGGAATTTGGTAAGAAGGGGGAGAGCGAATTTATTTAGGCCTCAATACCTTTTTAAACCCCCATCTTGACGGATACACAGGAGTGATTCCTTGTTTTGTGTAGGCTTACTAACAAAGTGCATGAGAAAAATTAGCATTTGGCTTGAAATTCGGTCTTATTGAAATGTAAATTTTGTGGAAAAGGTGTTATTGTTTGTCTAGAAGACAGAAGGCTGAGTGCTTCAGGTGTTTTTCCGAAGTCCTGCGGATTTATGATTGGAATGGGGCTCATTAATAATCTGAAATAGTAAAGTTTGTATGTGGAAAGAAGAGTTTAATCCCAGAGAATTGGGACATTTGGGAAGAAGATTAGGAAAAGATAGTAAAAACCTGCAATAAAAAGGTTTGCGTGGAAATTGAAACAAGGGACAGTAACTAATATAAATAAATAAAAGGGAATGGGAAATCAAGGAAAAGGGGAAAATCCAAAAAAAAAAAAAAAAAAAAAAGACGTCCTAAAAAAGAAAAAGCCTCCTTGGGTGCATATTGGCACATTGGAAGGATATTGTTAGAAATGGGGGCACAGAAAGCAAGAGGACTTTCACTAAGTATTGCAATCAATGGTGGCCACTATATAAACTAAATGGCCACTTTATGGATCAATCGACTATAACAGTGTCTTGCAATTAATGTTTTTGAGGAGAGAAGGAAAATAGGATGAAATGTTGTATAGTGATATGTTGTTTCAGCATGTTGGAGGGAAAAGGTTTGGAATTAAGTTGGCCCCTGACTGAGCCTTTGGTGTTGGCATTAGAAAAGTACGGGCTGGAGAAAGATAAAGGAAGCGTTAAAAGGATTGTTGAAGGTGTTAAAGGTTGTGTGGCATGTAGTATTTAACAGAGCTGTTTGAAGTTGAATGAGCAGGGAAAGAGGATGTAGGAATGTTAATAGTTCCCTCTCAACCCGAGGCTGAGATCTCTAAATAGCGGGTGTGAACCCTCTGGGGCAGGGGGACCGTGATGGGTCCGAGAGAGTTGTCGTGGAAACAGAAAAGCAGCTAACTCTTGAAACAACCTGAGTTCCTGTGTGAGCTCAGATTGCCAATGGGACCGCTCAGGGAACTTTCAACGATTGCATTCCCCTGACTGACCCCCTCACTGAGACCCTAATCACCCCGGAAATTATGTAAATACTAAAATCTGGTTAAATTGGCTATTGGGAATTGAGAATCTGTTCCAACAAGGTCCAAAAGAAACCCCTATGGAATTTATGGAATTTTTGAATTTCTGGACCAACTTTGAAATGCAATGAAAAAAAAAAAAATGGACCTGGCTTAAAAAAAAAAAAAAAAAAAAAAAAAGAGAGAGAGAGGCAACTGGCTAACCTCTTTCCAGGGCAATCAGCCCCTGATATCAGAAAGAAATTGTCTTAGGCTGCAGGACAAACAACAGTCAGGAATGATGGGGACCTGGGGCATCTACCCTAGCAGGTCCACTAGTTGAAATAAAGCTAGGAAACGAAGACAGAGGCTTGAATTTTTTGTTGGTTATGGGAGCTTCTTTCTCTGTGTTAATTAGGCTGTAAATGTAATAGGAGCAACATATTCAGTGTTAAATAGTTTAAAAGGACGATTAGGAACTAAGACAACTACAATAATTGGAGCCACAGGGAAAGAGGAGGAAAGGCCATTCTTACAACCCCTTGATTTGCGTTTTGGGGGTAAGGAACTAACCCATGAATTTTAGTATGTACCAGAATGCCCGATGCCACTCTTGGGACGGGATCTATTAGCCAAATTAGATGCAACAATAACCTTTGAGGATGGAGAATTAATAATGAAGGTACCTGAGTCCAAAGTAGGACAAATCCTAATGATCAAAGATAAACCCTTTGTTAATATTCCAAGAGAAGTAGAAAATGCAGTTATAGCAACAGTACGGGAAACAGATGTACCAGGGAAGTCGAAACTGGCACAACTGGTAAAGGTGGAATTAAAGGAAGGAGCCAAACCTGTTTGAATCAAACAATATCAACTTAAGATAGAAGCTAGGCACAGGAATGGTGAAAATTATTGACAAATTTCTCAAATATCAGATTCTGGAAGAATGTAAATCGGAATACAATACTCCAATTTTTCCAGTAAAGAAGCCGAATGGCGAGTATAGATTTGTACAAGATCTTAGAGCAATAAATGAAATAACAAAGAATATTCACCCGGTAGTAGCTAATCCTTACACATTGTTAACATCTGTGAAAGGGAAATATAAATGGTTTACCGTGATAGATTTAAAGGATGCCTTCTTTTGCATACCTCTTGATAAAGATAGTAGAAAATTATTTGCCTTCAAATGGGAAAACATATTGAAGTTTTTGGACCAAATATGGTAACAACCGTTTTGGAACAAAGGGGGGGGGGGGCACTGGTTATCACCCAGCTGGAAGATGAAATATCAGGCAATCCTAACTGAACAAGATGACATAACCTTGAAAACGACTAACCTGTTATATCCAGCAGTATTTCTAGGAACCGTTCCAGAAGAAGGACCGTTGGAACACAATTGTGTGGAAATAATCGAACATACGCCAGCCACAAAGATTTGAAGGATGTACCCCTTGAAAGGTATTCAGTGGGAATACCACACTCCGTGGCACCCACAAAGCTCAGGGAAAGTAGAAAGGATGAATCAAACAATAAAACAACAATTGGCTAAGTTAATGATCGAGACACAGCTGCCCTGGACGAAATGCTTACCATTGGCACTTTTAAACATAAGAACTAAACCACACAGTGAGACTGGTTATCATCATATGAAATGTTATATGGTATGCCTTATTCTCAAGGGATGCCCCTAGGGAACAATGTAGTTGAGGATCATAGTATCCAGAAATACATAATTACCATTGGAAGGAGATTACAGGAGATAAGAGAAATTGGGATGATGACTCAGACACCACCTTTAGGATTTGCTATTCATAAAATACAACCAGGAGACAAGGTCTTAATAAAAACCTGGAGAGAAGAATCATTGAACCCCCGATGGGAGGGACTGTACCTTGTTTTACTTACTACTGAAACAGCTGTGAGAACAGCAGAAAGGGGTTGGACCCACGCATCCAGAATAAAAGGACCAATAACTACCGAAGCCTGGAGGGTTGAGTCCACTCCTGGGGAACTGAAACTGAGACTAAAGAGGAACTGATATCCCAGCAATGAGGTTCTGCATGAATTAAGGGCACTGGATAAAGAGGACAAGGCTGAAGGGAGGAAAGGGAGAAGGCAAGACCGGGGTAGGACCCTCCACTGCGGCGTGTATGGTCTACCGAGGGAGGCAACCCCTATGGGTATTGACCGCCGAGTGAGAGTGCCTCGACCGGACTTCTCCCACACCAAGATCAGTTTGTCCTGAGAAAAATAACATGAGAACCTTTTAAACCCATAATAAAATTGTGATTAGTTTTTCCAGGAGCTGGATCACCCTGAAGGGCTGAATGGTAACACAAGCTCTGAAAGCGGGCCCAACCCCATGATTGAAGGCGCTTCCCACACTCTCAAGATTGGACGGCGAAAAAGGCTTATAATATGACAGGTCGCCAAAGAGAACTGAATTGTGACTGTAAGTGGAAACCCAACGTGGGAGCTTGGAAGCGTGCATATACGAGTACAAACGGGGCAGACATTGTAACAGGACCACTCGGTAACAAGGACACTCTGTATTATCACGCCCCAAAGGGTAAAGATGGATGGGATGGTCATTTTCCAAACGGGACGTGGGCCCTAAAGGGACATTATTGGGTGTGTGGCAAACATGCTTACAAGAGGCTACCTGGAAACTGGTCGGGAATATGCTATGGGGGGTACATAAGACCCTTGTTCTTTTTATTGTCACAAACACAAGGAAATCATTTAGGAATAAGATTATATGATGACCTGAACAGAGTAAAACGATCTATTGATACTTCCTTATCCGGGGATAGTGCCCAAAAATGGGGAAAGGATGAATGGCCTCCTGAAAGAATCATACAGCATTATGGGCCAGCTACCTGGAACCCAAATGAGTTGATATCAGGAGCCCGAGAACCTATTTATAATTTGAACCGAATAATTAGGTTGCAAGCTATCCTCGAAGTTGTAACAAATCAAACAGCGACAGCCTTGGATCTTTTGGCTGACCAATCCACTCAAATGAGAAATGCTATATTCCAACATAGAATGGTCTTAGACTATTTACTAGCAGAAGAAGGGGGAGTATGTGGAAAACTGAATGATTCTAATTGTTGTCTACAGACTGATGATAATGGAAAAGTGGTCAAGCAGATAACAAAGGAAATTAGAAAGCTAGCCCACGTCCCAGTACAAACTTGGAAGGGTATGGATTGGGATTTCTTTTCATGGTTGCCTGGTGAACCATGGGTTAAAAGGATGCTGTTTTTATTTTTATGTGGTATAGTGACATTATTGTTTATACCTTGTATGATACCTTGCTTTACGTTGTTGATACGGCAGATAATAAATAGCACCCAATTTGTGATGACTTCAGTGGAGAGAAAAGGTGACGTGTCGATAATGATGCTTAAGAAGTGGACACCCCGAGAACTGACTGATGAAATCCAATTGTTACTGACAAAGGTTGAAGGAGAGACACGAATTGATGATTAAAAAAAAAAAAAGGGAGGAATTGTAAGAAATGGTCCAGCAATTCGTGCCACTAAGGGGTTTTGAAGGGTTAACATTGAGGCCTGGGTTTAGGCGAGAAGAGAACAAAGGGATTTCTTCGGAGAAAAACTGCTGACTTTGCACGAATGTGCAGTAACTTCTGACAGCCGGCCAAGAGACCACTAGATAAGGAGGAAGAATATGAGCCTCCCTGTCCGAGCGGCCCCCGAGAAACTAACAGAGACTGATAAGCAGGCGCACCTGGGAGGACTTCGGATTCGGGAAACCAATTATAATAACCCTGCCTCTTCTAGAAGTAGTAATGAATATGTATTAGCCTAGGAGCATAAAAACCAGCCGCCTTACGTAACAGGTGTGCGTCCCGGTGGAGCAGAGACTCCCGGCGCACCCAGCGCTGTTTGCTTGCCTCTATTCGTTTAATAAATTGTAAACTCTGATTGTAATCCTATTTGGGACTCAGTCATTTATAACACAGTCTTTCTTAATTCTTTAATTAGGTCCCAGTGGAAGGCATTATATTCATTTGGACCGTTGGGTCGCACCTGCACCGGGAAAGCCATTCCTACCGGGTCCCCGTCCTTTAGCGCTTCCCGGCACACCATCGTTCCCGCGGGTCGAAAGCTCGGGCCCGCAGGGAGGCATTATCGGGGGTAGGCAAGGCGGGAGCCGAGGGGGTCAGCGGGGAGGGGCTCTGCGGCGGCGGTCCGCGGCCCTCTTCCTTGTCATCCCCCAGGTCTATCAAATTGCACCGCTCTGGTGACCTTGCAGGCTCTGATCTCGGTTCGGCTGCTGTTATTGCCTGGGCAGCGGCGTTCTGTACTTCCTTTTCTGCCTGCCACGATCTTAAAGTCTCAGTCACCAGCCGCCACGTAGTCATCACCTCAGCAGCATTAGTATCCCCACTGGATTCTGCTTCCCATATTTTTTCCCCCGCTTGGTCCCAAGTTTTTACATCAAATACTGTGAAAGCCATTGAGGGGAACCCTTGTTCTCGCAAAAATTTCAATAATAGCTTTATCTTAAATGGATCAGATTTTACTCCCCTGTCTATTAGGAGTTGCGTTAGTACAGAAGCACAGAATCACTGAATCATCTAGGTTGGAAGAGACCTCCAAGACCACCTAGTCCAACCTCTGACCTAACACTAACAAGTTCTCCACTAAACCATATCACTAAGTGCTACATCTAAACATCTTTTAAAGACCTCCAGGGATGGTGACTCAACCACTTCCCTGGGCAGTCCATTCCAATGCCTAACAACCCTTTCAGTAAAGAAGTTCTTCCTAATATCTAACCTAAACCTCCCCTGGTGCAACTTTAGCCCATTCCCCCTCGCCCTGTCACCGGGCACGTGGGAGAATAGACCAATCCCCACCTCGCTACAGCCATCTTTAAGGTACCTCGAGAGAGAGAGAAGGTCTCCCCTGAGCCTCCTCTTCTCCAGGCTGAACAATCCCAGCTCCCTCAGCCGCTTCTCATAAGACTTGTTCTCCAGACCCCTCACCAGCTTCGTTGCCCTTCTCTGGACTCTCTCGAGCACCTCCATGTCCTTCTTGTAGTGAGGGGCCCAAAACTGAACACAGTACTCAAGGTGTGGCCTCACCAGAGCCGAGTACAGGGGGACAATCACTTCCCTAGACCTGCTGGCCACACTGCTTCTTATACAAGCCAGGATGCTGTTGGCCTTCTTGGCCACCTGAGCACACTGCTGGCTCATATTCAGCCGACTATCAGCCAGTACTCCCAGGTCCTTCTCTGCCAGGCAGCTTTCTAACCACTCATCTCCCAGCCTGTAGCTCTGCTTGGGGTTGTTGCGCCCCAGGTGCAGGACCCGGCACTTGGCCTTGTTGAACTTCATACAGTTGGCCTCAGCCCATCGGTCCAGCCTATCCAGATCCTCCTGCAGAGCCTTCTTACCCTCAAGCAGATCGACACACGCACCTAACTTGGTGTCATCTGCAAACTTACTGAGGGTGCACTCAATCCCCTCATCCAGATCATCGATAAAGATATTGAAGAGGACTGGCCCCAGTACTGAGCCCTGGGGGACTCCACTAGTGACCGGCCTCCAACCAGATTTGACTCCATTCACCACTACTCTTTGGGCCCGGCTATCCAGCCAGTTCTTAACCCAACAAAGCGTACGCCAGTCCAAGCCAAGAGCAGCCAGTTTCTTGAGGAGAATGTTGTGGGAAACGGTATCAAAAGCCTTACTGAAGTCAAGGTAGACCACATCCACAGCCTTTCCCTCATCCCCTAAGCACGTCACTTTGTCATAGAAGGAGATCAGGTTCGTCAAGCAGGACCTGCCTTTCATAAACCCATGCTGACTGGGCCTGATCGCCTGGTTGCCCTGCAAGTGCCGCCTGATGACACTCAAGATAATCTGCTCCATGAGCTTCCCTGGCACTGAAGTCAAAAATATTGATAAAGGTAATTGACAAAACTAAAATTTTCTAACACGTTTCTTTGAGAACAGAGACTAATAGCCAAATTCCTGTGGTCTGCTTACTTTATTCCTAAATCAATACAAAGTAACCTTTGTCCTGGTTCCAGTTCCTTGTTTTCTTACACATTATTATTGTTAATACTATTATCATTATAACTATTATTATTATTATTGTTATTATTATATTCCTGTCTTAATAAACTGTCTTTATCTCAACTCACCGGCTTCACTTTCCCGTTTCTCTCCCCCATCCCAGAGAGGGAGGGGGGAGGGTGAGCGAACGGCTGTGTGGTGTTTAGCTGCCAGCCGGGTTAACCACAACACCTTTCAAAGCTTCAGCATGAGTTTCAAGTGCCTTTTTGACAGTTTCAATTTTGCTACAGATGCTTCACGCAAACATCTACGTGAAAAGATAAAAGGGGAGTTTTATCTTCTTTATCTAAGAAGAGACAGGAAAGAAACGATAACTTTATCAAGGATTTCTTCTTAAGTTGTTTTATGATACGGTGTCAGAATCAGCATATATATAACCTTGGTTTACAGTGCATAAAATGGATATTCTGTTTTTATGTACAGTTCTTTTTGAGAGCAGCTAACCCAGTAAAATTGGATGTGCTCCATGTTTTCCTACTCAGCTTATTTTCTTTGAACATACTTGTTCACTTTTCAAACTGAAATACTAATTGTGCCATTGTCATTTATAATCTGTATTTGTAACAATGTAACATTGAACTTGCTAATAAAACAGTGAAACAGTTTACTGAGCAAAGGGGAATATTTCAAAAGCACTGTTTTGATAAAAAGCAAGGTACTCAGTGGTTCTCAGTATTCAATGCCTTATTTGCCTCAGTCTTTACCAGTAAAACTGGCCTTCAGGAACACCAGGCTTCTGAGACCAGAGGGAAAGTCTGGAGCAAGGAAGACTTACCGTCAGTGAAGGAGGACTAGGTTAGGAAGCACTTAAACAAACTGGAAATATATGAGACTGTGGGGCCTGACACTTCACACCAACAAGTGCTGAGGGAGCTGTCTGATATCATTGAGAGACCACTTTCAATTATCTTTCAACAGCCATGGCAACTGGGAGAGGTTCCTGAAGACTGGAAAGGAGAAAATGTCACTCCTACCTTCAAGAAGGGCAAGAAAGACCAGGGAACTACAGGCCATCAGCCTCACCTCAGTCCTTGGTAAGGTGATGGAGAAAATCCTCCTGAAAAGCATTTCCAAACACATGAAGGACAAGAAGGTAGTTGGTAGCAGTCAGCATGGGTTTAGGAAATCATGCTTGACCTATCTGATAGTCTTCTATAATGGGGCAACTAGCTTGATGGATGGGGGAGAGCAGCTGATGTTCTTTATCTTGACTTTACTGAAAACTTTGACACTGTCTCACTATCATCACAGACAAGCTGACAAAGTATGGGCTATATTAGTTGACGTTGAAGTGGACTGAAAACTGTCTGAATGGCCAGGCCCAGAGGGTGGTGATCAGTGGCACAAAGTCCAGTTGGACACTAGTCACTAGTGGTGTACCCCAGTGGTTGATATGGGGTTCAGTCCTTTTAAACTTCATTAATGGCTTGGATTCTGGGACCGAGTGCATCCTCAGCAAGTTTGGAGATAATACGAAATTGGGAGGACTGACTGATACACCAGAGGGTTGTTCTGTCATCCAGAGGGACCTGGACAGTCTGGAGAGATGAGCTGACCAGGACCTCATGAAGCTCAACAAGGAGAAGGCTCCCATCAAGGGCTGATGTTTGGCCACGTCCTAGGAAGCAGGGCCTCAATACGCCTAGAGGTTGTTTGGGAGGGCAGATGTCTTCATAATGAGAGCCCCCCCATACACACTTCCCCTTTCCCACCTTTTCTTGCCGAGTGTGACATCATATGGTATAGAGTATCCCTTTTGGTTGGTTTAGGTCAGCTGCCCTGGTGGTATTCCCTTCCCACTTCTTGCCCACCCCCAGCCTACTGGCTTTGGGGAGTTTGGAGAGAGTTTTGATGCTGTCTCAGCCCTTCTCAGCAATAGACAATACACTGGTGTGGTATCAGGGCTGTTCTAGCTACAAGTGCAGAGCACAATACTGTATGGGTCACTGCAGGGAAAGTTAGCTCCATCTCAAACGGACCCAGTACAGAGTCCAGCACAGGGCCACAAAGATGATTAAGGGACTGGAACATCTCTCCTATAAGGAAAGGATGAGGGAGCTGGGACCCTTCAGCCTGGAGAAGACACAGCCCAGGGAATCTCATCACTGTCTATAAATAACTGAAGGGAGGTAATGGAGAAGAGCGAGCCATACTCTTCTCAGTAGTGCCTGGTGACAGAAGAGGCAACAAGCACAAACTGAAACACAGTAAATTCCCTAAGGAAACACTTTTTTACTGTGAGGGTGGTCAAACACTGGAACAGGTTGCCTATAGAGGAGTTTCCATCCTAAAAACCTGTAGTGGGTTTATGTGGCAAGGTTTTGGTAGCAGGGGGGGCCGTAGGAGTGGCTTCTGTGAGAAGAATCCAGAAGCTACCCCATGTTAGGTAAGGGCCCCGCCACTGGCCAGAGCCGGGTCAATAAGCAATGCTGTTTGCACCTCTGTGAGAGCATATTTAAGACAGGGGGGAAAAAAAAAACTGCTGGGGAACAGCAGCTGGGAGAGAGAGAGGAGTGAGAAACAACTTTGCAGACACCAAGGTCAGTGAAGAAGGAGGGGGAGAGGTGCTCCAGGTACTGGAGCAGAAGTTTCCCTGTGGCCTGTGGTGAGGACCATGGGGAAGTAGGCTGTCCCCCTGCAGCCCATGGAGTATCACGATGAAGCCGGGTTCCACGCTGCAGCCCATGGAGGAGACCATGGTGGAGCAGGTGGACCTGCACGGATGGAGTCTGCAGTCTGTGGAGGACCCCCGCTGGAGCAGATTCCGGGCCAAACCTGTAGCCCGTGGAGAGGAGACCACGCAGGAGCCGGTGACCTGGCAGGAGCTGCTGCCCGTGGAGGACCCAGGCTGGAGCAGTGTGCTCCTGATGGATGGACCCCGTGGTACGGACCCATATTTGGAGCAGTTCTTGAAGAGCTGCTGCCTGTGGGAAGCCCACGCAGGATCAGTTTGGGAAGGACTGCATCCCTTGGGAGGGACCCCATGTTGGAGCAGGGGAAGAGAGCGACTGAGAAGGAGCAGCGGAGACAAAGTGTTACAGAGTGACCTCAACCCCCATTCCACCATTCCCCTGTGCCGCTTGGGGGGAGGAGGTGGAAGAGGGTGGATGGGGGGAAGGCATTTTTGGTTTCTTTCCTTTGTTTCTCACTTCTCTACCTTGTTAGTAATAGGCAATAAATCTTACTGTCTCCCTACTCTGAGTCTGTTTTGCCCGTCACGATAACTGTTGAGTGATCTCTCCATCCTTATCTCAGCCCTTGAGCCCTTTGTGTCATATTTTCTCCCCCTTTCCCTTTGAGGAGGGGGAGTGAGAGAGTGGCTGTGGTGGAAAAAAATCCTTTCCATTTGGTCTCAAAGCACTAAAGTAAATGCTTAAAACTAAGCTTAAAGTTAATTAGTGATTATTTTAAAAAATGCTAACAGGTTTTGCTAACTAGCACTGATCTTAAGCATAGGCTTGAAATGAAATCTTATCTGTAGATGGAAATCTAATGAGGGATTCAATGTTGCAATCTTTATCCAGGCTTAAATTCATCAAATCAAAGCCTGATTTCACTAAAATCATTAGAAAAACTCTCTCCAAAAGGATAGCCAAAAGGATCAGGATTTCAGCCACTGGCCTTAGTAGGAGTTTTGCCTAAACAGGACTATATAATGGACCCAAAAGCTTTTTATGGGAAAGCTAATATGAAGGAACTCAGACATATGTAGACATGGAGTTGGGTGAAGTGCAAGATTTTCAACATGGCTGAAAAACAGTCTTTTCCTAATGAGAAGCAGAGATAACAATCCCTACCTCTCCAGCTGAGGGAACTAAGCTAATGCTCAGCACTTTCTAATATCCCACCTCCAATATGGAGCTATTTTAGGACTCAGCCTTTGGAAGAAATCCCTTGTTCAAGTACAATAATGAAATTCTTTCCTCTTTACCTGCACTGGTTGTGAACCCCTGCCTAATCAGGTCACCTATGGAGTTGAAAAGAAATACTTCAAATGAGTACAACAAAACATAACAGGCAAACACACAAAGAATGTTATCTAACTTCAAACAGATTGATCCAATACCCACTTCTGTTTTCCTCTAACTCCAGCAGGCCCACAGTCATTAAATTGTAATGTTTAATGTTACATATAGAAGATATTTGACTTTCAAGGACAAACAAAATATGCCGTACCTAACCTTTTATTTCCACACTTTCACAGCATATGAAAAAATAATTATATTTGGAAGTTGTGTCTAGTGTTCATTCATTTGAAAACTATATTTAGTTCAGTATCGTTTTGAAAAACAAAGGCTTATACACAGGATCGTGAGAGACTGAAAGTTCCTGTAAGAGAACATAACTCGGAGACTGTAATACATATTTTTATAACATCATTTTAATTTTCTCAGCCTTGCATAGATGTTCACAACAAGGATTTTTAATACTTCTCTTTGTGTCTGGAGATGTCAAACAGTTCTTTGAACCCTGTGTACTTAAGGGCATTGATGTTCTTTCAGCCAGTCAGATTGAATGAGCCTAACCCCCCTTTATCTTGTTCAGAGGTTATCCCTCATCATCACCAGCATCTGTTGGTTGCCAATAGACACAACAATTTGCACTGCAGTCTCTGGGTTCTGCTTTGGAAGCTTCTGGACCTTCTGGGGGCAAGGTCCAACATCATCGGGGAATGCCTGGGAACCCTCTGAGACACTTGAGGATTCCTGCTGCTGTCAGGTTAGGACAAGGTGAGGGGAGCTGGAAGGGTGTGGGCCTCAGGAAGCTCTAGCAGGTTCTAACAAGTGTGATCAGCTGCCTTTGACCTAGGGTTCCTGGAGCTGCTGTTGTAGATGCCCGCTGATTTGGGAGGGTCAAGCACCCCTTTAGCTGGTGCTTGGGAGAGGCCTAGAACAAAGCCAACAAACACAAAAGTTTGTACAGCAGAATGCAAAGAGGGCCTCACTTGAATTTATGTCACTGTAACAGTCCCAGATATGGTGGTGACGCACCACAGAACCGTTTCCCCATCAGGTGCTGAAGCAGCTGTCCCTGCTAGGGTAGAGGCTTCAATGCAACCCTCCAAGACCCAGGCTGTAGGGAATGCCTGGAGCATCTCTCTGATGTCAGAAGAGATGGCTTTCTGTATCTTAGGAGGCGTGATGTCTTGGAGGAACTGTGCTGTCAAGTGGAAGATTTAGGGGAGGAAGTGAGCAGTCTGCAACATCAGAGAAGATGAATGGGAGATAGACAGGCTCTTGTCTGAGATGCAGCAGCTTGAAAAGCTTCAGAAACCAACTGAAGGAGAGAAGCAGGTAGTGTCAACCCCACTGTTAAAGTAAGTGTAACCTCTGGGGAAGGGAAAGGATGGAAAGTGTTGACTTCGGGCACCAAGAAGGAGGCTCCTGCCCTACCTTAAGGACTTCTACAAAACAGATTCACTGCCCTCAAAGTTGAAAAGGAGTCAGATGTGCCTACAAGCAAAAGATGCAGTCCACCTAACCCTAAACCACACAAGGCTGCCAGGAAGAAATGGCAAGTCATTGTATTGGGTGACTCCCTGCTGCAGAGGCAGAGGTACACATCTGTCGGCCTGATTTACCAACTAGAGAGGTTTGCTGCCTGCTGGGGGCCTGGATCCAGCATGTTGTGGAGGGGCTGTCGAAGTTCGTCTGACCCTTTGACTACTACACTCTTCTGTTACTCCATGTGGGCACAAATGATACTGCCAGGGAATACCTGGACAGTACCAAAATGACTACAGAGCTCTGGGAGCAGTAGTCAAGGACATGGTGAGTAGTCAACTCTACTGGTGAAGGGGGAGGGTACATGGAGGAGGGCACTGATAGTACGAGCCAATAACTGGCTGTGGAACTGGTGTTGGCGACAGGGTTTTGGGTTCAATGACCGTGGGACCCTGCCTGCAGATCAGTAAGAAGTACCTTTTATTTGATAGTCTTCCAAACACTGTGTATGTCTCTCTCTCTCTCTCTCTCTTTATATATATATATATATATATATAATTATCAGCTTTTTAATCACTTCTGAGAATAAGGCACCCTAGAAATATATGATGCTCAAATACATTATTTTTGCTACTCACCTGTCTGTTACATTCATCCATAATCCTTGTAATCTCAATCTTTTTTCACCCCATAGCCCCATTTTTTTCTCTCCTTCTTCATTAAAATTGATTTCCCTTCTTTCCTTTCTCTTTCTTGTTTCCTCAAAGCGAGTCTTCTTCTTCAGCACTTGAACTACTCAGTTCACAGTCTCTTTTAACCTTTCCTGCTAAACACAGAAAGAAAATCAAATGTTACTATAAAATTGATAACTAAATAATAGTATAGGGAGTTGACCAAGTGTCCTAATTATAATTGTGCACAAGTAAATTATAATAAATATTTACTGCATCTATAAAGTAAATAATGCATAGGGAAATATTAATATAATTCACAAGTATATTTTTATGAACAAGGCCACAAGTATTTCAATAAATGAGCAAAAGGACTGAAATGTACATTGCCAAAACTAACAGAATTAGGTAGCTCTAGTTTTAGATATCACTCACTGAAGTAATATGAAAAATTACTTAAATCAGGGAGTTAATAAACCTTTATGTACCTATGTAGAAATTGTTTTCCCTAATGAAGGTTAAACAATCTTATGTTTTGACAGCAGAGGTGATAATGTCCCTCATTATGCAAATAGGATGGTCCTTTACTAAAGTGTTCTTTGATAGATGAGAGATATGATCTAGTATAAATCCCAAACTTTTAACCTTATTCTTTAAGAATGTAGATTAGTGCAAGTAGTACTCAAGATACTTCAAGGAAAAAAAATGTGTGTTTTCCCTCATTTCATTTCAGAGTAAATTCCAAACCATTTTGGCAAATGATTTATAACTAGGAAATGTGCACATCTTTCTGTATAAGAATTTTTGCACCAGAAGCCAAGCTATGCAGAACAGAGTTTTGTAATGAACTGATATCAGCTCCCTGAGCTTTACAATGCTAGTTCTATTGCAAAACTAAGGCCAGTCAGATGAAATATACAAAAATGCATAATAGCATGTAGTAAGCATTCCCTATTTCAAAAAAGCCATAAATCACTTTTTTTTTTGTCATATGCAAATTCTTTTAAGCAATAAAAGACTAGATACAACTATAAGAAAATATATCAATGATGTTCAATCTGGTACTAAAATAAAAGATGCTTACTTTTTCTGTCTTTAAACTGTTTATCATATTTTAATATTTGCATATTTTGAACAGAACAGCATACAGTTCTTTTAAATACAGAAAGAAAACAGATTTGAACAAGATTCACTTAAAATGATTTTTTAAGTTTTTATGTTAGTTCCAAATTATATTAAAAATTGCATTTGTTAATCAAAATTTAACAATTTTAAAACAGAGGTTGGTGTTTACTTATTTATTTTAATCTCATAGTTTTGCAGCCAATCTGATAAATTCCCACAATCTGTTACATAGCATTAAGCCAATATTATGGCCATTTAATCCATCATTTGACTCGATTCAAAGCTACTAAGGTAGAAAAGCTAGACCTCACTTATTCTGATCTTCAACTCTCTCTTCATTTTCTTTACATACATTAAAATTTAAGCTGATCAGTATTTTATTACTTTAAGAAACAAAGGAGTTAACAAATAAACAGTCAGTTGGTGCTTTATAACTACTGTCTGCAATATAATTATTTTTTTCAGAAAAACAAAATTTCAAATATAATACTCACTACCTTTCTGTATATGAATGACTTTTTATATCACCCTAAATTATTACCGTAAAGTAGAATACGGCATGCAAAATGGAACAATTTGTATTTTTGCTTTTCACCTATTTGAAAACAGTTCAGAAACTTTTCACTACTTAAAAATATACAAAGGCACTTGATCGTATTAACTGCAAAAAATAAAAGTCCAAAACACCGAAATAAATTAACTGGTTTAAATGTATTTATAAAACTTTTTTAAAACAGAGCTAGAAATTCAGTCTTATTCAGCAGTATTCACAAACAAACCCAGTCTATTTTTAGAAACAGTTTTAAATTTACATGGACTTAGTTTCTTTCTTGTTTTTCCTATAGTCTTACCTCTGATACAAAGAGTATTAGAATGGTGTTTCCTCTGCACATGCAGGACCCAAAGGAGTGTAACAGACTTTCTCTGTAACAGTAAACCAATATGCTAATCCACAGATTATTGAAGAATTTCCTTTCATTCAGCTGAAGCCAGTGGAACTATTGGCTAACAGCACTACTCCCACCTAAAGTATAATTCACTTCAACGTAGAAGGTCAGCGTGGACAGATTTGAGTAGTGACAAGGTTAACAAGGATGAGAGCTGTTTTGCAGATAAAGATTCTGATGTTGAATGAGTTCATAAAAATCACCGAATACTGAGAAAATCTACCAGGAAGGACACAAATCTTAGTGGAGTAGCAATATGGTGAGTACCTCCCACAGGCTTATCAGTTCCACACTTAAGACCAGGCTTCAAATAGCAAAATTTTTTATTGACATTTAGAGTCGGAACGCTTATTTCCTACAATCCATACAAAATAATCTATACAAAATATTTCATGTAACACTTGATAAACTGAATTTTGTTCTTCATTCAAGGGGTCTACTACAGGCCGCCTGATCAAGAGGATCCTGTTGATGAGGCCTTCTTGCTCCAACTACAGGAAGCATCGCACATACAGGCTCTCATCCTCCTGGGGCATTTCAACCACCTGGATGTTTGCTGGGAAAGCCACGTGGCAGGCAGTAAGCAGTCCAGGAGACTCCTGGAGTGCATTGAGGACAACTTCCTCGTCCAGGTATTAGACAAGCCAACCAGAGGAGAAGCGTTACTGGACCTGGTGCTCACCAGTACAGAAGAGCCCATTAAAGAAGTTAAGATTGGAGGAAGCCTGGGTTGCAGTGACCACATCACAGTTTGTGATCTTGAGGGATACAGGCCTGGCTAAGAGCAAAGTCAGGACCCTGAACTTCAGAAGAGCCAACTTCAGACTGTTCAAAGAATTAGTGGGTGAGATCCCATGGGACACAGTCCTTAGGGACAGAGGATCTGATCAGAGCTGGCAACTCTTTTAGGATATTTTCCTAGGAGTGCAAGAGCTCTCTATTCCCATATGCAATAAATCAAGCTGGGAAGATAGGAAATGGGCATGGCTGAACAAGGATCTGCTGGTCAAACTTAGGCAAAAGAAGGAAATGCACAGATGGTAGAAACAGGGCCATGTGCCCTGGGAAGAGTACAGAAATGCCGTCTGGATATACAGGGATGGGATCAGGAAAGCCAAGGCACTGACATAACTAAACTTGGTGAGGGATGCAAAGAATAACAAGAAGGGGTTCTACAGGTACATTGGCCGCAAAAGAAAGACTAGGGAGAGTGTAGCGCCTCTGACAAATGTAGATGGAGGACTGGTAAGGACAGATGAGGAGAAGGCAGAGGTATTTAACTTCTTTGACTCGGTCTTCGCTGGTTGTCAGGCTTCCCAAATCTCTTGAGTCCCCGAATTTCTAGGCGGGGGCTGGGGGAGCAGAGTCCCTCCCACTATAAGCGAAGAGCAAGTTTGGGACCTCCTAACACAACTTAACAAGTACAAGTCTACGGGCCCTGATGGCATGCATCCCAGAGTCCTGAGGGAATTGGCTGATATAGTCGCCAAGCCTCTCTCAATTATATTTGAAAAATCACGGCAGTCAGATGAAGTCCCTGGTGACTGGGAAAAGGGAAACATCACTCCCATTTTGAAAAAGGGTAGAAAGAAAGACCCGGGAAACTACAGACAGGTGAGCCTCACCTCTGTGCCTGGGAAGATCATGGAACAGATCCTCCTGGAAGCAATATCAAGGCACATGCAAGGCAAAGAGGTGATCCTAGACAGTCAGCATGGCTTCACCAAGGGTAAATTGTGACTGACCAATCTGGCGGCGTTCTGTAATGGAGTCACTGCATCAGTTGATAAGGGAAGACCTACTGATGTCATCTACCTGGACTTTTGTAAGGCCTTTGACATGGTCCCACATGACATCCTGATCTTCAAATTGGAGAGACAGGGATTTGATGGGTGGACCACTGAGTGGATAAGGAATTGGCTTGAAGGTCGCACCCAGAGAGTGGTGATCAATGGATCTATGTCCAAGTGGAGGCTGGTGATGAGCAATGTACCGCAGGGGTCTGTCCTGGGACCAGTACTGTTTAATATCTTCATCAGTGACATAGACAGTGGGATCGAGTGCACCCTCAGCAAATTTGCAGATGACACCACACTGAGTGGTGAGGTTGATACGATAGAAGGAAGGGATGCCATCCAAAGGGACCTGGACAGGCTTGAGAAGTGGGCCCACGTGAACCTAATGAGGTTCAACAAGTCTAAATGCAGGGTGCTGCAACTGGGCAGTGGCAATCCCAGACATGAGTACAGACTAGGAAAATTGCTCATTGAGAGCAGCCCTGCAGAGAAGGACTTGGGGGTTCTGGTGGATGAAAAGCTTGACATGAGCCAGCAATGCGCACTTACTACCCAGAAGACCAACTGTATCCTGGGCTGCATCAAAAGAGGTGTGACCAGCAGGTCAAGGGAGGTGATTGTCCCCCTCTACTCTGCCCTTGTGAGGCCCTCCTTGGAGTACTGAGTCCAGGTATAGGGCCCCCAGCACAAGAAGGTTGTGGCTCTGTTAGAATAGGTCCAGAGGAGGGCCATGAAGATGATCAGCGGGTTGGAGTACCTCTCCTATGAAGAAAGTCTGAGAGAGCTGTGGCTGTTCAGCCGACAGAAGAGAAGGCTCCGGTGTGACCTCATTGCAGCCTTTCAGTACTTAAAGGGGTCTTATAAAAAGGATGGAAAAGGACTCTTTACTTGGGTAGATAGTGATAGGACAAGGGGGAATGGATTTAAACTAAAAGAAGGGATATTTACATTAGAGGTTAGAAGGAAGTTTTTCACTCAGATGGTGGTGAGGCACTGGAACAGGTTGCCCAGAGAGGTTGTGGATGCTTCATCCCTGGAGATGTTCAAGACCAGGTTAGATGAGGCCCTGGACAAGCTGATCTAGTGGGTGGCATCCCTGCCCATGGCAGGGGGGTTGGAACTAGATGATCTTTAATGTCCCTTCCAACACGAGCCATTCTATGAGTCTATGATTCTATGATTCTATTATTCTATGATTCTATGAAAAGGGGTTAAAAATCCCCAACTTGATTAAAGGGGTTAAAAGTCCCCAACTTGGCTGTCTTGATTTGGTCTCTGAATTTTGCTTTGGTATTAGGAATTTGGTTATTGGGATTACGTGTTTGTTTCTGTTTACTTGGATCATATAGTCGTCTTGCTGCTCATATTTAATATGGACGGGGGATTGTCTAAGGGAGGCATCCTGAAAAAGTCACCTTTGGGGTGTATCTTGAAACATTGGAAACAGTTTGCCGGACCCCCAGGTGGAGTCACGATAAGGCAAAATTTGATTAAGTGTTGTAATCAATGTTGGCCACTGTATAAATTGGACAATGGGGGAAAAGTGGCCTATGAATGATACATTAAATTATAACACCTTGTTACAATTAATGTTGTTCTTGAGGAGAGAAGGAAAGTGGGATGAATTGCTCTATGTGGATATGTTCTTTATTTATGAGGAGACATCCGGAATGGCAGAAAGAATGCAGGATAAATCTTGCACCTAGTGATACCCTTGTTTTAGCTTTGGAAAAAGAGAAGAGGAAAACACTGAAAAGGTGTTGTTCCACCTGTAGTATAGGGCAACAGTGTTTAAAATTTTCTGAGCAAGAGAAAGATGATATTTGTTTAATGATAGCCCCTGAAAGAAGATTGTGAATCTCAGTATATGATATGATGTTCCAGGGAAAGGGAATGGAGAAAGTCGTGAAATATGTCACTCTCAAGGGGGATGAGCCAGCCCTGGGAGGCTGTGGATTTTAGCCCAATAGCTGGGCAAACAAGAGACAAGTAAGGGGAAGTTATACAGGCACCCCCGCGACAAGCTGTAGGAAGTGAAGAACCAGTGACTGTAAAGTTCCATTTTCAATTACTGATCTTAATAATTGGAAATTGGCTGCTGGAAGTTATAGGGATGATCCGGATAGGGTAGCTAGTGCTTTTGAAATGATGGTTAAAACTCAAGATCCTGATTGGAAAGACATTTAGGCAATTATGCAATTTATGCAAATTTTACTTGATAGCACAGAAAAAGAAATGGTTCATAAAATAGCTAAAACACAGGTGGAGGTGCAAGTTGCTTCAGGAATTTTGTCAGGGACCATTGAGGTCCATTTTCCTTCTCTAAATCCAAATTGGGATCCAAATATACCAAAATCAAGGCAGCTTTTGAATCAATATCGAAAGTGGATTTTATTTGGTATTCAAAACATGATACCTAAAGCTATTAATTGGTCCAAATTATATGAAATTAATGATTTTACTGATCTGATTTTACTGATTTTAACTGATTTTATGAACAAATTGAAAGAAGTTGCTCTTAAGTATACAACTACAGACCTTGATTCGGAGGAAGGAAGAAACCATCTAGCTCCTTTATTTATAGGGCATTCAATAGATGACATAAGGAGAAAGTTGCAGAAGCTACAAGGAAATGACGCTTGAAATCTAGGCAAATTGCTAGATGTAGGATTGCGTATAGAAATAGAGAAAGGCAAAAGGAAATTACAACCAGTAAGCTGATAGCAGTATTGGAGGGTGGTCAAAGAAGAGGACTGCACCCCAGAAGAGGCTGGAGAAGGGGAAGCTTTATGCCATCACACAATCCCAGGCCCCATCTGGGAGAAAATCCATGTGCTTACTGTAAAAAGGAAGGACACTGGAAGAGTGAGTGTCCCCTGTTGAAATGAAATACCTCTCCGACTCCTTTACTTACAGTGGGAGAGGATTGATGGGGACTGGAGGAGTCTCTCCAAGCGGAACCTCTAGTTAAAGCAAAGCTGGGAGATGAGGAAATAATAGAATTTTTAGTTGACCCTGGAGCTACATATTTGGTCTTAAATACAATAGAAGGAAACTTAAGTAACAAAAGCATAAATGTCATCAGTGCAATAGGGACTTGTGAGACCCAGCCATTTTTCAAACCCCTGAAATTTAAACTTGGAAAACAATGGATTAATCACAAGTTTTTATATCTGCCAAATTCTCCAAAACCTTTACTGGGTAGAGATTTACTTTTGAAAAGGTAGAAGTTGAAATCAGGTTCAAGGATGGGGAAGTGGAAATTTTAATCCCAGAATCTAAATATGTTGAAACCACAGCCTTGTTGTTAGACGATATAAATCCCAAAAGGGACGAGATACCTTGAGAAATAGAAGATGCAGTGTTTCCCATCATTTGTGCAGGAGAAGTTCCAGGAAGGTCTAAGAGAGTGGAACCAGTAAGAACTGATCTAAAACCAGGATCGTCACTGGTAAGAATTAAACAATACCCTTTAAAATTAGAAGCGAGAATTGGCCTGGTACCAATAGTTCAGACATGTTTGAAATACAAGTTACAGGTAGACTGTGAGTCAAAATACAATACGCCTATCTTAGCAGTAAAGAAAGCTAGCAAAAAAGATTACTATTTAGTCCAAGATCTTAGAGCAATAAATCAGATAGCACAAGCTATACATCCGGTAGTTGCAAACCTGTATACACTACTAATTACTCACTAGTGAGCAAGGCTGGTTTATAGTTTTAGATTTACAAGATGCCTTTTTCTGCATTCCTTTGGATTCTGAGAGTCAAGAACTTTTTGCTTTTGAGTGGGAAAATCCTGAAACAGGATGAAAGACACGATATACTTGGGCTGTTTTACCATAAGGCTTCAAGAATAGCCCAGCTATTTTTGGAAATCAGCTGGAAAAGAGTTGAAGATTTGGAGGGAAGAAAATGGACAGGGAACTATATTACAATATGTAGATGACATCTTCTTTGCAGCAGAAACTCGAGAACAATGTTTTTCTTTGACCATAAACCTTTTGAAATTTTAGAGACTTAGCGGATACCGAGTATCAAAAGAAAAGGCACAACTTGTCTGGGAAACAGTCATCTACCTGGGCTTCGAAATTCTAAAAGGGCAAAGGCAATTAGGAATTGAATAGAAAGAATCTATTTGCCGCCTCCCCAGGCCACATACACCAAGAGAACTGCAAGCATTTCTAGGCATGACAGGAAGGTGTTGCCTGTGGATTGCAAGTTATGGACTGTTGGTAAAACCTCTATACAAATTACTAAAAGATTCCCAAAAAGGGACTCTTAAATGGACAAATAGCAGCAGAGCCGCATTTAAACAACTAAAGCAAACTCTGATGAAAGCCTCTGCCCCGGGATTGACAGACCTAATCAAATTTTTTGAACTTTTCACTTATGAGTGACGAGGAGTGGCAGACACTAGGAGTCCTGTCCCAGTTTCTAGGAGGGCAATGGAGAGCCATAGCATATTTTTCCAAACAATTGGACAATGCAAGCCATTGAGGCCCAGCTGCCTCAAAGCAGTAGCAGCCACAGTATTATTCATTTGAGAGGCATGCAAACTCACTTTATGACAAAAGATCACTGTGTATGTACTGCATATGGTAGCCACAGTTTTAGAACAAAAAGGGGGGCATTGGTTGTCCCCCAGCGTATGCTGAAATACCAAGTAATAGCACTGGAACAAGATGACATTAATCTTAAGACTACTTGAGTTGTCAATCCCTCAGTATTTGTCTCCACTGATCAAGCAAAGAGTCCACCAGAACATGACTGCTTACAGACAGTGGAAGAAACTTATGCTAGCTGCCCAGATCTTAAAGATGTTCTGTTGGAAAACCCAGACTGGGAATTGTATACTGATGGCAGCAGCTTTGTTTGTGGTGGGAAGAGATTGTTAGGATATGCTGTGATGACCTTAGATGGCATAATAGAGGCATGAGCCTTATATCCCAAAACATCAGCCCAAAAGGCAGAGCTAATAGCCTCAACTTCAGCATTGGAACTAAGTGATGCAAAAAAGGTTAATATCTGGACAGACAGATTTGGGGATTTGAACAGTTATGGCATAAACTTACCTCATGGCTTCCAAACTGGACATGGTTGAAGAATTTGTTTGTTATTATAATAGTTATAATTTGTGTGTACATCTTAGCCTATATAATAATTCAGTGCTGTAGTTGTTGTAGTCAATTGTACATGAAAGTAAAGTTTAAATATTGGGGCTTTGGATTTCTGCAATAAAAAGAATGGCTGCTTTCTAAAACTCCAAAATTGAGTCTTAGAGATTTTCTTTGACTGGCTTTCAAGGAAGGAAGGAAGGAAGGAAGAAGTTGGAGTGAGGAAAAAGGAAGAGCGTGGGGGGGGAGGCGGGGAAGAAATTTGAAACCTAGAAGACACTGTGCCTTTTCTCCTCCACTGTCCTGGTTCCAGTTAGGACAGAGTTAATTTTCCTCCTAGTAGCTGGTAGGGTGCTATGTTTTGGATTAGGATGAGAAGAGCGCTGATAACATGCTGATGTTTTAATTGTTGCAGAGCAGTGTTTACACCAGGCCAAGGACTTTTCAGCTTCTCGCTCTGTCCTGCCAGCGAGCAAGCTAGGGGTGCAGCAGGAGCTGGGAGGGGACAGACCCAGGACAGCTGACCCAAACTGGCCAAAGGGGTATTCCATACCATCTGACGTCATGCTAAACAATATATAGGGGTGGCTAGCCGGGGTGGGGGGAGCCAGCTGCTCGGGGATAGGCTGGGCATCGGTCAGCGGGTGGTGAGCAATTGCATTGTGCATCACTTGTTTCTTACACATTATTATTATTAATACTATTATCATTATCACTATTATTATTGTTGTTATTATTATATTCCTGTCTTAATAAACTGTCTTTATCTCAACTCACCGGCTTCACTTTCCCGTTTCTCTCCCCCATCCCAGAGAGGGAGGGGGGAGGGTGAGCGAACGGCTGTGTGGTGTTTAGCTGCCAGCCGGGTTAAACCACAACATCCACCAAGACAGGGACACCTTCTTGCTACACTCTGCATCATCACCTTTTTGTAGGAATACTCGGGATAACATTTTTCTAGAACTACTATCATATATAGGAGTTAAATTTAGCAAATTAAAATGAGCTCCTTTCCACAACTTATAAGATAGCAGTCTGGACATAAGATCAAAACACATAAATGTAGGTTATGTTTAATTTCTAAATCAGAGTGTTGTGAACAGCTGTTTGTAACATTAAGATAACTCATCATTCATGGCTTTCTTCCTGGATAACTATACTTTGGATTGTGCCATTTCTGGTTTACTGATGTATTGCTGTTGTGATGACATATATAATTTTATCACAAAGTTTCTGGTAATGGGCCAAGCTGTGTCCTTTGTAATGGACTGTTGTGGTTTAACCCGGTCGGCAGCTAAGCACCACACAGCCATTCGCTCCACCCCCCCCCCCCCCCCCCCCCGAGATGGGGGAGAGAAACTGGAAAATGAAGCCTGTTTGTTGAGATATAGACAGTTTGTTAAGACAGAAAAATAATAATAATGATACTACTAATAATAATAATGTGTACGAAACAAGTGATGCACAATGCAATTGCTCACCACCTGCTGACCGATGCCCAGCCTATCCCTGAGCAGCCGGCCCCCTCATCCTGGCTAGCCACCCCTATATATTGTTTACCATGACGTCAGATGGTATGGAATACCCCTTTGGCCAGTTTGGGTCAGCTGTCCTGGGTCTGTCCCCTCCCAGCTCCTGCTGCACCCCTAGCCTGCCCTAGCCTGCCGACATTGATTTAGTATGTCTTTGAATTGACTTTTATTTATCAATATAATTTTGGTAAAAGAATGGGGACAGCATTTCTTGTTTGCTTCCTTATAACATGATAATAAAAAGATTAGGTTTGATTCTCCAATTTTAATCTAATTAACCTATTCAGAATGCAAGATGCCTAATGGAATGGAGACATCTTTATGGCAAGTTTGTTTCTTTCGTAAAACAACCATGAAAATGCTAAACCCTAGCACATTTTAACTTTGTTTTTTCTCTGGCTGCCTTTTTGTTTATAAATTAAATATTATTTCCACTCTTGTGTTTTGATACTTCTTGGCCCTGGTGTGACTTGTTCAAAGAACTCTCTCTGGGATGGTGCAGCAAAGCAGATTCAGAGTTCTGCTTAGAGAAGGAAGCGGAGAGTTTTGGTTCCCATTTTGCACTTCAGAAACAGTTTAGGGAAGGAAGCACCTTTACAACGTTTATTGTTGTTCATAGTTACTGACATCATATCTTTCCCTGACCATTCTGTGCATGTTTCCTGACATTCTATCAAGATTCTTTTGTGCTGCAGAGAGAGGATAGTGTGTGTGTATGTGTGCATGTATATATCTGTATGAATGTACAAAAAAGACAGGTGTGATTGACTGATCTGTTGCACTTGTGCACTTGTCCATTCATTTTTTCTCTTCTCAAAGCTCCGATCAACCTTCCATCAGCCATCAAAGTCTCTGACACATCATATAGTTAACAAAACCCTGCCAAAAAAAAAGAAGTTCCTCTTTTTGTTAGTCTGATTTTTTTCAAATGTTTGGTTTTGCAAAAAGAAAAAATGCAGAAGACTGTAACAAAATAGCAGGTAATTGTATTTATTTAAATGCAAATTGTTTGGATGTAACCATGTCATTATGTTGGAAGGTTTCATTTTTGGAAAAGTTATTTTGACAAAGCTTTTTGGAATTATTTTAAGTTCCTTTTTAGAATCTTCGTTTCTGTGTTTAAAGGACTGCCTGCTGGAAGTTGGAGCAGTAAACTTTTCAGAGAACCCCTTTTTCCTGATTGTTTTCTTTTGCAACTCACGTACCCATGCCTCTAGGGTCGAGGTAGATTTTCCATCCCATTTTCTCATGTCCTCTCCATGGTCACGTAGGTAAAACCACAGGGTGGCACGGGGTGTGTACCCCACCATATTGTCTTCCTTGCATAGATGAACACTTACCCCTGATAGCTGAGACACTGGTTTGTACAGGTGGGGAGGAAAATAAACTCTCTCTAAGTTGGTGGACCTCTTCAGAAAGTTTCTCCAAAGTATTCTCTTTTAGTTGGTGGACACTGGTTCGTTCAGGTGAAGGGGAAGATAAATTCTCTTTAAGTTGGTGGAACTCCTCAGAAAGTTTCTCCACAGCCGAGACGCAGGCCTGTAGGGAAGAGGAGAGACTTTCTTCGTACTGCCAGAGTTGTTTAGCCACTTCATCCACTGTGGGTTCCTCATCCTCTTTCCAGGCCATTATTGCCAATGACCTGGCATATGATGATGGTGCACTCCGTACAAACTTCCGTCACATGGGTCGTGTACACTGGACTTCATCTGGATCTGTGGATGTTTGTGCATCGTCTAGGCCCTTATAAATCACCTCCCGTATGGCTAATTCCCTCAGGTACTGAATTCCCTTCTCCATGGTGGTCCACTTGCCTGGTAGACATACAAGTTCTTCCTTGAAGGGATACCTTTCCTTCACAGCTGCCAGGAGACGCCTCCAGAGGCTGTGAGATCGTGCTCCATCTCCAATTGCTTTGTCAATGCCTGCGTCCCTAGCAAGGAATCCCAGCCGCCTGGCTTCCCTGCCCTCTAATTCCACACAATTGGCTCCGGTGTCCCAGCACCGGAGCAGCCAGGTGACAAGCTGCTCACCTATGCAGCGACCAAAATCCTTTCGCACATCTCGTAGCTCACGCTGGTATAGGGTTCGGGTAGTTACTGTTGATTTTTCGACATCCTCATCCTCATCCTCCTGTTCCTCTGACTGCCCAGCCTCGTCCTCTCTATACCTAGACGTAGCAGAAGACTGTCTGCGTTCTAAACGACCTGAATCTCTATACCATTTTTTCACCTTGTCTACAGGGGCAACTTGCACTGCTACAGCTCGTTTCTCTGACCCAGCCACAGGAGTGGGAGCGGCTGCAGGAGCTGGAACTGGAACGGCTGCAGGAGCTGGAGCAGCTGCAGGAGCTGGAGGGGCTGCGGGAGCTGGAGCGGCTGCGGGGTCCATTGTAGGGGTTGGAGTGGGCGTTGGGCCTGTCACAGGACTTGGAGTGGCCGCAGGGTCTGTCACTAGGTTGATAGTAGCATCAATTGCAGCTCGATAAGCACAAGCCAGACCCCAGCACGCTACAGTGATTTGTGTCACTTTGGAACTGCCAGAGTCATGACACCTTTTTTTCAAGCATTCTGCCAGCTTTTTAGGATTTTGCAGTTGTTCAGGGGTGAATGTCCAAAACACTGGAGGTGACCACTGCTCTAGAAACCTGCCCATATCCTCCCACACTCCCTGCCACTCGCAACTATCCCGCCTCAAGACAGATCTCTGGATGAGATTAACCTTAAACAAAACCTGAAGCGCATTCTGGAGACATAACAACAAGAACATGCTGGTCTGAGTATCCCAAGGATATTCATAATCTTGGAGAACTATCGTAACTAGCTCAGAGGACAAGAGGGTGGTGAAGGAGAAAGGGAGAGTGAACAGGTAGGAAAAAATATCTTCCCCTGTCCCCTCCACAGATTGGCTCCCTGACGAAAAAAGGCAAGAGGTGTAATTGTTAATAGTTTCCGAGATATGGGTTCCAAAGTATAGAGTCGACGTCAGTGCTGAGTACAAATACCAGGTTAGAGTCGTGACCAGAAATTTCATCATATCGTAAGCCATTGTTACACCGCACAGTACCATAACGATCTTAAACCAGGGCCCGGAAAGGATAAACAGCGCGACAGGGAGTACATACAGTAAGTAACGTGCTATAAAACTCAATTTGGAAAACAGGCACAGCAGACTTGAGATTAAAGCAATCAACATTGTGACTAGCAACTATTAAGCAGGTCTAATACTCATACCAATTTTAGTTTAACATACTCTGGTCAAATCTGTCGTTATCTCAACCCTTCGATCCCTACGCTGGGCGCCAAAAGGACTGTTGTGATTTAACCCTGCCCTTGTCTACAGGTTCAGGAAGACAAGAGACGTGGGAAGCCTGACTATCAGTGAAGACTGAGGCAAAGAAGTTGTTGAGTACCTCAGCCTTCTCCATGTCTGTCCTTATACCAGTTCACCCTTCTCATCCATCAGAGGGCGTACACACTCCTTGGCCTTTCTTTTCTGAGCAATGTATCTATAGAATTCCTTCCTGTTATTCTTTGCATCCCTTGCCAAGCTCAGGTCCATCCATGCCTTGGCTTTCCTGATCCCATCCCTGCACATCCAGACCGCATCCTTGTACTCTTCCCAGGCCATGTGTCCCTGCTTCCACTGCCTGTGCATTTCCTCCTTGTGTCTCAGTTTGATCAGAAGGTCCTTGCTCAGCCATCCCCGTTGTCTGCCCTCCCTGCCCGCTTTCTTACGCAGGGGGATGGAGAGTTCTTGAGCTCTAAGGAAAACATCTTTAAACAGTCTCCAGCTCTGCTCATCTCCTTTGTCCCTGAGGACATTGTTCCAGGGGATTTCATCCACTAGGTCTTTAAATAGCTTGAAGTTCGCTCTTTGGAAGTTCAGGGTCCTGACTTTGCTCTTTGCCACGCCCGTATTAAAGAGGTCAAGATTGGAGGCAGTCTGGGCTGCAGTGAATACCCCCTGGTTGAGTTTGTGATCTCAAGGAATATGGGCCTGGCAAAGATCAAAGTTAGGACCCTGAACTTCCAAAGAGCAAATTTCAAGCTATATCTTCTTAAGTATGGTCTCAAATATGTGTAATGGCTGTTCAGGAGGACAGACTTTTTCATAACGAGTGCCCCCTTCTCCTTCCCCTTTCCCACCTTTTAATGGTGAGTGTGACATCATATGGTATGGAATATCCCTTTGGTTGGTTTAGGTCAGCTGTCCTAGCAATGTCCCCTCCCCAGTTCTCACCCACCCACAGCCTACTGGCTTTGGGGTGTTTGGAGAGAGTCTTGATGTTGTGCCAGAACTGCTCAGGAGTAGACAAAACTTCGGTGTGATCTCTAGCTACAAGTACAGGGCACAGTACTCTATGGGCTGCTGTTGGGAAAGTTAACACCATCCCACCCAAACTCAGTACAAGACCTGGTGATCAGAAAGATGTAGATGAGGCCTTCTTCAAACAACTGGAAGAAGACTCACATTCACTGGACAATAATAAATCTGCTGGAAGGAGAACAGAGCAGGGCTCAAGCAATCTGGGATATTTCTTGGTGCGCTAATGACAGTTTCCTGACAGAAGTGATGGAGGATCTAACGAGGAAAGGTGCTTTGCTGGACCCGATGCTTATGAAAAAGGAAGAAGTGGTTTGGGTTATGAAAGCTGGAGGATACTTTTACTTATTCAGGTGAACAGGTGGAGTAGGCTCTGCAGTTTCTGGAATTTGGATTGGGCTCTACCATTCCTAAAGCTTCACCTGATCAACAATACCCAGAAAATGTTTGTGTGAAACTGTCCACCACCCAATCCTACATAAAATCTAACATCTAAGATTTTGGTATTTACTTTGCCTTTGTTTTGGGGCTCCTCAGACTCCTGTCATTAATTATTAAGCAAAGAGTTTTTTCATCTCCAGGAATTCTTACTTACAACCCTTTGCTCATCTCACACATCTCCATTTAAGATCCAGGTGAACATAAGCTATATGATATATACCTCTTACCATGCTTGTCTAGCCCGTTGTTATGGCTTGGGCTGGGAAAAGTTAAATTTCTTTGTAGAGGCATGTATGGTTCTGTGTTTTGGAATTTTGGTGAAAATAGTGGTGATAATACACTGATGTTTTAGTTGTTCCTGAGCAGAGTCTTCACAAAGCCAAGGACTTCTCTGCTTCTCATGCTGCTCTGCCAGTGGGAAGGCTAGGGGTACACAAGAAGTTGGGAGGGGACAGAACCAGGACAGGTTACCCAAACAGGCCAAAGGGATATTCCATACCATATGGTGTCACACTCAACAATAAAAGATGCGTGTAAAGAAGGAAGCAGGAACGTGTAGAGTGATGGCGTTTGTCTTCCCAAGAAACTGTTACATGTGATGGACCCTGCTTTCCTGGAAATGGTTGAATGTCTGCCTGCCTATAAGTAGTGAATGAATTACTTGTTTTGCTTTGCTTGCATGAACAGTTTTGCTTTACCTAGTAAACTGTTGTGGTGGTTTTACCGTGCTAGGCAGCTGAACACCACAACCGCTCTCTCACTCCCCCTCCTTAGATGAGGAGGGGAAGAAGTAAAGGAAAGAACAACTCACGGGTTGAGATAAGGATGATTTAATTAAAGGGAAGAAAAAAAATAATTGTTAAGGAAAGATTATTATTAATTAAACAATTTAACTAAACAATTTAACTAAACAATTAACCATTTAACTAAAGGGGAAAAAAAAGGAAAGGGGAAAAGGGAGGGGGAAAGGGAAAACTAAACAAAACAAGTAAAGGCTATGTGGAAGTGCAGAGGAAAGAAATTACTCTCTACTTCCCACAAATGAGTGATGCTTGACCACGTCCTTGAAGCAGGGCCTCAACACACGTAGCCGGTGTTCGGGAGGAGGACAGACGTTTTCACAATGAGAGCCCACCCCTCCCCTCTTCTTCCTTTTTCCACCTTTTATTGCTGAGTGTGACATCATATGGCATGGAATATCCCTTTGGTTGGTTTAGGTCAGCTGCCCTGGTGATGTTTCTTTTCTCACATCTTTGCCCACCCCTGGGGGGGGTTAGAGAGAGTCCTGATGCTGTGCCAGCACTGCTCAGCAGCAGACACAACACTGGTGTGATACCATTGCTGTTTTAGCTACGAGTGCAGAGCACAGCACTGTATGGGCTGCTGCAGGGAAAGTTAACATCCCAGCCCGACCCAGTACAACTGTCTTTATCTCAACCCGCAAGTTCTTGAATTTTTACCTTCCCTATTCTCTCTCTCATCCCACCGTCAGGGAGTGAGCCAGAGGCAGTGTGGTGCTTGTCTGCCTGCCAGGGTTAAACCACAAGAACTTGGATTTGTAGCTCATAAATTCATATAAATGCCAAGAATTCAGAAACAAAAGGAACTTGAGACAATTGGGTCAGGGTCACAGTTAAAATTTCAGCAAAAAATCCAGAGTTAGATTGGATATCAGCAAGTGTTGAATAAAGGTGTAATGGTAATAGAGCAGTATACTCTTTTGGGAAACTGTAAAGACAACTCCATCAATACAGGTACAATTTAAGAGTTATATATGTCAGCTTCTAGAACTGTAAAAATGCTTAATTTTGCATTTTGTGTTCACTGAGATTGTAGGGTGCAAGAAGGCATTGCAATGGTGAACTATCATAGAATGTTTCCTCCATTGTCCAGAAAACCTGATTATCTCTAATAAAGAACTACCTGGCACCAGGAAGATGAGCAGATACAAGATGGAGAAATACCTGACAGCCATGAAGATAAGAAGTAGCAGCTGCAAGCAAGTGGACTGTACTTAATGAGCAACATGAGACAGAGTGTGCATTTACACATATTAATTTCCATTCTATATAATGTCCTGGTTTCAGTTGGGATAGAGTTAATTTTCTTCCTAGGAGCTGGTATGGTGCTGTGTGAGAAGTGACATGCCCTGTTCTCTGATGGGTCCTGCTATGCCATTGTTATGCCTGCATAATCACTTTTGAATATGCAAGGTTAGTGGAATTTTTCACTGCAAAAACACCTTCTACTGCAGAAACACAACTTTGTTTCTCACAATTCCCCCCTCTTCTTTTCTTACTCCTATTGTTGTTTTTGCACCTCTTCACATACCCCACTACTGAGTTTTTCCAACATTAGGGCGCAATATTTTTCTTCGGATGTCACGGGGGATGACAGATACACAATGCCATTATTACTAGAATACTAACAAATAGTTGCTTGAGCCAATTCCATCCAGGCAACCACAAGGTCAATTTTTCCCAAATACCTCTAAATCCCCAGGAAGGTTCGTCATCTTGGGCCACCTCATGTTAAGATCTCAGTTTTCTCCCAAATATTTTTGAGATCAGTCTCAATTCGCCCTGTTTGGTCTACATACATACAGCAACTGGCATTAATTATAGTGCAAACCCCTCCTTGCAAGGCCGGTAAGAAATCCAGTACCATTAGATTCTGGAATACCATCTTTGACAGACTTGTCACCTCCTCTTGCGATGCCTGGATCGCATCTAGACTGTTATTGTCTAATTCTTCGACTATGGCTGAGATATTCACAATAGCTTTCTCTAATTCATTCACCCCTAACCAAGGTATAAACCAGCTTGTGAAACTGCGAAACACCTTTCCTCTCTCCACTAGAGAATTAATTGAAGTCCTCTTGATTCTGCGTATGTGGGTATCAAGGAGGCCTGTGCTTTGGTTTTGCATATTCTCAATAATGGTTATGCTAGAAATTATTGCCCCCAGGGTGCAAGCTCCCTTCCATCCTAGGGGCAACACTTTCCTGGCCCTATTACCACATAGCCAATACCACCCTTTGCCATTTGGGACTGGCCATCCGGTTAGTGTAATGATTCCCACACCATGTTTGGCATGCATTAAATTTGTTAGCACTTCCATAATTATCATATTTGTTACAGTATAAATAATTCTCTACCTCACAGGTAACATTTCCACACCCAGCGTCGGTATTATTGCCACCTGAATTTCCATCAGTATGAAGAATGATATACATGCTAATATAAAAACCAGAATCCCCTGGGAACATTCCAATTCTATGTAATCCAACTCTTTTTCACAATTACATGTGGTATTCATTATTTTTTTCCTAAGAAGAAGTTAAAGGTTAGTTAAAAACGATTCTCATCTCCTTCTTATTTATAATTTTAAACGTTCTTTTATAGGAACAGTCTCTCAGGTCTCAGGATCAACTGATGCCTTCACCCGGGTTTAATGAGTGTAATTAGTCCACCATTTCTCAGCTGTTCTTACTGTCATCTCAGTAGTCAGAAGCACTTGGAATGGTCCATTCCACTCAGGTTGTAGCTTCAATTCCCTCTATGTTCGTATAGAAGCCAATCTCCTTCTCAGAATGGATGGATAGGGGCTTCCAAGGGCTTCCTTCCTGGAAGCCCTCATCCTTCCATGAGAGCAAGAATGCCAAGGAGTGTGACATTCCCATTTAATTCCTAGAGTCCGCATTAGCCCTTGCAATATTTCTGATGTTAAGCGACTCCCTTGATCAGAGTCAATATTTTCAACAATTCCGTACCTGGGAATTATCTGTTCTAGAATTACTTTATCTACTGTGTTTGCAGTAGCAGATACTGAAGGGAAAGCTTCCACCCACCCTGACAAATGATCGACCAAGACTAATAAGTATTTAAATCTACCTACCCTAGGGAGTTCTTTAAAATCTACCTGTACATTTTGGAAGGGTTGAATTCCTGGTTCTCGCCCCCCCCCCCCCCTTTGGTCTGACTATGGATAATTTTCCTATTTACCTTTTGACATACTACACAAGTCTTGTATACTTGTTCAGCCAGAGTATATATATTCCTACACATACATTTTTCCATAGCACAGTGTCACACATTGCTTGAACTCCCCAATGACTCCCTTGATGTAAAACAGTTAATATTTGCCTCATTAGCACTTTATTCAGCATTTCTCTGCCATCAGGGAGTATCCATTTTCCTTCGGACTCCGTGGCTCCTAATTCCTTAAAAACCTCTTTCTCTTTTTCACTAAATATCTGCTTTTCTGGTGGGGAGGGTACTTCAGGTATAAGATAATTTATAGCGACTTCTGATTGCAAGGCCGCCTCCTGGGCTTTTTCATCTGCCACACGGTTCCCTTGGACAGTGACTGAATTCCCTTTCCTATGGGAAACCGTGTCAAAAGCTTTGCTGAAGTCCAAAAAGATCACATCAGCTGGTTTCCCTTGATCGACTAGATGGCTGATCTTACCTTAAAAGGAAATCAAATTTGTTAGGCAGGACCTACCCCTCGTGAACCCATGTTGGCTGGGACCAATGACTGCATTGTCCCCCAGGTGCGCTTCAATAGCTTCAAGGATCATCCTCTCCATAATTTTACCAGGCACTGACGTGAGACTGATAGGCCTGTAATTGCTAGGGTCTTCTTTCTTACCCTTCTTGAAAATTGGCACATTTGCCAGCTTCCAGTCCAATGGGACCTCTCCAGATTCCCAAGATCGTTGAAAAATAATTGAGAGAGGTCCTGCGATGACGTCAGCCAGCTCTTTAAGCACCCTGGGATGAATCCCATCTGGACCCATGGACTTGTATGGATCCAGGTGGAGCAGCAAATCCCGCACACATTCAGGGTCGGTTGGGAGTTTGTCATTCCCACCATCATGGTCCTCCAGCTCAGGGCACCCTGGGTCCCGAAGCCCATCATCAGTGTTGAAGACAGAGGCGAAGAAGGCGTTAAACGTCTCTGCTTTGCCTATGTCATTGTCTCTGAGGAGACCTTCCCCATCTAGTAGCAGACCTATGTTTTCTTTGGTTCTCCTTTTTCCGTTCACATATATAAAAAAAACCTTTTTTATTGTCTCCCACAGACATGGCCAGCTTCAACTCTAGTTGGGCTTTGGCCACATGAACTTTCTCCCTACAAACATGAACAGCATCCCTGTATTCCTTCCTCATCGCCTGACCATCCTTCCAGCAGCTGTACACTTTCTTTTTTCGCCTAAGCTCCAGTAGAAGGTCCCTGGTCAGCCAGGCAGGCCTTCTGCCCCACCTGCCTGACTTCCGATATTTTGGAATTTCCTGATCTTGTGCTTTTAGGAGGCAGTGCTTTAAGACTGACCAGCACTGATGGACGCCAATGCCTTCAAAAGCAGTTTCCCAGGGGACCTTGCTGACTAGTTCCCTGAGCAGCCTGAAGTCTGCTTTCCCCATATCCAGGGCTGAAGTTTTGGTGACAGTTTTCCTTCTGTCACCATAAATTCTAAACTCAACCACTTCATGGTCACTATGACTGAGACAGCCGCCAACTGCCACGTCCCCCACAAGACCCTCTCTGTTCTCCAGCAACAGATCTAGGAGGGCACCTTTCCTAGTTGGCTCTCTTAGCACCTGCACCAAGAAGTTATCATCTAGGTGTTTTATGAACCTCCTGGACTTGCTCGTGTCAGCCGTGTGGTGATCCCAGCTGACGTCTGGCAAGTTGAAATCCCCAATAAGGACAAGGGGAGTTGATCTCGAGGCATCTCTTAGTTCTGCAAAGAATAATTCATCGGCATTGTTGTCCTGGCCGGGTGGTCTGTAATAAGACTCCCACAACGACATCCCCTTTATTTGTTCGTCCCTTAATCCTTACCCAGAGACTCTTAACTTGGCCATCGCCAACTTGAAGTTCCACACAGTCCAGCCCATGCTTCACATACATTGCCACCCCGGCCACCTTGCCTACCCTGCCTGTCCCTCCTGAGGAGCTTGTAACCATCTACTGCAACACACCAGCCACAGGATTCATCCCACCAGGTTTCTCTTATGCTGATGATATTGTAGCTGTGGGACTGGGCCAAGACTTCTAGCTCATCCGTTTTATTCCTCATACTTCGTGCATTTATGTAGAAGCACTTCAAATGCATCTCCCTACACGCAGCACCTTGTGGAGCCGACCGAAGGACCTCACTAGGACACAGTCCCTCTGATTCTAGCGCACCATCCCTTAGCTCATCACCGGCGTGCCTGGTTTTATCCCCTTCCCCCTTCGACTCCAGTTTAAAGCCCTATCTATCAGCCCTGCCAACTCCTGAGCAAAAATCCTTACCCCTCTCTGAGAGAGGCGCATCCCATCTGGTGCCAGCAGGCCCGGTGTCGTGTAGACCTTCCCATGATCGAAAAAAACAAAATTCCGCCAGTTGCACCAGTCCCGAAGCCATGTATTAATGTGATGAGTCTGCTTGTCAGCATCAACCCTCCCTATCAGAAGGACAGAGGCAAACACAACCTGTGCCCCTGATCCTTTAAGTAGTCGCCCCAAAGCCCTAAAGTCCCTTTTGATCCCTTTTGATCGCTCTCAGACTTCTCATTGCTACCTCGTCATTACCAGCCTGAAAGACCAGTAGCGGGTAGTAGTTGGTGGACCATACCAGGCGCTTGACTTTCCTAGCGAAGTCTCTCACCCGAGCCCCAGGGAGGCAACAGACTTCCCTGTGGGTAGGGTCCGGTCGGCATATCGGGCCCTCTGTCCCTTTCAAAAGGGAGTCCCCCATGACAATAACCATTCTTTCTTTTTTGACAGTTGATGTAGCAATGCAATTCATCCCTGAGTACTTTCTCATTCTGACCCCAAATCTCTCATATGATTTCTGTGTTCTGGGTTGTTATTATCCCAGTTGGATATTTCTGCTCTATTGGAATTACGGTCCAAGGGAGGTTAGTTTTTCCCATTCTTGCATAGCTGCCTGCCAAATCATTCCCCTCCTAAATATTCTTCTCCAGTGAATAGCATACTGAAGATCGACATTTCCCCCCCCCTCCCCCCCTCCACATGCAAATTAGGCCTTAGAAACTTATTTGACTGTTCTGCTAGGCCCTCAATTAAAGACTTCATTTCCTTCTTAAAACTCCTAACCTCTCTGCTGGTGAGGGGGGGAGTTCACATAACCTATTTGTCCTTGTCCCACTGGAACCTCCCTAAGCGGATACACAGTTACTGTAAGTACTGTTAATATCAGGGAAGGCGAAATTCTCAATCTCTTCTACATTGTTCTAATTCTTGAAAGAGCCTAGAGTGCGCTCCTTCTCCAGGAACAGCGTCAATTGCAGTCCCTGTCTCCCCTCCTGGAGCAGCTGCTGCTGCCTCCGGTGCAATACTAGGATTGTAGGGAGCATAACTTGATTCCTCCTCCGAAAAAGGAGTCTTATTGTTTACATATAAATTTAAAGCCTGAATTTTCATCAGACCCGTATTTTGGCCAAAATATTGAAGTTCCTTTTATTGTTTTTTTAGGCCAGACAATTACACAATATCTAACCATTGGTTTTTTTTTTGTTGTTTTTTTTTTTTAATCTTTTTCCCTAGTTTTTGGGTTGTTTTTCCAATTCCTTATCATTCTCCCCAAAGGACTATCTTTAGGCACAATCCCGGGGTTTCCACCCCCATTCTGCTGTTCCTTGGAGCCCTTATTCCCCATCTCTTCCTGATGTGCTGCTGTGGACTTCACCACCCACAGGGTACCACACACCGTCACCTAGGATAAGGATAGAGGTGGGGTGTACTGCTGGGCACCTTACTGTGCCCAGGGTACCGTACACCTAAAGGCTCAATCCCCCGAGAGTCTCTTTGGCTGGTCTATCTTTCGTTTCGTCCGTCTCCGGCCACGCCCCTCACAGGACTACGGAACCGTGGATTGGGACTCCATGCTCGCTTCGCAGTAAAAGTGCATCTCATTCACACTCTGCACAAGAGTCTCCCCGAACCCACCCCGAGGCAATATACGGTAAAGTTTCCCTTACCTCGGTCCGTGCATGGAATTCCCGGTCCGGGTTATCAGCAGTTATCCCTGTGCCTGTACCGTGTCTGTGCTGTGTCTGTGCTGACCTCCCTTCTCCCCAGTGCTTCGCAGAGCCTGTCTTCAGATTAACAGCCTCGGTCCTTTGTCGGCCATACCGAGACAACCGAACACCCCCGACAGAACCGCTGAAATCAGCGGGGTGCACCTTCCTGTCTGTGGTGGCAAGAACTCTTCAGTAGGTGACAAGATCCCAGATGAGCCCCCGAATTGTGAGAAAAATCTCAATAATTTCCTTCAGACAGGATCTTCTGTGAAGCTATTTTATTCGCGATTGCAATGGCGGGCGTCCTGCAAGCAGGAACACACAGTAAAAGTTTAACGTAACCTTATATTCCCTATTGCCCGACACCTGATTTCTCCCCTGTTTCCTCATTGGCTGAGTACTACAGGTTCACAAAGTACTCAACGCTTATTACTATACCATACATGTACAATTTTATTTGACCAACCCTTAATTTCTCCTTTTCCTTTTATTTTCCTTCTTCTCTCATGACTAGAGGGCCCGTGATTTTTATTTTTACTGATTTCGTACTGCGCATCCTGTTTTCCTTAGCTATCCTCCTTATTTTGGGACAGTAGGATCTTCCCCTTATCTGTTTAACATACTCCACACTGCTATGCTACTGTCATGCCTGCACAATCACTTCTGAATATGCAAGGTTAGTGGATTTTCCACTGCAGAAACACTTTCTATTGCAAAACCAAAACTTTGTTTCTCACAACTTTTCCATATGGATATTCCATACCATATGACTTCATGCTGAACAGTTAATATGGAGTGGCTAGCTGGGGTGGCGGGGACCCCTGCTCAGGGATAGGCTGGGCATAAATCAGCGGGTGGTAAGCAATTGCACTGTGCTTCACTTATTTTGTACACATTATTAGTAGCAGTTCTATTCTCATTATTATTATTATTTTCCTTTCTTTTCTATCCTAATAAACTGTCTTTATCACAACCCACAAACTTTATTTTTTTTCCTGATTCTCTCCTCCATCCCAGAGAGGGAGGGGGGAGGGTGAGCGAACGGCTGTGTGGTGCTTAGCTGCTGGCTGGGTTAAACCACAACACGGTGATAAAAGGAAGACTAAGGAAAATGTGGGCCCTCTGCTGAAGGAATTGGGAAACCTTGTCACCTGGGATATGGAGAAATCTAAGGTACTGAAGAACTTTTTTGCCTCAGTCTTCACAGGCAAGTGCGCTAGCCATACCGCTCAGGTCACAGAAGTGACTCTAGTGATATGATAGATCACGATAGCAGGTGTGCCCAGGTTGAAGAGCTGCTCAGCCAGATAGCGGAGCTTCGGGAGGAGGTGAGCAGGCTCAGGAGCATCAGGGAGTCAGAGAGGGAAATTGACTGGTGGAGGTGTACTCTACCCTCTCTGAGACAGACTCACGAGCCTTCCATAGCACAAATGTCTCCTGCTACGCAGAAGACAAAAGTTCCCTCATCCCGCCAGGCAGTAGGAGGAGACCTAGGCCAAGGGGGGGAATGGAGGCAGGTTCCTGTTTGGGGTGGTAGGCGAGCCCTGTCCCTGCCCACCTCACCTTCCCATCTACCCTTATATAACAGGTATGAGGCTCTAGAACACGACAGTCAGAACAACGAAGTAGACGAAAGCCCGTCCCAGTTGGAGAGGGTGCCTAAGGCAAGGCAACCTACCCCCCGTCCTGGTTTCAGTTAGGACAGAGTTAATTTTTCTCCTAGTAGCTGGTAGGGTGCTATGTTTTGGATTAGGATGAGAAGAGAGCTGATAACATGCTGATGTTTTAATTGTTGCAGAGCAGTGCTTACACCAAGGACTTTTCAGCTTCTCGCTCTGTCCTGCCAGCGGGCAGGCTAGGGGTGCAGCAGGATCTGGGAGGGGACAGACCCAGGGCAGCTGACCCAAACTGGCCAAAGGGGTATTCCATGCCATCTGACGTCATGCTAAACAATATATAGGGGTGTTTAGCTGGGGTGGGGGGGACCGGGATAGGCTGGGCATCGGTCAACGGGTGGTGAGCAATTGCATTGTGCATCACTTGTTTCGTACACATTATTATTATTAGTACTATTATTATTATTGTTGTTATTATTATTTTCCTGTCTTAATAAACTGTCTTTATCTCAACTGACAGGCTTCACTTTCCCGTTTCTCTCCCCCATCCCAGAGAGGGAGGGGGGAGGGTGAGTGAATGTCTGTGTGGTATTTAGCTGCCGGCCGGGTTAAACCACAACACCCCCGCATCACCACATCTTCTGTCAAGAAAGAAAGAATGGTTATTGTCATGGAGGACTCCCTTCTAAAAGGGACAGAGAGCCCAATATGCTGACCGGACCCAACCCACAGAGAAGTCTGTTGCCTCCCTGGGGCTTGGGTGAGAGACATTGCTAAGAAAGTTACGCGCCTGGTACGGCCTACTGACTACTACCCGCTACTGGTCTTTCAGGCTGGTAATGACGAGGTAGCAACGAGAAATCTGAGAGCCATGAAAAGGGACTTTAGTGCTTTAGGGCGACTAGTTAAAGGTTCAGGGGCACAATTTGTGTTTGCCTCTGTTATAAATGACTGAGTCCCAAATAGGACTGCAATCAAAGTTTGCAATTTATTAAACGAATAGAGGCAAGCAAACAGCGCTTGGTACGCCGGGAGTCTCTGTTCCACTAAGACGCACACGCGTTATGTAAGACAGCTGATTTTTTTATACTCCTAGGTGTCCTGGTTCCAGTTAGGACAGAGTTAAGTAGCTCATAGTAGCTGGTAGGGTGCTATGTTTTGGATTAGGATGAGAAGAGCGCTGATAACATGCTGATGTTTTAATTGTTGCAGAGCAGTGTTTACACCAGGCCAAGGACTTTTCGGCTTCTCGCTCTGTCCTGCCAGCGAGCAGGCTGGGGGTGCAGCAGGAGCTGGGAGGGGACAGACCCAGGACAGCTGACCCAAACTGGCCAAAGGGGTATTCCATACCATCTGACGTCATGCTAAACAATATATAGGGGTGGCTGGCCGGGGTGGGGGGGCCGGCTGCTCGGGAATAGGCTGGGCATCGGTCAGCGGGTGGTGAGCAATTGCATTGTGCATCACTTGTTTTCTTACACATTATTATTGTTAATACTATTACCATTATCACTATTATTATTATTATTGTTATTATTATTTTCCTGTCTTAATAAACTGTCTTTATCTCAACTCACAGGCTTCACTTTCCCGTTTCTCTCCCCCATCCCAGAGAGGGAGGGGGGAGGGTGAGCGAACGGCTGTGTGGTGTTTAGCTGCCAGCCGGGTTAAACCACAACAGTCCTTTTGGCGCCCAACGTGGGGCCCGAAGGGTTGAGATATCGACAAATCTGACCAGAGTGTGTTACACTAAAATTGGTATAAGTATTGGACCTGCTTAATAGTTGCTAGTCACGATGTTGATTGCCTTAATCTCCAGTCTGCTGTACCTGTATTCCAAATTGAGTTTTATGGTGCGTTACTTTCTGTATGTGCTCCCTGTTGCACTGTTTATCCTTTCCGGGCCCTGGTTTAAGATTGTTATGGTACTGTGCGGTGTAGCAATGGCTTACGATATGATGAAATTTCTGGTCACGACTCTAACCTGGTATTTGTACTCAGCACTGACGTCGACTCTATACTTTGGAACCCATATCTCGGAAACTATTAGCAATTACACCTATTGCCTATTTTCGTTAGGGAGCCAATCTGTGAAGGGGACAGGGGAAGACATGTTTCCCTACCTGTTCACTCTCCCTTTCTCCTTCACCACCACCCTCTTATCCCCCGAGCTAGTTACGGTGGTTCTCCGAGATGTTGAATATCCTTGGGATACTCAGACCAGCCTGCTCTTGTTGTTATGTCTCCTGAATGCGCTTCAGATTTTGTGGAGGGTTAAACAACTACTTAGGAATCTCATCCGGAGATCTGTCTTGAGGCGGGATAGCTGCGAGTGGCAGGGAGTGTGGGAGGATATGGGCAGGTTTCTAGAGCAGTGGTCACCTCCAGTGTTTTGGACATTCACCCCTGAACAACTGCAAAATCCTAAAAAGCTGGCAGAATGCTTGAAAAAAAGGTGTCATGACTCTGGCAGTTCCAAAGTGACACAAATCACTGTAGCGTGCTGGGGTCTGGCTTGTGCCTATCGAGCTGCAATTGATGCTACTAGCAACCTAGTTCCAGCTCCTGCAGCCGTTCCAGCTCCAGCTCCGGCAGCCGCTCCAGCTCCGGCAGCCGCTCCAGCTCCAGCTCCTGCAGCCGTTCCAGTTCCAGCTCCTGCAGCCGCTCCAGCTCCTGCAGCCGCTCCAGTTCCAGCTCCTGCAGCTACTCCAGCTCCAGCTCCTGCAGCCGCTCCAGCTCCTGCAGCCGTTCCGGCTCCTGCAGCCGCTCCAGCTCCAGCCCCTGCAGCCGCTCCAGCTCCTGCAGCCGCTCCAGCTCCTGCAGCCGCTCCAGCTCCTGCAGCCGCTCCAGCTCCAGCCCCTGCAGCCACTCCAGCTCCAGCTCCTGCAGCCGCTCCAGCTCCTGCAGCTACTCCAGCTCCAGCTCCTGCAGCCGCTCCAGCTCCTGCAGCCGTTCCGGCTCCTGCAGCCGTTCCGGCTCCAGCTCCTGCAGCCGCTCCAGCTCCTGCAGCCGCTCCAGTTCCAGCTCCTGCAGCTACTCCAGCTCCAGCTCCTGCAGCCGTTCCGGCTTTTTTAGGTTTTTTTAGATATGTGAACAGAAAAAGGAGAACCAAAGAAAACATAGGTCCGCTACTAGATGGGGAAGGTCTCCTCAGAGACAATGACATAGGCAAAGCAGAGACGTTTAACGCCTTCTTCGCCTCTGTCTTCAACACTGATGATGGGCTTCGGGACCCAGGGTGCCCTGAGCTGGAGGACCATGATGGTGGGAATGACAAACTCCCAACCGACCCTGAACGTGTGCGGGATTTGCTGCTCCACCTGGATCCATACAAGTCCATGGGTCCAGATGGGATTCATCCCAGGGTGCTTAAAGAGCTGGCTGACGTCATCGCGGGACCTCTCTCAATTATTTTTCAACGATCTTGGGAATCTGGAGAGGTCCCATTGGACTGGAAGCTGGCAAATGTTGTGCCAATTTTCAAGAAGGGTAAGAAAGAAGACCCTAGCAATTACAGGCCTATCAGTCTCACGTCAGTGCCTGGTAAAATTATGGAGAGGATGATCCTTGAAGCTATTGAAGCGCACCTGGGGGACAATGCAGTCATTGGTCCCAGCCAACATGGGTTCACGAGGGGTAGGTCCTGCCTAACAAATTTGATTTCCTTTTAAGGTAAGATCAGCCATCTAGTCGATCAAGGGAAACCAGCTGATGTGATCTTTTTGGACTTCAGCAAAGCTTTTGACACGGTTTCCCATAGGATCCTACTGGACAAAATGTCCAGCATACAGCTAAACAAAAACATCATGCGATGGGTGAGCAATTGGCTGACGGGCAGGGCTCAAAGGGTTGTGGTAAATGGGGCCACATCTGGCTGGCAGATGGTCACTAGTGGGGTCCCTTAAGGCTCCATTTTAGGGCCAGTCCTCTTCAATGTTTTTATAAATGATTTGGATGTAGGACTAGAGGGTGTTTTGAGGAAATTTGCTGACGACACCGAACTTGGAGGAGTTGTGGACTCAGATGAGGGTGGAAAGGCCTTGCAGAGAGATCTGGACAGACTGGAGAGCTGGGCGATCACCAACCGCATGAAGTTTAACAAGAGCAAGTGTCGGGTCCTGCACCTGGGACGGGGCAACCCTGGCTATACGTACAGACTGGGCGACGAGATGCTGGAGAGCAGCCCCGCAGAGAGGGATCTGGGGGTTGTGGTTGACAGCAAGTTGAATATGAGCCAGCAGTGTGCCCTGGCAGCCAGGAGGGCCAACCGTATCCTGGGGTGCATCAAGCACGGCATCGCTAGTCGGTCGAGGGAAGTGATTGTCCCGCTCTACTCTGCGCTGGTGCGGCCTCACCTCGAGTACTGTGTGCAGTTCTGGGCACCACAGTACAAAAAGGACATTAAACTGTTGGAGAGCGTCCAGAGGAGGGCGATGAAGATGGTGAAGGGCCTAGAGGGGAAGACATATGAGGAGCGGCTGAGGTCACTGGGCCTGTTCAGCCTGGAGAAGAGGAGGCTGAGGGGAGACCTCATCGCAGTCTACAACTTCCTCATGAGGGGGAGTGGAGAGGCAGGCGCTGACATATTCTCCGTAATCATCAGTGACAGGACCCGTGGGAATGGTGTTAAGCTGAGGCAGGGGAGGTTTAGGCTGGATATCAGGAAGAGGTTCTTCACCGAGAGGGTGGTTGCACACTGGAACAGGCTCCCCAGTGAAGTAGTCACTGCACCAAGCCTGTCCGACTTTAAGAAGCGTTTGGACTATGCACTTAGTCACATGGTCTAAAATTTTGGGCAGACCTGTGCGGTGCCAGGAGTTGGACTTGATGATCCTTATGGGTCCCTTCCAACTCGGGATATTCTATGATTCTATGATTCTAACTACAAGGGGGACATGAGGAAATGGAATGGAAAATCTACCTTGAACCTAGAGGCACGGATATGTGAGTTGCAAGGAAATACAAAAACAAAAAGATGTTCTTCCAGGAATATGTCTGCTACAGTTTCCAGTGGATTGTTCTCCAGACAGAGTAGATGGGCCGATCTTACTTCTGATCTTCATGATGGGATGTCTGATTCACATTTACAGGAAGTAAGTAATGAACTTGAATGCATTGACCAGGACTAGAGGGACCCTGCCCACAGCCAGGGGGAGGAAAGGGACAGTTGGGTTTATTGGACTGTGTGGATTAGATGGCCTGGCACATCAGACCCACAGGAGTATAAGGCTCTAGTGAACTTCGGTGCAATGTGTACCTTGATGCATTCAACCTATAAAGGGGCAGAACCTATCTGGAGTGACGGGAATTACAACAGATAATTGTATTGGATTCCAAAGGGAGCCTAACTGGGAATGAGTGGCAAAAACACCCCATTGTGACTGGCCCAGATGCTCCGTCCATCTTTGGCATAGACTACCTCAGGAGATGGTAGTGGAAGCAGAGACATGTGGCCTGGGAAGAGTACAGGCATGCTGTCCGGATGTTCAGGGATGGGATCAGGAAAGCCAAGGCAAGTATGCAACCGAGCTTGGCAAGGGGTGCAAAGTATAACAGGAAGGGATTCTATAGGTACAGCGTACTCAGAAAAGAAAGGCCAAGGAGAGTGTACGCCCTCTGATGGATGAGAAGAGTGAACTGGTAACGACAGACATGGAGAAGGCTGAGATACTTATCAACTTCTTTGCCGTAGTCTTCACTGATAGCCAGGATTCCCAAGTCTTTTGTTTCCCTGAACCCATAGATGGAGGCTGGGGGAGAAAAATCCTACCCACTGTAAGTGAAGAGCAGGTTCGAGACCACCTGATGAAACTAAATAAGTACAAGTCTATGGGGTCTGATGACATTCATCCCAGGGTCCTGAAGGAATTGTCTGATGGAGTTGCCAAGACTCTCTCCATCATATTAGAAAAGTGCTGACAGTCAGGAGAAGTCCCTGGTAAGTGGAAAAAAGGAAATATCACTCCCATTTTTAAAAAGGGTAGAAAGGAGGACCCGGGGAACTACAGACTGGTGAGCCTCAACCTCTGTGCCTGGGAAGATCATGGAACAGATCCTCCTGGAAGCAATATCAAGGCACATGCAAGGCAAAGAGGTGATCCTAGACAGTCAGCATGGCTTCACCAAGGGTAAATTGTGACTGACCAATCTGGCGGCGTTCTGTAATGGAGTCACTGCATCAGTTGATAAGGGAAGACCTACTGATGTCATCTACCTGGACTTTTGTAAGGCCTTTGACATGGTCCCACATGACATCCTGATCTTCAAATTGGAGAGACAGGGATTTGATGGGTGGACCACTGAGTGGATAAGGAATTGGCTTGAAGGTCGCACCCAGAGAGTGGTGATCAATGGATCTATGTCCAAGTGGAGGCTGGTGATGAGCAATGTACCGCAGGGGTCTGTCCTGGGACCAGTACTGTTTAATATCTTCATCAGTGACATAGACAGTGGGATCGAGTGCACCCTCAGCAAATTTGCAGATGACACCACACTGAGTGGTGAGGTTGATACGATAGAAGGAAGGGATGCCATCCAAAGGGACCTGGACAAGCTTGAGAAGTGGGCCCACGTGAACCTAATGAGGTTCAACAAGTCTAAATGCAGGGTGCTGCAACTGGGCAGTGGCAATCCCAGACATGAGTACAGACTAGGAAAATTGCTCATTGAGAGCAGCCCTGCAGAGAAGGACTTGGGGGTTCTGGTGGATGAAAAGCTTGACATGAGCCAGCAATGCGCACTTACTACCCAGAAGACCAACTGTATCCTGGGCTGCATCAAAAGAGGTGTGACCAGCAGGTCAAGGGAGGTGATTGTCCCCCTCTACTCCACCCTTGTGAGGCCCCACTTGGAATACTGCATCCAGGTCTGGAGCCCCCAGCACAAAAAGGATATCAATCTGTTAGAGCGGGTCCAGAGGAGGGCCACAAAGATGATCAAGGGGCTGGAGCACCTCTCCTATCAAAAGAAGGCTCTGGGTTGACCTCATTGCAGCCTTTCAGTACTTAAAGGGGTCTTATAAAAAGGATGGAGAAGGACTCTTTACTTGGGTAGATAATAATAGGACAAGGAGGAATGGTTTTAAACTAGAAGAGGGGAGATTTAGAATAGAGGTTAGAAGGAAATTTTTCACTTAGAGGGCGGTGAGGCACTGGAACAGGTTGCCGAGAGAAGTTGTTGATGTCCCATCCCTGGAGGTGTTCAAGACCAGGCTGGATGGGGCCCTGTGCAACCTGATCTAGTGTGTGGTGTCCCTGCCTACGGCAGGGGGGTTGGAACTACATGATCCTTGAGGTCCCTTCCAACCCAGACCATTGTATGATTCTATGATTCTATGGTACTTCAGTGACCCAAAATGGTACCAGTGGGCCTTTGGTACAGCCATCTTGGAGATGGAGGAAATTAAACAGCTGCCTACCTTGCTCTGTGCTCTTTATGTCCCTTAACACAGTGCAGAAAACATCATGATGCTGCTTCATAAATCCACATTTTGGCCACACCTCTGATAGTATTTGAAGTTTTGGTCCCCTTAGTATATCTCAGAGATATAAAAGAACTGAGAAAGAACAGCGACGGTAAACGGGAGGATCAATGTATGGAATATCTTCCACGTGAGAAATGAAATAACCTGGTTAGGACTCTTCAACCTAGAAAAGGTGGAACTGAAAGTAAGTATGATAGAGGTCTATAAAATCAAGGATGTTTGGAGGTGGATGGGTATATTTATTGAGTACAAGAAGCAGGCATGAAGCTGGGCGGATCCAGGCTCAAAACAAACCTTAAGAAGAGACACTTAGTGAGTAATTCAGAGATCCAGTAGGGTTACCAAGTAGGACTTTTTAAGTTCCTAAGCTTAAGTTCTAAGATGCTAGGAGGGTTTTGTGAGAAAGTATCATATATTCTGTCCCCATTTTTGCTCTTCTTTCGGCTTCCGCTTACAAGCTTGGTGGAAGATGAGACAATAACCTATATGGACCCTTGATATGAGTCAGTACAGACATTTTTTTAAGATTTCAGAAAGAACAGAGAAACAAGCCTTGAATCCTGAATAATGTTAGGAAATACATTGTTATAACCTGTAGTTGGGCTTAAAGCAATATATACATTCAAATTACTGGAATGATGTAAGTTATACATCATATATCTTGGCAACATTATATTAGCATTATACATATGGTTAGCTTTTTTGTTTTTATAGAATTAATGTTTCAAAGAGTAGATGACAATGAAGGCATTTTTCATAATTTCAACTAGCAGGTTTTCAGTCAGTATTTTTATATAAAAAGTACTCTCTCTACCATGTAGCATTATTCTCTTGCTTAAAGGTTTTTACAGAGGCACCACCAGCTTTGCTGATGAACTCAGCTGTCCTGTGGTAGGTCCACTGCAGACCCTTCTGGAACCATCTATGACTGGCACAGGGCAGCCCTGTCTCTCTTACAGAGGCCACCCATGCTGCCCCCCCCCCCCAACTTTGCCATCTACATCCAATACCCCCAAAGAATCACAGAATCACAGAATATTACGGATGGGAAGGGACCTTGAAAGATCATCTAGTCCAACGCCCCTGCCGGAGAAGGAAGACCTAGATCAGGTCACACAGGAACGAATCCAGGTGGGTTTTTGTCCTGGTTTCAGTTACGACAGAGTTAATTTTCCTCCTAGTAGCTGGTAGGGTGCTATGTTTTGGATTAGGATGAGAAGAGCGCTGATAACATGCTGATGTTTTAATTGTTGCAGAGCAGTGCTTACACCAAGCCAAGGACTTTTCAGCTTCTCGCTCTGTCCTGCCAGCGGGCAGGCTAGGGGTGCAGCAGGAGCTGGGAGGGGACAGACCCAGGACAGCTGACCCAAACTGGCCAAAGGGGTATTCCATACCATCTGACGTCATGCTGAACAATATATAGGGGTGGCTAGTCGGGGTGGGGGGGCCGGCTGCTCGGGGGTAGGCTGGGCATCAGTCAGCGGGTGGTGAGCAATTGCATTGTGCATCGCTTGTTTCGTACACATTATTATTATTAATACTATTATCATTATTATTATTATTGTTATTATTATTTTCCTGTCTTAATAAACTGTCTTTATCTCAACTCACAGGTTTCACTTTCCCGTTTCTCTCCCCCATCCCAGAGAGGGAGGGGAGAGTGTGAGTGAACAGCTGTGTGGTGTTTAGCTGTGTACTGCAGGTGTTCAGGAGCTTCCCCCTGTTCCAGCGTAGACTGAATCAGTCCATGGCAAATGGTAGGGCTGTTTCCACCCTTGGGGCAGCCGATTCCAAGTATATTGGACACCCCTCCAAGTGAAAGCAAACTGTGGCCTGCACTCTGCTGCTAGAGGGATGGAGAAAAATGCATTAGCGATATCAATTGTGGCATACCACTTGGCTGCCTTTGATTCCAGTTCATACTGGAGTTCTAGCATGTCCGGCACTGCAGCACTCAGTGGTGGCGTGACTTTGTTCAGGCCACGATAGTCCACTGTTAGTCTCCACTCACCATTAGACTTTCGCACTGGCCATATGGGACTATTAAAAGGTGAATGAGTCTTGCTGATCACTCCTTGGCTCTCCAGTTGACGAATTAGCTTATGGATGGGAATCAGGGAGTCTCGGTTGGTGCGATATTGCCGCCGGTGCACAGTTGTGGTAGCAATTGGCACTTGCTGTTCTTCAACCCTCAGGAACCCCACAGCAGAAGGGTCCTCCGAGAGACCGGGCAAGGTAGACAACTGTTTAATGTCCCCTGTCTCCAAGGCAGCTATGCCAAAAGCCCAGCGGAACCCTTTTGGGTCCTTGAAATATCCCCTCCTGAGACAGTCTATGCCAAGGATGCACGGAGCATCCGGGCCAGTCACAATACGGTGCTTTTGCCACTCATTCCCAGTTAGACTCACATCAGCCTCCAATACAGTTAACTGCTGGGATCCCCCTGTCACCCCATAAATACAGATGGGCTCTGGCCCTTTATAGCTTGATGGCATTAGAGTACATTGTGCACCGGTGTCTACCAAAGCCTTATACTTCTGTGCGTCTGACGTGCCAGGCCATAGAATCCAATAAACTCGATTGTCCCTTTCCTCCCCCTGGCTGGAGGCAGGGCCCCTCTAATTCTGGTCACAATATTCATGTCTGTGTCTGGAGGAATGCCTACTGGAAGTTGGAGCAGCAAGCTTCTTAGGGAACCCCCCTTTTGTGATTGTTTTTCCTTGCAACTCATATACTTGTGCCTGTAGGGTCGAGGTAGATTTTCCATCCCATTTTCTCATGTCACTCTCCATGGTCGCGCAGGTAAAACCACAGGGTGGCACGGGGTGTGGACTACTATATCTTCTTTCGTGCACGGAAGGATTCTTACTCCTGTTAGCTGAGACACTGGTTGATACAGGTGGGGAGGGAGATAAACTCTCTTTAAGTTGGTGGACCTCTTCAGATACTTTCTGCAAAGTATTGTCTTTTAGGTGGTGGAACTCTTCAGAAAGTTTTTCCACAGGCAAAACGCGCAACTGTGGGGAAGAGGAGAGATTTTCTTTGTACTGCTGGAGTTGTTTAGCCAATTCATCCACTGTGGGTTCCTCATGGTCTTTCCAGGTCATTACTGCCAATGAGCTGGCATATGATGATGGTGCACTCCATACAGACTTCTGCCCCGAGTGGTGTACATTTGACTTCATCTGGATCTTTGGAAATCTGTTCGTTGTCTAGGTCATCATAAATGACTTCCCATATGGCTAATTCCCTCAGGTACTGGATACCCCTCTCCATGGTGGTCCACTTGCCTGGGTTGACATACAAGATCTTCCTTGAAGGGATGCCTTTCCTTCACAGCTGACAGGAGACGCCTCCAGAGGCTGAAGCCTTGTCCTCCATTTCCAGTTGCTTTGTCAATGCCTGCGTCTCTAGCAAGGGATCCCAGCTGCCTGGCTTCCCTGCCCTCTAATTCCAGACTGTTGTCTCCGCTGTCCCAGCACCAGAGCAGCCAGTGACAAGGTGCTCAACTGGACGATGACTGAAATCTTTTCACATATCCCATAGCTCAGGCTGGGATAAGACTTGGGTAGTTATTGATGCTATTGTGATATCTTCCTCTTTGTCTTTCTGTTCCTCTGATGGCCCAGCGACTTTGGAGTAGCCTGCCTTTTCTTCTTCTTCATCCCTAGTCTGAGTAGGAGTTCATCTGCACTCTAAATGAGCTGACTTTCTCATCTGTTGTTTCATCTTGGATACAGGTGCAGCTGACACTGGTACAGTCAGTTTCCCTGGCTCAGCCTTCAGGCCTGTCGCAGGGCTTGGAGTGGCCACTGGGCCTGTCTTGGGGGTTGAAGTGGCATCGATTGCAGCTCGGTAAGCATGGACCAAGCCCCAGCATGTTACAGTGATTTGTGTACCTCTGGTATTGCCAGGGTGATGACACACCTTTTTCAAACACTCTACCAGTTTTTTAGGATTTTGCACTTTTTCAGGGGTGAATTTCCAAAGCACTGGAGGTGACCACTGCTCTAGATGCCTGCCCATATCCTCCCACTTATCCTGGCATTCAGAACTATCCTGCCTCAGGACAGATCTCTGGATGGCATTCCTAAGTAGTTGATTAACCTTAAACAAAACCTGAAGCACATTCAGGAGACATAACAATAACAACATGCTGGTCTGAACATCCCAAGGATATTCAAAATCTTGAAGAGCTATCGTAACTAGCCAGGAGGATAAGAGGGTGGTGAAGGAGAAAGGGAGAGTGAACAGGTAGGAAAAAATATCTTCCCCTGTCCCCTCCACAGATTGGCTCCCTGATGAAAAAAGGCAAGAGGTGTTAATAGCTTCCGAGATATAGTTTCCAAAGTATAGAGTCGACGACAGTGCTGAGTACAAATACCAGGTTAGAGTCATGACCAGAAATTTCATCATATCATAAGCAGAGTGTTACACCGCACAGTACCATAACGATCTTAAACCAGGGCCCGGAAAGGATAAACAGCACGACAGGGTGTACATACAGTAAGTAACGTGCTATAAAACTCAATTTGGAAAACAGGCACAGCAGACCTGAGATCAAAGCAATCAACATTGTGACTAGCAACTATTAAGCAGATCTAACGCTTATAACAATTTTGGTTTAACACACTCTGGTCAAATCTATCGTTATCTCAACCCTTCGAGCCCCACGTTGGGCGCCAAAAAGGACTGTTGTGATTTAACCCTGCCGGCAGCTAAGCACCACACAGCCGTTCGCTCACCCTCCCCCCTCCCTCTCTGGGATGGGGGAGAGAATCAGGAAAATGGAGCCTGTGGATTGAGATAAAGACGGTTTATTAGGACAGAAAAGAAGGGAAAATAATAATAATAATGATAATATTACTACTAATAATAATGTGTATGAAACAAGTGATGCACAACGCAATTGCTCACCACCCGCTGACCGATGCCCAACCTTTCCCAGTCTTCATCAGTCTGTTCCTGAAGGACTGCATCCCATGGTATGGACCCATGTTGGAGCAGTTCTTGAAGAACTAATGTCTGTGGGAAGCCGACATAGGATCAGTTCATGAAGGGCTGCATCCTGTGAAAGGGTCCCCAAACTGAGTAGGGGAAAAGAGTGAGGATGAAGGATTGGCAGAGATGAAGTGCTATGGAACCATAACCCCCATTCCCCTGCGCTTCTCAGGGGGTGGAGTAAGAAGAGGGTGGATGAGAGGAAGGTGTTTTTACTATGCTTTTAGTTCTCACTGCTCTAGTCTGTTATTAGCAATAATGTTGTGGTTTAACACGGTAGGCAGCTAAGCACCAAACAGACGGTCACTCACACCTCCCCACTGTGGGATGGGGGAAAGAATTGGGAGAAAAAAATGGTAAAAACTCATGGGTTGAGATATAGACAATTTAATAAGACAGAAAAGGAAGGGAGAAAATGATAACAACAACAAGAACAACAATAATAATAAAATATACAAAGCAAGTAATGCCCAATGCAGTTGTTCACCACCTGCTGACTGATGCCCGGCTAGTCCCCAGACAGTGCCCCCACCCCAGCCAGACACCCCATATTAATTGTTCAACATGACGTCACATGATATGGAATATTCCTTTGGCCTCTTTGGGTCATCTGCCCTGGTTCTGTCCCTTCCCAGCTCCTTGTACACCCCCAGCCTCCTCAATGGCAGGGCAGTATGAGAAACTGAAAAATCCTTGACTCTGTGTAATCACTGCTCTGCAACAACTAAAATATCGGTGTGTTATCACCATTATCCAAAACAACACCATATCAGCTACTCTGCAGAAAATTAACTCTATCCCAGCCAAAAGCAGGAGAAATAGGCAATAAATTACATGAATCTGCCTGCGTATGTTTTGCCCATGAAAGTAACTGGTGAGTGATCTCAACCCATGAACCTTTTTTCATCGTATTTTGTCCCTCTGTCCTTTTGAGGAGGGGGAGCGAGAGAGCGGTATGGTGGAGCTGAGCTGCACATCAGTGTGAAACCACCACATTATCAACAAATACACAAATATCTTGCTCACAGTACATAACTGTGAGAAAAATTTCAATACCACCCCTTGCCATTCGGGACAGGCCATCCGGTTACAGGATTCTCCTGTTGTATCTGGTGTGCGTTATGTATATTAGCATTCCCATGGCTACCGTATTTGGTACAGTATGGATTATTCCCTACTTCATGGATAATATTTCCACACCCAGGGTCAGTACTATTGCCCCCCGAGTTTCTATCAATGTTGTTTAAAAGGCACCTTTGATAAGACAGGTAGCCAGGATTATGTGTAGGGAGCTCAACTTCAAAATCTACTTCTTCCCGGGACTGAGTATGATCTGTCATTTTTAGAAATCTAGAGAATCCAGACACAGTTGCTGCTGGAAATAGCAATCAGGGACAAGGCCTTTTCAGTCTTTCTAGGCATCTGGGTGCAAACCCAACAATTATTTCGAGATAGAACTTGAGAGATGTTCTGGATTAATTGGAAATGCTGATTTTTCCCTCTATCCTATCGCTAATCCATTGAGAACAGATATTACTAAAATAAACTTAAAATACATCATTTCTAAATATATACACCCCTATAATAATTAAGAAATAATAATTAAGAAAAAAAAATAAAAATCACAAACTAATAAGGATTCTTCTGGTCGGGATTAAATATACCCCCCCTTCTTTCTTTTTTTCTCCCACTTCCAGGGAGTGTTCCCTGGAAACACTCTAATTCTGTGTAATTCAATCCCTTTTACTCATTAACTCATTAAGAATTCTTCTAAGGAGAAGTTAAAGGTTTAGAATAGATAGTTTCAACAGTCTTAACCCTAAAAGTCTTTGTTAATGCAGTCTCTCAGGTATCAGGGTTAACCGATGCTTTTATCCAGGTATGAGTCCACCCTTTCTCAGCCGTTCTTACTGTCGTCTCAGTAGTCAGGAGCACTTGGAACAGTCCGTCCCACTCAGGTTGCAGTTTCGATTCTCTCCATGTTCGCATCAGATCCCAATCTCCTGCTCGGAATGGATGGATAAGGGCTTCCAAGGGTGGGGTTTGAGCTAACAGTCCACGGGTCCTGAGAGATGACAAAGAGGACGACAGCCCGAGTATATAGTTCTTAAGAAAAGCATCTTTTGTCTCAAATTGAGGTAATTCATTCCCTTTGTCCAGGTACAGCAATCCAAATAATATTTCATATGGTGAAACTCCCACATCCTTTCTTGGTGCAGTTTGAATTCGGAGAAATGCCAAAGGTAAGCACTTTGTTTGGGGAAGCCGAGTTTCCAGAACTTAGTCAATAGCTTCTTTACTGTCTGATCCTCTCCACCCTTCCAGAAGAGGAAGGATGCCAAGGAGTGTGAAATTTCCACTTGATTCCTAGAGTCCACATTAGCCCTTGCAATATTTGTGACTTCCTTGATCAGAGTCAATATTTTCAACAATTCCATACCTGGGAGTTATTTGTTCTAGAATTACCTTAGCTACCACGATTGCAGATACTGAAGGAAAAGCTTCCACTCACCCTGACAGATGATCGACCAAGACTAATAAGTATTTAAATCTACCTACTCTAAGGAGTTCTGTAAAATCTACCTGTACATTTTGGAAGCACTGAATTCCTGGTTCTCGCCAGCTCCCCACCCCCACCCCCCTTCGGGCTGACTGCAGATAATTTTCCTATTTACCTTCTGACATACTACACAACTCTTGCATACTTGTTCAGCCACAATATATATTCCTACACATACATATTTCCATAGCACAGCGTCACACATTGCTTGATTTCCCCAACAACTCTTTTAATGTAAAACTGTTAATATTTGTCTCATTAGCACTTGATTCAGCATTTCTCTCCCCTCAGGGAGTATCTGTTTTCCTTTGGACTTCGTAACTCCTAATTCCTTAAAAACCTCTTTCTCTTAAAACTTTTTACTTCTTTTTAGTTTTGGGTAGGGGTAGCTCAACAATTCCCTCAATCCTCTCTGGATTTATTCTTCGTTCCCCCTTAGACACTAGATGCCCTAAATACTTGACTTACCTTTCTACATATTGTAATTTATTTTCCAATACTTTCAAGCCCTGTTTTAATAGCTTTAGTTTAATAAAAGTTTAATAGCTTGTTAGTGGCTTCCTTCACAACTGTTTTCTCCTGTCCTGACAATAAAAGATCATCATCCACATATTGTAACAGTAACACCTCCTTTGGAGGTTGGAATTGCTCCAATATTTGTTCTAGAACTTGCCCAAATAAATCGGTGGCCCTGTAAACCCCTGAGGTAAAACTGTCCATCTGTATTGCTGCTTCCGCCCCATTTCAGGGTCTTTCCACTCAAAGGCAAATATGTCTTTGCTCCCAGGGTCTGAGAGCACTCCATTAATAACACCATTATTCCAGCCTAACAATTTACTATTTGAATGCCCAATTTCATTATCAAATACTTTCCGAACAAGTTAGTCCCTGCCTCGGGTGCACACAATAATTGCCCAGTAATCATTCTATCCCTAGTCTCATCTTGGTGTCCACAAAAGCGGCACTGTTATCCCAGTCCCTTCTACCCCCATCACATTTAGGGTTTCATTAGTTAATTTAAGCCCTGATACTTTACAGGCCAGCAATGACCTAGCTGCCCTAGTGTATTGGATTTATGTGGCAAGATTCTGGTAGCAGGGGGGCTGCAGTGGTAGCCCCTGTGAGAAGAATCCAGCAGCTGCCCCACGGCAGATAAGGGCCAGTTTCAGCCGGCTCCAAAGGGGTCCACTGCTGCCCAGATCCAAGCCATGAGCAAAGCAGTTTGTGCCTCTGTGAGAGCCCATCCAAGAAAAGGAAAAAAAAAAAAAAAAAACAACAAACTGTTGCACAACAGCAGCTGGGAGAGTGAGGAGTGAGAAACCTCCCTGTAGACACCAAGGTCAGTGCAGAAAGAAGGGGGAGGAGGTAATCCAGGTGCCTGAGCTGAAGCCCCTCCGTGGTGGAGCAGGCTGACACCCCCCCCCCCCCCCGCCCCCAGCCCATGGTGTACCACGGCGGAACAGATCCTCATGCTGCAGGCTGCAGCCTGTGGGGAGGAGCCCCCAAGCAAGAGAGCAAGAGCGGGGTGGGGGTGGGGTGGGGGTGGGGGTGGGGTCCCCAGGGGGTCCCAAGCCAGACCTGCAGCCTGTGGAGCGGCCCATGGTGGAGCAGGTTGGCCCCTGCAGCCCATGGTGTACCACAGCGGAGCAGATCTCATAACTGCTGCAGCCTGTGGAGGAGCCCATGCAGGAGCAGGTGACTGGGGGGGGGATCGGCTGCCTGTGGGGGTCCCAAGCAGGAGCAACCTGCTCCTGACAAATAGACCCCGCGGCACAGACCCACACGTGGACCAGCTCCCGAAGAGCCGCTGCCCATGGAGAAACCAGCGCAGGACCAGTCCTGGAGGGACGGCACCTTGGTGGAGGGACCCCACACCGGAGCAGGGGAGAGAGTGACCATGGAGGAGCAGTGGAAATGAAGCACCACGGACTGACCACAGCCTTCACTCCCAGCCCCCATGCGCCACTCAGGGCAGGGGAAGAGGTGGAAGCGAGTGGATGGGGGAAGGAGCCCCCAGCTTGTTTCTTTTTTTCTCACTGCTCCAGCGCGTCAGCAATAGGTAATAAATTTTATTAATCTTCCTATGCTAAGTCTGTTTTGCCCACGACTATAAGTGTAGAGTGATCCCCATATCCTTATCTCAACCCTTGAGGTACACTTTTTCATTTATCAGGGGCTCTCAGCGGGACTAGCTTTCAAAGAAGCCCTGACTCCCCTGTTCCGAATTTATAACAGCAATCTCTCCTCTTTCTTCCACTCCGGATATTCCTATTAAGCCAGCCTGGCCACACTTAAAACATCTTCTCAAAGCCTGTCCCTGCTAGGATTTAGGCTGCAACACAGGTAGCTTTCCTTGCCTGCCATTCCTTCGTCTCTCTTCCTCTCCTTTCCATTCTAGGCCCAACTCCTCCCGAAAGTCCCTCTGTTTCCAGCCCTCTGCCTCACGACCCAGTACGCTGTGAATACCATTAGTTTCACTCTCTGCTTTTCCTTCTCATCTCCCCTCCTAACATATGCCTTCATACTACCTACACTGTTCACTCCATCCTCCCACCTTCTGGAGCTTTTTCTGCATATCTGGCCAGGCTTTAATCACAAAATGAACTTTCAAGAGCCCTTGGACTACCAGGTCCTCAGGATTCATCCCTGAATACTTTCTATTCTGACCCCGAGTCTCTCATATGACTTTTGTGTTGTGGGTTGTTATTATCCCAGCTGAATAAGTGGATATTTTTGCTCTCAGAATTACTCTCTTCTGGGGGGGTTAGTTCTTCACCATTTTTGAATAGCTGCCTGCCAAATCATTCCCATCCTAAACATTCTTCTCCAGTGAATAACATACTCAAGATTGACACTGAGTGTTCTGCTAGTCCCTCTCGGATGGGGGAGAGAACCAGAAAAAAAAAAAAGGAAAACAAAGAAAGCCTGCGGAAAGCCTGTGGGTTGAGATAAAGACAGTTAGGACAGAAAAGAAAGGAAAATAATAACAATGATAATAGTACTACCAATAATAATGTGTACAAACAAGTGATGCACAATGCAATTGCTCACCACCCGCTGACCGATGCCCAGCCTATCCTCGAGCAGGCAGTCGACCCACCCTGGCCAGCCTGCCCATATTAATTGTTCAGTGAAGGGAATGAGACACGGACTCCTGATGGTTCTTGAACAGGAGACTTTTATTGCCATTTTTCACCACTACATATACTTTCCCCGTAGCCCCATGCACTGTCCACGCGCCCGAATCTGTCATACAATTCACTTACATTCATAAAACAAACAAACAAACAAACATCCAGTCCATGTTTTGCCCCTAACTTCTCTCAACTATCATCCTTATCTCAAATTCCTAGAGCCCCATGTTGAGCGAATAAAAAACAGTAAGTTATCACAGATTTGGGGTAGGAGGTTTGAAGAAACCAATCTTCCGGCAGTATCGGACAATAAATGGCACAGAAACTATAGTAATGCTGATTTGTACTGGAGCAAACAGTTTGTGAATAGCATATGCCAACACAAATGTGCCTGTACCAGCAGCCCTTTTAGATTGCAGCGATGATTCACTGAAACCAAGTTTGAAGAGAACTGCAGTCATATCCACACCACTTGACACAGCCAGGTAGAAGATTCCTAGAGATACTAATGAAATTCCAACGTGGAATGAAACCCCTACAGTACCATATTCTTTGAAAACTTTTTTCAGCTGCTGGGATTTATTGAGTTTCTTGCTTTCACTGCTGAGATCTGTGTCTGCCTTTTCAGGGGACCCACCCACAGCGCCAGCAGAGGGGCCGGCGGGGTGAGGGGAAACCGGCCCGGGGGTGGGGTGTGGGGTGTGGGGGGGATGTTGGGGGGGCAGCAGCAGCGGCGGCGGCGGAGGGCGGCGGCGAGCGGGGGCCCGCGGGGCGGCGGGCCCGGGCGCAGCAGCAAGCGGAACATGGCAGCGCCCGGTGCCTACGCGCGGGCGCTCAAACCGGAGAAACGCAGCAGCCGGCGGCGGGGCGGGCGGGCGGGTGCCCAGAGCTGACAGCGGGGCGGGCAGCGGCGCTGGCGGCGCTGATGGCCGCAATGGCATCGAGCGCAGAGTGGCCGCCATGGGTTGGGATATTGTCTCTGCCTCTATTCCCAAGTCTATCAGGTTTGCTTTCTCTGGCGGTACGCAGTCACCGCTTTTTATCTCACCCGCCTGCGTAGTCTGAGTGGCCTCTGTCTGTACCCTTTTTTCCCCTTGCCATGATCTCAGTGTCTCAGTTGCTAAGCGCCAGGTCGTCATCACCTCAGCAGCTGTTGTATCTCCCCGCGAGGCAGCGTCCCATACAGTTGTCCCAGCATTTTTCCAAGTTTTTAAATCAAACAGCGCCGAAACTGTCGACGGGGCCCCATTCTTTTGTAAGAACTTTGTCAATAGTTTCACTTTATACGGGTTATATTTCACTCCTCTTTTTATCAGGAGTTGAGTCAGTAATTTAGCTATCGCCTCCTCCTCGGCCGATAGATTAGTTCCCATTGTTAATGCCCCAGTCGCTCACCTGCTTCTTGAGGTGATGTCCCGGGATTAAAGCCGCGGTCCCGCCGCCAGCTTGAGTCGTTCGGCTGGAGTCCCTTCAGACGCTTCTCTCAGCGTTGCTCCCTTCTCGATCACGTCGCGGTCACCATTTGAAGGGATGAAAGACACGGACTCCTGATGGCTCTTGAACAGGAGACGTTTATTGCCCTTTCTCACTACTACATATACTTTCCCCGTAGCCCCATGCGCTGTCCACATGCCCGAATCTGTCATACAATTGGTTAGAGACCCTCAGACACGCGCCTCGAGCCAGCCAGCAATTGGCCACTGCCCAAAGCTCATCTTTAACACTGTAGCCAAGTTACTTTATCTCGACCTTGCTCAAGTTTTTGTTTCTACCTCTTATTTCCTCATTATCTCTAATTCAGGGACGTGTGAAACAGCGCAAAGCCACCTGCGAATTCCTTTCCCACATCGTAGTTTCGTAAGAAATGAATAAATATGGGGAATAGATAAATATCAGAAAAGTCAGAGGAAAAAAATAAGGAACATGAAAGCAGTACAGATAACGCAGGGAAAAACAAAACAAAAAGTACTCAGCAATATTCATATTCTGTGGGGAAAAATGAAATAAGTCTAAAACGTAAACTAAAGGAGACATTTTGGTTCTAAGAGTTGTCAGAAATTTCAGAAAAAACATCAAGAAATGTAAAAGTAAGGACATAACAGGTGCATGAAGTAGGCGCAGGTATTTCCCACGGATGAGGTTCTCTTAAGTCCCTCAAAGTCTTGCTGACGCAGCAAGAATTCAAAGCCAAGAAGCATAAAAAGAAAAAACAAAACAAAACAAAACAAAAATCAACTTGGAAATCATGCTATCAATGTCCCTCAGCTGACTGCTGACAGAGTAAGTTGCCTGGAGTAGGGAGAACAGTGTGCAGAGAGGCACGGTTGCCGTCGCGGCTCGCTGAGTGCTCCAGCTGCTCTCAGGGAAGTCTATACCAGAAGCGCGGAGAGGAGCCCTTGGCGACAAGGATTCACCTCATCGGGTAAAAGGGGGCATCCGAGGAATGAGGAATAGGGACAAAAAACAATTAGGGAGTTTCACGGCGGGGAAATGAAACCAAGGGGAAAGGGATCACTGGAACCAAACACAGTTGCAGAGGCAGCGAAGCAACCGACTGATATGATAGAAAGAAACACAGGGAGAGAAAGATGTGAAACAGAAATATAACAAATCTCCCAGAACGGAGAAAAGTGCAGGTTTCTTATTCCTTTTTTGTCCTTTATTTGTTGAATTTTATCTTCTGTTCAACGCAAGCAGTTTCCATCAATTGGAGCAGAGATTTACCGCGCGCCTATACCCCAGGAAGTTTCGCGGAGGTCCAGGGTGACGTCGCGGACTTTCCGCGGGACAGAGCAAGGCGAGGGAACCGCCAACCGATGCTCCTGCAGCTCCCGTCGTACGCTGCGGTACACAGCTCCCCGGGCTCCCATACCTGTAGGTTCTGAACAAAATCTGCTGCATTTCCTCTGCAGCTGTCGGTCTTCAGTAGATAAAACAAACTTGCACTGAACTACAGGAAGCAAAGAAGGGGACAGGCAATGGCCACTGACGAGCAGGGACGGTCTCTCTGCCCGGGGCAGGGCGCGGGAGGCTGCGGAAGGCCGCGGAGCTGGGCGGCGCGCGGAGGGCGGCAGGGTGTGCCTGCCTGCCTGCCTGTCTTCCTGTGGGTGTACTATTGCGGCGCAACTTGTTTTTATTTCCCCTCCCACAGGACAAATGATATTAGGATATCGGGAACTGTTGGCACAGGAGTTTCTGTGCGCGCTGATTCAGAGAAGCGAGACCGGCAGCTTTTAACGCGGACACGGGCAATGCCCCGCAGAACAACGGGGCCCTGAGGTCGGCGCTCCCCGGGTCGTATTGCCGGTCTGGGCAGCAGGCACTGCCGGAGTCTCGCCTGCCAGAAAGGCTGTGCGGGATCAAATAACCCCACACTTAGAGGGCAGCTGTGCTAGGATTGAATTTTAACGTGGACAAGGACCGGAATTTATATTTTCCTCAAGCATTTGCTTGGGTCGGTAGTCCTCGGGAGGGCTGGGGATCTTTTGCTCCCTGCCGGCCTCACACCTTTTTGCTTGGAGCTCTGGGCTCTTCTCCCTCTTGGCGTACTCTGCTCCGACACAGTGGCGAGATAAGATTTCATGCGGGCAGCTGGGGACAGCCAAAGTGAGGGAGCTCTTGGCCGAGCCTGGGGAAGATCATCTGCCATCAGCCCCCTTCTCCATCGCCACCCTGCACTGGGATCCAGCCCCAGCCAAAAGGGGGAATCCACGTGGGTACTATTTGCTCCAGAGTTTCTCAAGCCTTGCCATATGTACTCTGTTTCACAAGCGACAGGTTTCTAAAGAGTCAGCTCATCCCAGAGAATGCCTTCATAAACTAGCGCCTGCTTATGGCCAGGGCAGGATTTGTTGCAATGGCAGTGCACATTTTGTTGAAATTTTTGTGAAAAAATGAGGTTAAGAAACTAATTGAATGTAGCTCTCAAAAATTTGTACAGCAATTTGAAAAAGTGGAACTCAAAAGAAAAGTTGAATCCCTTGACTAGGAAGATCTTCAAATGTAATTACCAACAACTCAAAATGTCAATTTAATCTAGTCTGCTCTATAATCCCATAAATTCTGTAGCACCTCAGACAACTTCCAAGCACAAGGCTTTATTGCAACCTTAATTTACGAAGCAATACTCCCCACCCAATTTTTCACCTATTTGAAGTAGGGAGGACCAAGGTTTGGAAAAACAATGCCAGGAGATGTTTCACAATAAAAATTTGCTACTTAAATCCCTAGACCCAGTGCTCTCCAAACAAAGGGGTGAGACTTTGAAGATTCAGCTCTCAGTATATTAGAGAGGTATAGTTTTTAATCTTTGGTCATTGATTTTCCAGAATGGAGCCCTTTAAACAAAACTTCCTGGGTAAATTCCTTTCACCCATTGCTTTTGTCACTGGCCACCTACTCCTAATTTGATCAGAAAGCACAAGGAAAACTAATCATTTCCCTTTATGTGAAATCCATATATACTAATGGGCTGAGTTTAACTATACAAAACATAGCAGGCCCCTCAGTGACAGTTTTATTTCTATTGAGAGTAAACCAGTTTGTGATATTAGCAGAAAACAGCAGCAGCTATTTCAGATGGCATATGAAGCTGTTCTTCATTATGATTATGATTACGTATCAGGGATCTTGTTTCTGCTGCCAGGTCCCTGCCTCCCACACCACCATTCTACTTCCTTCCTTGTGATTACTAATTCCAAAAGATGGGAATATTTTTTTCTTCATAAATATATATATTCTTTTTTTCTTCTATATTTTCAGCAGAAATGACTTTTCCTCATAACTTTTAACTATGAAAAACATTTTCTCTTGTATTTAGCAACTGAAATTGAGAAGACAAAATAAAAAGGAAGCTCTAAATTCTTGAAAAACAAATCTTTCATTTGCTGAAGTATTGCTGCAATCAAGATCATTTTCTCAACTACTGTTCTTCCTCCACACCTATGGGTACATGTTGTAGTTTAACCTGGAAGGCAGCTATGCACCATGCAGCCGTTTGCTCACTCCCCCTTGAAGTGGGATGGGACAGAGAATAGAAAAAGGAGGAGAGCTTAATAAGAAAGAAAGAAGCAAACAAACAAACAAGCAAAAAAAATATGAAACAAGCAAGGGATGCACAATGCAATTGCTCACCATCAGCTGATCAATGCCCAGCCAGTCCCTGAGCAACAGTAGCCCCCCCGGCTACCTCCCCCCCAGTTTTATGGGTGAGCGTGACGTCATACGGTACAGAACATTCCTTTGGCCACTTTGGGTCACCTGTTCTGGTTGTGTCCTCTCCCAGCTTCTTGTGTGCCCTCAGCCTCCTCGCTGGCAAGGCAGTATGACAAGCAGAAAAAGTCCTCGACTTAGTGCAAGTACTGCTCAGCAGTGTGTTATCATCATTATTCTCATCCTAAATCAAAAACAGCACCATGACAGCTACTAGGAAGAAATTAACTCTATCCCAGCCAAAAACAGGACCGTTTGTTCTCAGACCTTTCTTACTGAGATCCAGAAAGAAGCCTGAACCTTCTCTCTCTCTCTCTCTCTCTCTCTCTCCGCCCCCCCCGCCCCATCCCAGTGCGGTGCAGTTACCAACCCTGTTTGAGCCACAAATCCAAAACACAGCACCATACGGGCTACTATGAAGAAATGTAACTCCATCCCAGCCAGACCCAGTAGAGTTGTACATAAAAGCAAAATGGTCTTCCTGTACACATTGACTAATTCCTTCTAGAAAAGTTTAGTCTTTTTTTACCAGTCTCAAGATGAGACAATGTTGAGTTGCTTGTACATTTTGAACCTCTACAGGATTAGTGCTTTCCAAAATAACCACCATTTCATATGTATAGTGTACAATATTTGTCCCTAGATGCATGAATTTGCATTTAACTTGCACATACTAGGAAATATTTTGACTGACCCAAATTAGCTACAAATCTAGGATATGCTGTATGACTGCTATATAGCCATCATTATTTCTCTTACGTCCAAAGTTTATATCATGAGAAAATAATACAAGTTGTGATTTTATATTTACTTTTAGGTAGTTAATAAAATGTTGAAAAGAAGTCATTAATTAGTCAATGACAATCCTGTTAGAAATGCACTTATTTGATAATTCTGATACCTATTTTTTGAGGTTTACCAGTCAGCCAGTTCTTAACCTATAATAATGTGTGCTTTACTGATATCCTGATAATCTGTAGTCCGAATGTCAAGCATTGCTAAGTAAAACAGCACATTGCAGTACTACGCAGTTACTCTTATCAATACAGTTATCTCATAAAAATGAATGTCATATTTGCTTGATTAAAATCATTTTCCTTAAAACTATGTGAAATGGCACTAACTGCAACGCTGTCCTTCAATTTCTTATTGATTAATCACATATAAGTTTCTTCATTATACTGTCTCAGATTGATGTAAAATTTGTTAGCTAAGTTGTCCTGAATAATATCACATTCTAAAAAACTTAGGACTACACAGAAAAATAGAAGCTTCAGAACAATTCTTGGTACTTTGATTAGTACAAAGAAGGTTGTTACTGGAAGTAATGTATGCCTTTCTAGAAATGAAAATTAATTCTGGTTAACAAAAAATCAAGATCTTGGGATCTTGGTGAAAAAGTCCTGAATAGCTTCAGTCACACACCTGATATATGTTCGGAAAAACAAACGATCACAGGAAGAACACTGAACTTTCTAATGGCCACTGTTCTGCTATTAGCAGTTAGCATCAAACGTGTTCTGAAGCTGGAAAGACCAGAAAGATCATATATAAAATCAAATAGTTTCCACAGCAAAGCATCAATTTTTGGTCACGGAAAGCATGATGCTTTCATAGGAAATTACTCATTTCAAAATGTGAGAAACAAAGTTGTGTTTTTGCAATAGAAGGTGTTTATGCAGTGGAAAATTCCACTAACCTTGCATATTCAAAAGTGATTGCACAGCATAGCAGTGGGGAGTATGTTAAGCAGATAAGGGGAAGGTCCCACTGTCCCAAAATAAGGATAGTTAAGAAAAACAGGATGAACAATACGAAATCAGTAAAAACAAAAATCACGGGCCCTCTAGTCACGAGAGAAGAAGGAAAAAAAAAAAGGATCCTCTGTATCCCCGACTCCAAAACCCAAGGGGTCGTCCTTGAGTTTCCCCAGGCTCTTTCTGCCAGAGGCTCCAGGTGGGGCCATTCTCCCCGGCTGCGGTGTAGAGCACATTCTTTACATCTGGTCCTGTTTGGACTGGCCCAAGGGCTACTGCATGAACTATCTCCCATTTAATTTGTTCAAAGGCTTGTCGTTGCTAGGGGCCCCATTTGAAATCATTCTTCTTGACAGACATAGCTGTCATATTGTTGATCACATCCATTGGGATTTGACGACGTCCATCTTGCCGTTTTATTCCTAAAAACTGGATCTCTCATGCAGGTCCTTTGACTTTATGATGTTTTATGGCAAAACCAGCCTTCAGAAGGATTTGGACTATTTTCTTCCCTTTCTCAAAAACTTCCTCTGCTGTGTCACCCCACACATTGATGTCATCGATGTCCTGCAGGTGTTCAGGAGCTTCCCCCTGTTCCAGCGCAGACTGGATCAGTCCATGGCTAATTGGTAGGGCTGTGTTTCCACCCCTGGGGCAGTCGATTCCAGGTGTATTGGACTCCCCTCCAAGTGAAAGCAAACTGTGGCCTGCACTCTGCAGGGATGGAGAAAAATGCATTAGCGATATCAATTGTGGCATACCACTTGGCTGCCTTTGATTCCGGTATGTACTGGAGTTCTAGCATATCCGGCACTGCAGCACTCAGTGGTGGCATGACTTCGTTCAGGCCATGATAGTCCACTGTGAGTGTCCACTCGCCATTAGATTTTCGCACTGGCCATTTGGGAATATTAAAGGGTGAGTGGTGCAATACTGCTGCCGGTGCACAGCTGTGGAAGTGATTAGCACCTGCTGTTCTTCAACCCTCAGCAACCCCTCAACAGAAGGGTCCTCCGAGAGACCGGGAAAGGTAGACAACTGTTTAATGTCCTCTGTCCCTAAGGCAGCCATGCCGAAAGCGGCCACTCAGACTACGCAGGCGGGTGAGATAAAAAGCGGTGACTGCGTACCGCCAGAGAAAGCAAACCTGATAGACTTGGGAATAGAGGCAGAGACAATATCCCAACCCATGGCGGCCACTCTGCGCTCGATGCCATTGCGGCCATCAGCGCCGCCAGCGCCGCTGCCCGCCCCGCTGTCAGCTCTGGGCACCCGCCCGCCCGCCCCGCCGCCGGCTGCTGCGTTTCTCCGGTTTGAGCGCCCGCGCGTAGGCACCGGGCGCTGCCATGTTCCGCTTGCTGCTGCGCCCGGGCCCGCCGCCCCGCGGGCCCCCGCTCGCCGCCGCCCTCCGCCGCCGCCGCTGCTGCTGCCCCCCCAACATCCCCCCCACACTCCACACCCCACCCCCGGGCCGGTTTCCCCTCACCCCGCCGGCCCCTCTGCTGGCGCTGTGGGTGGGTCCCCTGAAAAGGCAGACACAGATCTCAGCAGTGAAAGCAAGAAACTCAATAAATCCCAGCAGCTGAAAAAAGTTTTCAAAGAATATGGTACTGTAGGGGTTTCATTCCACGTTGGAATTTCATTAGTATCTCTAGGAATCTTCTACCTGGCTGTGTCAAGTGGTGTGGATATGACTGCAGTTCTCTTCAAACTTGGTTTCAGTGAATCATCGCTGCAATCTAAAAGGGCTGCTGGTACAGGCACATTTGTGTTGGCATATGCTATTCACAAACTGTTTGCTCCAGTACAAATCAGCATTACTATAGTTTCTGTGCCATTTATTGTCCGATACTGCCGGAAGATTGGTTTCTTCAAACCTCCTACCCCAAATCTGTGATAACTTACTGCTTTTATTCGCTCAACATGGGGCTCTAGGAATTTGAGATAAGGATGATAGTTGAGAGAAGTTAGGGGCAATACGTGGACTGGATGATTGTTATGAATGTAATAGTTGTGAAGAATTTAAGAAAGCAGTAATTGTGAGGAATATGTTTCATATTAGTGTGGTGAAGGGACGCGGGGTGGTGTGTGTGTAAATTGTCCACCTCGTCGGTGTTGTGATGATGTAATGCTTATTTTGGTGTGGGGAATTCTTTTTCTTTTTGATGTAAGTGAGGTTTGTGAAGATTGTGATGATTGTAAAGAGTATATTTTACTGGGTTAGCTGCTCTCAAAAAGAACTGTACATAAAAACAGAATATCCATTTTATGCACTGTAAACCAAGGTTATATATATGCTGATTCTGACACCGTATCATAAAACAACTTAAGAAGAAATCCTTGATAAAGTTATCTTTTCTTTCTTGTCTCTTCTTAGATAAAGAAGATAAAACTCCCCTTTTATCTTTTCACGTAGATGTTTGCGTGAAGCATCTGTAGCAAAATTGAAACTGTCAAAAAGGCACTTGAAACTCATGCTGAAGCTTTGAAAGGTGTTGTGGTTAACCCGGCTGGCAGCTAAACACCACACAGCCGTTCGCTCACCCTCCCCCCTCCCTCTCTGGGATGGGGGAGAGAAACGGGAAAGTGAAGCCGGTGAGTTGAGATAAAGACAGTTTATTAAGACAGGAATATAATAATAACAATAATAATAATAATAGTGATAATGATAATAGTATTAACAATAATAATGTGTAAGAAAACAAGGAACTGGAACCAGGACAAAGGTTACTTTGTATTGATTTAGGAATAAAGTAAGCAGACCACAGGAATTTGGCTATTAGTCTCTGTTCTCAAAGAAACGTGTTAGAAAATTTTAGTTTTGTCAATTACCTTTATCAATATTTTTGACTTCAGTGCCAGGGAAGCTCATGGAGCAGATTATCTTGAGTGTCATCAGGCGGCACTTGCAGGGCAACCAGGCGATCAGGCCCAGTCAGCATGGGTTTATGAAAGGCAGGTCCTGCTTGACGAACCTGATCTCCTTCTATGACAAAGTGACGCGCTTAGGGGATGAGGGAAAGGCTGTGGATGTGGTCTACCTTGACTTCAGTAAGGCTTTTGATACCGTTTCCCACAACATTCTCCTCAAGAAACTGGCTGCTCTTGGCTTGGACTGGCGTACGCTTTGTTGGGTTAAGAACTGGCTGGATAGCCGGGCCCAAAGAGTTGTGGTGAATGGAGCCAAATCTGGTTGGAGGCCGGTCACTAGTGGAGTCCCCCAGGGCTCAGTACTGGGGCCAGTCCTCTTCAATATCTTTATCGATGATCTGGATGAGGGGATTGAGTGCACCCTCAGTAAGTTTGCAGATGACGCCAAGTTAGGTGCGTGTGTCGATCTGCTTGAGGGTAAGAAGGCTCTGCAGGAGGATCTGGATAGGCTGGACCGATGGGCTGAGGCCAACTGTATGAAGTTCAACAAGGCCAAGTGCCGGGTCCTGCACCTGGGGCGCAACAACCCCAAGCAGAGCTACAGGCTGGGAGATGAGTGGTTAGAAAGCTGCCTGGCAGAGAAGGACCTGGGAGTACTGGCTGATAGTCGGCTGAATATGAGCCAGCAGTGTGCTCAGGTGGCCAAGAAGGCCAACAGCATCCTGGCTTGTATAAGAAACAGTGTGGCCAGCAGGTCTAGGGAAGTGATTGTCTCCCTGTACTCGGCTCTGGTGAGGCCACACCTTGAGTACTGTGTTCAGTTTTGGGCCCCTCACTACAAGAAGGACATGGAGGTGCTCGAGAGAGTCCAGAGAAGGGCAACGAAGCTGGTGAGGGGTCTGGAGAACAAGTCTTATGAGAAGCGGCTGAGGGAGCTGGGATTGTTCAGCCTGGAGAAGAGGAGGCTCAGGGGAGACCTTCTCTCTCTCTCGAGGTACCTTAAAGATGGCTGTAGCGAGGTGGGGATTGGTCTATTCTCCCACGTGCCCGGTGACAGGGCGAGGGGGAATGGGCTAAAGTTGCACCAGGGGAGGTTTAGGTTAGATATTAGGAAGAACTTCTTTACTGAAAGGGTTGTTAGGCATTGGAATGGACTGCCCAGGGAAGTGGTTGAGTCACCATCCCTGGAGGTCTTTAAAAGATGTTTAGATGTAGCACTTAGTGATATGGTTTAGTGGAGAACTTGTTAGTGTTAGGTCAGAGGTTGGACTAGGTGGTCTTGGAGGTCTCTTCCAACCTAGATGATTCAGTGATTCTGTGCTTCTGTACTAACGCAACTCCTAATAGACAGGGGAGTAAAATCTGATCCATTTAAGATAAAGCTATTATTGAAATTTTTGCAAGAACAAGGGTTCCCCTCAATGGCTTTCACAGTATTTGATGTAAAAACTTGGGACCAAGCGGGGGAAAAAATATGGGAAGCAGAGTCCAGTGGGGATACTAATGCTGCTGAGGTGATGACTACGTGGCGGCTGGTGACTGAGACTTTAAGATCGTGGCAGGCAGAAAAGGAAGTACAGAACGCCGCTGCCCAGGCAATAACAGCAGCCGAACCGAGATCAGAGCCTGCAAGGTCACCAGAGCGGTGCAATTTGATAGACCTGGGGGATGACAAGGAAGAGGGCCGCGGACCGCCGCCGCAGAGCCCCTCCCCGCTGACCCCCTCGGCTCCCGCCTTGCCTACCCCCGATAATGCCTCCCTGCGGGCCCGAGCTTTCGACCCGCGGGAACGATGGTGTGCCGGGAAGCGCTAAAGGACGGGGACCCGGTAGGAATGGCTTTCCCGGTGCAGGTGCGACCCAACGGTCCAAATGAATATAATGCCTTCCACTGGGACCTAATTAAAGAATTAAGAAAGACTGTGACTACATATGGATTACACGCACCATTTACTCAGTCATTGTTAGAAAACGTTATGACTGGTCAATTGTTGGTGCCGTACGATTGCCGCCAGCGCCGCCGCCCGCCCCGCTGTCAGCTCCGGGCACCCGCCCGCCCGTCCCGCCGCCGGCTGCTGCGTTTCTCCGGTTTGGGCGCCCGCCCGCGCGCACCGGGCGCTGCCATGTTCCGCCTGCTGCTGCGCCCGGGCCCGCCGCCCCGCGGGCCCCCGCTCTGTCCGCCCTGCGTGGCCGGGCAGAGCCACGCACCGCCCGCGCTCCGCGACAGCCCGCACGGCCGCAAGCGCCGCCGCCGCCTCCCCGCTCGCCGCCGCCCGCCGCCGCCACCGCGGCTGCTTCCCCCCCAACATCCCCCTCAACCCCCACCCCGGGCCGGCCTCCCCTCAGCCCGCCGGCTCCTCTGCTGGCGCCGCGGGCCGCCGCCAGCAGCTCGGCCAAGGATGTGGGTGGATCCTGTTATAAATTACTCTTTAGCCAGAAAGAATTTATAGTAAGTCGATTAGTTTATTGAGTAAGCGATCAGCAAGCAAGACAGCGCTGGGCGGCCGGGGAGTCCATGCTCCACCAAACGGCGCGCACCCTCCCCCTTTCGCAGTCGCCTTTTATCATCAGGTTCTTCCGGGGTTACGTGGCCCCTTTCTAGTACTGCGGCTGCGTCGATTGGTGCTAGGGGGTCGTCTCTGTCCCTCTGGTGGTCGCGCGGATGAAGGCAGTAGTCTTCCTCTGCTTAGTTTGCAGCGTTTCTCCTCCTTATTTGGTCATGTTAGTATTTCTTAAGATAGGGAAGTGGGTTATCGGGTTGGCAATTGTACTGTTTACACAAAGTTCTCTTAACCGTATATCCGAGACATCAACAGGCAGGATGTCTCAAGGTTTTTACCGCCGCTTGAGCAACTCCTTTTGTTCCCTTCTTAATATAGCCACGAAAAATAATGAACAAACATTTCTTATACATCACAGATCCCCTGAAAAGGCAGCCACAGATCTCAGCAGTAAAAACAAGAAACTCAGTAAATCCCAGCAGCTGAAAAAAGTTTTCAAAGAATATGGTGCTGTAGGGGTTTCATTCCACGTTGGAATTTCATTAGTATCTCTAGGAATCTTCTACCTGGCTGTGTCAAGTGGTGTGGATATGACTGCAGTTCTCTTCAAACTTGGTTTCAGTGAATCATCGCTGCAATCTAAAAGGGCTGCTGGTACAGGCACATTTGTGTTGGCATATGCTATTCACAAACTGTTTGCTCCAGTACAAATCAGCATTACTATAGTTTCTGTGCCATTTATTGTCCGATACTGCCGGAAGATTGGTTTCTTCAAACCTCCTACCCCAAATCTGTGATAACTTACTGCTTTTATTCGCTCAACATGGGGCTCTAGGAATTTGAGATAAGGATGATAGTTGAGAGAAGTTAGGGGCAATACGTGGACTGGATGATTGTTATGAATGTAATAGTTGTGAAGAATTTAAGAAAGCAGTAATTGTGAGGAATATGTTTCATATTAGTGTGGTGAAGGGACGCGGGGTGGTGTGTGTGTAAATTGTCCACCTCGTCGGTGTTGTGATGATGTAATGCTTATTTTGGTGTGGGGAATTCTTTTTCTTTTTGATGTAAGTGAGGTTTGTGAAGATTGTGATGATTGTAAAGAGTATATTCTGATTATTCTTAAATATGCTTTTCACAGAGGCGAGGGGTGGAATGTAGTGGTTTTAAGTGCCAAGGTTTTGGTAGCAGGGGGCAATAGGAGTGGCTTTTGTGAAAAGAATCTAGAAGCTGCCCCACGTTAGGTAAGGGTCCCGCTGCTGACCAGAGCCAAAACCAATAAGCGATGTTGTTTGTGCCTCTGTGAGAGCATATTTAAGACAGGAAAACAAAACAAAAAAAAACAAAAGAGAAAAAAGAACACGCTGCGCTTCACAGCAGCTGGGAGAGTGAGAGGAGTGAGAAACAGCCTTGCAGGCGCCAAGGTCAGTGAAGAAGGAGGGGAAGAGGTGCTCCAGGCGCCACAGTAGAAGTCCCCTGCGGCCTGTGGGGAGGACCATGGTGAAGCAAACTGTCCTCCTGCAGCCCATGGAGTACCACGGTGAAGCAGGGTTCCGCGCTGCAGCCCCACTGCCACGGTTACCACCGTGGACACCCTCTCCGTAAGAACCAGAGGGAGTGCCGGAGTGGATGTCTCCACAGTAACAGACGCCACTTTGTGGGATACTCGCGTTCATAAAATTCCATTGAACATCAAAGGACCAATCGGGAATGACTGTAGTGTATTGCTGCTAGGACGATCAAGTACAACTTTGACCGGATTGTTTGTTTTGCCGGGGATAATTGATGCCGATTATAATGGACAAATCCAAGCTATGGCTTGGACACCGTCTCCACCATTGTCAATACCAAAGGGAACTAGAATTGCTCAACTGATTGTTTTCCGAGCAGTAGTCTGCAGGAGTTGGTTCAAGAACAACTCCAACAAGGACATATTGTTCCGACAAACAGCCCATGGAATTCACCAGTGTTTGTCATCAAGAAGAAGAGCGGGAAATGGAGATTACTGCATGATTTGCAACGAATCAATGCAGTGATCGAGGACATTGCAGACAGAAAAAAAAAAAAAAAAAGAGAAAAAAGAAAAAAATGAAAAAAAGAAAAAAAGAAAAAAGAGAAAAAAGGAAAAAAAGGAAAAAAGAGAAAAATAAGAAAAAAGGGGAAAAAAGAGGAAAAAAACCAGTACCTTTGAATATTGTATCGGATTCGCAATATGCTGTAGGTGTCGCTCACGTGTCGCGTTGAGAGGTCACATTTGAGATATATCCCAAAGGAAAACCTGTTTCTAAAATTTAAAGAGCTGTTATTTTTGGTAGAGCAGCGAGTGCACCCATATTGTATTATTCACATGCAGAGCCACACCATGTTACCCAGTATTTTTTCAGAGGGTAATGCACGCGCTGACCAGCTAACTAATATGACCCTGACTGCCCCGGTGCCTAAGGTGCTGGAGCAAGCACGGTTATCCCATGCCTTTTTCCATCAATCCGCCAAAGTCTTGGCGAAACAATTCGTTATATCGATCACTGACGCCAAATTGATCATCCAAACATGTCCTGACTGTCAACAACATGTTTCGACCCCGTCTTTAACGGTAAACCCTAGAGGTCTATGGTCCTTATAGTTATGGCAGACCGACGTAACGCATATTCCAGAATTTGGTCGCTTGAAATATGTTCACGTATTGGTAGACACTTTCTCTCATGCTATTTGGGTGACAGCCGCAGCGGGTGAAACTAGCTGCCATGTCCAGGCTCACTTCTGTGTCGCTTTCGCAGCACTAGGCATCCCAAAGGAAATAAAAACCGACAATGTCCCCGCCTATGGTAGTCACTCCCTTCAAACCTTTTTTCAAATTTGGGGTAACCGACACATCACAGGCATTCCTCATTCCCCCACGGGTCAAGCCATTGTTGAGCGCACACATCGCACCTTGAAAACACTGCTAAATAAACACAAAGGGGGAGACACCCAGGAAACACCACAGAACAGGTTGGGAAAGGCACTTTACGTAATGAATCACCTATCATTACCATTTCCTCACGAAGAGGTACCGCCCATAATAAAACATTACAAAAATATGAATTCCGTGCTGTCACAGGTGCCACAATCAGAGCAGGCCTTAGTAATGGCAAAAAATACAGGTCTTTGGGAGGGACCCCAGCCTCTAATAACTTGGGGTCGAGGGTATGCTTGTGTCTCCACAGGTCACAGACCAAGATGGGTACCAGCAAGGGGAGTAAGGCCATGGTTGGCCTCCTCCTCACAATTGCCGCTGTCGTCGGTTATTGCCAGCCCTGGGTCTCCATCCAACCACGCCGCAACATCTGGGTCACCCTCGCCAACATGACAGGACAAGAAGCGATGTGCCTGTCCCTGGCTACTGCTAACGACCCGTTTACGATATGTCTGGTGGGGAACCCGGCAGATAACAAAGATTGGACTCTCTACTTAACGCAAGCGCCCCTAGAGCCACAGGAATTAGATATCCTGGGAAGTGTAACAGCAACAGCATGTATAAGGTTCAATTAAGGGGACAAAAGCCAAACCATGAAACAAATCGTCAACGCCACACTCGCTCCTTATCGCAATGCATCTCTTTGGTGTAATTATACAAAACTATAATAGCATCATTCCTTGCGCCAGGAGCCGCTCTGCTCGGCTGTGGGATCGACTGTGGAGCGGACGCCCCTAGGTGCACCCCGAGCATTTTCCTCGGAGGGGTCTCCCCTCTCAGCCGCTCACCACAGGAGTAGACAAGGACCTCCTGAAGCCGCGGATAAATTATTTTCAGTGATATTTTCTTGTGGTATGAATGAGAAGTGCAAGAGGCCTCTTTACGTGATTGTGTGAGTGTGCTGTGCGAGTGAGACGCAGCATCGCTGGGAAGCAACATCCCTAGCGCTTAGTGGCTTGTTGACTGATGTAGATTCTAGTAGGCACGCTACTTTACAATCGTAATTCTTCTTGTGATTCTCACTCTGTTGCTTGCTTATTGCAATGTCTGCAGTGCTTAGAAAAATCTGTAGAAAGCGTTTGGTTGGTTGAAAATAAAAAAGGGGGAACTGTGGGAAAGGAATTCGCAGGTGGCTTTGCACTGTTTCACACATCCCTGAACTAGAGATAATGAGGAAACAAGCTGTAGAAACAAAAACTTGAGCAAGGTTGAGATAAAGTAACTTGGCTACAGTGTTAAAGATGAGCTTTGGGCAGTGGCCAATTGCTGGCTGGCTCGAGGCGCGCGTCTGAGGGTCTCTAACCAATTGTATGACAGATTCAGGCACGTGGACAGCACATGGGGCTACGGGGAAAGTATATGTAGTAGTGAGAAAGGGCAATAAATGTCTCCTGTTCAAGAGCCATCAGGAGTCCGTGCCTTTCATCCCTTCAGAAGATCATTATAAGTAAAAGCATAAGAATAAGCATTCTGGGACAGACAGCTGGCTAATAGCAGGTACCCAAAGAATACGAGAGTCAAGCACTTAGTGATCCTGTGTCCCAGTCCTAGTTTTTATGACTGAGGATCTTCCAAAGCCCAAAGAGGCATTTTTGTATTTAATAGCCTTTGATCAAATTCGATGATCTGATTAATACAATTTGTCAATACACTTGCTGATTGAAAATATGATTTAATGGTAGCAATGTTTGGGCACACTTCATTATCTAAACTAGAAAACAGGTTCGCTGTCATTTACTGTTATTTTTATGGCCGCCTCAAAGACTTTATTAAATTTTTTTCCATTATGCGTTTATTAGAGCTGTAACCCCCAATTCACATATGAAAAAAAAAAAAAGTGAAATACTGGGTGCTACATTGACCTTGGAACTACAAAGGAAATTGAGAAGGTCCAGGGCTTCTAATTTATAGGTCTGTTCTGCACTCACTAGCTCATCTTCCCTTGCTATTTTTAGTGTGTGTTGCAGCTTGCAAACTGTAAAGAAAAGATGAGCCCAGAACAGAATATCTTCCCTAACATTTATTTTATTGTCATTTGTATGTGAAAGATTTCTCTTTCTATATTTTCATACTATTTCCTGAATATGACTGGGCAGATTTGGCAACTTTTTTGACCCTGTAGTGACAGAATTTGTGTGTGAAAGTTAAGGACCACACCAATAAAGGACAGCCTGTGGTTGGGGTCTACTACAAGCCACCTGATCAAGGGGAGCCTGTGGATGAGGCATTCTTGCTTCACCTACAAGAAGCATCATGCTTGCACGCTCTCACCCTGATGGGGGACTTCAACCACCCTTATGTCTGCTGGGAAAACTACACAGCAGGCTGTAAGCAATCCAGGAGATTACTAGAGTGCTTTGAGGATAACTTCCTGGACCAGGTATTAGACAAGCCAACCAGAGGAGAAGCATTACTGGACCTGGTGCTCACCAACGTGGAATAGCTCATTAAAAAGGTCAAGATGGTGTGTGATGTTGGACTGTCGCATGCTGAAGCCCGTTCTGGTTCCATCACACTGCTGTGCTTGCTCAGTTACATAAAAATTCATTTGTCATTATTTGCGAGGCTGTTACTGTGATACCATTAATAGAACACTGACATACAGCAATCATAGTAGCGATGACATGCAGTATTATATAATAATTAACATAATACAATACAACTCATGGGCTATTCTCACCCAGTATTAAATCCCCTTGAGGTACACACCGGACCTCCCCATTCTTTTGCATTACCCACCAAGTGCATCCAGGTCCCTGAGCAAAAGCAATCCCACGAATGGGTTTGCCTTTTCCCAAGGCAGGAATAGCCCAGACTGTCTTACCCAGCATGTTTCTTACATGCACTAAAGGGACATTATTGTACTTAAATTTGATTGGGTAGGTCCAACTCGGTTGGCGGATCCCCTAGTGTTGACTAACCAGGTGGCCTTTGCCAAATATATATCACAAATTTTGAATGCCCCAGCACCCATTGCCTTCAGTGTAGTCTTTAACAATCCATTGTACCGCTCGATTTTCCCGGAGGCTGGTGCATGATAGGGGATGTGATACACCCACTCAATACCATGTTCTTTGGCCCAAGTGACTCTAAGGTTGTTTTGGAAATGAGTCCCATTGTCTGACTCAATTCTTTCTGGGGTGCCATGATGCTTTCCCACAATACAACAGGACCCAACAGTGAAAAGGGCATATTTCTTCTCATTTTCTGGTAGATTGTTACACAGTGGGGCTTCTTCTGCACGGGCCACCTCCTCCTCCAGTGATATCCCAAAATATTTGCCTTCTGGCCAATCCACAGTCACTTCCAAGATTCCTGGGCGACTGGAGTGTCCTACTCGAGTCCGCTGTGTAATCAGTGCAACCCACTTACTCCATGTAGCATCAGTTGCATGATGTGTTCCTTTGAACATCTGTAGTGGGTTTATGTGACAAGGTTTTGGTAGCAAAGGGCCATAGGGATGGCTACTGCGAGAAGAATCCAGAAGCTGCCCCATGTTAGATAAGGGCCCCGCTGCTGGTCAGAGCCGGGCGAATAAGCAGTGTTGTTTGCGCCTCTGTGAGAGTATAGTTAAATATAGCAAATCTTACTACCTCCCTACTCTGAGTCTGTTTTGCCCATCACGATAAGGGTTGAGCAATCTCCCCATCCTTTTCTCAACCCTTGAGTCCTTTTCACTGTATTTTCTCCCCCTTTCCCTTTGAGGAGGGGGAGTGAGAGAGTGCCTGTGGTGGAGCTTGGCTTCCCACCCGAGTAAAACCACCACAACATCCAGCCCAGTCCCAACAGTCGGGGTGCCAGTTAGAGTTGTTCTTCAGTACCAACCACTTCCGAAGCAGATCGAACTCCTTCATATGCTGCCAATATCTCTTTTTTGGTTGGAGTGTAGCGGGCCTCAGATCCTCTGTATCCCCGACTCCAAAACCCCAGGGGTCGACCTCGAGTTTCCCCAGGTTCTTTCTGCCAGAGGCTCCAGGTGGGGCCATTCTCCCCAGCTGCAGTGTAGAGCACATTCTTTACATCTGGTCCTGTTTGCACTGGCCCAAGGGCTACTGCATGAACTATCTCCCATTTAATTTGTTCAATGGTTTGTTGTTGCTTGGGGCCCCATTTGAAATCAAATCCCATTATCACTCAAATTATCATTTGAATGATAATGAGGAAACAAGCTGTAGAAACAAAAACTTGAGCAAGGTTGAGATAAAGTAACTTGGCTACAGTGTTAAAGATGAGCTTTGGGCAGTGGCCAATTGCTGGCTGGCTCGAGGCGCGTGTCTGAGGGTCTCTAACCAATTGTATGACAGATTCAGGCACGTGGACAGCACATGGGGCTACGGGGAAAGTATATGTAGTAGTGAGAAAGGGCAATAAATGTCTCCTGTTCAAGAGCCATCAGGAGTCCGTGCCTTTCATCCCTTCACTACGACACCGAAAGCAGTGGGGAAAAAACTTGTAAAAAATCCAGAGACAAATCTGGGCAACGTTAAATATTTAGAAAGAGATGGTAAGTAGGCTTAGCTTTAAACGAACTACTAATTTTGACTGTGTCCCACAGCTGCTTGATACTTATCTTTGTAAAACAACATGAATAAAGGCAAAAGGAGAAAAATGCCGTTTTGCTTACATGTCCAGTGAATCATTAATACAAGCCTCTTATGGTTTCCTCTTTGGAGACATTTCGCTGGTCTTGTCTAGGTCCCAGGACACCCTGGCGGCCACTGGACGTCTCCCGGCCCCGCGGGGAGGAAGTGCTGGGGCCTCAGCTCCCCTCTGCAAAGGACTCGGGAGTAGCCGTAGCCCCTCATGGACACGCATACGTCCTGGACTGACCCGAGCCACCCTGAAGGCGGGGGCCGAAGGCCGCCCCCGCCCTTAGCACCATCCCCACACCGTGGGGTTCAGGCCAGCAGCTTAGAGCAGAAATTACTTTGGTGTTGTGGGCTGAGGGCCCCGCGCGCTAGTCCGTGGGGGTTGCGCAGCTCGAGTTGTCCATCGCGGGGCTCTGCAGGTTGCGTATCCCCTTGCACAGCGCGTCGACAGACCGCAACCAGTACAGCGGGGCTCCGCGTGTGCGGGGCAGGTCCTGCATGGCATGTCACGGCACGGCACAGCCGGGCGCGGCATTGCAAAGCTCCGCCAGGGGGCAGCAGCACCGCGCTACGCCTCTCCCCACCCCCCCCCACCCCCCAGCCCCCTACCCTTCCGCCTGCACGCTCACCGCCTCTAGCTCAAATTAGCATGACTACAATTAACGCCGCGACCGTTCTTGGGTTCGTGTAACTTGGTTGGTTCCACTGCGCGTGCATCTCCGCACACTCCACGGGCTACAGCCCGTCACACCCTGTAAAATGGGAGGCGCGCGCCTGAGCGACCGGGGCAAGGTACAGTGTTGTGGCTTGCCTATGTCTCCTCACGGTCACTGCGCGGGTGTTCGCCCGGGCCCAGGCCCCGGCAGGGGAGCTTGCCCTTCCTGCCTTCCTGGCCGTAGAGCTATCTGCGCCGTGCAGAGTCCCCGCGGCTCGGCGTGGTGCCCAGGACCCTCCAGGGGCGACGGTGGGGCAGGCCAGGCCGGCCGAACGGCAAAGGAAAGTGGGCACGGTTCTCTGCGTGCTTGCGTGCGGTGCGGTGGGTGCATGCCTGAGTTTGCGGAATTATTGAGCTCCTGAGGGTTCAGAAGAGGTTTGATCTGTTTGTTCTCGGGGGGCTCCCTCAGCCAGCTGTCCAAAAAGCGTCTTAAAGTTGGTCTGGGCTGCCTTGTGCGTAGGGGTCGTGTGAGTAGAGGAAGCGGTAACAAACTGCCACCTGGGATGACAGTCCCGGACTGGTGCCGCTTCAAACACCCGGTCAGGTCATTTCGTGCCATTTCTCCTTCTCGGGAACGGCCCGTACTTCAGGGTCAGCAAAGAGGCTCAGTACGGGACAGATTCACAACTGAGCGTGGAGAGTCATGTGGGTTTTGTTTTGTTTTTGTTTTTTCTTTCTGTTTCTTTAACGTTATTCCTTTCACTCTGCTAAAGTTTCCAAAGCGAAGTCTAATTGATACCTCTACCTCTCAGTCTTGGAGGCAATGAGATAGAGGTATAAACACGTAGGTATAAACGGTTTAACAATAGCGCCTAAGAGGCTCTTTGCAGCATGTGTGTATGGAGATGTATGTACCACATATGCACGGGTAATTTGGTTAAATGGTGTTTTCTTCATTTCAGGTCTGCCTTGTAGACCCAACACATCCAAGTGAAAGTCAAGCGTGAAAGGAGCTGGGCACTCTCTTGCACAGATGTCTGCTCTGGATGGCACTGTCTCCTGGATATTCCACTCCTAGCTCTTACCAAATGAAACAAATGATACCACCAACCCTGGAAGTTACGTACCTTATTTTCAGCAGTATGTTCTGCAGTCCTTCTCATCAGAGTTTCTTGGGAAGCAGTGTACAAGATAAAAGGCCTTTTCTTGGCCCAGGAGAAAATAAGCAAGTTCTCCTGACTTCTGATATAGTGTATCTCAAGAGAAGCTCACGGTGCAGAACGTACGGGTTTCCTTACTTAGCAGGAACTTCCTTACAGTGCCTCGAGTCCTTTCTCAATACAGTTTTGCTTTTTATAATCTAGGTGCTCAGTTTTTATTATATATTTTCATGTTTTTATAATAGCATATACATATATATAATCACAGAGATTATATGCATATTACATGTTATATGGGTATCTGTAGCTCTACAGACACAAAATTCATGCAGCATCATATGAAATCTAAATGTGGGTTTGCAGGCTCAACCCTACAAATTGTTGATTGCATCCTCCAGGTATCTCATTGCCCTCAAGTCCAAGTGCAATACACCTGAAGGCTTTAAATATTCTTTAAGATTAAGTCTAGTTGTTCATTTGGGGAAGAAAAAAAAAAGTAGGAAAACAGCAGGCTATCTTTTGAAAATTACTCCTGTCGTTTCTGCACCACTTGGGGAAAACAATCCTCTTTAAACATGCCTGGAAAGGCATGTTCCGGTACCCCTGGAAAAAAAAAAAAAAAAAAAAAGATTAAGTAACTTCATATAACTGTTCATTTTCCTCCTATAAGAATAACAATCTTGGCTAAAATAAGACAGTGATGAAGCTCATGAAATAATCGTTTGATTCTTCTCGCATTTTTTATTAGAATGAATTGGTTGATACAATTTTAGTTGAAAAAAAAAAAGCACGTTAATTTTTGAAGCTAGTTAAGCTCATTACTTTCCTTCTTCGTTCATACAGAAAAAATAAAGATAACATAACATCCTTTCATCCTTTCTGCTGTGGAGATCCCGCATGACTCAGTACACATATCAGAGTCCTGGCTTTCAGGTGTGACTCGGAGAGATACGCAAATTATATCCAAATTGTGTCTGTGTGTAAACAAAAGCAATTTAAGGGCCCTTCTTACTATCATGGAAAACAATAGGATTTTGCATTTTACATCAGTGGCAACAGACTCTTACCATACTTAATTTTGCAGAGTTTAAGAAAACCAAACACGTACAGTCAAGGCATGCTCAGAAGATCTCATTTTATTACTTAAATACCTTTTTAATAATAATGTCACGTTCAAACTTAAAAAAAAAAAACACACCTCCGAAGAACACGCTAAACTTTCTATCTTGGTTTTTGAGACTATTCTATTTTTTGTGAGTATGAATTGCAGGGCTGAAGTCTTTCTTATTTTTTTCAAATAACTAATGCTAAAACAATGTATCTTACACTTCAAGTGGTTTAGTCTTGTGAAGAGATAGAAAATTGCGTCTTTTTTTTTTTTTTCTTTAAGCTGAATTCTCCAGTGGCTTCAATAGGGAGTCCTGAAGACACATTGTTCCTGTGGCAAGGCATGTACTGACTGAGGACTGTGATTCTGGCTTTGGTACTTTCACTGCTTGGCCAGATAATTTTCAGTGTGGCCTACTTTCTGCTCACAAATTCAGGTATCTTATTTGCAGGGAGAGTTCTGAGGAGAGAAAGTCATTAAAGAAAAGATGGAAATGGCATTAAAGCATTACACATTGCCAGAATAATTAAACAGTATTTAAATTGTTTAATCTCCATTTGTTTTTCCAGTAGTAGAAATTGTATAAAATATAATATTCAGAAGAAAAAGTATTGCCAAGAGGTTGATGCTATACAGTTTACTGAATTTGAGGAGTAAATAATTTTAAATTCAGCATTTTTCCCTCCTTAAATTCATGTGAAAACTCTACTGAATAGCTTGCCTTCACCTTTATATATAAAGCCTGTAAGTTTAACAAGAGATGGGCTTGAAAACTACATTTTTATACCAATAGCTACAAACCCTTATAACCTGATCAACTGGGCCAAATCTTGTTTCTTGGAAATCAATTCCACTGATTTCAATGGCTTTAGAACCAATTTGGTGATTATTCCGTACTTTTTAATACACTTCTCCTGCTTTAATTATTAGAGCTCGACAGCAAATCCTGCCTAATATCACTGGAACTGACTTGCCCAGAGCTGGTTTTTGAAGATCGAAAGCAATTTTTGTGTATGTTCTATGTACGTTGACGTTATGTGTGGTTGAGTCACCATCCCTGGAGGTCTTTAAAAGACATTTAGATGTAGAGCTTAGTGATATGGTTTAGTGGAGGACTTAGTGTTAGGTCAGAGGTTGGACTAGGTGATCTTGGAAGTCTCTTCCAACCTAGATGATTCTGTGATTGTTATCATATATCTAGTAACTGCTTTAAAGAAGAATAAACCTGAGTGTGATTACAGTCTGAAAGGTGTAGACACCACATAATGGATGGTCCATACGAGAAAATGAGTACATGTAATCACATAGCAATGTTTATAGACAGTATAAGAAAAAAAAAAGGAAATTCCAGAGCTTGCATATTTGTATTTATGTGCTTCAGGTAATGGCATGTTATAGAAGGATTATGCAGACAATTGCTCTAATATTAAGTGTTCTGATTTGAAAGGAAGTCAGTAACAACATGTTTTAATGCATCTTGAAAATAAATAAATTAGAAATATTTCCATGCTCAATAGAATGGAAAACATTGATTTTATTTTGATAATTTAAATAATAACAACTGTCTACTTAGTTTGACGCAACTGTTTCTATTTATTTTATTAATCATTTTATATAACACCAAAATTGATACAACATTAAAGATAACTTTATGTTTCTAAACAAAATACAGGATTTTTACAATATATATTCGGGGGAGGAGGCTGTTTATCCTAAAGCATCAAAGACATTTTTATTTTAGTGCAATCCATTTTAAAAATATAAATCTTACTTATTCATTTTACTTCAATACCATTAACATGGTCTCTCATTAAAATATTTTGTTTTTTAGGATATTGTAAGTATCAGGTAAAAGCATCCTAAAACACGTTGTCAACTTCAACAAAATTAATTAACGTTTTAATGCTATTTTACACTCTGTATAAATATGAAACTAACATAACCCTATAGAAACCAGTCTTAATGATGTACTTTACTCTGCTCCGACTAGTTATATGGCAAATCATATTTTGCCATAATTTACATTACATAAGAAAGGAAGCTTAAAACTATGCCATCTCTGGTGTGCAAATTGCTAACAAATTGTGGTATATGTAAAAAATAAAAATGCGGGGATTTGATTTCAGACGATGTATACTCGGGAATTTTTAAGCTGCATCATCTCCGGCGGATATAAATGCAAACACGTTTTCCTGTGTCGATGAATCTTTTGAAAAAATATGCAATTCGACAAATCTTTTACAAAAGAAATCGGCAAGGCAAATATGACTGCAATACTGAAACTTTTGACTGAGTCGACATAAGCGTGCTGCAAGTATGTCTGCGAAAGAGGGAGGGAAAACAATTCATAAACCTTCCTATATAATTAACCATGAGGCCCTGCGTTATCGTATTTATACGGGAACTGACGGAGTTACTGTGTTGGTAAGCAGACGGCCTTTTAAGCGGTTCCACCAAATTATTAGAGCGGGTTTATTTTTGTCGTGCAAAGTCTACTTTTGACGAAGTGAAAAGTCTCCATTCCCTGTGGAGACACTTTCTAGTGTCTTAATCTATTGTTTAAAACTGCTACTCTTGCTCCTCAGCACCTACTTTCAGTTTACATTTGCAAAGACGTTTTAAATCATTAGTATCGTTAGGAATAATAATTATATGAATAACAACAACAGGAAGGAGGGGAGGCGGTGTCCATCAGAGCCGGCAGCCTACTTCTGTTCTGGGCAGTAGCCTTGCACCAGGGGGCTCTGCACGCCCGAAGTGTGGCGTGGGACCCACAGGTGGGCGGATGGACATTCCTCGGTCTCGAGGTCTCTCCAGTCCTTTCCTCCCTCTTTTTTACCCTAGGTGCTGCACCCCACAGGCAGAGTCTTCGAGGCGCTGCGGCAAGACCAAGGGCCAGCACCCGTTCCCCGGTGTGGAAGGAGCGCTCCCGCCGGAGCCCCAGCGGTCAGCGTGAAGCCGACGTGTCGACGTCTCCCCTGCGGCTTTCTTATTTTGAGCGGGAGGAAGGAGGTGAGTAGGTGGAAAAAGCCAGGACGAAAGCAAGGGGGAAGCTACAGTGCAGCTCAGCAGGGACAGCTCCCCTCCCACCTTTCTTACATCCTGCTGCTGCCTTATGATTCCTCGGACCCCTCGTTGACTTCTTACGGCACTTTAGTCTCCTGAAAGTTTAGTGCTCAGCCGAGTAGGTTTCGATGGACGCAGTAACTTCAAACGGCAGCAGAACAAACTGACGAGACTATGTCTCCGGAGCAAGAAGGGGATTTCCCCCCCGGCTTTTGTCCGCCCCCCCCCCCCCCCTTTTTTTTTAACTGTTAATGACAGATTTTATTTAACCGAACAAAAACTTATTGATTTGCAAGCCTGATCATCTGATAGCTATTGATTTGTTAAACACACATCTATCGGGGACTTCATCGAGCAAGAAGCAGCAACACCTGTAGGGAAATTTGTATTCACGTCGATATTTGTATTCACGAAATTTGTATTCACGGCAATATGTACACAAACAGTCGCTTCACATCACATTTGTGTGCGTGTGAGAGAGCGAGCGAGCAATCGGGTGCGAGCATATTGTCAAGTTCCCAGCTGTGTGTCTTTTGACAAATAATCAAAATAAATAAGGGCTTGCTGCTGGTTAGGGTGAGGTAGGAGGGTTTATTTTGTTGATTGGTCTGGGTGTATAAGACTGACAATTGGTTTTCTGTCCATTAGTTAGAAAATATGGAAATGCTATTGGGCAAATAGTACAGTCCATGTGAGGGAGACAGGTAGAAGGAAATAAATAAAAGATCTGTTTAGTTAGCTTCAGAAAGTATTTTATATTGAATATGCAGGTTTTAAAATCCATAGATAGACTTCTTTCTATTCTTGCTGAGTTTAATTTGGGGGGCACGCGCTGGAAAGGTAAGCGACCTTCCTTTATCCCACTCTACGAGTCTATTAGTTGGCTACAAACTGCACTCCTTTGCTAGCCATTCCCAGGGTTTCTGCAGTATGCCTACTGCTGTGGGCTGCTGTTTCAGCCAGCACAACTTGACGATTGAAGATGATAGGTTTGCATGTCCTGATTCTGATTCTTTCTTATTTGAATATGCTGCTTATCAGTAGCTCTAGTTCTTAATTCATTAATTGTTACTAAAAAGCTGAGAAAGAAAACGGGGGGGGGGGGGGGGCTTGGAGGTCAAGGGACTATAATGATTTTGTGCATTTGGGCTGTCTAATGCCCTGTGGTGTTTTGTTAAATAAGTAGTCTTTGTGTTAACAGACACGAGAGATAAATATATTAGGAGATGTCTGAAACTTTTTGCCAAATAGGCATGTGCACGGATCTCAGCAAAATGACAAGCGTTTAATGAAGGTCCTGCAATCCTCTCTCAAGGGATTCTCCTAGAGCGTGAGAACGTGTGTAAGTAGCAGTGTTAGTCAGCTACAGGGCCGAATCCCCGTCAGTCCGCCCGTATGTCCTGCCGGCACGGCACGGAGGTGCGCGTCCGCTAGCTCGGCCCACTGCTGTCTCTTAGAGTTTGGAGATGTGGCGGGGTGGGATGGAATGGGAGGACGTCGTCGTGTCAAGGGAAAAACGAGAGACCTATTACTATTATTTTAATGTCAAAGTGATCATCACCAAGTCCTGGAGTTACTAAAACAAGAGAACAATACCTTTCAGAGAAAATGAGCCAGAAAAATGTCAGTGCTGTGTCTTATTCTCGATATTGGACTAGGTGTGATTAACCAGTACTTCAGTACTTGAGGATGCAAGCTGATTTTTCATTTTTAAATACTTTTTTCCTTCACTCTAAGCGAGATCGTTGTTCAGATGTTATATTGGTTCCTTTTAATAGACATGCATTTTCTAAGAAGGAATCTTTTGGACTTGTGATGCTATTAGCGACGAACTCATTTTCAGAAATCGATTATCAAAGCACACCTGGATAATGAACTACTAAAATAACAACAACAGAAAGTGGTGGTTAATCCAATCAAATGAAGCCTCCAATTTGATTCTCTTCCTCCTAAAAATCTAACATTAATGCTATTCACTGCCATTTGTACTTTTAAAAAAACTGGCCCTTTCATTTCAGTGATAAAAAAAATAAAAAGAGGAAAGGAGAATAGGGATAAGTTAAAGAGTAGTACGATCAGCTCGGAAGTGTTCTGAAGAAAAACTTCTTTCCACACAGTATCAATACAAAATCAAATAAAGAAGGGAGCCATTCTGTAGGGACAAATACTAAAATTATACTTAGTGCTTACGATGTTATTGTCGTCCTCCCTTCCATTATTTGTAAACCATGCTTTTCTTCAATCAGGAATCCACAAAGTGAGCCCGTATTTTAATTCCGGCGATTAAAATGCAAAGCGCGGAGGAGGAGGCGATTATTCCTGCTGAAATGCGTTTATGGAATATTGCCTCCTGGTGTATAAGACAATACAGATAAGGGGAGAGAGTCTGGGGTGAGACGGCAGCGGCAGAGAAAGCGCACAGGTGCTGCTCTTTGCTCTCAGCGCAAAGTGTATCCTTCACCACTTTATTTGGGAAAACTTTGTCCGCAGTGAGGCGTTTATCATTATTGTGGTCATGTCTCTAATTTTTGTGAAATACAGCCCAGATCTGAAGGCGGGAGCGTGTGTGTACCTGGAAGGGTGGGGGAGAGCAGGATTTCGTCCTCTGTAGCTGGGGACTACCGTCCCAAGGAGGTGGCAAGGACATCAGTCCCACTTATTTCGGAAGGTGCGTTGCAGTGAGTAAAAATCGCGCTTGGTTTTGCGAGGAATTTTGCTAATTCGGGACAGCGAAGCACAGTGCGGCCCTTCCTCGCGCCCTAGCCTCGCCGATCGCCCGCCGGGACCATACGGGACACCGGTAGGTGACGCTGTCTCTCTGCCGGACGCGAGCACCGCAGAAGCTGGAACACTGCGCCGTCTGGGGCACCCTGGCCAGGTTCAGGCCGCTTGGACGGCAGGCTGTCGACCTCGAGCGGCGGCACCACTACCCTGATCTCACCGTCGGGCAAAGCTTCCGTGGAGCCGCCACAGAACAGTACCAAGGGGGCACTTTCGGTCGGAAACCTCCTTTTGAGGAGTCATGGAGCTAAGGGACGCCCATGCCCTGCCAACCTTTTCCATTTGATCCACTTGATCTCCAGGAGATCAGGAGTGGGCTCTGGAGAGCCAAGCTGATGTAAAGGGAAAAAAGAATCCAAACAGAAAAAAACGACAGGTTTAATCCTCCCCGTGAGCCAGCGTTATGGAAACCAGCATAATAGCGGTTCGTTTCAAGCCTCAGTTTATTGATGGGTTATTTTATGCTAAGGTACAATTTGTTTATGAAAACAAAACAGCAGAAAAGTCATCGGGATAATTTGGCTAATTCCGTCAGTGCTAAAACCATAAATATCTCATGTATGGAAACTCAACGGCACTGGCTACTTATCCTAGACTGATGCTGAAGATAATGTATTGAATGCTCACTAAAACGTTTCTATCAGAGTTTACTGTGCGTCACCCCCTCGTTCTCCTACCTGGAAATAATTTAGCAATTATTTTAAATATTTTTAAAATTCCTGAATATTAAATTTCTAGCCCCTTCTTCCCCCGATGCTCCTCTTAGTTTCTACATTTATACCTCTAATCAGTGTAAACATTATTAAGCAGGGATTGGTGTGCCTTCGATTTTTTTTTCCCAAAGAATTTGCATTATGAGGTGTATTTACACTGGAAACTGTTGTTTAAGGAAGTCCAAAATATGATTTTTTTGAAGGCAAAAACCACTAAAATCAGCCTTTTCCTTACTAAAAAAAAAAAAATGTATTTCTCATTTCAAGTTTCGGTTATTCTGCCTAAAATTATATGGTTTCGTTCAAAGGTTTAAGTCTTGCGGGAAAAAAAAAAAAAAGACGTTTTTCTGTTCCTGCACCTTCCTTCTTCTAAAATAGTATGTAATGCCAAAACATGTATGTTCACCCTACAGAATATCGGTGCAGATCTGATTATTTATGGCTTGATTAAAAGATAGATAAAGAGGGAAAAATCTAAGTGTAACATGTTGAATACTTAGATGATTCTATTAAAAGCGTTAGGAAAAAAAAATACACGAGGGAGGGGATCTATTTCCTGTATTTATTTTCAACCTGACGCCCTATCTTATCTCCCTGGCTGTAACGATTACCCCGAATCTGAGTATTATTGTGTTTTTTTTTTTTTTGAAATCGTGACTTCAGTGGAATTTTAAAAACATGTGAGCTGTGCAGATGTGCAGCCAGATATACGCGCCTGTATTTTAGCTTTAAAAGGCTGACTATTAGGTAACGAGTTTGGAGAGGTGGGGAGGTATTTATTGTTAATATTATATTCGGCAAGTTAGCGTTAAAGTAATTGAGATAAGACAACTGTCCCCACGCTGCTTGCAGCACAGAGCGGGGGAGGGGCGGGCGGGCGGGCTGCGGAAGCGATCCGAGCAGAGCGTTGCCACTGCAGGAGCCGGTGCTAGTGCCGGCTGCGAGGTTTATTCAAATGCCGCCCGCTGCCGCTGTGATTCGCGGGGACCCGGCCTCCGCATGGTAATACAGAGCGGGTAGGCAGGTGCATGGCCGCGGCGGCGGGGGAAGAGGCGGAGGGGAGCTGGGGGGGTGCTCAGGCACTGCTCTTGAGGCAGCCCAGCTGGGGCAGAGCGCACCGGCAGCGGCGCTTCCCGTCCCGCCGGGTGCTCTCCCGCCGGGTGCGGTGCCGTTGGGGATAGCGGCGGCGCGCAGCGAGGCAGCGGTGGGGGTAAGCAGCACGGGGAGGGGAGGGGCGTGGGGTTATCACCCTGCGCCACCGAGGGAGCCGGGGGCAGGGAGGCGGCCGGTGGACAGGAGGCGCGGCCAGGTCTACACTGCCACGAGAGACAGGCACGTGTGGTGTGCCGCGGGGAGAGGGGCATTATATAACACATTCACTGTTCAGCAACACCTACACCGCTCTCCCTCTGTGCCGTCTGCTAACTTGTGCACACACCCGAAACTGGTCTAGGCACTCACCTCTGTGCGTCTCTCCACATATGTTAATGCAGTTCTATAGAGGAACGCAATTCACATCTGCTAATTTAAAGCAGCTAAAATAATAGGGTTCCTTTCGTGGGCTGAGTCCCCAACATCATGCGTAGTTTTAAAATATTATATTTCTAGAATATAAAAAGTGAATAATCGTCTGGTTTTAATCAGATTTTAACTACTCTTTCTTGTATAAAAATTTCCCCGTTAAGGTAAATCGAAATAAGCTAACATTGCTTTTCATGTAATTCAAGTCTATGTATTTTTAGATAAAGTAACTGTATTGATAACGGCATTGTTTTAAATAACCTCTAAAATGCCTTTTCAGTAAAGAATTGGGTAGTCAATTTAAAATTACAACTTAAAATGAAATTTAATACATTTTATAATGTAGCAGTTAAGAGAGAACCTACAAAATGTCTTCCTTAAAGAAAGCTCTCCATACCTGGGTCTATGCATTTTAAGAGAATATTATGAAATAAAAGATTCCTGAAGTCAATAGAGTTATAAGTGCATTTGTAAGGTCGTAATTCTGCAATGAAATATAAATCCTTTGGAACAGTCCCTATTACACGCATCACCTATGTTGCCTTATACCTTAAATCGGTATTTTTTCCTAAAATTAAGTTAATTAAGAGACCAAATTTCTAGTTTCAACCTGTGGTATTAGAACTGAATATGGCAATGATGTATACGCCTCTTCTCTTAAGAACCAATAAGCATGTTGTGCACCTTTATTTGTATTATTAGCACTGTGCATATTTGGTAACCTTATACAAACAGAAGCAGTGAGGAAAATATGCAAATATACATATACAGCATAGTCTTGCCAAAAGGGGCGGGGCGGGGAGAAAAGGGAGGGGGGTAAAGGAAGGAAAGATCAGAGAAAATGCGATAGCTTCTAACTTTCAGTACATTTAAAAACGCAAATATAGCTTTACATATGCATCAATATTAAAAATAACACATGGTGGAACCAACAAGAAGAGGAGGAATAGAGGAGAATGGCGCAGCGGTGAAGCTTTGATTATGCGTAGGAAGCCTGTTCTGAGTCGGGTTCTTTTCCATGCCGCATCACAGCCGACGCAGAGCCGGTTCGGTTCGCCGCAGCCTTCCCGTGCCTAACTGATATTTATTATTCCTTTTTTTTTTTTTTTTTTTACTTTGTTGTTGTTATTGTTAATGCTGGGGGGAACCCGGAGTATTTGTTCCATTAATTACGATCTTCAATAATAGGGGCGATCGTTCCAGGAATCTACAGTCTCTTCTCCAATAAGGAGGATTTGCATATTTTTAAATGCCCTCATTTCCTTGATGTATGTAAATATAGTTGGACGTACAGTAAACCTCGATCTGACGTCAATGGACGTGACCTCGCTGTTAAACCTTGAACGTGAAGCGAGGATGGGGGACACGGCGGCGCAGCGCCGGAGCCACTCTGCACCGAGCAGGGCCAGACCGCCGGCAGGCACCGTCCACAGCTGCGTTGGCTGTTTTACGCCCAATAAAATAAATATTAACACTGTTCACCCGCCCTTTCTCCCTTCAGGGCGGCAAAACAAAGCCCACCCACTCCCGCTAAATGCAGGTAAATCATAATTTCAAATGACTCTATCGATCCAGTGTTAGAGGTTTGATAAAAAGGATTCGCTGGTTTGAAGAAGAAAATGCCGGTTTGAGGAAGTAAAGGCAGAGAATGGAAAAATCACTAGGCTGTAGTCGAAAGCCTTACAAACCCAGCTGGTCGTTCCTCCAGCTGCTGTGATCTGCAACTCAAAACCACTCCCGTCTTTGTACTGATTTCTCCCATTTGGAAAGTGAAGCAGTATTAAAGGGTTCTCGGATATCTGATTGCGGAAAGATGTATTTCATTGTTGGTACCGAGGTAGAAGAGGGTAAATGTGAGCAGTTTTCTAAAGTTGTCTCCTCTATATCTTTCCCTGTACCCTTTCTCCCTTTAGAAACATTTCGGTTTATAATGATGTTTGGAGAACTTTCAGCGCTAGGGGAATTTTACTGGTGAGGCTGTAGAATTAAACGCAATCGATATTTTGAAAATGAAGGGTATTCTTTATTAGGATCTAAGTTTTTCTTTTTCTCGTGCTTGTCTGTTTTGATACATTCTAGAACGCGTCTCTCTTAGAGCAAACTAGCTGCAAGCTACGGCTACACACGCGCACTGATTCTCTATTCAAACATCTTAGCTAAACTTAAATAGCCAAACCAGGAACTGGAAAAACAAGTGTATTTCTGTTTGAAAAACTGATCCGGACTTTTATAAATCCTTTCAGCAGTTTTGTGTAGCCGGGGTTTTCCTGAATTTCGTTAGTTTAGAGATTACATTTTTATTCTTATAGAGTTCTCTCTGTCTGTCTGGTCCCCAAGGGCTGCGTTAGCAGGGGGACCCATGGACGCTGTGCGTGCCTGGGCTGCGACGGGGCCCGGTGAAGGGCCGCGGCCAGGACGGGGTGGCCGGACCGCTGTTCCCGGTAGTCGTTGGCGGGTAATCCGTGCCACTGCGGACCGCTTCCCCTCTCCCTTGAGCCGTACTCCGAACGGGACATCCAGATGACATATGTCATATTTGTATGCCGCATATATATATAGATATACATTTTTTTTATTACGTATAATAACACCCGCTTACAGTCTTCGCAACCCCCCCTCTCTCCAGACACACTTCACACATATACTCCTTGACACTTGCCCACACAGCACCGTATGGAAAACACCATGTGCGGACGTCGTGCAAAGTCGCCCCAGACAGGGGCAGGATGGCTGGCAGACCCCCCCAACCCCTGGCCCTCCCCGAACCACCTCCGGGGCTCATCCGCCGGCGCTGCTTCCCTGCAGCCACCCCAAACGGCGATCCCACCCCATCCGCTGCGTCCTCGCGGGCAGGGGCACATACCAAAGAGCCGTCCTGCCTCCCTACCTTGCCGTGAACCACCTCCCCCCCGTGCCCAGGCACACACCCAAACGCTCCATGAAATTCTTCCCGGTTCCTGCGCCCTAAATAAAACGAGCTAGCGTCGTCATGGATGAAATGTTTCTGTGCCACTGTTTTTGAACCTGAAGTGTTGAATAAGGAAAAGAAGGACGCTACCAAGTGTTAAGAAAATCTCCTTCCAGCGATCACTGTTGACGAGAAGTCGTGCTATGAGTCTGCATGATAACAGAAATTGGAAGAGATTCTTTTTGTCGGTATTATTATTGATGTTGTTAACCGGTTGATTAATTTTGACAAAATTTACACAAAATGGTAGTGCCTCCCAAAAGGAGGAATCAGAAGAAACTCTCCTTCAGAAGTTAGCTGAAGGAAAACACCTTAGAAAATTCAACAATTTGGTGCATTTCTAAGTTTCCAAAGAAATGAGCGCTTTCCTTCTCTATGAAAATGTAGTCAATACTCTTTAGACTAGGCATTTCTATTTGTTCTGTCTGTCAAAATGGAACTAAGAGGTTTTGGTGCAAAATCATTATCTCTAGCAACGCATATCGTATAGTAGAAACTGAAAAAGCTCGTGGCAATGGATGAACAATAGAGCTTCAATTCCTCAGCAACAAAAGCACTGGGAAAATTGGTTGAATTTCAGAGCACGTCCTCCTCAGCAGAGAGGGTTGGACTAGACCTTGACCACCGCCCCCCCCAAAAAAAAAAAAAAAAAAAAACTTGCAAAGCCTCACATACAACACTTCGTTTTCTACTCTGGGGCTTAGGATGCAATATGGAAAAAGATTTCTCTTTTAAACGCACCATTTTGTCTTTCTTCAACCCCCCCCCCGCCTTTTATGGGTGGTGGTGGAAGCTTTCCATCTATTTTAGAACCAATCGTACAATAATTACACAATAGAACTAAGCGGCGCTTTAAAATAGAGATGACGAAGGAAAAGATTTGAATTTTTGGAGATATGAAAAAACTCACCTTCTGTGCTTTAAAGGGGGCTTGACCGTGGTGGGGAATCTTTGTTTTCTACTGGAGATTCATCTAACCATTTAGATTTGGGGTCAAATGTATCTTTATATAAAGAATAAATGTAAGTATCTCGAGGAGCATATACAGAACCTGAAGTCCTTATAAAAAGGAGAGAGCTGAACTTCATTGCTCGTTTGTGTTTTCTGATTGAGAGAGTGGGTGCGTATGAACCTGAGCTCAGTTAGAGGCTCTGTGTCAGATTCAGGAGTAGGGGCTGCCTCGCCGTGTCAGCCAGAACAGGTTGTCTTGGTAGGGTTCCAAGAACTTCCACAGGAGACCGCAATTTGATTGATAAGGCAAGGTTTTATGACTTAACACGACGGCTTATATTGTTAGATGATTCTGTATGTCTGATGCTAAACTTGTTGGTCTTGCGGGTGGTTAGGCGTGGGAACTGTTAATTACGCAGATTTATTTATTTATTTATTACGTAAAAGCAGTGATAACGTTTAAGTACGCAGAGAGGAAACTTTTTATTGGTGCCTAGGTACCCTTCGAAGGCATATAGACATAGGAACAACGGTTTTCACCTGGTTTTAAATTAGCATATGGAACTAACTCCTCTTGACTCTACATTTTCGAGCTGTTTGAAAGAAAAGAAAAAAGAAAAGAAAAAAGAAAAGAAAAGGCCAAGCGCGTATCTTTGAGATCGACAACGTTTAGTCTGCCTTTTTGCTTAGTGGGTCACTTCAAGCAAACAACCATCATTTCTTGGATTGTGAAAAATGCAGATAGATATCCCTTTGAGCGGGGGTGTTTTATACATGTTTCATAATTTGTAATTATTCTCATCTTGGCCGAGGCGGCAGGGGCAGCTGCGATGTGTCAGGTGTAGGCTCAGCCCGGCTCAAATGCACAGTTTTTTTTTTTAATTATTATTTATTTATTTATTTTTGGCGGGGGAGGGCTACGCCACGCCGCGACTCTAGGTGCTGCTGCCTCCGGAACCCGGAAAGGGCCGTTGCGGCGCGGCATGGCATAGTCCTGGTCGCCGCGGGGACTATCTCTATCCTTAGTACGAGCCGGCCCCTCCAAGGTGCCGGTAGACAGAAAGCATAATTGAAGCGCGGGATTTATGCAATAGTGCTTCTATTTTAGCCCTCTTTCCCACTCACCCACCTAATAAGTAGCGTACTCTTGTAGTTCTCTACAAGAGAGACTCTAGCCCAGGATTCGTGAAATGGGAGAAATAACTTATCATACAATAGAACACAGTTACTTTGTAAGAAATAGTATGCTTTTTAACTAATGCTGATATAATCGATGTGATGCAGTGAGAGTGAGTAGATTATATTTATTTTCACATACAATTCTTTATATAGTAACAGCTTTGTAAATATAGGCCATGTCTAATTTCAGAACATGTGTGATTTGAAAGACTCAGAAATTCTATCGGGCAAATACTATCTTAACGTTTTACATGTATTGAACTGAGTATTAGGTAGAGCCTCCATCCTTTATTAGGTAAATTGCGGTTTATAGTATGCAAACGTTATATCTGCCTCTAGCTTTCTGACTCTCTATTTAGCATCCCCAAATATTTTTAGTTTTTATCATAAATCTCCAGAAGTAATTATGGAATTTGGTTTTTTTATTATTCATATTATGTTCTGTAAGTATTAATTACCACATTTAACCCTGCAGCTACTGGAATATAAAACTCATATGTGGTTTATATCATTAGATCACATGCAAGAAATGAGGCTAGTTATTTCCCTGGTTAATCTAGAGTAAAGTATTTTATTAATTTATTTAATATTCTTCAAATGTCCATATACACGGGAGCTTCTGAATACATACATTTATATATTCACATAGTAACAAAAATAAAACATTGAAAGTTTAAATTATCATTCTTTGCTTTTTTTTGTGACTATTTTTCAGCTTCAGTCAACGTAAGAATACCACGGGAAATTACAATCATGACAAGAAACGGTAATTTTTTTATTTACTTTTGTTTAATAATAAAAGCCAGATAATAGAACATTTTCTTTAACAGCACACAGTGCTTCCATGTGAAATTACTGTTCTTTTTTTTCCTCCCCTCCTCAAGATTTTCAATTCTCGATAGTCTGCCTTTACTTATTTAGTAATTTGGATTTGTATTAGATAACCTTTTGTATACCGTATGTTCATTGAACTATAATCTTCAGTTGCCTGTAAAATTAAAATTAAATTGTAGCCACAGAAGAAATGACACCTTTATTATAAGGCAAGCCAGTCTTACCTGGCTTACCTGGCTGTAAGGAAATTGATATTATGCAGGAAATACTTGCTTGGATTGTATTGCCATTACATGTTTTACATCTATGCAAATTCTATTCTAATTTAGTATGAAAAGAGGATTCATATAATGTTATACTATGCATTTCATAGTAGTTTAAATAAGGTTCCTATGTGTATTCCATACAGAAGATAGGGATACCAGTACTAGAACAAGCCTCTGTAGTAATTATACAATCATAAGCATTCCTCTTTTAAAGGGATGATAATTTACATTATCTACATATACTAATTTAAAGGCCATTAATATGAACTCATTAGGGAGTTAGGATGAAAGAATAAATGTTTGGATTCTGTATCTTTTCCATACACATTGTTTTAACTTTTCACATGCCAGACAACACTAAAGTCCTGAAAATATATATTAATAACTGATGTATATATTTTTTTGTGATATTCACAATAAGAAAATATATTTGTGTAGTCTTACTGGACACCTGCTGGTTTCAAGGCCCTACTAGATGAGAGTTATAAAAATAAATTGGTAATATGGCTAATGAACAGCTAGATTATAATTGTCACATTGGCTCTTGACTTTCTGGTGCTCTAATGATTAATCAACAAAATGTGACAAGTGTATTGCAGTTACTTCTTAAGCCAGTGTGTAAGATGGTCTTAAAAACAAAGCTTGATGTTTTAAAGGCATACTTGGGATTTTGAAACATAATAATTTACAATCAACTGCCTTGCATTTAACTACAAATTCTTTAATACAGCAACATGCTTTACCTGCATACACCCATGCCTATGTCTGTGTTTGTATTGTATACATAAGTATAGACCTACACACATATACACAAGGAATATCTGAATTTTCATGCTTTGACTGAACATAATGCATAAACTCACAGTCCTGTTGTATGTAACACATGCCTAACCACTAATACTTCTGCCTCTAGTTATTGCAAGAAAAAAAAAACTTCCTATCTGCCAGTTCAAGCTCAGTAGAATTTGACATAATACTAAAATTGTCATGTGCATTTAAATGTATCAGATGACCATTTGTCATCCCTGTTGTATTTGAAATTCCTGAGAGGCAATGAAGAAGTATAGTTACTAATAATAGTGTTATAAGAATTCTAACCATTTTATGAGAGTCTGTATAATCTGCAAAGAACACTGGCACAAGTAGTTCATATGTCTCATATACCAAGCACTGGTAGCAAACTGCAGTGTTTCCTTATACCAGAAGTATCTAACATGCATTAAAAAAATTAAAATGGCAATTTCAGAGGCTGATAAGCTGAAAGCACAAACGATTGACCTCATTAAAAATATCACTACTGAATTCAGAATTTGGCACATTGGCCATGTTTGTGGTACTTCTTGGTATTAATTTTGGGCCTTCTCTAATAAGTGATATTACTTTCACAGTTTTATACTTCTGTAATAGTAACTTATAAAAAATTGACTGGTTTATATAGTTGCAATTTTACAGTGTAACCATATATATAATTAAATGCAAATATGTACACACACACCTCTAGACCTACACATATATACATGATTCCCCTATGTACACACAAGCACACATATGCTTTATTATGGGAGCAGGCTATATAGTCAGCATAGAACAAAAATAATTTCAATTTAACTCCATACATTTAAATATTTCCCCTTAAAATATTACTATATGCAAACAGTGTAAATTTACAAACAAATATATTTAAATGCAGTGAGATGTATTCCCTATAACTATATAGGAACATAAAGCATGATGTATTCAGTCATAATTCCTTTAGAAGTGCAGAGCAGTCCATTTCTGTGCTGAATTTTTCAATATGCACCTTATACCAACCACAGTGTGTATGAACTGAAGTGCATTTATTAATTTCAACAATAAATATTGTATATTTCAGTCTGAAGATTCGTTGTATCACATATAGTCGAGAGACCTTTATTGTTTACACCTCAGAGTTAGAAAAATTCTATACAAATCAGTGTTAAAATAATTTATAGTATAATGTGGGGGAGGGGGAATTGAAAGACTTAAATTTTAAAACTGTACACAATGCATTGTAACAATTTAGAAAGACTCGCTTTCATCGATTTCTTGATTAATGTAAGTATGCATTTTTTCACTGTAACTACGAAGTTAAAAAAATAATACATTAACATTTTTATTAAAGCATTTCACCATTTGTTGCGGTGTTTACTCACCTGCGTTGCATTCTAACACACAAACTCCACCCCACCCACGCTGGGAAAAAAGGAGAGAACGGGGGGGGAGAAAGTATAGGTGCCATAAAATACATTGGAGCCAAGCCAGAGCCTGCTGATTGCAGCATTCCGAATAAACATATATAGGAAAATGCGTTGCACAGTCCTCCCGGTGTAAATACCTGTAAATCACTATAGACACTGAACGTGACCTAGATGCGAAGCCATTAAAAACATCACAGCAGAGCAAATTGTCAGTATAACTGCACATCGACTCACTGCATATCACGCACCTGATTCTCAGTCTCAGAAAGTAAAACCCGGGTTTAAGATATAGCAAAGTGTCTCACATCTCATTGTATGAGCAGTCTGCCAAAAGAGAAATGCAGGCAAAGACATTCCCCAGACCTGAAACGCTTTTATTTATCCTTAAAGAGATATTTCTTCCAGTCTTTGGATATTAGAGCCATCTGTACTATCAAGAAGGTAGGTGACGGGGGAATTTTCCTGCATCCGGGAGTGCTAGAGGAAGTGATGTTGAAAGCGACATTGGGCTTGGTCCTGGGCTGGCAGCAGAGGCAGATCGCTGGTCTACTCATGCATATTAATAACCGTGCGTACTTGAAATTTCTCATGACATCATCATCTTCCCGCAGTCTAGGACCTCTGACCTTGCCGGGCTGGTCCACGTTTTGGTATTGAAAGCCCTCCAATGATGGCCCTTTTTGTCTTCTTTCAGACCGGAGGCAGCAACAGGCTAGACAGACCAACACTTCTTCTCAGCACTGAGAAATCGAGGATCTTCCCCCTAAAACACACACACATGCAAAATATTTGCAATCAAGCTGCCACCATTTGGTAAAAAGCTCTATACCATGCATAATCTAAAAGGATCAAGAATCGGATCCTCGAATCATGTCACTTTCTACTGAAATGGATTTTTTTTTCTTCCTTATACTGCACTACAAATTGCCGATGGCTTTACAAATATATAGTCTAAAGAGTCTTTCGTGAAAATGAAGCAATTTACAATGCAAATGGAAGCTTGTGAAGGGTTGGATGCTTTTCAGTCATCACAGCTTGATGCACCTTAATGCTGATTTTATTTTCTTATAGTAACAGGTGAATTGTTGACTATCGGAAATTGTTGGCTGCCGGAAATTACTGGCTGAAAGAAAAAGTTCGGAATAAACTTTGAAGGCAACAGATCTCTTTTTGATGTTATTAGTTGTGCGCGCACACACAAGTCAGGTTACAATTACATAAAAGGATGAATATTTTAAAGCAGTACTAATACTCTTGAAGGAAACTACACGTCTGTTTATCAGAAAAATCTGGATTCTAGCAAGCAAAAAAGAAACAGCTTTGAGCGAAGCGAGTTGTTATCTTTGGTTATCTAGCTGTATGAGTGTTTTGGTCTTCATAAAGCTAGATAACCGAAAGTAAAAACTCCTTCAAGATCATCGTACAGCGTGTGACAATGAAAGACTACTACAAGAGAAAGTGAAAAACGAGAAAGGTCAGAAATGCTTATTAAATCTACAATTTTTTACAGGTAAAGGTGGGAGTGGAGGGAATTAAATGACATACTTATTACAAAATATGAAGTTATCAGATACCACAGAATGGATAGCTAAATGTTGCAACTAGGAAATGGTCCTGATGATGAACAATACATGTGCGACTATTACTGTTAAATAAATAAAGAGAAACCCAGATCGCTTAATGTGTAACTAGGCTTAGACGATTTTTAGAAACCTATTTCGAAATGCTGTTTCATTTTGCAAAATGTTTCATTGCAATGAAATGGCCTTAAAAATAAAGCTCTTATTTGGTTATGATGAAGATGATGGTTGATGGTGGTGGTAATGATGATACAGTGTGGACTGAACTGAAAAAAAATCAGTCTGTGTTCATCTTAGACAAAGCTTGGTGATATTTCAAACAATACGAAGATAGTATTTCAAAAATAGTTTACACTGAAGTGTAGGCAAGCTTAACAATTAATATCTACTGAGAACTCGGTGGAGCTGCACAAAGATGAAAAAAAATGATGGTTAATTTTCATTCTTCTATTCAAAACGCGAGCACAGATGCTTCTCCGTTCCGAGAAGGTTTCTTTGAGGAAGCTATTGAAGCAGAAAAACATGATGGAGACGAGATCGCTTCCCCCCTTGTCAAGGTGTTAAAAATGTTTTGTCTTACTCTGCACGTAGCATTGGAAATGAAAGTGACACTTAATCCAAATCCACGTGTGCGTCTCCTCTCTTTTTGTTTAAGGATGATCACATCTATCCAGGAAACAGCTCTGGCTTCCCAAACTGAAATAATTAGGACGTATATAGACCTGACAGAAATGGAAAGGGGGTGGGGATGCTGACGGTCTGTCTTGCCTAATTGATTCCGTTAAGCGGCTTGTAGGAGATGTGAACGGCTGGGCGCTCCCATTCCCACGCTCGGGGCAAGTGGCAATGCCATGCCCCGGCAGCCCATGACAGACAGTCCTGCTGGGGGATCAAAAAAAACCACATCAAGTGCACTACGCCATAACCATATTCATTGCCTTCGTAAATAGAGGCATTTTCCACCCACAGCCATCTCCTAAATGAGAACACCAACTGCTCTGGCTGCACACTGTCGATTTCTGTTAATTCTGCAAGTTCCCGGGAGCAAGTTTCGTCTTTTTTTTTTTTCCGCGGCTCAAGTCTCGCAGATGATTTAGGAGAGGCGAGACAGAGGTGAGATGCAGCTATGGAGACTGTACATCTCTTACCTGATGGAAAAAAATAGCAGACATTATGTTTTGGCCTTGCAAACATTCCACGTTTTTTAATAAACACTTTTTTAGGTGCTGTCCATGTTTATAATGATTGCAGTTTAGGCACCTTTTACAGTGAAATTGAGCAGGATTAATTTTTAAGGGTAACATTTTCCTTTGGACTTGACCTAAACATCTTCCCAGAGGCACACTAGTGTATAATACTATCTTAGAAATTGAACATTTCCAAGGTAGATTAAAATAAGATCAGAGATAAAGGAACAGTTCTCAGCGTTCTTCATAAATTGAGGGGCTAACCTTGTACAGGCTGATTTTTATTTTTTTAATATTAGATTTTAACTTCGGAATTGGACGGCTCACAAAATATTGTTTGGAGGTTTATAATGGAAATATTTACCTTTGTGTTACTTACTCTGCGAGGAAGGGAGCAGAGAACCAGAAAACAGGTCCTAGAAACAACACAAGCGTTGTTGATTTAAAATAAAGAATTAGCTTCCAAAGTCATCTCATCTTCCAAGTAGTTGCAAAATATTGTACAGAATTTTCAGTCTAAAGGGCTTACTTTACTTTTGGCTTTTTACTGAGATTCATCTAGTACCCTAGCCAGACTGCATTTACATAAATTCCCACTTTGGCTGCTGTACACGTGCCAAAGTTTTACTACTGTAGTGACCGATGAGAAGACCCTTGTTTATTTACATTTGAACCACCCTGCGACCAGTCTTTCATTGTTGAGTGCCTGCATGCCTTTCATTTACTGCTTGTCCAGGAGTGCTATTTACCTAGAGACAGTGTTTACTACAGTTAACATTTACATTACAAAGTTTTCTTTCTCAAAGACCTTCAATTAAGGCAATAAGCTGTTTTCTGGGGAAACCTATTGTTTACTTCGGCATTCAGTGGAGATAATTTACTTAAACTTTTGCTTGTGTCTTGGTCTTTTATGCAAATTTGTTAAGAAAAACACCGAAGAAAAATATCAATAATATAATAGTTAGCCATTGTCATATTAAATTGTTTTGTACCTTACTGATGTTACATGGCTATCAATCAATGAAATACATTTTATGTTATTATTATTCCTTCATAGCTTAGAAGCAAAATGTCCTATTTCTTCCCCCTTTTGTCCTGTACATCTGACTTGGGAAAAGAGAGTATGTTAAAATGTAGTAGCATGTCCTCCGAGTTTATGCTTTAAGAGACTCACATAGCAAATAATGTTCTATAAAATTATCTACCTGTAAGATAGATGCTGTTTCCTTAAAACTTGAAAAAAATAAAACAATATATAGCTTTAAGTAAAAAGAAGTGTAAATATCAGTTGAACAGTCCTTTGAAGGCTAGTTTTAGCACTGGGAGAGATCAAGTTTATTTAGCATACCACTCCATTGTAAAACAGCTGGAGTGAAGTTGCAGGTTGCGTGAGCATGCATGTTAACTAGTAGGAATCCAGGCTTATTCTTTGTGAAAAGGGAGCAGCAGATTGCTGTGCAAGGCCAATGTTAAAAAGGCAGCTGAATTTAACACCATCTGGAAGAAAAGATCCCTTCACAACTTTCTCACACCATCAGACAAAACTATTGTCTCTTGTTCTGAGCCCTTGTCTATGCAACCATACAATACTGAGTCATTATACTTTTGCTGAGAGAAAATTTGAGAACACAGTATGAGTAACCAGTGAATGACCAAGTTCCATTGTGCCTGCTTAAGTCAATTGAAATCTATGTCTAGAGCCATGAATGGCAGTATTGTTTTCCTCACTGGGGCTGTAGTAAATGTCAGCACAGTGTAAAGAAAAACTTGAAATATGCAAATAACTTACCAGATCTCAGTTATAATATTTTCCCACACTAGAACTAATATCATTGCTAGGGTATACAATGCTCAAAATACAGATAAAAGATTCAGATAAAAATTAGTTCATTTACAAGTTATTTTTGTCAGATAAACATTTTAATTTTCTTATGGGAACTTGAATTCAGCATATAGAACTGGCTAATCATTTCCTGAGAAGTTCAAGTTACAAACCTTACGTGATTAAGAAAATAAACTGTGTAAGCAAGCTTGTATCCTGCAACTATTACAACTCTCTAGCTTGGGACTGATAAAACGTTAATAAGCATACTCCATATTATGTGGGTTGCTTTTGTGTTGAGCCTAGGGAAAGATTTCTCTTTGAATATTCAGAAGAAATAAGGCTGAAGCCGATAAACAAAGTAGTGGGAAATATATTTCTCTAGGTTTTTGTGAAATCTATAATACATCTCAGTGTAGATCCAGGTACCAGAAATGTTTCCAGTTCTCTCAGTTTTTATTGCCTTTTCTTTTTAACTTCATAATAGTTTATATTATAAATGCGGTTCAATTTAGTCCTCTAGCATTCATATATCAATTGGCAGTGTACACAATGCAGACTAAGAAAAAGAAACAGTCCAAATACATTACAAGGAGTTAGTTTTATATTTTAGTAGAATGTCTGTTTTAAATTTAATTGTGATTTTGTTAGTGTTTTGTAAAGTGTCATACAGTTCTTAGCATAAAACTGAAAAAAAAAAGAGTAACTACTCTTCTGCTGAATAATACATCTGTGCCAACCACATTACCTGGTACATTTCTAAGGAGGAATGTTATGTGCAGCATTTCACATTAATAATTTTATTTTGTAATACTGACAGAGAGACCACTCAGAGTGTCTTGTGAAAAGCTAATGTTAGAAAAATTGTATTTTCTTAATTTCTCATGTAGCGACTTGTAAATTAAGAACAATAATAGCAATTAGAATAATCCAAGCTTGAAGTACAAAGAGCAGAATGACATGAGGACACATTTAAATTCCATTCATGATAGGTAGAAAATGGGGCTGTTGCATTGCTGGTTGTATAAATGGAAATATTAATGACTGTATTCTACCCCTTCTTAAAGTTGCCATTAATATAATAGAACAGAATCATAGAATCATATAACAGCACGGTTTGGAAAGGACCTTGAAAGATCATCTGGTCCAACCTTTTTGTGGAAAAAGGGACCCTAGATGAGATTATCTAGCATAGCACCCTGTCCAATCATATCTTGAAAACCTCCAGTGATGAGGACTCCACCACATCCCTGAGGAAGTTTTTCCAGTGACAGGTTATTCTCACTGTAAAAAAAAAATATCTTATTTTGAGACAGAACCTCTCCTGGTGCTACTTGTACCCACTGCCCCTTGTCCTATTCATGTGGCTCCTTATGAAGAGAAAGGCTTTCTGGGAAAGGAGAAAGAGCCCTTTGGCTTTGCAGTTGTCCACTAACAATAATCTGTTGTGTTCTTCTTGAACCTGTCACACTTATTTAGCTATATACATATGTACATGTATATATAAATACCTATACATTTATAGTGTGTGGTGTAAAGCAGGTGTGAAGATTATCTGCAAGGGACAGAGTCTAATATTGATGAAATTGTGCTATTGGCTTTGCTGGGAACAGGAATGAGTCTCATACCAGATTGTTGTCTAGCAGATTTATATACATACATATAGTAGGAGAAAGGAAGGGGAGTGGGGTGTTCAGTCTGTCATTAAAGCTAATGCAATCTGCCCCCCCCCCCCCAGTTTGATATGAGTAAAACTAAGCTATTAATGAGCCAAATCTTGCAGTTTTTGTTCACAGAACTGCCACCGAAAGAAAGCTTGGACTTGTGGTTGTCCACACTCCTGTTTCTGTTGAAGACAGTGTGATTTGATTTGATTTTGGAACAGAAGGAGAACAGGTCAATAAAATAACTATAATTAGTCTTTATAGATTTGGGTCTTGATCTTGTGTCATATCTGACAATTTTAATTGGAGAAATCTATTATTAAAGTGTAGCTTGCCAAGGAAGGGGCTCTGGACCTGTCCCCCCAATCTGTTGTCCGCAGTGGACAAACACATGGAGCAGGAGACAAGAAAGCTTCTTTGGGACCCTAACGAAGGAAAAGCCCTGTGCTTTGGCCCTGTAGAGTCTATGTGTGAGAGTTCCCTTCTAAAAAATGAGGAAGCTGCGGGCCGCATGGGGCCCAGCCACCCTCAGTGAGTTTGAGGGTTACCCAGGCTGCAGGCCACCCAGGGATGGGGCACCTTATCCTTAACAGCTTTACCAACTGAATTAAACCAGAAACGAGCTGAAGCTGCGGTGCTGGAACTCACTTATCGCCCTGGTCGCCTCTGCCTGCAGCAAGGGACATGCGGGAAGCACTCGCGCAGGACTGAAGACAACCCCACGACCTCTCACCGCCAAGCTCTGCTGCTCTACTGAGATGGCAGACCGCTACCGGTGGAGCTGGAGCGTGGCGCACCACCCACAGACAGGGTGCTGATTAGTGTTTCCTGGGAGACTTGTGGTCACAGCCAGGCTCTCTCAGGTTCTGCCAGGCCAGATTAGTTGTGCTGGGGCTTTCCTCATGCCCCCATGGCTGCAGAGCTTCTTCCTGCCATAGTCTTATATATAGTTACATGCATATATATTTAGCTTATATACTTTATATATTTATATATGCTTGCAATTAATCATTTAGGTTCCTCAATCTGTTGGGCTACAAACTGTGCATCATTAATTACAACTATTAATTATTAGTGATTATTAATCAGCACTTCCATTACTAAGAGGCAGTCATTCATGTCTGCCAGCTCACATGAACAACCTATAAAAGCAGCAAGCCCCCTTATACCAGGTATCATATTGTAAAGTAATTGAGTAATTATTACTACTGATTTGTCAGTAGTAATGTCAGTGCTTTTCATTTGCACGTGTAAAACTCCTTCTGTGGATGAAGTGAAAACCCATCCACGAAGACCTTGAGAACAGTGCGCCAAGGGAGACACTAAAGACTGTTAATCGCTCTGGTGTGCCTTTGTAAAAGTTTGCATCATCACTGCATGCGGAGTTGGGTGGGGGGGGGCTAGGAGCCCTCCTCCCACTCTCGCACCTCATGGGAGCCTCCTGGGCTGTGGAGAGCTGCTTCCTGACCAGTGTGTTGTAAAAAGGCTGAGCAAGTCCTTCTCAGTAGAAATAAGGTGTCTAGAGGTTGCTTTTTTTTTTTTTTTAAAAAAAAAGTCTCGAGTGCTTACTAAAGCCAGTTAATAACATCATGCATGGACATTTAAACTTGTTGTAAGTTCCAGAAAGGATAAGAGAGAAATCATGCTGTGCCCAGCTAATGATACCATCTTAACTCATTAACTCTTTAAGGTGGAGCTAAATCCACCTTTGTATGGCACACAGCCACCTGCCTTCTTGTCTGCACGGAGCAAGGCTCAAGATCATTGATCCCCAGGATCAAGACATCGCTATTTTTTTTTCTTTCATAGATAAAAACAGCAGCAGTTCCAACAGGTTTCAGAATTGTTCTTTTTTAAGGGTTCTGTGATAGGCTGATAGTGAGGGTTAATTTTTCTGTGCTAGTGTTTCACTTTAATTAACTCTGCAGCAATATTTGATACAATGGAAATGCTGCTGGTCCTTCACTGCATCAGTAGTAGACTTCCAGCATCTTATAAGAAGTAGCATTTTTGAAAGCAACTTTTTGCTACCCCAACTGTTTGTAACATTGTTCAATTTTACATCTATAACCTCTTGCCTTTGAACTCTTTTTTTTTCCTTTTTTTTTTTTCTTTTTAAATCTGGGATACATCTAATCACAGAATCACAGAATAGTTGAGGTTGGAAGGGACCTCTGAAGATCATCTGGTCCAACCCCCCTCCCAACCAGGGTCACCTAGTGCACATTGCACAGGATTGCATCCAGACATGTTTTGAATATCTCCAGAGAAGGAGATTCTACAACCTCTCTGGGCAACCTTTTCCAGTGCTCTGTCACCCTTACAGTAAAGAAATGTTTCCTCGTATGCAGCCGGAACTTCCTGTGTTTCAGTTTGTGCCCCTTGCCTTTTGTCCTGTCTCTGGGCACCACTGAAAAGAGTCCAGCCCCATCCTCTTGACACCTTCCCTTCACATATTTGTATACGTTGATGAGATCCCCTCTCAGTTTTCTCTTCTCCAGGCTAAACAGGCCCAGCTCTCTCAGCCTCTCCTCGTATGAGAGATGCTCCAGTCCCCTAATCATCTTCATAGCCCCCCTCTGAACTTGCTTCAGGAGCTCCATATCCCTCTTGTACTGGGGAGCCCAGGACTGGACACAGTACTCCAGGTGAGGCCTCACCAGGGCTGACTAGAGGGGCAGGATCACCTCCCTTGATCTGCTGGCAACACTCTTCTGAATGCACCCCAGTATACTGTTGGCCTTCTTGGCCACAAGGACACATTGCTGACTCATGGTCAGCCTGCTGTCCACCAGGACTCCCAGGTCCTTCTCCACAGGGCTGCTTTCCAGCAGGTCAGCTCCCAACCTGTCCTGGTGCATGGGGTTATTCCTCCCTAGGTGCAAGACCCTGCATTTGCCTTTGTTGAACTTCATGAGGTTCCTCACTGCCCAACCCTCCAGCCTTGTCGAGGTCCCTCTGAATGGCAGCACGGCCCTCTGGGGTATCAGCCACTCCTCCCAGTTTTGTGTCATCTGTAAACTTGCTAAGGGTGCACTCCATTCCATCGTCCAGATCGCTGATGAATAAATTGAACAAGACTGGACCCAGTACTGACCCCTGGAGGACACTGCTAGCTACAGGCCTCCAACTAGATTCCGCACTACTAAGCACAACCCTTTGAGCTCTGCCATCCAGCCAGTTCTCAATCCACCTCACTGTCAATTTATCCATCCCACACTTCCTGAGCTTGCCTATGAGGATGTTATGGGAGACAGAGGTAAATAGAGGTATTTGTAAAATAATTTATAACAGAATGGTAAACATATTTAATGTAGAAATAATCATGGGATGCATAGAGTTCAGGGCAAGATTGAGGTTATTCATCTAGATATAGGTGGTTTCTTGTCTGTTGTGCATCTTTTTCATTTCCTTGAGCTTTTACGAAAATCTGAGGCATGTAACATTGGAAGGTAATGATGAAGGCAATTTATTCACTCATCCTAAACACTAATTTTTTTAAATATATGTGGTGGTTTTACTCGGGTGGGCAGACGAGTTCCATCATGGCCGCCCTCTCACTCCCCCTCCTCAAAGGGAAAGGGGGAGAAAATATGATGAAAAGGACTCAAGGTTTGAGATAAGAACAGGGAGATCACTCAACAATTATTGTGACGGGCAAAACAGACTTAGAGTGGGGAGATAGTAAGATTTATTGCCTATTACTAACAAGCTAGAGAAGTGAGAAACAAAGGAAAGAAACCAAAAATGCCTTCCCCCCATCCACCTACAGGAAGCAGCTCTTCAAGAACTGCTTCAGATATGGGTCCATACCACGTGGACCATCCATCAGGAGCAAACTGCTCCAAGCTGGGTCCCCCATGGGCAGCAGCTCCTGCCAGGTCACCTGCTCCTCTGTGGTCTCCTCTCCACGGGCTACAGGTTCAACCATGAAGGAGTGGTGGAGACAAAGCATTATGGACTTAGTGCAGCCCCCATTCCCCATTCCCCTGCACTACTCAGGGGGAGGACATGGAAGAGGGGGGATGGGGGAGAAGGTGTTTTTAGTTTGTTTTGAGTTTCTCACTGCGCTTGCTTGTTAGTAATAGGTAATAAATTACATTAATCTACCTCTGCTGAGTCTGTTTTGCCCGTGATGATAACTGTTGAGTGATCTCCCTGTCCTTATCTCAACCCTTGAGTCCACCACAACCTGTTTACAGAGAAGACTAATTCAGTTACTGTCTGACAGGAAATGGTGAAAAAGGCAAAGGCATTAGATATCTCTCTGTCAAATAAAGGAAGCTATGTGCCTTTATATAAGTATAACTTTGGGATCTTCAGCATAAGGCTGTGTATCATGAGCCAACCATTTTAATTTCTGGTTTTTAAATTTATATTTCAAGCCAATGTTTGTATTCCTATTACTTCCATCATGATACCTGGGCATCAAGTACTATCAAAATAGGTCTCTATCATATATGTTTCTCAAAACCAGTGTGCAAATGAATTATCAAGATTTATCTTTAGAAAACATTTTATCAAATTGTCTCAGCTTTAGCCTGTGGTGGGTCCATTGCTAAGTTCGCTGGAATCATCTGTATTTGGAACAGGACAGCCCCAACCTCTTCCCACAGAGGACATCCCTGCACCTGCACCCCCCCCCCCCCCCCTGCTGCCAAAACCTTGCCGCATATACCCAGTACACCTTTGAATCTCATCCATTTGACTCATTACAGATTTTTGAACTACATGCTGTTTTCTTGGTATTGTCATGTATATATTGTCATGTAATGTCATATAGAGATTATCAATTCCCAGTATGGTGCCTTCATATATCCTGCATACAAACTATTGTTGCTACTTTTTTAACAAATCATATTTAACTTTGTATCTAATTTTCTGCCCACTTTCACCCTTAGGTCTCTTGCTATTACTTAGCATCTATTTCCATTGAATATTTGTGTTTCAGATATTTTTTCCCTAGGCATCCATTACTTTGTAGCTTTTTCCATATTAGTTCTTACATTTTGGTTTACAGAAAATATTACTAACCTGTTTTATTTTAGATTTTTAAAAATTCTTTCTCTTTTTTTTTTTTCTCACAAGTATCTACAGCATTTCCAAATACAGTAACTTGAGCTGTTTCATTTACACTCTCCAAATTATTAGATTATACATTCAGTATTCATAAACAAATAAAAAAACTTCCCTAAAATCATTAGTGTGTATAATTATACAAGCATTTTTGGAAAAAAAATGATATTGTTCATTTGTAAATTTATTAGAACGTTAAAATTGGATATATATTTGTTCAGTTTTAGGTGAACTGGTCATATTACACCTGAGACTTCAAATATCATCTGGTCTTTAACATTCTGTGCAATTAATGGATAGTTAAATACAGGCTTGGGCTTGATTTGAAGCAACAAAACCACAGGGATGAAGACACAGAAAGAAAATGTCAAAAGCAGTTTGAAAACGCAGCATACAAACTTATATCCATTAATGAGCAATTTTAATTTGCTGTATGATAGGTACAACCTAGGCCTCTATTTGTTTTAGTAGTTCTTATTTATAGGAGCTGCCACATTTAAACCAGGGAAACACTTCATGTAAATAATGACTACCTGAAAAACTGGGAGTTTACAGGATTGGACTCTATACATAAGTAATGTCTTTTGATTTGGCAGGTATGTTGGACCACATTCCTATGGATACTTTAGTGTATATTGTTTATAAAAACACTAGTTAAATACACCAAAGCTTAGTTTTTCTTAGATCAGTGTGGAATAATATTGTAAACTAAATGTAACAAATTCAACATGTGTTAAATATTATATCTTATGTTTATCATGTGTATAGCAAGCATGTTTGTCTTTATACTGTACATTATTAGCAAAATGTGCTCAAATGGCTGAATTTCTTTTACATTAACTGGCATTCACTTTTTTCCTTCAATGATATTCTTTTCTGTGCAAATGTTGAGAGGCATGAACAAAGTTAATTAATATTTCTAAGCAAAATGCTTCACAAATGTATTCCATTTATGTTCAGAATATACTATTTCACTGGGGGAGTTTTTGTTTCAGCATCATCTATCAACAGTTTTTAGAATAAGAGTGGTATCTTCCAAATGCAGCATTTACAAGTCACCATTTGTCAGTAATTGTAACTGTAAGTTGAAGAGGTTTGTAATAATATCTTTTAATTAAACTGAGGACTGTTAGAGGATTTCTGTTGCCCTTTGAGGTTCTTAATTATTAGTATCCAGCTTTTATGGCAACCTTAAGGTTAAACTACATACTTAAAATAAATCACTAAGAGAAATATAAAGACTTCGCATGTTTTAATTAAATTTCTGAATATCAAGGTTTTTAAAATAATAACGTGTTTTGATTTTCTTATGATGGCACACTAGAATGCTACATACATTAAACAAAATATTGGTAGCTTTTTATCGGCGTAATCACTAAGCATGATGCATGTAAATGAAGTATTTTCTATGTATGGCTAGTTAAAGTGCTAATTAAACAATTGGTATTCGAATATATGCTCATCCATTATTTAGTGACATACAAATCTAGTGATATGTGTTAGCAGACATTTTAAGTTGAATGTTTTCTCCTCTGTGTTTTTTGTCATGAAATAGTGGCACCATGATGAGAACACTATTGTAAGTAAAACACTGAAAAATGCTTTAATAATGTTTAACCATGTAGGAACACTAGTCTAGTTTTCTATTTTTTAAATTTCTTTCCTCTTATAAGGATGCTATGAGTTATCAATGATGCATATTAAATCATATACATGATTTATTTTCTCACTAAATTTGCATAAAATGGATAAATGCTAATGGATCAAATGGGGTTTACTATATCTGGTACAATAAATATGCCCTTGCAGGTTTTCTGCAATCAATATTTCATTAGGTCTGCTGTGAAAAGGAAAAATAAAAATTATTGCATATACACTGCAAACTTATGATACCTATGATGATTTCTACATGATGATTGGAACCCAGTCTAGAAGTAGAAACTACACAAGATTTAAAAAAAAGTTCTTTCTTTGACAAGTACAGTTAAATGGCCTCCCTGAAAGCACTCGAGTATTGCTAATAACCACCAGTCAGTTCACTGAGACTTCACATTTAGCATTGGATGCTACATTTAAAATACACATAGCCCATGAATTTAATTTTGCAATGTTTTATATCTCTCTGACTCTTACTGCTAAATCTATAGCCGCACAAAATCTTGCCAGCCCCTCGCTATTTCTCAGTGCAAGTTAACAATGTTACTGTTATATACACTCACTTTTCACCCACATTAATTGTTCCCTTCTTGTAATCCTGTTAATATAAATTGTATATATTGACTGACATTGATTACATGGTCACAATATAATAGCATCACTGTAACAATATTAATAATCCAAATATAAGTCTTGCATTTAATAAAGGAAACTTTGATCTCTCTTTTTTTTTTTTTTTTTGACATCTGGAACATTTTTGTACCTGTTGCAAAAAAAGGCTATTTAAGAAGAAATTTATGCTTTGCCCTACAGCAATTTTGAATTAGTCTTGATAAATAAGTAATTCATAATATATTACTTAGATGCAATGGTCTTAAAATTTTTAGTAGTATTTCAACTACAATTATAGTAATTTATTTATCAGTGAAAAATTTACATAAACACACTTCAAAATCCGGTGGACTGGAGAAATACCAGAAAGACATCCAGGAATGAGTACAATGACTCCAGACATTTGTGGTGGTTTTACTCAGCTGCACAGCAGAGCTCCACTACAAACACTCCTCAAAGGGAAAGGGGGAGAAAATATGGAAAGGGCTCAAGGGTTGAGATAAGGACAGGGAGGTCACTCAACAATTATCATCACGGGCAAAACAGACTCAGCACAGGGAGATTTATTTAATTTATTACCTATTACTAAGAAGCAAGTGCAGTGAGAAACTCAAAAAAAACTAAAAACACCTTCCCCCCCATCCCCCCTCTTCTACATCCTCCCCCTGAGCAGTGCAGGGGAATGGGGAATGGGGGCTGCACTAAGTCCATAATGCTTTGTCTCCGCCACTCCTTCATGGTCACTCTCTTCCCCTGCTCCAACATGGGGTCCTTCCCATGGGATGCCATCCTTCCCAAACCAATCCTACATGGGCTTCCCACAGGCAGCAGCTCTTCAAGAACTGCTCCAACCTGGGTCCCCCACAGGCAGCGGCTCCTGCCAGGTCACCTGCTCCTGCATGGGTTCCTCTTCATGGGCTACAGGTCCAGTCTGGAGTCTTCTCCAGCAGGGGCTCTCCATAGGCCGCAGCCTCCTTCAGGTCAGATCCACCTGCTCTACCATGGTCTCCTCCATGGGATGCAGCATGGAAATTTGCTCTAATGTGGTACACCATGGGCTGCAGGGGGACAACCTGTTCCACCATGGTCCTCTCCACAGGCCAAAGGGGAACTGCTCTGCAAAGGGAATCTGCTCTGGCACCTGGAGCACCTCCTCCCGCTCCTTCTTCACTGACCTTGCTGTCTGCAAGGCTGTTTCTCACTCCTCCCTCTCCCAGCTGCTGTTGTGCGGTGGGTCCTTTTGGAGTCAGCTGAAACTGGCTCTTATCTAACATGGGGCAGCCTCTGGACTCTTCTCACAGAGGCCACCCTTGCCACATAAATCCAATACACAGGTGAATTACAAATATATCACGTTATGCATTATTATATTATATTCTATAGCAAATGTTGTGGTTTAACGGCAGGCAGCCGTTTGCTCACCCCTACCCCCCACCCCCCAGTGGGATAGAGAAGAGAATGGGGAAAAAACAAAGTGAAAGTCCAAAAACTCGTGGGCTGAGATAAGGACAGTTTCATAAGAAAGAAAAAGGGGAAAAAAAAAAACAGTGAAAGAAAAAGAAACAACACAAGTGATGCACAAAACAATTGCTCACCACCAGCCAACTAATGCTCATCCAGTCCCTGAGCAGCGGCAGGCCCCCCCGGCCAACTCCCCACCAGTTTTTATCGCTGAGTATGACATCATATGGTAAGGAATATTCCTTTGGTCAGTTTGGGTCAGCTGTTCTGGTTCTGTCCCCTCCCAACTTCTTGTGCACCCTCAGCATCCTCATTGGCAGGGTAATATGAGAAGCAGAAGAGTCCCTGACTTAGTGTAAGCACTGCTCAGCAACAACTAAAACATCAGTGTGTCATGAGCATTATTCTCATCCTAAATCCAAAACAAAGCACCACAACAGCTACTAGAAAGAAAATTAACTCTATCCCAGTCAAAACCAGGACATCAATATATAAGATGTTTATAAATAAAATGCTTTTAGATAGATATATTTTAATATCAGTGTCAGGAAAATTTGCATTTTCCTTTAAATACTCTTGTATCTTTCCATGGAAATCAATGACTGATGCTTGTGCAAGATCAACATCTCTTTATGAATGTCTGTATGAAATTAAAAGATTGAGTCTCAAACTATTTATAAATTATTGTCTATGGACAGACACTGACAGAATAACAAGCCAAGTATTTTATACATATACAGTATTTTATACATATACAGTTTATACATATACATATAGTTAGTTTACCCCTAGTGTAGAATTTCTTATTGTGATTGTTTGCTAAATTAGAGAGAAATTTCAGAAAATTGCAATCAAAGGTTCAATTCCTTCCTCTGCTACATCTGTGTCTTAGGTATCAGCCGCTAGTTGGGTGAAGCTGTGCCATGCCACTGTGTGGGGAAATAACTGGAATCTCAGTTGGGCAGAGAAAAACAGAACAGAGTCAAGTGGTTCTGTATTTCAAGGGTTTGAGCACACACTGAGGAGACCCAGATTCTAATCCTGAGTCTAGAGAACGTTTCCATGTTTTCTCATATAATCTTATTTGCTCTAATGACTGGCATACTTCTATGCCTAGTTTCAGGATCCCGGCTGGATGTAGGCATGAATTAAATAACAAAGGCTTGGTACAGTTTTGGGTATAGCCTAGAGTGCTATGGAAATGTAAAGTAAAAATATAAGGTGCCTGCATAGCTTAAGTGCCTTCAGGACTAAATTGCAGTTGCATGACAATTTTCAGGACACCAACTTAGATAAGCAAGTACTTCAGTGATTTTAGGTTTTTGTTTCTTTATAGGATCTAGCCCTCAGAACTCCCCCCCCCCCCCAGTTCTCCTCATTTCTTTTCTATTTTCCATTATTTTCTTTTTCTATTATCATTTCTTATGTTTTTTTCCACATTTATTGTCTTTCCTTACAACTGCAGGTCCTGAGGACCAGCAAGACATATTTGTTTACACTGTGTTTCAGAACTGTCGGAAAGAAGGGAGAAGGATTCTGTTATCGTAAATAAACAAAACAAGCAAATACATAGCTTTTACTCTTAGGACAAAAATGTTACTGTCTTTAAGGATAACAAGGAAGAGTATAATAGAAGAGTACCACAGAATCACACGGAATCACAGAATTGAAGGGGTTGGAAGGGACCTCAAGAGATCATCGAGTCCAACCCCCCTGCCAAAGCAGGTTCCCTAGAGCAGGCTGCCCAGGTAGGTGTCCAGACGGGCCTTGAATATCTCCAGAGAAGGAGACTCCACAACCTCCCTGGGCAGCCTGTTCCAGCGCTCCGTCACCCTCACCGTGAAGAAGTTCTTTCGCATGTTGGTGCGGAACTTCCTGTGCTCCAGTTTTTGGCCATTACCCCTTGTCCTATCCCCACAAACCACTGAAAAGAGGTTGGCCAAATCCCTCTGACTCCCACACTTAAGATATTTGTAAACATTAATAAGATCCCCTCTCAGTCTTCTCTTCTCCAGGCTGAACAGACCCAGGTCTCTCAGCCTTTCCTCACAGGGAAGATGCTCCAGGCCCCCTATCATCTTTGTGGCCCTCCGCTGGACTCCTTCCAGGAGATCCCTGTCTTTTTTGTACCGGGGAGCCCAAAACTGGACACGGTACTCCAGGTGAGGCCTAACCAGGGCAGAGTAGAGGGGGAGGATCACCTCCCTTGACCTGCTGGCCACGCTCCTTTTTATGCACGCCAGGATCCCATCAGCCTTCTTGGCCACGAGGGCACACTGCTGGCTCATGGTCAACCTGTCGTCCACCAGGACCCCCAGGTCCTTCTCCTCAGAGTTCCTCTCCAGCAGGTCGTCCCCAGCCTGTACTGATACATGCGGTTGTTCCTTCCCAGGTGCAGGACTCTACACTTGCTCTTGTTAAACTTCATTTGGTTTCTTCCTGCCCAGCTCTCCAGCCGGTCCAGGTCTCGTTGAATGGCAGCACAGCCTTCTGGCGTGTCGGCCACTCCTCCCCACTTTGTGTCATTGGTGTACTTGCTGAGGGTGGACACTATTCCCTCATCAAGGTCGTCGATGAAGATGCTGAACAAGACCGGACCCAGCACCGACCCCTGGGGAACGCCGCTAGTCACAGGTCTCCAGCCGGACTCGGCGCTGCCGATCACCACCCTCTGAGCTTGGCCAGTCAGCCAGTTCTCAACCCACCTTACCGTCCACTCATCTATCCCACACTTTGTCAGCTTTGCTAGCAGGACGTCATGGGAGACAGTATCAAAAGCCTTGCTGAAGTCAAGGTAGATGACATCCACTGCTCTCCCCCCATCTACCCAGCTGGTGATGCCATCATAGAAGGCAACGAGGTTGGTCGAGCACGATTTCCCCTTGGTGAATCCATGCTGACTACTCCTCATAACATTCTTCTCTTCCAATTGCTTGGAGATGGCATCCAGAACAAGCTGTTCCAACACCTTTCCAGGGACAGAGGTGAGACTGACTGGCCTGTAGTTTCCCGGATCCTCTTCCTTTCCCTTCTTGAAGACCGGAGTGACACTGGCTATCCTCCAGTCTTCAGGCACCTCTCCTGTTCTCCAGGACCTTTCAAAGATGATAGAGAGCGGTTCAGCAATCACCTCTGCCAACTCCCTTAGCACACGTGGATGCATCCCATCGGGGCCCATGGATTTGTGTGTGTTGATCCCACTCAGATGCTCCCGAACCACTCCCTCCTCAACCAGGGGGGAGCCCTCCATTTCCCAGCCCCTTTCTTCTCCCTCCAGGGTCCAGGAGTCCCGGGGGGGAGTCCTTGAAGCAAAGACTGAAGCAAAGAAAGCATTCAGTATCTCCGCCTTCTCGGCGTCTCCCATTACCAGGACACCCCCCTCATTCAGTAAGGGACCCACATTATCCCTAGTCTTCCTTTTACTGTTTACATACTTAAAAAAAACCTTCTTATTATCTTTTATCTCTTTTGCAAGCCTCATCTCTAGGTGGGCTTTAGCCTTCCTCATCATGTCCCTGCAGGCCCTCACAACACTCCTATACTCCTCCCAAGAGGACAGGCCCTTTTTCCACATTTCATAGACCTTCCTCTTCCTTTTGATCTTACCAATGAGCTCCTTGCTCATCCACGCACGTCTCCTGCCCCCCTTCCCCGACTTCCTACTCTTAGGGATGCACCGATCCTGAGCTTGGAAGAAGTGCTGTTTAAATGTAGCCCAGCTCTCACAAGCACTCTTGCCTTCTAGCAACCTAGCCCATGAGATATTGCCAAGTAGGTCCTGGAAGAGGTCAAAGTTGGCTCTTCGAAAGTCCAGGGTAGCAATCCTGCTACTAGCCTTACTTCTTCCACCAAGTTCCATCTTGAACTCCACCATCTCACAGTCGCTGCATCCCAAGCTGCCCCCAACCTTCACATCCCTAACAAGCCCATCCCTGTTGGTAAGGACAAGGTCCAGGAGCACCCCCCGCCTCATCGGCTCCTCCACCACCTGCGTCAGAAAATTGTCTTCAACGTATTGTAGGAACCATTTGGACTGCGCGTGCCTGGCCGAGTTGCTTACCCAACAGATGTCTGGATAATTGAACTCCCCCATGAGAACCAGCGCTCGTGACTGCGAGGCTACTACCAGCTGCTTGTAGAAGGCCTCATCGACCTCCTCCTCCTGATCTGGTGACCTGTAGTACACCCCCACAACAGTGTCCCCCATACCAGCCTACCCCTTAATTCTCACCCACAAGCTCTCCACTCTTTCTTCACCCTCCCCCAGGTGGAGCTGGGTGCACTCTAATTACTCCCTCACATAAAGGGCAACCCCACCCCCTTGCTTCCCCAGCCTGTCTTTCCTAAAAAGGACATAGCCCTCCATGACAGCGTTCCAGTCATGTGAGCTGTCCCACCATGTCTCTCTGTGATTGCAACAAGATCGTGGCCCTGCGACCAAACACAGATCTCGAGCTCATCCTGTTTATTTCCCATGCTCCGCGCATTGGTATACAGGCACTTTAGGGAAGCAGCAGGTGCAGTTACCCCTGGAGGGATGCAAGAAGAAGATTCCGGAGAAGAGTATGCTGCATTATGGACATTAGTGATAGAATTCAACCTATACAAACCAGGGCATATTCTGACCTTTTAACATCGTTTATCTCCACTGATGTTAATAGAATTAAATATGATTTTGCTATGATTTAAATGAGAAAACAGAATCAAGTATCGTTCTTTCAGAGTTTTGCCAGCCTCGTTTTGCTTTTGTTTTTATTCCAATGGGAACAGGTTTCCTCCTTCACGCATATTTGCAGTATTTAAATAAGCAATAAACTGAAGCCAAGAGCTTGAGATGTTTGTATTCCAGAACTAATCTAAAAAGAAATATAGTAGCTGATGGTAGAAGGTATGATTGTTGAAAGATAACCTCATAGAGATTATGCAAATCCTACTTCATTTACTGGTGAACTCTGCCAAACAGCAGGCCTGCATTTGAATGGTATACACCTAAAGAGAAGTAACTGCAGTTATTATACAAATTCAAAACTCTTCATCCAGTCAGAATGTAAAGCATTTCAAAGCTAAGAATAAAATGTATACAATAATCGAGCATGTCTCAACAGTGATTGACAATAAGAAATCAAATTTATAATTTTGTTATGAAAACTTATTCTGCTATGTATTTATGAAATTTATTTTTCTTAGATATATGTTAAAAGTCCAGATGAAATTGTATTTAATTTATTGTGAATGTGACTAGAAAGGTGTTATTACAACAAAGCTTGCAGAGATCTCTAACTGTTGCTCTAAAACACTGAGGTATGAAACTTAACCAGTAAGTAAAGAAATATCTTTTCCCTTTTCTTGAGTAACTTGAGTAACTTTAACAAAATAAAAATATGACATGATTTGTGGGTTTGCTACATTGTCTTACTTCAAATTAGGTATAAAAACTGTCTATAAATTAATAATGAACCTTTATATAGAATAAATTGGAGGCAAATTATAGAAGAATTAATAATCAAGATTTCACCAAAAAAACCCTAAGGCTTTTTCACAAAAGTGGAAAAATAACTGTGAAAAATAACAATTTCTATCATAACTAGTTATGATATGAGAAGAATTCTGATCTCTTTTAAAATTTGTCTGTATATGTTGATTATGATTTTGAATATTCCATGAAATGTAATTTTATAATAGCTGAATAAAAATAGAAAATTATGACATATTCTAAAATATAAAATTTTGAAATATTCCACTCTGTTGATCTTGATACAAATTAGAATGAAAATAAAACCGTTTTTCCTATCTTAATATTGAAACGCATTCCAAGTAATACAACATCCTTATAATAACGTACAGTATGTTTGTGTGTTTGTGTCTATACGTATATAGAGAGAGGATACTTCACATGTCAAATCCTTCATACACATTTATTAATTAATCTTAAAATAAGATACATTCAGCTGTGAGGCTGACTGCTCTTTTTGAAAAAAAAAAAAAACCAACCAACCAACCAACCAGGGAAATCTTTATTCTGTAAATGTTTTCTTTCACTAGAACTTGATAGAGAACACTATTTTTACCAGTGATAGAAAAAAAAAAAGTAATTTTCCATAGTTTTAAAAGGCCTGAGAAAACTGTTGTTTGTTGTTTTTTTTTATATAAAGTTTTTAATTTTTTATTATTATAAATTCTTTTCCTGCCTTCCTTGAAGAATCTAAATTCTTATGTTTTCACTGGGAAATGTATCTGTTGATATCAGCTTGAGTCAGTAACTGGTACAACTGTGTTGGTATTGCAGATGTCTAACTTTGAACTTATTTATGCAAGAATATTTAAGTAAAGAGCTAAGGTTCATTATAGCTTATGAAGGTTATTAGTATTCTTTAACTAGTGAACATTAGGAAAGGTGCCCTCCTAGACCTGTTGCTTGTAAACAGGGAGGGTCTGGTGGGTGAAGTGGCGATAGGTAGCCTCCTTGTCCATAACAACCATGAAGTAGTCGAGTTTAAAATCTTCGGTGAAAGGAGGAAAACTGACACCAAAACTTCAGCCCTGGATTGGGGGTGGGGGGTGGGGGGGGAGCAGACTTCAGACTGCTCAGGGAACTAGGTAATGAGGTCCCCTGGGTTACTGCTTTTAAAAACATTGGATTCCAGCAGTGCTCGTCGATTTTTAAGTACTACCTTCTAAGAGCACGGGAACAGGCAATTCCAAAATGTCGGAAGTCAAGCAGGAGGGGCAGAAGGCTGGCCTGGCTGAGCAGGGATCTTCTTCAAGAGCTTAGGCGGAAAAAGAAAGTGTATGGCCACTGGAAACAAGGTTGGGCAACATGGGAGGACTACAGGGATGCTGCTCACCTCTGCAGGTAGAGAATTTGTGTGGCCAAGGCTCAATTAGAGTTGAAGCTGGCCAGCAATGTGGGGAACAATAAAAAAGACCTTTTAAAGTATGTTAACAGGAAAAGGAGGACCAGAGCAAACATTGGTCTGATACTTCATGAGGACGGTCACCTCACAAACAGGGACATTTTTCGCCTCTGTCTTCAGCACCAGCAATGGGCTCTGGGACCCCAGCTGCCTTGAGTTGGAGGACTGTGACTGCGGGAACAATAAACTCCCAGTCAACCCCAAACTTGTGCGGGATTTGCTGCTCCACCTGGATGCATATAAATCCATGGGGCCTGATGGGATTCATCCCAGAGTACTCAGAGAGCTGGCTGATGTCATCGCAAGACCTCTTTCAATTATTTTTCAATGGTCTTGGGAATCTGGAGAGGTCCCAGTTCACTGGAAGCTGGCAAATGTGGTCCCAATTCTCAAGAAGGGCAAGAAAGAAGATCCTGGCAATTACAGGCCTGTCAGTCTCACTTCAGTGCCTGGTAAAATTATGGAGAAGATTATTCTGGGAATTACCGATAAACACCTGAAGGACAGTGCAGTCATTGGTAACAGCCAACATGGGTTCACAAGGGGAAGGTCATGTTTAACAGACTTAATTTCCTTTTACAAGATCACCCATCTAGTTGACCAAAGGAAGACAGTTGATATAATCTTTCTGGATTTCAGTAAAGCTTTCAGTACTGTCTCTCACGGTATCCTTCTGGACAAAATGACCAGAATGCAGTTAGATAAAAGCATAATAAGATGGGTGAACAATTGGCTGATGGCTCAGGCCCAAAGGGTTCTTGTAAATGGGGTTACATCAGGATGGTGACCTGTCACTAGTGGGGTTCCCCAGCTCCCCATTTTAGGACCAGTCCTCTTCAATGTTTTTATAAACGATTTGGATGAAGGACTTGAAGGTTTTTTGAGCAAGTTAACGGACGATACCAAATTGGGTGGAGCACTTGACTCCATCGAGGGTGGTGAGGCCTTGCAGAGAGATCTGGACAAATTAAAGAACTGGACAATCACCAACTATATGAAGTTTAACAAGAACAAGTGCCGGATTCTGCACCTGGGAAGGGGCAACCGTGGCTATATGTACAGACTGGAGGATGAGATGCTGGAGATCAGCCCCGCCAAAAGGGATCTGGGGGTTTTGGTCGACAGCAAGCTGAACATGAGCCAGCAGTGTGCCTTGGTGGCCAGGAGGGCCAACCATATCCAGGGGTGCATCAAGCATATAATTGCTAGCCAGTCGAGGGAAGTGATTGTCCCACTCTACTCTGCTCTGATGCGGCCTCACCTCAAGTACTGTGTACAATTTGTTTGACGCCATGGTATAAGAAAGATATAAAACTGTTAGAGTGTGTACAAAGGAGGGCAACAAAGATGGTAAAGGGCCTAGAGGGGAAGAATATGAGGAGTGCCTGAAGTCACTTGGATTGTTCAGCCTGCAGAAGAGGAGACTGAGGGGAGACTTCATTGCGGTCTGCAACTTCCTCACAAGGGGGAGCGGAGGGGCAGGCGCTGATCTTTTCTCTCTGGTGACCAGTGATAGGACCCAAGGGAACAGCTTGAAACTGCAACAAGGCGGTTCAGGCTGGATATCAGGAAAAGGTTCTTCACCGAGAGGGTGGTTGAGCACTGGAACAGGTTTCCTAGGGAAGTGGTCATGGCACTGAGCCTGCCAGAGTTCAAGAAGCATTTGGACAATGCTCTCAGAGACATGGTCTGATATTTTGGGTGGTCCTTTGGGGACCTAGGAGTTGGACTCGATGATCCTTGTGGGTCCCTTCCAACTTGGGATATTCTATGATTCTATGATTCTAAGAACATCTGATTTAATTTCTTTACAGATGAGTCTCCAGTTTAGGCATGACCTCAAAGCATATATGGAACAAAACCATATTCACCATTGTTTAAGAGCCAGTTTGGTATTTGCTCTTAAATGATATGTTTTAGTTTTGTGAATATGGGCAACTATTATTATAATATTATTATAAATATTATTAGCTTACTCAGCTGCACATTTTGGTGACACCTTTTATTATTAACATTGGCTTAACTTCAGTGAAGACAGTCTTATGGCAACTTGACAGCTAGTAGAATGATAGCATCAAAAGAGCGAAAGAATTGAAAGCAGGCCAACTGAGAGAGGAAAATAAATTTTAATCAGTTAGACTCTTGATCATTTTTTTTATTTATTTTGAGAACTTGGCTAATTCAAATAATTGAGACATTTTAAGAAGAGGTATCTTTGACTTTTGAATTAAAAGATAATATACGCAACATTTCAAGAGATTCTTTAACAGAACTGTAGAGAACTAAATATTCATCTCTATGGTCCTAATATTTCAGCCTAGGAAAGACAGTTGTCCAACTTATGCAAAATAAAGAAACTGCAGGCTCAATGTTCTTCAGTTCAAGGACTGCTTATGTCCTGGTTCCAGTTAGGACAGAGTTAAGTAGCTCATAGTAGCTGGTAGGGTGCTATGTTTTGGATTAGGATGAGAAGAGCGCTGATAACATGCTGATGTTTTAATTGTTGCAGAGCAGTGTTTACACCAGGCCAAGGACTTTTCGGCTTCTCGCTCTGTCCTGCCAGCGAGCAGGCTGGGGGTGCAGCAGGAGCTGGGAGGGGACAGACCCAGGACAGCTGGCCCCAACTGGCCAAAGGGGTATTCCATACCATCTGACGTCATGCTAAACAATATATAGGGGTGGCTGGCCGGGGTGGGGGGGCCGGCTGCTCGGGAATAGGCTGGGCATCGGTCAGCGGGTGGTGAGCAATTGCATTGTGCATCACTTGTTTTCTTACACATTATTATTGTTAATACTATTACCATTATCACTATTATTATTATTATTGTTATTATTATTTTCCTGTCTTAATAAACTGTCTTTATCTCAACTCACAGGCTTCACTTTCCCGTTTCTCTCCCCCATCCCAGAGAGGGAGGGGGGAGGGTGAGCGAACGGCTGTGTGGTGTTTAGCTGCCAGCCGGGTTAAACCACAACAGCTTAGTAGGTAAACATTCATAGAAAGCAAAACTCATGGTTTGAATTGGTCATTAATGATTAAGTAAATAAATTAACTTTGGCAAGTTTCAAATAAACTTACAGGGGCCAAACTTGAGTGTCAGTGACTCATTTGATCCAAAAAGATTTTTAAAACACCTCAAAGTATCTTATCTTGAAATCCATTCCAAGGCAGAGCATTATAAGCCTGAAGATCTTCCGAATAACATCAAGAATATTATCTGAATGTCCATTTAGATAGCAATATACTATCCACTTTTTTTTTGTAAATTAGATATTAATTTAGTTAAAGATAAAATTAAATTCAAATATTTATCTTCAATATTTATGGGAAAGACCATCAACTTTTGGAGAGTCCTGATGTTGCTTATTTTAGCAAAACATGATAAATTAACAAGTGAAATAAATCTACAGAGGTTATTTTTTTTTCTTTTTGAGATTTTCCACTAATTGATTGGAGCAGACAGAGAACTCTTAACCCAAAGATTGTTCTGAAGTGTATCTCATTTTAAGGCATCTGGGAAAAGTGTTTTGTTAGTACTTCAGACAGAATGGTGATTGCAGGAGTATAAACTTGTGTCATTATCCTTTCAGTAAGGCACACAACTGAAATGGGATTTCAGGATAAAGGCTGCAACTTTATGAATAACTTAAATATGAAAGCAAATAACTGCATACTAGAATCTCCCTGTTACTAGGTTCAAGCACATATTTTACTAGACCATCATACAAAGCCTATGGAGGCGTAACTCTTATGATAAGTTTATCCAGGAAATTCATCTCTGAAAACAAGAATCAAGAAAAAAAATTCTTAAGGGAAGAATCATTCTCATGTTGCATAAGACAACCTTATTCATAAGCTTGACAGTTTAATTCAAGTTCTGTTCAAGTTCAAGTTTGACATGTTTTAGATTAATCTCCAGGGACCCAACTGAGGATTTTACACCTTTAAGAGCAGAAGAATTCTCTACTTGAATTAGAATAAATTATACATGATTGTAAGAGTTCCTTCTCTTAAGTTTGGGGAGAATAATTCTGTAAAGAAGGGAAAAGAACTCAACCAAAACAGCATACACAGGTTAAGTAGATACTGAAGTTCTTGAAACTTTTTGTACATTAGCCAGGTGAATTTTGTTTCATCTGCATCTGAATTCTTACCATTTCTTTTTGAGCTTTAATATTGTCCTGTTTTCGGCTAGGATAGAGTTAATTTTCCTCCTAGTAGCTGGTAGGGTGCTGTGTTTTGGATTTAGAATGAGAATAATGTTGATAACACACGTTTTAGTTGTTGCAGAGCAGTGCTTACACTAAGCCAAGAACTTTTCAGCTGCTCACACCGCCCTGCCTGTGAGGAGGCTGGGGGTGCACAAGGAGCTGGGAGGGGACAGAACCAGGGAAGCTGACCCAAACTGGCCAAAGGGATATTCCATACCATCTGACGTCATGCTGAATAATTAATATGGGGTGGCTGGCTGGGGTGGGGGGGAACCACTGCTCAGGGATGGGATGTGCATTAGTCAGCGGGTGGTGAGCAATTGCATTGTGCATCACTTGTTTTGTACACGTTATTGTTATTGTTATTGTTATTGTTATTGTTATTGTTATTGTTATTGTTATTATTTTCTTTTCTGTCCTAATAAACTGTCTTTATCTCAACCCACAAGGTTTTACTTTTTTTTCCGAGTCTCTTCCCCATCCCACAGGGGGGCGGGGGTGAGCAAACAGCTGTGTGGTGCTTAGCTGCTGGCCGGGTTAAACCACAACAAATATTGAGGTATATGGCAACCACAGAATCAATAGAAAAAAAAAATAAAGGAAAAATGAAGGGTGGGAGATTTGCTGCTGACTGCCAGCAGAAGAGCTGGGATGTGCTTCCATTTCCCCTTGTAAATTCTTTGTCTTCTGATGCTGGTATAAATTTATATAAATCTATATAAATATGAATAAATTTATATAAATATGAATAAATTTATATAAATATGAACAAATCATTATACAGTGGCTAATTAGCTCTCTTATTGTATGCTCAGTTCTCCCAGCAATCCAAGAGAGTTTAACTAGTGTTCTCCCCATGGAGACAGAGAGATGTGTTATCATACAAGTGAATCAAGTTTAGAATCCCTGTTTCTTTTGAAGTGCTGAACCCTTTATCATAACATATCAGGGGGATAAATATTATAGCACAGTAAACTCTTGCAAGAGTAAGAAAAAAATATTCCTGAGCTTTAATTTACTAGAGATAATATGAAAATATTCAAACAAATCTACTTTATATTTGTGATTATTATGATATGGTTGAGTTGTATATATTAATAAACTGGTCCTGGACATATTTTAAATGGCAAGATTTGTATCTGATTTGCTTATCGTAAATATTGTTTGGAAGTAGCTTAAGAGTGAGCAATGCAGTTGCTTTTTTTTTTTTTTTTTCTCCTAAGACTCAAATATACCGTGTGGATATCTAAACTCTTTGAGTAGTGCTGATAAAACAGCCAAGCATGGGACCTAAATTTTGAGCTGCAGAGTATCGGTACAAATATACTGTATATTTGTTACATGTGGTTCTAACCTAGCTATTATTGAAGGATTCTTACTTTCACTAAAGGCATTTACTATGCCTTTTCAGAATCAGGTCAAAAGACAAGAACATGGGAATCAAAGTGATTGGGAACAAATCTCATGGGAAAACTTTACCATTGAAAATTTCAGGGTTTGCTGAAATGCTTTAATTTTCCTTTGGAAAAAACAAAACAAAACAAAACAAAAAATGTTTGGGGGTTATTTTTATTAAATTATATCTCTCCATGCTCTAATATTGCTTCATGGAAGTTGAAGTCTGGGTTCGTTTTCTCATATATGAATGGGGATCTGATGCAATGTAGCCTCCGGTTTAAGATGTTCTGAGATGCTTCATTGGAGTTGCATGTCTGCAGGTGCATGTGCACTGAAAAACAAGCCAAGTGTATAAAGGAAAAAATTACTGCATTATAAGACTTCTAAGAAAGCACGGCACAAGATTTAAATATGGGAATATCAGATATTGCAACTATATTTTCAAATGTCAAAAAATAATTAATAACTTAATAATGGGAAAATGAATTTTTATATTTCATTTTTGAACTTGGATAGATTATTTTACATTTGTGTTACAGAGAACAGAAGTTGTCCTTATTTCCCATAGAGACAAGATTCAGGTACATATTTAAAAGGAAGAAAAAAAGAAATAGACATGAGATAAAAACTACAAAAAAAAAAGATAATTCATCATGCTAACTAGCATAGCTAAACTAACCTAGGTTATAATATCATAATGACTAAAACCAAGAAAAAAATTATCTTCATCTAGAGAAAATCCATGAAATACAGATTCAGTCAGTTTCTTTGTGGAGATATATTCTTGTTTAGATTAAGCAAAAAGCTGAAAGCCATCTCATGCCCAGAGAAGTTGTGGATGACCCATCCCTGGAAGTGTTCAAGGCAAGGTTGCATGGGGCTTTGAGAAACCTGGTCTAGTGGGAGGTGTCCCTGCCTGTGACAGGGGGGTTGGAACTAGATGATCTTTAAGATCCCTTCCAACCCAAAACATTCTGTGATTCTATAATTCTATCTTTTCACTGAATTTCATTTCCCCAACTTACATATCCACTTCAGACATCCATTTTGTCAGTTTGGGAAATAGAAATAAAATCAAGATCAGTGGCTAGTGTAGATAAAATGTGGCTGAGTAGTGAAGGGCAAGATTTTGACCTTTGATGATTTTGACGCAAATTTTTTGGGCTGCATCAAAATAAGTGTGGCCAGCAGGTTGAGGGAGGTGATTGTCTCACTCTACTCTGCTCTCATGAGACCCCACCTGGAGTACTGCGTTCAGCTCTGGGGCCCTGTAGTGGGTTTACGTGGCAAGGTTGTGGTAGTAGGGGGGCATAGGGGTGGCTTCTGCAAGAAGAATCCAGAAGCTGCCCTGTGTTAGATAAGGGCCCCGCTGCTGGCCAGAGCCAGGCCAGTAAGCAATGTCGTTTACGCCTCTGTGAGAACATATTTAAGACAGGGAAAAAAAATAAAATGCTGGGGCACAGCAGGTGGGAGAGAGAGAGGAGTGAGAAACAGCCTTGCAGACACCAAGGTCAGTGAAGAAGGAGGGGGAGAGGTGCTCCAGGTACTGGAGCAGAAGTTCCCCTGCGGCCTGTGGTAAGGACAATGGTGAAGCAGGTTGTCCCCCTGCAGCCCATGGAGGAGACCAGAGTGGAGCAGGTGGACCTGCACGGATGGAGGCTGCGGCCTGTGGAGGACCCCCGATGGACCAGACTCTGGGCCGGACCTGTAGCCCGTGGAGAGGAGACCATGGAGGAGCAGGTGACCTGGAAGGACCTGCTGTCAGTGACAGACCCAGGTTGGAGCAGTGTGCTCCTGATGGATGGACCCCGTGGTATGGACCCATATCTGGAGCAGTTCTTGAAGAGCTGCTGCCTGTGGGAAGCCTGCGCAGGACCAGTTCGGGAAGGACTGCATCCCATGGGAGGGACCCCATGTTGGAACAGGTGAAGAGAGTGACCGAGAAGGAGCGGCGGACACGAAGTGCTATAGACTGACTGCAATCCCCATTCCCCCGTTCCCCTGCACCGCTCAGGGGGAGGAGGTGGAAAAGGGTGGATGGGGGGAAGGCGTTTTTGGTTTCTTTCCTTTGTTTCTCACTTCTCTAGCTTGTTAGTAATAGGCAATAAATCTTACTGTCTCCCTACTCTGAGTCTGTTTTGCCCGTCACAGTAACTGTTGAGTGATCTCCCCATCCTTATCTCAACCTTGAGTCCTTTTCATCGTATTTTCTCCCCCTTCCATCTGAGGAGGGGGAGTGAGAGAGCGGCTGAGGTGGAGCTCGGTTGCCCACCTGAGTGAAACCACCGTAGGCCCCCAGCACAAGAAGAACATGGAAGTATTAGAACAAGTCCAGAGGAGGGCCACAAAGATGATCAAGGGGCTGGAGCACATCTCCGGCGAAGACAGGCTGAGGGAGTTGGGGTTGTTCAGCCTGGAGAAGAGAAGGCTCTCGGGAGACCTTATAACAACTTTCCAATACCTAAAGGGGGCTTACAAGAAAGCTGGGGAGGGACTTTTCGTCAGGGAGTGTAGTGATAGGTGTACTGGGTCTGGCTGGGATGTTAACTTTCCCTGCAGCAGCCCATACAGTGCTGTGCTCTGCACTCGTAGCTAAAACAGCAATGGTATCACACCAGTGTTGTGTCTGCTGCTGAGCAGTGCTGGCACAGCATCAGGACTCTCTCTAACCCCCCCTAGGGGTGGGCAAAAATATGAGAAAGGAACATCACCAGGGCAGCTCACCTAAACCAACCAAAGGGATATTCCATACCATATGATGTCACACTCAGCAATAAAAGGTGGAAAAAGGAGGAAGAGGGGAGGGGTGGGCTCTCATTGTGAAAACGTCTGTCCTCCTCCCGAACACCGGCTACGTGCGTTGAGGCCCTGCTTCAAGGACGTGGTCAAGCATCGCTCATTTGTGGGAAGTAGAGAGTAATTTCTTTCCTCTGCACTTCCACATAGCCTTTACTTGTTTTGTTTTGTTTTTTCCCTTTCCTCCTCCTTTTTCCCCTTTCCTTTTTTTCCCTTTAGTTAAATCGTTTAATTAATAATAATCTTTCCTTAATAATTATTTTTCCATTTAATTAAATTATCCTCATCTCAACCTGTGAGTTGTTCTTTCCTTTATTTCTTCCCCTCCTCTTCTAAGGAGGGGGAGTGAGAGAGTGGTTGTGGTGGAGTTCAGCTGCCTAGCACGGTAAAACCACCACAACAGGACAAGGAACAATGGCTTTAAACTAAAAGAGTGTAGATATAGATTAGATATAAGGAGGAAATTCTTTACTCTGAGGGTGGTGAGGCACTGGAACAGGTTGCCCAGAGAGACTGTGGATGCCCCATCCCTGGAAGTGTTCAAGGCCAGGTTGGATGAGGCCCTGACCAACCTGGTCTAGTGGAAGGTGTCCCTCCCCATGGCAGGGGGGTTGGAACTAGATGATATTTAAGATGCTTTCCAACCCAAACCATTCTGTGATTCTGTGATTCTATGAAGTAAAAGCTTATAAAGAGTATTAATATATGTTAATGCTTGTAGAAGTTACATGCTTGGGCACCTAATTTTTGTTATAAAGATATAAATTTCAATGTTTGTGTCATTTTATATGCTTACCTCATGTACATATTTCCTAGAAGTTATTGGTTTATAATTTTTATATAAACTTTTTAGAATAATCTGTATGTATTAGGAGTATTAGGAGATAATAGGGAGAAAAAACAAAATATTAACTCTTTATTTAGCTTAGGAGATGCATCTGGAGTGCATGGAGCTCTGCCTAGGGATGCATGAGGAGCTGACAGAGTGCTTATGGGTAAGGGTTAAAGGGAGGGCAGAGACAAGTGACATTTTAGTGGGTGTCTACTACAGGCCATCTGACCAGGAAGAAAAAGCGGATGAGGCCCTCTATAGACAGATAGAAGCAGCTTCATGTTCACAAGCCCTGGTTCTCATGGGTGACTTCAACCACTCCAGTATCTGTTGGAGGGATAGCACAGCAGAGCATAGGCAATCCAAAAGGTTCTTGGAGTGTATTGATGCTAACTTCCTCCCTCAAGTGACAGAGGAATCAACGAGGAGAGGTGTTATGCTGGGCCTCATTCTCACCAACATGGAGGGGCTGGTGAAACTCAAGGGCAGCCTTGGCTGTAAGTGATCATAAAATGTGCAGTTTAGGATCCTGAAGGCAGCAAGGAGGGAGCACAGAAAGCTCTCTACCCTGGACTTCAGGAGAGCAGATTCTGGCCTCTTCAGGGAACTACTTGGTGGAGTACCATGGGTAAAGCCCTTGGGGGAACAGGGGCCCAAGAAAGCTGGCTAAGGATCACCTCCTCCAAGCTCAGCAGCAATGCATACCAACAAAGAGGAAGTCAGGCAAGAAGGCCAGGAGACCTGCATGGATGAACAAGGAGCTCCTGGCCAAACTCAAGAAGAAAAAGAAGGCCTACAGAGGGTGGAAGCAAGGACAGATAGCCTGGAAGGAATACAGAGATTTTGTCCGAGCATACAGGAATGAAGTTAGGAAAGCGAAAGCGCTATTAGAATTAAATATGGCCAGGGATGTTAAGGGCAACAAGAAAGGCTTCTACAAGGACGTCAGTGATAAAAGGAAGACTAGGGAAACCATGGGCCCTCTCTGGAAGGAAACAGGAGACCTGGTTACTCAGGATATGGAGAAGGCTGAGGTACTCAACAACATTTTTTTCCTCAGTCTTCACCAGCAAGATCCCTAGAAACATAACTCAAGTTGTAGAAAGCAAATCACAGAATCACAGAATCATCTATGTTGGAAGAGACCTCCAAAATCACCTAGTCCAGCCTCTGTCCTAACACTAACAAGTCCTCCACTAAACCATATCACTAAGTGCTACATCTAAACGTCTTTTAAAGACCTCCAGGGATGGTGACTCAACCACTTCCCTGGGCAGCTCATTCCAATGCCTAACAACCCTTTCAGTAAAGAAGTTCTTCCTAATATCCAACCTAAACCTCCCCTGGCGCAACTTTAGCCCATTCCCCCTCGTCCTGTCACCAGGCACATGGGAGAATAGACCAATCCCCACCTCGCTACAGCCTCCTTTAAGGTACCTCTAGAGAGCGATAAGGTCGCCCCTGAGCCTCCTCTTCTCCAGGCTGAACAATCCCAGCTCCCTCAGCCGCTCCTCGTAAGACTTGTTCTCCAGACCCCTCACCAGCTTCGTTGCCCTTCTCTGGACATGCTCGAGCACCTCCATGTCCTTCTTGTAGCGAGGGGCCCAAAACTGAACACAGTACTCGAGGTGCGGCCTCACCAGAGCCGAGTACAGGGGCAGGGACTGGGAGAATGAAGAACCAGCAAATATAGGGAAAGATAAGGTTTGAGACCATCTAAGGAACCTGAAGGTGCACAAGTCCATGGGACATGATGAGATGCATCTGCAGGTCCTGAGGGAACTGGCAGATGTACTTGCTAAGCCATTGCCATCAATATTTGAGAAGTTGTGGCAGTCCGGTGAAGTTCCCAGTGACAGGAAGAGTGGAAACACAACCTCCATTTATAAAAGGGAAGAAAGGAAGACCTGGGGAACTACAGGCCAGTCAATCTCACCCCTGTGCCTGGCATAATCATGAAGCAGATCCTCCTGGAAACTATGCTAAGGCACACAGATAATAAGGAGGTGAATGGTGACAGCCAACATGGCTTTACTAAGAGCAAATCGTGTCTGACAAATCTGGTGAATTTTTTTTGGTAGTTTTACTCAGCTGGACAGGTGAATTCCACCACAGCCGCTGTCTTACTCCCCCTCCTCAAATGGGAAGGGGGAGAAAATATGATGGAAAGGGATCAAGGGTTGAGAAAAGGAAAGGGAGATCACAACAATTATTGTCATGGGCAAAACAGACTCAGAGTAGGGAGATTTATGTAATTTAGTACCTCTTACTAACAAGCTAGAGCAGTGAGAAACTAACAAAGCAAACTCAAAACACCTTTCCCCCATCCACCCTCTTCCACCTCCTTCCCCCAAGTGGTACAGGGGAATAGGGAATGGGGGTTGCGGTCAGTCTGTAATGCTTTGTCTCCGCCGCTCCTTCACGGTCACTCTCTTGCCCTACTCCAACATGGGGTCCCTCCCACAGGATACAGTCCTTCCCGAAGTGATCCTGCATAGACTTCCCACAGGCAGCAGCTCTTCAAGAACTGCTCCAGATATGGGTCTGTACCACAGGGTCCATCCATCTGGAGCAAACTGCTCCAACCTGGGTCCCCCATGGGCAGAAGCTCCTGCCAGGTCACTTGCTCCTGCGTGGGCTTCTTTCAATGGGCTACAGCTCCGTCCTGGAATCTGCTCCGGTGGGGCTCTCCATGGGCTACAACCTCCTTCAGGGCAGATCCACTTGCTCCACTGTGGTCTCCTCCACAGGCTGCAGTGTGGAAATCTACTCCGCTGTGGTACACGATGGGCTGCAGGGGGACAGCCTGCTTCACCATGGTCCTCTCCACAGACCAAAGGGGAACTTCTGCTCCGGCACCTGGAGCACCTCCTCCCACTCCTTCTTCACCGACCTTGCTGTCTGCAAGGCTGTTTCTCCTTCTCCCAGCTGCTGTTGTGCAGCAGTTTTTTTCCCCTTTCTAAAATATGTTCTCACAGAGGTGCAAACAACGTCACTTATCAGCTCGGCTCTGGACAGTGGTGGGTCCTTTTGGAGCCGTCTGAAACTGGCCCTTATCTAACATGGGGCAGCCTCTGGACTCTTCACACAGAGGCCACCCCTGCAGCCCCCCACTACCAAAACCTTGCCACATATATCCAATACACTTTTCCAACAGCGTTACAGCACTGGTGGATAGGGGAAGAGCAACTGACATCATCTACCTGGAATTGTGAAGTGATGTTTCTGAGAAACAGCCATGGACAAATTGAGCTTGGGCATAAAAGTTAAGGACCACACCAATAAAGGACACCTTGTGGTTGGGGTGTACTACAGGCTGCCTGATCAAGGGAAGCCTGCTGATGAGGCTTTCTTGCTTCAAATACAAGAAGTGTCTCTCTCATCCTAATGGGTGACTTCAACCACCCAGATGTCTGCTGGGAAAAACAGACAGCAGGCTGTAAACAATCCAGGAGATTTCTATAGTATGCTGAGGATAACTTCCTGGTCCAGCTCTCCAAAGCTTGACATGAGCCAGCAGTGAGTGCTTGCAGCCCAGAAGGCCAACTGCATCCTGGGCTGCATCAAAAGACAAGCGGCCAGTAGGTCAAGAGAGGTGATTGTCCCTCTCTACTCTGCCCTTGTGATGCCCCATTGTAGTGCTGCATCCAGGTCTGGGGCCTCCAGCACGACAAAGATGTGGATCTGTTAGAGTGGGTCCAGAGGAGGGCCACTAAAATGATCAGAGGGCTGGTGCACCTCTCCTATGAAGAAAGGCTGAGAGAGGTGGGGATGTTCAGCCTAAGTAAGAGAAGGATCTGGGGTGACCTCATTGCTGCCTTTCAGTACTTAAAGGGGGCTTATAAAAAAGATGGAAAGAAGCTTTTTGTTCAGGTAGATAATGACAGGACAAGGGGGAATGGATTTAAACTAAAAGAGGGGAGATTTAGATTAGAGGTTAGGAGGAAATTCTTCACTCGGAGGGTGGTGAGGCACTGAAACAGGTTGCCCAGAGAGACTGTGGATGCCCCATCCCTGGAGTTTTTCAAGACCAGGTTGGATGAGGCCCTGGGTAACCTGATCTAGTGGGTGGCACCCCTGCCCATGGCAGGTGGGTTGGAACTAGATGATCTTTAAGATCCCTTCCAACCCAAACCATTCTATGATTCTATGATTTTGTGATTTTGTGATTCTGTGATTCTGTGATTCTGTGACTCTGTGACTTGTGCAAAACATTTGACACTGTCCCTCATGATATTCTTGTCTCTAAACTGGAGAGACATGGATTTAATAGATTGACCACTCAGTGTGTAAGAAACTGTCTGGAAGGTCACACTCAAAGAGCTGTGGTGAACAGCTGACTGTCCAAATCGAGATCAGTGACAAGTGCTGTTCCCCAGGGCACTGGGTATTGGGACCAGCGCTGTTTAATGTCTTTGTTGGTGACATGGATAGAGGGACTGAGTATGCCCTCAGCAACTTTTTGGATAGAATCAAGATACGTGGTGTGATCGACACGCTGGAGGGATTAGATGCTATCCAGAGGGACCTGGACAAGCTTGAGGTAGGCCTGTGCAAACCTCGTGGGGTTCAGCAAGGCCAAGGGCAAGGTCCTTCCACTTGGTTGGGGCAATCCCAAGTACAAATATAGTCTGGGTGGTGAATGGATTGAAAGCAGCCCTGAACCTGGGGGGTTGGTTGATGAGAAGCTCGATATAAACAAGCAGTGTGTGTTTGCAGCCCAGGAAGCCAACTATATGCTGGGCTGCATCAAAAGAAGCATGGCCAGCAGGTCGAGGGAGGTGTTTGTCCCCCTCTACTCTGCCCTCGTGAGATTCCACCTGGAGTAATGCATTCTGGGGCACTGTTGTGGTTTAACCCGGCTGGCAGCTAAACACCACACAGCCGTTCGCTCACCCTCCCCCCTCCCTCTCTGGGATGAGGGAGAGAAACGGGAAAGTGAAGCCGGTGAGTTGAGATAAAGACAGTTTATTAGGACAGGAAAATAATAATAACAATAATAATAATGATAATAGTATTAATAATAATAATGTGTATGAAACAAGTGATGCACAATGCAATTGCTCACCACCCGCTGACCGATGCCCAGCCTATCCCCGAGCAGCCGGCCCCCCCACCCCGGCCAGCCACCCCTATATATTGTTTAGCATGACGTCAGATGGTATGGAATACCCCTTTGGCCAGTTGGGGCCAGCTGTCCTGGGTCTGTCCCCTCCCAGCTCCTGCTGCACCCCTAGCCTGCTCGCTGGCAGGACAGAGCGAGAAGCCGAAAAGTCCTTGGCCTGGTGTAAACACTGCTCTGCAACAATTAAAACATCAGTGTGTTATCAACACTCTTCTCATCCTAATCCAAAACATAGCACCCTACCAGCTACTAGGAGGAAAATTAACTCTGTCCTAACTGGAAACTAGGACAGCAATCAGGAAGAGTTCTAGAAATGTGATGTGACCGATAGCTCAGATGAAGTGCCTCTACACCAAGGCATGCAGCATGGAAAACACACAGGAGGAGTTGGAAAACATGGTGCAATTAGACACATATGACCTGATTGCTATCATGGAAACGTGGTGGGATGGGTCACATAACTGGAACACTAGAATAGAGGGCTACAAACTCGTCCGAAGAGAGAGACAGGGAAGGAAGGGAAGGTGCGTTGCCCTCTTCATTAGGTAAGGGATTGACTGTGAAGAGATGCCTCTGGGAAACAGCCATGAACGGGTTGAGAGCTTGTGGGTGAAAGCTAAGAACCACACCAATAAAGGACACCTTGCGGTCGGTGTCTACAACAGGCCACCTGATCAAGGGGAGCCTGTGGATGAGGCATTCTTGCTTCACCTACAAGAAGCATCATGCTTGCACGCTCTCATCCTGATGGGGGACTTCAACCACCCTTATGTCTGCTGGGAAAACTACACAGCAGGCTGTAAGCAATCCGGGAGATTCCTGGAGAATGCTGAGGATAACTTCCTGGTCCAGGTATTAGACAAGCCAACCAGAGGAGAAGTATTTCTTGACCTGGTGCTCAGCAATGCAGAAGAGCTCATTAAAGAGGTCAAGACTGGAGGCAGTCTGGGCTGCAGTGACCACGCCCTGGTTGAGTTTGTGATCTCGAGGAATACGGTCCTGGCAAAGAGTAAACTCAGGACCCTGAACTTCCGAAGAGTGAACTTCAAGCTATTTAAAGACCCAGTAGCTGAGATTCCCCTGGAACACTGTCCTTAGGGACAAAGGAGATGAGCAGAGCTGGCAACTCTTTAAGGATTTTTTCCTTAGAGCTCAAGAACTCTCTATCCCCCTGCGTAAAAAAAGGGAATGTGCAGGGATGGGATCAGGAAAGCCAAGGCATGGATGGACCTGAGCTTGGCAAGGGATGCAAAGAATAACAGGAAGGAATTCTATAGATACATTGCTCAGAAAAGAAAGGCCAAGGAGTGTGTACGCCCTCTGATGGATGAGAAGGGTGAACTGGTATAACGACAGACATGGAGAAGGCTGAGGTACTCAACAACTTCTTCGCCTCAGTCTTCACTGCCAGTCAGACTTCCCACGCCGCTCGTCTCCCTGACCTGTAGATAAGGGCTGGTGGAGGAAAGGCCCTCCCACTGTAAGCAAAGAGCAGGTTCGAGACCACCTAATGAAACTCAATAGATACAAGTCTATGGGGCCTGATGTCATGCATCCCAGGGTCCTGAAGAAAATGGCTGATGGAGTTGCCAAGCCTCTCTCCATCATATCTGAAAAGTCCTGGCAGTCAGCTGAAGTCCCTGGTGACTGGAAAAAGGGAAACATCACTCCCATTTTTAAAAAGGGTAGAAAGGAGGACCCAGGGAACTACAGACCAGTAGTTTGTAGTCACCTCCGTGCCTGGAAAAGATCATGGAACAGATCCTCCTGGAATCAGTGTCAAGGCACATGCAAGACAAAGAGGTTATCCTAGACAGCCAGCATGGCTTCACCAAGGGCAAATTGTGCCTGACCAATCTGGTGGCCTTCTGTGATGGAGTGACTGCATCAGTCGACAAGGGAAGACCTACCGATGTCGTATACCTGGACTTCTGCAAGGCCTCGCTCTGTCCTGCCAGCGGGCAGGCTGGGCTTGCAGCAAGAGCTGAGAGGGGAAAGAACCAGGGAAGCTGACCTAAATTGGCCAAAGGGATATTCCATACCATCTGACGTCACGCTGAGCAATTATACGGGGTAGCTTTCCGGAGTGGGGGGGACTGGCTGTTTGGGAATAGGATGGGCATCGGTCAGCAGGTGGTGAGCAATTGCATTATGCATTACTTGCTTTGTACACATTATTAGTAGTAGTTCCATTATCATTATTATTATTTTCCCTTCTTTTTTACCCTAATAAACTGTATCTGTCTCAACCCACAAGCTTTCATTTTATTTATTTTTTTCTGATTCTCTGCCCCATCCCAGAGAGGGAGGGGGGAGGGTGAGCAAACGGCTGAGTGGTGCTTAGCTGCCAGCCAAGTTAAACTTCTACAGACCTTTTGATGGCCAACATGGGGCCCGAAGGTTTGAGATAATGGCAGATCTGATCAGAGTGTGTCCGGTGGAAGAAGGGGCAGGCAACTTGGTAAGAGTACAAGGAAGTTGCCAGCATATGCAGAGAAGAAATCATGAATGCCAAAGCCCAGCATGAGCTCAACTTGGCCACTATGGATAAGGACAACAAAAATATGTTTTTATAAATATATTAATGGTAAGAGGAGGGCCAAGGAGAATCTACATTCTTTACTGGATGCAGAGGGGAACATGACTACTGAGGATAAGGAAAAGGCTGAGGTTCTGAATGCCCCCTTTGCATCTGTTTTTACTAGCCAGACCATTTATCCTTGGGGTACTCAGCCTCCCGACCTGGAGGTCTGGGACGGGGAGCAGAAGAAATCCCCCCACAGTTCAGGTGGAAACAGTTAGAGACCTGCTGCAACACCTGGACTGTCTCAAGTCCATGGGGCCAGAGGCGATCCACCCGAGGGTGCTGAGGGAGCTAGTGGATGTGATTGCTGGGACACTTTCCATCATCTATCAGCGGTCATGGTCATCTGGAGAGGTCCCGGATGACTGAAGACTTGCTAATGACACCCACCTACAAGAAGGGTCGTAATGAGGACCCGGGGAACTACAGGCCTATCAGCCTGACCTTGGTGCCAGGAAAGGTGATGGAACAGGTCACCTTGAATGGAATCAGGCAGCATATGCGGGACAACCTGGGAATCAGGCCCAGTCAGCATTGGTTCATGAAAGGCAAGTCCTGCCTGAACAATCTCATCTCCTTCTGTGACTGGGTATGGTAGCTAGCAGTGTCCCCCAGGGGTCAGTACTGGGTCCAGTCTTGTTCAACTTATTCATCAGTGATCTGGACGATGGAATGGAGTGCACCCTCAGCAAGTTTGCATACGACACGAAGCTCAGAGGAGTGGCTGATACCCCAGAGGGCTGTGCTGCCTTTCAGAGGGACCTCGACAGGCTGGAGGGTTGGGCCGAGAGGAACCTCATGAAGTTCAACAAGGTCAAGTGCAGGGTCCTGCACCTAGGGAGGAATAACCCCAAGCACCGGTACAGGCTGGCGGGTGACCAGTTAAACCACAACATGGATTTAACTCCGTTCACCACGAATCTTTGGGCCTGGCCAGCCAGCGAGCTTTTAACCCAGCAAAGAGTGTACCTGTCCAATCCTTGAACAGCCAGCTTCTTCAGGAGAATGCTGTGGGAAACTGTGTCAAATGCCTTACTGAAGTCAAGGTAGACCACATCCACAGCCTTTCCCTTGTCCACTGAGCACATCACCTTGTTGTAGAGGGAAATCAGATTTGTCAAGCAGGACCTGCCTTTCATAAACCCATGTTGACTGGGCCTGATCACCTGGTTGTCCTTTAAGTGCTGTGTGATGGCACTCAAGATAATCTACTCCATGAGCTTTCCCAGCACTGAGGTCAGACTGACAGGCCTGTAGTTCCCCGGATCTTCCTTCCAGCCCTTCTTGTAGATGGGCATCACATTTGATAGTCGCCAGTCGACTGGGACCTCCCCTGATAGCCAGGACTGCCGATAAATGATGGAAAGCGGCTTGGCAAGCAGTTCCACTAGCTCCCTCAGTATCCTCGGGTGGATCCCATCCGGCCCCATAGACTTGTATACCTCTAAGTGGTGTAGCAGGTCGATAACCATTTCCTTGTGGATTATGAGGGCTCCCCGTCCCTATCTACCAGTTCATGGGTCAGAGTACCTGGGGAACAACTGGTCTTGCTGCTAAAGATGGAGGGAAAGAAGGCATTAAGTTCCTCAGCCTTTTCCTCATCTCTTGTCACTATGTTTCCCCCCCACATCCAATAAAGGATAGAGATTCTCCTTAGTCCTCCTTTTATGGTTTATGTATTTATAAAAATATTTTTTCTTGTCTTTGGCAGTAATAGCCACATTGAGCTCCAGTTGGGCTTTGGTCCTTCTAATTTTGTTCCTGCACAGCCTCACGACATCTTTGTAGTCCTCCTGAGTGGCCAAGGTCTTCCAAAGGTCATAAACCCTTTTTTTTTCTTCTTGAGCTCTGGCCACAACTCCCTGTTCAGCCAGGTCGTTCTTCTTCCATGCCAGCCTATCTTTCGGCATGTGGCAACGGCCTGCTCCTGTGCCTTTCTGATTTCTTTCTTGAAGAGTCTCCAGCTTTTCTGGACTCCTTTGCCCTCCAGGACTGCCTCCCGAGGGATTCTGCCAGTCTCCTAAACAGGCCAAAGTCTGCTCCCCTAATGTCCAGGGTAGCGAGCCTGCTGTGCTCCCTCCTCACTGCCCTCTGAATCCAAAACTGCACCATTTCATGATCACTGCAGCCAAGGCTGCCCTTGAGTTTCACATTCCCCACCAGCCCCTCCTTGTTGGTGAGAACGAGATCCAGCATAGCACCTTTCCTTGTTGGCTCCTCTATCACTTGGAGAAGGAAGTTGTCATGAACGCATTCCAGGAACCTCACCGATTGCCTATGACCTGCTGTGCTGTCCCTCCAAGAGATATCGGGGTGGCTGAAGTCGCCCATGTGGACCAGGACTTGCAAATATGAGGCTGCTTCTGTCTGTCTCTAAAGGGCTTCATCTGCTTGGTCTTCCTGATCAGGTGGCCTGTAGCAGACCTTCATGTGGCAGTTTTACCCAGCTGGGCAGCTAAGCTCCACCACAGCTGCTGTCTCACTCCCCCTCCTCAAAGAGAAAGGGGGAGAAAATACAAGGAAAAGGGCTCAGGGGTTGAGATAAGGACAGGGAGATAACTCAACAATTATCTTCATGAGCAAAACAGACTCAGCATAGGGAGATTAGAGAAATTTATTACCTATTACTAACAAGCAAGAGAAGTGAGAAACAAAGAAAATACACTAAAAACCACCTTCCCCCATTCACCCTCTTCCATCTCCTCCCCCCGAGCGGCATAGGGGAACAGGAGAATGGGGGAGTCGCGTTAAGGGGTGTAGCCGATTAACCGTTATGGGTCTGGTCAGATTCAGGGTGCTGAACTATTGTTGTGGTTTAACCCGGCTGGCAGCTAAACACCACACAGCCGTTCGCTCACCCTCCCCCCTCCCTCTCTGGGATGAGGGAGAGAAACGGGAAAGTGAAGCCGGTGAGTTGAGATAAAGACAGTTTATTAAGACAGGAATATAATAATAACAATAATAATAATAATAGTGATAATGATAATAGTATTAATAATAATAATGTGTAAGAAACAAGTGATGCACAATGCAATTGCTCACCACCCGCTGACCGATGCCCAGCCTATCCCCGAGCAGCCGGCCCCCCACCCCGGCCAGCCACCCCTATATATTGTTTAGCATGACGTCAGATGGTATGGAATACCCCTTTGGCCAGTTTGGGTCAGCTGTCCTGGGTCTGTCCCCTCCCAGCTCCTGCTGCACCCCCAGCCTGCTCGCTGGCAGGACAGAGCGAGAAGCTGAAAAGTCCTTGGCCTGGTGTAAACACTGCTCTGCAACAATTAAAACATCAGCATGTTATCAGCGCTCTTCTCATCCTAATCCAAGACATAGCACCCTACCAGCTACTATGAGGGAAAATTAACTCTGTCCTAACTGGAACCAGGACAACTATCATGGTCACAGATTCACCAACAACATAGCACGCCCTCACTCTAGTTGCATTCAATGAGAACTATCATGGCTAGGAACAATGCAATTAAGTGCAGTTTATTACACCAACAGGTACACAGGTTCTTTGGATTGCCAGTGATAAATTCACTGTCTGCAAAAGCAAGCTAGCATGCATGAAATATACAGGTACACAGCCTGGCTATTAATGTGTTTAAAGGCACAAAGACTCTAGAGATTTATAAGTTTCCGCAGAGACACACAGTATAACCAAGTGTTCAGATCTCACCCAAAGGTGTCCCAAGGGGGGGGAAGAGAGGCTCAGCCCGTCGACTGATCCCAGAAGTCAGGAGGTCCTCGGGATGGTGTATTCCCTCATGATGGTATCTCCCCTGACGGTGGTATCTTCCCTAACATCCCCTCTCTCTTAGGCCAATTTATATTATTTTCTATCTTTTAGGTGGAGCTTGAGTGACTCTAGTCAAGCATATCTTAGTTATGACTGATGAAAAGTTTTCCCATCTCTGTTTAAAGGTATAGGCTCCGAGAAATTTAGAGCACGTGCTCAGTGAGGGGTGGTAGCACCTTGGAGGAACACCGACTAATATTTCTGCCCTGGTTAATTTTTGTTCCTCTGGCAGCCAGAGTGAAACTTTTGCAGTGGGGCATTCTTTTTCCACACCACTGATTCCCGTGAATTTAACCCTGCGTCGACCAGGTGTTATACCTAGGGTCTGTGCTGTTTCGTGTAATTACCAACAGTTGGGTCCCGGTGTCAATGAGAAAGTTTACCAATATATTTTCATCCCAGCTTTCAGGGTCTGCAATATGCATTAATCTACGAACCTGATTAACTGGAGCAGAAGGCTGTATTCTATTTAACAGGTGATTAAACCTCTTCAGTAATGGCTTAAGATGATTATTCTTATTCACAAGTTTATCATTTTCAGTCACAAGTTTGTTATTCTCATTCAAAAGTTTATCCACTCTGATTCCTAGTGTTTTTCCCGTCTCCCTTTCAAAGGCCAATGATGACTTTAACACCTCATTTTCCAATTTTATAGTTGTATATTCCGCATCAGAAATTAGTTTGGGAGTAGGAGTTTCCTTAGCTTCTTGCTGAGCACAAGACAAACAGGCACCTAATACTGCACAGATTACACTTTTACCTTTTCTCACTCCAATCTTTTGTGCAGCCTGACGCTGTTTAATGCTTTCTACCACTTTCTCTTGATTTTTCCAAAATTTTTTGGCCCACTCCTTCCCCAACATTTGCATTTTTGCAGCAGTTTATCCATAGCAATCCTGTCGACTATTCCAATTTCTCTGTCACATTAAGGGGTCTAGCCGATTAACTAGAATCTTAGAAATTACCGATATTTGGGTCCCGGTGTCAATGAGAAAGTTTACCAATATATTTTCGGGGTCCAACGGGAATGGCAATGATAGGGTCAGAGTGTTCATTAGAGAGATATTGAATTGCTAATACCCGCCGAGCAGGGTGGCTCACTGCCTTCCCCAGGGATAGGAGTTTTTTTGCTGAGCTTCTGCCTCCTCAATTAGGCTCAGTGCAGAAGGTGCACTTTCCTTATGGGTTGGGGGTTTTCCAGTTAGGCAATTCTCCCCACCTGGAATATTTTTCTTACCCAGAGGTTCTAGATTTCTAGAAACTTAGAAATCTAGTCAGGGGTGGTCGCACCTTGGAGGCGGGTAGCTTTCAGGATGGAGGTGCGTTTTGGTATTATAATGATATTATAATGAGCAAAAGTTCACTAGATTACAGCATTTTGTCAAAAACATGACAGATCGTTGGCTCAGGGTAGCAAATGTGCAGTTTATCGGTCTTGGTGTGCACAAGAACAGTTGAGTCCCCATCTTGCCACAGAGCCTAGCCGCAGTGTCTCCACTCCGCTCTACACTCCGTACTGTTCCTTAGAGTCAGCACACCAGGTTCCCCTAGTGTGATAGCATCTAAGGTTGGAGGCCTAGGGAACGCTTGGTTGGTGCAGCTACACTCCACCCTGGAAGCTTCTTCAATGCTATACATTTTCTTTAAAATGTGAATATTAGTTTAATTTTGCTAGTTACTTTAGGCAATTACTCCACAGGGGGTTATGGTCAGTCTGTAGTACTTCATCTCCACTGCTCCTTCATGGTCGCTCTCTTCCCCTGCTCCAGCGTGGTGTCCCTCCCAAGGGAAGCAGTTCTTCCCGAACTGATCCTGTGTGGGCTTCCCACAGGCAGGAGTTCTTCAAGAACTGCTCCAACTATGGGTCCGTGCCACGGGGTCCATCCATCAGGAGCAAAGTGCACCAACATGGGTCCCCCACGGGCAGTAGCTCCTGCCAGATCACCTGCTCCTTCATGGTCCCCTCTCCATGGGCTACAGGTCTGGCCCGGAATCTGCTCCGGCGGGGGCTCTCCACAGGCCGGGGCCTTCTTCAGGCCAGATCTACCTGCTCCACCATGGTCTCCTTGACGTGCTGCAGCGTGGAAATCTGCTCCACCATGGGCTTCAGGGGGACAACCTGCTTCGCCATTGTCCTCTCCACAGGACGCAGGGGAACTTCAGCTCTGGCGCCTGTAGCACCTCCTCCCACTCCTTCTTCACTGACCTTTCCATCTGCAAGGCTGTTTCTCACTCCTTACTCTCCCAGCTGCCATTGCACAGCAGTTTTTTCCCTTCCTTAAATATTCTCTCACAGAGGTGCAAGCATTGCTTATTGGCTCATCTCTGGGCAGAAGCAGGTCCCTTTGGAGCCGGCTGAAATTGGCCCTTATCTAACATGGGGCAGCTTCTGAATTCTTTTCACAGAGGTCACCACTGCAGCCCCCGCTACCTAAACCTTGCCATGTAAACCGACTGTACCCTACTACAGTGTCACCTGTCTCTCCTCGCTTTTATTCTGACCCATAAATTCTCTGTCAGCTCCTCATCTATCTCCAAGCAGGGAGCTTCACGCACTCCAGCTGCTCATTGACATAGAGGGTGACACCTCCTCCTCACCTCCCTTGCCTGTCCTTCCTAAAGAGCCTGTATCCATCCATCCTAACACTCCAGTCATGGGAGCCATCCCACCACGTCTCTGTAATGCCAGTGAGGTTAAAGCCCCGCAGGCGTACGTACACCTCTAACTCCTCTTGTTTATTTCCCATGCTATGTGTGATAGTACAGAGACATTTAATTTGGACCACTGATGAAGATGACTTACTTGAAGTACCCTCTCCTGAGGTAGTCTATGCCAAGGATGCATTGGGCCTCTAGGCCAGTTACACTAGGATGCTTTTGCCAATTGTCCCCTGTTAGGCTCACCTCGGCCTCCAACATAGACAACTGCTGGAATTCCCCTGCCTCTCCCAAAATCCAGATGTGTTCTGCCCCCCTTGTACCCTGATGGCAGTAGGGTACACTGTGTAGCAGTGTCTACTTGAGCCTTATACTCCCGTGGATCTTATGTTCTGGACCTTCAAATTTGCAGAGTCCAGGAAATCACATTGTCCCTTTCCTCTGTTCCTGGTCAGATTATTTATTTATTCCTGCAGTGCCAAACCAGAAGTCCCATCACCACGATCAGGAGGAGAGGCATTCTCAGCCCTTCTTCTGTATCTGGAGGATTGCTAGGCATAAGCCAAGCCCTGAAGCAATGCTAGGAGTTGCTGGGTCTCACTGGGGTAGGCCAGGCATTCTTATTTCAAAAAGTGTGCCATTTCAGTGGGATTACATGACTGTTCAGGCATAAAATCCCAGGCTACTGGAGGTAATAACTACTCTAGGCACCTGCCTAAATCCTTCCACATGTCCTGCCACCCAGGGATCAAACAGCTCTGGGCATGTTTCTTTGTCACATTGCCAACCATTTTTTACTTGTACACCTGGACCAAGCCAGGTTTCACAAACCTAACAGCAAGCCAACCATGTTGGACAATATGATTACACAGCTTACATAATAATGTAAACTGTGTAATCATACATAGTTACACCTCAGAGGGTGCTGAGTCACTGGAACAGGTTGCCCAGAGAAGTTGTGGATGTCCATTTGAAGAGGCCCTGGGCAACTTGATGTAGTGGGTGACATCCCTGCCCATGGCGGGGGGGGTGGAACTAGATGATCTTCAAGGTCCTTCCAACCCAAGCCATTCTATGGTAGATTTCTTTACACAAATAAGTGAACTTTGTAATAATGGGATCTAAATTTGTTATTGATTATAGGCTAGTTTAATATATTGTTAGATCTATAGCTAACGCAGTCATGTATACATGAGAATTGTGCAAAATACAGTTGCTTTATTTCGTGGGTGATTGTCTCAAAGACTCTGGTTAGATATACAACTAAAACAAAAACAGCACAGTTTGGCAGGCACTAGCTATGCTATATGTTATGAGGTTATAAAATACATAAAAATCATAGAGAAATTAAATAACCTGTCATGCTTGTTTGTAGTGCCATCAACTGTGTACATCATATATTTAGATACATTATTATTATTGGTGCCAAATCTATAGAGACAATATTAAGATAGAGGAAGCACTTTCTGAAAACTCTGTTGCTGGTCAGCGAGTAGTACTGTAACTTTCAAATTCCAGAGAGAATTAGCCCAATTTTATTTTTTTATATACACTTTAAATAACTTTTGAGAAAAATTACATTGAATTTGCAAAGTCCTTTGAGAAGATTATTGAAATATTTTCAAAATAAACAGTGTGGTAAAGTTTATCTTTTAGCAGTATTTTCTTTGAAGGCAATAAGATCTGTTTTAAAATTTAAAAAAAAATCAGATTTTTTTTTTAATAGAAAGTTTGTATGTGTATATATATATTCAGGTATCCTCAAACATTTTGGCGATCGGCTCCAGGGCAGATGTGTTTTGCAGCAGAGCAGGGGATCGCAGCGTGCAGGGGGTTCCCTACATGGAGGCCCCTTGAGGAAGCCAAGAGAGCCGCCAGGAGCCAGCAGCCCTTGCAAGGGCGGCTGACAAGTCTTGGGCAGAGCCAGGAGCTGCAGCGGGACATTTAAATGGGGTGTAATCGCCATTTTATAGTCACAAGGCGATTGATCAGTTCCGGGGAAAACGTGGGGGATCACAGCGTGCAGGGGGTTTCCTACATCGAGGCCCCTCGACGGAGCTGGCAGCCCTCGAAAGGGCAGCTGATGAGGCTTGGGTGGAGTCAGGACTGCCCCTCCTCTGTCGTACAAAGGCAGCCCCTAGGGAATGCGATGAACAGGGCGTGGCACGTCAGTCAGGGTGCGGCACAATAGTGTGAGTAGGCAGGGCATACAGGGTGGGTACTGAAGCTTGGCCAGCTCGACCATGGAGCGATGGTATCCATCTGGCAGAAGGCCATGGCCTCTCGGAGTTTGTCACCCACCACAACTGATGCAGCCTCACAGGCAGAGCTCTGGGGGGAACATGCTGCCACCCAGGTGTCAGCCTGTCAGGTGTGCCCTACTCTTAGGCCAGTACAGGATGGCAGTAGTGAGCACAGCTGTGGAAGGTGTGCCCAGGTTGAAGAACTGCATCACTCTGTGGCAGAGCTTTGGGAGGAGGTGGGTGGTCAGAGGAGCATAAGGGAGTCAGAGAATGAGATTGACTGGTGGGGTAGAGCTCTGCCATCCCTGAGAAAGACTCCTCAGCCAGCCACTGCACAAGAAACTAAGGTACTCCTACCCCCTCACCACCAGGCACAGGAAGGGGACCTAAGAGACAGGGGGGAGTGGAAGCAGGTTCCTGTTTGGCACAGCAGGTGAACCCCCCTGCATCCTACCTTACCTTCCCAGCTGCCCCTACACAACAGGTATGAGGCTCTGGAACTGGAAGGGCAAGCAATTGACAATGTGGATAAAGGTCCACCCATGTTGGGAGAGTCGCCCAGGGCAAGTCAACCTATGTCCCGCACCACAAAAACCCCAGAGGACCAGAGCAAACATTGGTCTGATACTTGATGAGGACAGTCACCTCACAAACAGGGACATAGACAAAGCAGAGATGTTTAATGCATTTTTCGCCTCTGTCTTCAACACCAGCAATGGGCTCTGGGACCCCAGCTGCCTTGAGTTGGAGGACTGTGACTGCGGGAACAATAAACTCCCAGTCAACCCCAAACTTGTGCGGGATTTGCTGCTCCACCTGGATGCATATAAATCCATGGGGCCTGATGGGATTCATCCCAGAGTACTCAGAGAGCTGGCTGATGTCATCGCAAGACCTCTTTCAATTATTTTTCAATGGTCTTGGGAATCTGGAGAGGTCCCAGTTCACTGGAAGCTGGCAAATGTGGTCCCAATTCTCAAGAAGGGCAAGAAAGAAGATCCTGGCAATTACAGGCCTGTCAGTCTCACTTCAGTGCCTGGTAAAATTATGGAGAAGATTATTCTGGGAATTACCGATAAACACCTGAAGGACAGTGCAGTCATTGGTAACAGCCAACATGGGTTCACAAGGGGAAGGTCATGTTTAACAGACTTAATTTCCTTTTACAAGATCACCCATCTAGTTGACCAAAGGAAGACAGTTGATATAATCTTTCTGGATTTCAGTAAAGCTTTCAGTACTGTCTCTCACGGTATCCTTCTGGACAAAATGACCAGAATGCAGTTAGATAAAAGCATAATAAGATGGGTGAACAATTGGCTGATGGCTCAGGCCCAAAGGGCTCTTGTAAATGGGGTTACATCACTAGCCCCCCCCCCCCCATCCTTCTTCTTCCCCTTTCCCACCTTTTATTGCTGAGTGTGACATCATATGGTATAGAATATCCCTTTGGTTGGTTTAGGTGAGCTGCCCTGGCAGTGTCCCCTCCCCACCTCTTGCCCACCCCCAGCCTACTGACTTTGGGGAGTTTGGAGAGAGTCTTGATTATGTACCAGCACTGTTCAGCAATAGAAAAAATACTGGTGTGATATCAGGGCTGTTCTAGCTACAGGTGCAGAACACAACACTGTATGGGCCACTGCAGGGAAAGTTAGCTCTATCCCAGCCAAACCCAGTACAACCTCCACCCCTTATTCCATAACATTTCTGTCACACTCAAGTTCCACATACTTTAGTATATTGATATTCTCATCACCACTATTCCCTGTTTCTTAATAGATATATAAGTTCTTTTTTCCATTCTATGGGCCTCTCCCAAAATATCCATAAGAACTGTTGATGATATAGGCTTCGTCTGCCAAAATGGTCACTTAGGACAGGAGGAGAGTAGGATTTCTGGACGCCAGCATCAGCTTAGCTCAAGTCGTTGCTGCACTTGCCCGGTTCCTTGTGAAGGTGACCTGTCAATGATCCTGCAGTGTCTTCCTACAACACATAGCTTAGATTACAGATCATTTTTCTCCCAAGGTTCATAGAATCATAGAATATCCTGAGTTGGAAGGGACCCTTAAGGATCATCAAGGTTAAATCTCCTTGAGGCATACACCTGATATCCCCATCATTTTGCATCACCCACCAGGTGCACCCCGGTCCTTGGGCAAAGACAATCCCACAAATGGGTTTGCCTTTTCTTGAGGCAGGAGAAACCCACACCGCCTTCCCCATCCACTTCCCTACATGCACTGTGGGGACTTTAGCTCCTCCCACAGTGTGTAGGAGTTTGGTTTCAGCAGGACCAGGATGGTTGTCAGATCCTCTTGTGTTAACTAGCCAAGTGGCTTCTGGTAAATTCCCATCCCAGTGTTTCCATGTCCCAGCACCTAATACCCGTAGCATAGTCTTTAACAGTCCATTATACCTCTCAACCTTCCCAGAGGCTTGTGGGTGATAGGGTTATGTACTGTAGAAGGGGATAAAGTCCCTGTAGTGCATATAAAGAACATACTGGGGAAGATGGTCTGGGTTATTCCTCCCTTGGGCAAAGGCAAACCCATCCATGGGACTGCTTTTGCTCAGGGCTCAGGGTGCACTTGGTGGGTAATGCAGAAGGATGGGGAAGTCCAATATGTACCTCAAGGGCACTTGATGTTGGGTGAGAATATGAATGGCATGAATTTTATGATGTTCATTGCTATAAAATGTTCTATGTCATCATTACTATGGCTGCTACATGTCATGTCAACGGTATTACAGTAAGAGTCACCCAGATTAATGAAGAATGAATCTTGATGGAACTGGGCAAGTGCAGCAGTGATGGAACCAGAGCTAGCTTCATTATGCAACAATCCAACACTACACACTACCTCTCCTGTCCAGAAGGATCATTATGACAGAGGGAGCCCAAAATCATGCACAAAAATGAGCTCAGTGGACATTTTAAAGGGATGGCCTATAGACTAAAGGAATGATATCTGTGTATTTATATCAAAGGATAGGAAGGGTGGTGGTGATTAACCAATGAGGGGTGTATATTGTCCTGGTTTTGGCTGAGATAGATAGAGTTAGTTTTCTTCCTAGTGGCTGGTATTGTGTTGTGTTTCGATTTAGGATGAAAACAGTGATGATAACACACCTATGTTTTAGTTCTTGATGAGAAGTGCTTACACAGAGTCAAGAACTTTTCAGCTTCTCATACCATCCTGCCAGTGAGGAGTTGTTATGGTTTAACCCATCTGACAGCTAAACACCACACAGCTGTTATCTGTAGGTTCATGCCTGGTGCACCTCACCAATAAACACAGAGTCAGAATCTACACAAAGGTCTTTTAATCAAATAATTAATTATATAACTGCAGAGTCAGGTGCTTGGTGATCTTTTGTAAAGCAAGCACACCTCTGACTTGAATCACTGTTATTTATGTACAGCAAAGTTGTGAAACTATCTCTCTGGTTACTTTTGATTGGCTGTTTTAGTTTTAAGTAAGGCAAAGCAAGGAAATAACAACAAAGAATAAATAAAGGAAGTGATGCACAAAGCAATTGCTCACCATCAACCGATGCCCAGCCAGTCCCTGAGCAACAGATGTTTTCCCGGCCAATTCCCCAGTTTTATTGTTCAGCTTGGCATCATATAGTATGGAACATCCCTTTGGTCAGTTTGGGTCAGCTGTCCTGGCTGTGTCCCCTCCCCACATTCTTGTGCACCCCGAGCCTCCTCGCTGGCAGGGTGGTATGAGAAACCAGGGTCCCTCCCATGAAGTACAGTTCTTCAGGAACAGACTGCTCCAGTGTGGGACTCCCACAGTCCACAGTTCATGCCAGAAAATCTGTTCCTGCATCAGATCCTCCCCGTGAGCTGCAGTTCCTGTCAGGAGCCTGTTCCAGAGTGGGATCACCACAGGCTGCAGCTTTCTTCGGGTCATATCCACCTGCTTTGGCACCCACTAGATCAGGTTGCCCAGGGCCTCATCCAACCTGGTATCGAACACCTCCAGGGATGGGGCATTCACTACTTCTTTAGAGAAACTGTTCCTGTGCCTCACAACCCTACGAGTGAAGAATTTCCTCCTAAAATCTAATCTAAAACTAAATCTCACCTCTTTCATTTTTAAATTAGAGTTTTATTTGAGTAAACTATCATCTCACTGTTGCAAACTATGCTAATATTTGCCTTAATGCTATAGTACATGTTGTGGTTTAACCCTGTTAAGGAGCTAAGCACCACAGAGCCACTCGCTCACTCCCACTACTGTAGGACTGGGGAGAGAAATGGAAAGGTAGAAGTGCAAGAACTCCTGGACTGAGATAAAGACACTTTACTAGGTAAAGTAAAAGCTGTGCGTGCAAGCAAAGCACACTGTCATGGTGCTTCGAGAAGCCTCAGTGCCTGTCTTCTGTCACCAGAGTTGGGTCAGATCCAGAGTCATTTTCTTCCTCTTTAGGGTTCTGAATAGTGTTGAGTATTGTTTGACAGGCACAGGGCAGGAAAAGAAGAAAAGTGTAAGGAGAAATAAGCAGCCAAGATGAACTGTGACAAACTGAATACAGCCCTTCATTCCCCATCCCCCTTGGGCCACTCAGGGAATGATGGAGGTAGAAGAGTCGGAAATGAAGGAGTGGAGTTGAGACTGGGAATAAGGGTTGCTTGGGGGTAATATGCTTTTTAGTTTTTATAGGATATCCCGAGTTGGAAGGGACCCACAAGAATCATTGAGTCCAACTCATGGCTCCACCCAGGACCACCCAAAAATCAAACTATATGTCTGGGAGTGTTGTCCAAATGCTTCTTGAACTCCAGCAGGCTCCATGACCACTTCCCTGGGGAGCCTGTTCCAGTGCCTGACCACCCTCTCAGTGAAGAACCTTTTCCTAATATCCAATCTGAACCTCCCCTGATGCAGTTTCATATCTATTTCCTCAGGATGTTAGAAATTAAATGGTTGATATCCCATGTAGAAATTCCTTAGAACTGAACATACTTAGTATCATGAAAGATAAAGCTCAAACAGCCAAATTCTTCCTTGCTCTTACATCCTAAAATTCTGCTGAAAGCAAATAAAATATTTTTATTGTGTGGAATTATATTCCGGTCAATATGGACCCAGTTGTGTTGCTGTTGCAGGTTCAGGGGGCTACTTTAAACCCTCTCTAACCTACTTTTGAATAGAAACCTAGGACCTGATTCTGAAACCTTCCCTCTGGTTAGCAGATCCACTGAAATCAGTGTTATAAAGCTGGATGAATCAACCTCAGATTTCTATAACATCAAAATACACTTGTTACAGTATAAGAAAAACCTGAAATTGATAATGCATTTAAAGGGTACAGTATAATGACCAAGGAGTAGAGATTTTAAATGTTTAATGCTTGCACACTCAAGTTAATTTTTCTGTCATCTTTTTGAATGAGGCTCTTGAAAGACCAGATTGAGAAGATCTCTGTTTTGGACCAAAAGGATTAATAACATTATTTAACAGACTGTCATATATATCTTTCTAGCCTACAGCTGTTTACTTTTATTTTTTAAATAAAGAAGCATGGTAATAATTAGTGGGGATAATACAGGAGAGGGAGAAACCCCATTATTATAGCCCCATCAGGACCTTGTCATGATGGCAAGGTCAGCTGATTATTTACTACATAGAGGACAGAGTCAGACTATAAGTGTCAGGGAGATCCTCACATTAAGTCATGAGGTACAGCATGAAGTCCCTTTTTTCCATCCAGTATCCAGGAAGTCTAGATATGACCAGATCCTATCCCAATCCCAGACTTAACGATTTATGCCTAAAGGATTATAAGCAAAATCAATCTTCATATAATTTAGCTAGGATTACAAAGTTTCAGCATGTTTAGCAAAATACTTTGAAAGTTTCAACAAGCTAGCTATTAGTCACTTACCAAGTAACTGTCACAGGTAAGGAATCTCTCTCTCAACCTCTAGAGCTAGGGGGAAGGGCAAGATCCTGACATGCAGCCTACTGCAGTATGGGAGAGCTAAACCGTCTCTAGGCTATCCCCTATTTCTGGGGTAAGATGATTGAATACTAATCATATTTGCATAGCAGCCATATTTGGTTGGTGCATGTTCCATTATCCCTTGGATCTATCTCCTCCAAGTCCACCTTGAGTCCGGTTTGGCTATCGCGACCAGATGCATTCATCATGGTTTCCACTGATGGTTATCAGCCAAGCAGGATTAGAGGTGAAGGGTTAGGTTAGGGGGGGCCAGGGGAAGTACACCACCACATAGAGACATCATTTAACTTTGCTGCCCTTTCTTCAAAACAACTGAAGGGCTAGTAATTAATTTAAAATATATATACATAGTTTTTTGTTACTGGATAAGTGACTTCACAGAAATGAATTCTGTGATCACAACAGTCTGGCGTGCATTAAAAGGAGTGTGGCCAGCAGGTCAAGGGAGGTGATTCTCCCCCTCTACTCTGCCCTGGTTAGGCCTCACCTGGAGTACTGTGTCCAGTTCTGGGCTCCCCGGTACAAAAAAAAACAACACAGGGATCTCCTGGAAAGAGTCCAGCGGAGGGCCACAAAGATGATACGGGGCCTGGAGCATCTTCCCTATGAGGAAAGACTGAGAGACCTGGGTCTGTTCAGCCTGGAGAAAAGAAGACTGAGAGGGGATCTTATCAATGTTTACAAATATCTTAAGTGTGGGAGTCAGAGGGATTTGGCCAACCTCTTTTCAGTGGTTTGTGGGGATAGGACAAGGGGTAATGGCCACAAGATGGAGCCCAGGAAGTTCCGCACCAACATGCGAAAGAACTTCACGGTGAGGGTGACGGAGCGCTGGAACAGGCTGCCCAGGGAGGTTGTGGAGTCTCCTTCTCTGGAGATATTCAAGGCCTGTCTGGACGCCTACCTGGGCAGCCTGCTCTAGGGAACCTGCTTTGGCAAGGGGGTTGGACCGATGATTTCTGGAGGTCCCTTCCAACCCCTAGAATTCTGTGATTCTGTAACAGTAGGCTTCTGACCAGTAAATAAAGTACCAAATAACATAATCAGAATAATTACTAAAAATAGGTACTTTTTTGCCTATAATGTCTCTGAATCTATGAATGTATTTCACAGATGAAGACATTTTTTTTTAAGATAGCAGTTAAATCACAAAAACATGACAAAATCCTATGTCATTATGTTTTGAAATGATAATAATAGAAAGGTTGTTGGTTTTGTTTTGAAATAAAATTAAAATGATGTCTGATAATGGTACTAAAATTGGAAAAATGAAATAAAACACATTCACTGAGATCGCAGGGCATGAAGTCTTTTTGAAGTAAGGTCTTATTTTTGCAATTCTAATGCATCATAAACACTTTTTACTCTTCTTGCTACCTAAGCAGGAGTGTGTCAGTATATGGAAATAAATATACTGAAATCCAAGTTTTGGTAAATAAAAGATAAGTAGTATTTTATCCTGTTAGGGACGTGGTATTTTTTACATAGTAGCTTTTATCAAAAAAATATTATACACTTTAAATGTTTGTTTCTGTAGCAGAATATATTTGAAAAGAATCCAGACATCGCAATCAGTTCTAAAGTCATCTTTGCACAAAATTTGACAGGTCAAAGTAGAAAATATAACACATTTTGAAAACGACCATTTAAAAACAAACATTTATCTGCACAAAATACAGGGTATTTTCTTCTGCATTATTGTCTTCTAGCAATAGTTTGCCTTCATGAAGCATGCATCTAAGGTTTTAACATTGCAATGTTGTTAGGGATCTTTCATATACAGGTTTTACACATACTTTGCAGCTTGATGAACAGATCAGTCCGTTAATGTTCTCTTGTTTTCTTTAGAGTATTAACATTTAAAATATACTCTACCAGTATCCTATAGTTGGCAGATCGCTAAAAGTAGCATAAAAGAAGACAACCTTCACATTAGGTCTACATACAACTTACCTTTGTACAGATGAATGATTACTTACAGCAATGAAAATAATTGTAGCATTATGACCGTCAAACTTCCTGGTAAATATGTACATGTGTCTGTGCAAGAAAGACCTGAGAATTGTTTCTAATGTTTCACCTCTTTTCAAGTATACCTAGCTATGAAAACAAATAATACACTGACATTTAAAGGCCATCTTACTTTAAATCCACAAGGGCAAAATAGAATTAGAGGACCAACTTTTGAGCTCCATGCTCACACTGTGTAGCATTTTACCCCACAAGTAGCACTGCTGAAATAAATGGAACTACTCAAGAAGGAAAACATTATTACAGAATCACAAAATCACAGAATGGCCGAGGTTGGAGGGAACCTCTGAAGATCATCTAGTCCAACCCCCTTGCCGAGCAGGATCACCTAGAGCACGTTGTGCAGAACGGCATCCAGGCAGGTTTTGAATATCTCCAGAGAAGGAGACTCCACAACCTCCCTGGGCAACCTGCTCCAGTGCTCTGTCACCCTCACAGTAATGAAGTGCCCCTTCATATTCAGCCAGAACCTCCTGTGCTTCAGTTTGTGCCCATTGCCTCTCGTCCTCTCACTGGGCACAACAGAAAAAAGACCGGCTCCATCCTCTCGACACCCTCCCCTCAGATATTTATATACATTAATGAGGTCTCCCCTCAGTCTTCTCTTTTCCAGGCTAAACAGGCCCAGCTCTCTCAGCCTGTCCTCGTACGACAGGTGCTCCAGTCCTCTAATCATCTTAGTAGCCTTCCTCTGAACTCATTCCAGTAGTTCTATGTCCCTCTTGTACTGGGGAGCCCAGAACTGGACACAATACTCTAGGTGAGGCCTCACCAAGGCTGAGTGGAGGGGGAGGCTCACCTCCCTTGACCTGCTGGCAACACTCTTCCGAATGCACCCCAGGATACCATTGGCCTTCTTGGCCACAAGGGAACATTGCTGACTCATGGTCAGCCTGATGTCCACCAGGACTCCCAGGTCCCTCTCTGCAGAGCTGCTCTCTGGCAGGTCAGCCCCCAGCCTGTACTGGTGCTTAGGGTTGGTCCTCCCTAGGTGCAGGACCCTGCACTTGACCTTGTTGAACTTCATGAGGTTCCTCTCAGACCAACCCTCCAGGCTGTCGAGGTCCCTCTGAATGGCAGCACAGCCCTCTGGGGTATCAGCCACTCCTCTGAGCTTCATGTCGTATGCAAACTTGCTGAGGGTGCACTCCATTCCATTGTCCAGATCGCTAATAAATAAGTTGAACAAGACTAGACCCAGTACTGACCCCTGGGGGACACTGCTAGCTACCAGCCTTCAACGAGACTCCATACCAGTAAGCACAATCCTCTGAGCTCTGCCATCCAGCCAATTATCAATCCACCTCACTGTCCACTCACCTAGGCTGTACTTCCTGAGCTTGTCTATGAGGATGTTATGGGAGACAGTGTCAAAAACCTTGCTGAAGTCAAGATAGACCACATCCACCTCTCTCCCATCATCTAGCTAGTCATGTCACCTTAGAAGGTTATCAGATTGGTTAAACATGATTTCCCCTTGGTGAATCCTTGCTGAGTATTCCTGATCACCTTCTTATCCTCCACATGCTTGGAGGTGACCTCCAGGATGAGCTGTCCCATCACCTTTCCAGGGATGGAGGTGAGGCTGACTGGCCTGTAATTGCCTGGGTCCTCCTTCTTGCCCTTTTTGAAGACTGGCGTGACACTGGCTTTCTTCCAGTCCTCAAGCACCTCTCCTGTTCTCCACAACCTTTCAAAGGTGACAGAGAGCAGCCTAGCAATCAGCCGATTCCCTCAGCACCCATGGGTGCATTCCATCGGGCCCATGGATTTGTGGATGTCAAGTTTGCTTATCTGATCTCTGACCCCATTCTCTTTGACCAAGGGAAAGTCCTCCTTTCTCCAGACTTCCTCTCTTGTCTCCAGGGTCTGAGATTCCTGAAGGCTGATCTTAGCAGTGAAGACTGAAGCAAAAAAGGCATTCAGCAAATCTGCATTCTCCATATCCTTTGTCACCAGGGCACCCGCCCCATTCAGCATTGTTTATTATTTACATTGTTGATTATTCAGAAGCATTCTTCTGCATTGTTGTCCTCTAACAATAGGTTACCTTTGTCAAGCATGCATCTATATGCATTTATTTTTGTTTTTAAAGTAAAGAAGCATAGTAATAATTAGTGAAGAACATAGAGGAGAGGAAGAAACCCCATTACCTGTATTTTTAATGAGGATTTTTTTTTCCTGCTGCACTGTGTGGATGCCAGCTCTCCATATCTCAGCCATGATGTAAGCTTAGAGTAAAATAGAAGCAGAGCAACAATATGAATTACAAATACTGCATGCATATTTTACTTCCCTTCCTTCCCCCCTTAAATGAATGCCGTCTAAAAATATCCTCCACTCTGAATTGCTTTACTACTGAGGCAGTGAAAACACTGTGCTGATTTACAGAAAAAAAAACAAATCCCACACAAAATAATCTTGAAGTGATTTTTTTTGCTTCTATCTGCAAATTAACTCTCTTTTTGAAAGATATTATTCTCTTTTAATAATATAGAGTGCATGTTGATGTTAAGTACAATAGCATTTTACTTATAGTGAATTTATGAGGAATATCTTGCGACTTCAAAATAAAAAAGGAAAAAAAGTAGATAGTATACACTATATAAAGCATGTTTTTTATTGTTGTAGCCTGGTGCAACTAAATAATATCAACTCTTGGAAAAGAATTAATTGTCAAATATTTGTTCACAAGTGAACCTCAAAAAAAGAAAGAAAAATACAGTGAAATAGTAAATGGAATGCATATTGAATTTATTTTTTAGTTTTGGAGCCAGATTAAGTAAATTCACTTATAAGAAACTACTCATATGAATAACCCATTGATATTAAGAGGTTTACTCAGGTAAAGATAGTTATTTGTGTGCCAGAACTTGCAGAATCAAGCCCTTGTCTGTAAATATTTAGAAAATAAATCATTGATGAAATATTCTATATCCTTCTGTTTACAAGATAGAAATGTCCATTTGGCAATTGTAAAATGTGCTATTGAAATGCTTTCTTAAAATTTGAAAATTATTTAAGAATGAATTACTTCCTTTGAACTAGTTAAATCCATTCTTTAGTTGCTACCAAAAGAAAAACTAAAATGAATAACTTCAGCATTTTAACACTTTTCTGCAATATCTTGATACTGCCAATGTCAGATTATGGGTGTTAATTAACACAACTGGGAAGGATTTATGAACTTTGTCTTCCAATGTGTACGGAATGTTGTATTCCTATGTGTATGTACATTTATTTTATTACAGCCATTTTACATAAACAGACCCAAGTAGTTGAAGTACTAAGAAAACAAAAGTCAAAATCCTCTTCATATATCCATAATTCCATAAACCCTTTAAACTGTCTCTTTAAAAAAAATAGCTAAATTATGGAAATTCAGACTGTTTTATTTGGATATTTGCCAGTTATATCTTGATTCTTATTTGCCCACAACAATACAGGCATGTCAGCAATATGGAAACAGGAAAAAAGCAGAACTCAGGGATTTGTAAATAAATCCACAGATATCAAGAAGCAGAAATGCTAAAATTATGCATTTTACCAGTACACTTCTACACTTCTAAACCATAATGTCAGATATTGGTGAGATGCAATATTGTCAGCTCTGCATAGAAAGGGGAGAGAGTGAGCGCGTGTGTGCATCCGTGTATGTGTGAAAGAGAGAGGAGGAAGGGAGAGGTGAGGAGTGATAGAAAGGGAGGTGAGGACAGGCATACACAATAAAGCATAACAACATTTCTGCATGTCTAATAGCTTAAATATGCTATGTCTCTGTATCCTATTTCTGTCTATATTGGAAGTAGAGTCAAAGAATCAGTTAAAATTTCATCAGTAGTTCATGTTTGATTCAAGTACTTTTTATGAAAAAAGAGGAAAAAAAATAGATTTGTAGCTTCAAGTAAAGGGAAAAACGAAATGTTTACTTTAACAATGTTTTCAAGATACAACAGTGCTTAAGTCTCTCACATTGAACATGGTACATGCCAATCATAAAATGCTAACATTACATTATTTATATTTTAGTTATGTAACATATTATCAATGGTAAATTAACATTAATAGGTCCAAATTATCTTTTAATAATAGTATATTTAAAAAATATTGCAATTTCAAAGATGCAAAAAAAAGGCAAGCCCAAACTGCGTCCTTTTTTGGTATTATTTGTCTTTATGGTTGTTATTTTGTTGAAATACATTTTTAGTTTTTGACAAGTACTGTGGCTTTAACAAAGAATGGCTGAATAATCTTAACAAAGAAGATGAAGGCTCTGTATTGCTTAGAATAGAATAATCACCTTCCAGATCTCTTAAATTCACAATAGATGTAGTGCAGGTCCTGAGTGGCTCTTGTTTTCAATGTGTTTTGTAAGCTTTTAGTTTTTTTTTTTCTGCATCAAATACATCAACTTAATTTACAGGGCACTATTACTGATATGTTTCCTTAGTTTGTGGTTTTCTGTGAAAGGCAGCAGAGACCAAGTCTTTGAATATAGGGGGAAGGGCAGGAGGAGAACCCATAATACATATAATGTGCCAGTGTCTGTAAATTGTCTGCTTATATGACAGCAGACCAGGGAAACCACCAGTATTCATTTGCATGCTGAAGAATATCCAGGATTAAGCTGAAATGATTTTCATACAGGATTTAGACCTGACATTTATTATTCAGTTCACAGACTTCTTGAAGGAAAGTTTGTTTTCCATTAATAGACGAAAAACAAATAAAGTATGGTTTAGCATTAACAGGAAACAAATCTTTCCTGTATTTCTTATAAATTTAACTTATATGATTACCAGACAGATGTTTGAAACCAAATTATTATTTTGCTCTTTAACAATTCAGAAGAAAAATATATATAACACTTACTATGTGGCATTTGTAAAATGTCTCTTTAATTCCAGAAGTTTATTTCTATAAATAAAATTATTGATTTTTTAAATTATAGTAATAATAATCTTTTGAAAAAAAAGATAAATACACAAGAAAGATTTCATACCTTTCTATTTTTATATAGATATGTATTTTTCTACCTACTGTATGTATCAATTAGTATTTTTCAAGCAGTATGAAAAATATGAGTAACGATTGTATGATTTTGCATGTATTGAATTTATAGCACTAGTTAATTTTCGTCATCTAATAAGTTCATAAAATATTTTAGTGATGATTAACCTTACAGTCTTAATAACTGGTACTGATAAAAACTCATAACCCAATATTATAATAAAATTTTAAATAAACCAAACCTTCCACTTCAACTTTTGCCACTTCAATTTTTGAAGCTCAATCCACTTCTTCGTTGTTCTGATGTTCTTCAGTTGCGCGGCTCTTGGGCATGTGGGCATCTACATGACGTACTTTTACATCCAGGTTTTCTACCCGAGCAGCAATATCTTGCCACAGGGTAGCAGCCCAGATAGGTTTACCTCTGCGCTGCCAGTTGCTCTGTTTCCATTGCTGCAGCCACCCCCACAGAGCATTTGCCACCATCCATGAGTCAGCGTAGAGATACAGTACTGGCCATTTTTCTCTTTCGGCAATTTCTAGGGCCAATTGTATGGCTTTTACTTCTGCATACTGACTCAACTTGCCTTCCCCTTCCATGGCCTCCACGACTTGTCGCGTGGGACTCCACACAGCAGCTTTCCATTTCCGATGGCTCCCTACCACACGGCAGGATCCGTCAGTGAACACCACATACTGCTTTCTGTCTTCTGGCAACTCATTATATGCTGGTGCCTCTTCAGCACGGGTTACCTCTTCTGTCGGCACTCCGAAATCTCTGCCTTCCAGCCAGTCCATGATCTCTTCCAGGATTCCTGGGCGATTAGGTTTCCCCATTCGAGCCCGCTGTGTAATTAACGCTATCCACTTACTCCACGTAGCATCAGTTGCATGGTGTGTAGTGGGAATTTTCCCTTTGAACATCCAGTGTAACACGGGTAGCCGTGGTGCCAAGAGGAGCTGTGCTTCTGTACCCACAACTTCTGAAGCAGCTTGAACACCCTCATATGCTGTGAGTATCTCCTTTTCAGTTGGGGTGTAATTGGCTTCTGATCCTTGATAGCCCCGTCTCCAGAAACCCAGAGGTCGACCTAGAGTTTCTTCTGGGGTTTTCTGCCAGAGGCTCCAGGTGAGGCTATGCTCCCCGGCCGCAGTGTAAAGTATGTTTTGCACAGCTAGTCCGGTACGGACAGGCCCAAGGGCTACTGCACAAGCTATTTCTTGTTTGATTTGTTCAAAGGCCTGGTTTGAGGCTTGAGCTTTGAATTTCATCGCCAGAAACGCTGACACAAAGGAAAATATTTGATGCTCTGTGCGGGTTGGGTCGGTGCGTGCCCAGGGCCCTGCTTGGTGCCACAGGGCTGGGGTGGGTGGTGGCTTACATGCCCATGCAAGGGAGTGACAGGGGAAAAGATGAGGAGATTGAGTAAGCCTTTGTTAGTAACTATAGGAAATAAGAGCATTTGGGGAAGATTTGTTCTAGCAGAAGAATCTCCAGCTTGCCTTTTGGGGTGAGATGTGTTGCAGTCACTAGATGTAGAATTAAGATTATCACCAGAAGGAATGGACCTGATGATTATGGGGGTAGGTGTGATTACTAAGACCCCAAAAGGTGAGTTAAAAACCCCAGAAGACTTGAGCACAGTACCGATGAATCTGTGGAATAGGACCAGTACAGATGTAGGGCTGCTGATCTCAGCCCATTCAGTACCGATAAAAACAAAGGGAGGACCCTCACTGGCTTTGAAACAGTATCCAATTCCTAAGGAAGCTGAAAGGAGTGTTCAAAAGCAGACTGATTGGTATATGCCACAAGGGGTTCTCAAAGAATGCAATTCTCCATATACGCCTATACGTCCCATAAAAAAAAAACAAAACCAAAACAGAACAAAACCAGTTTGGATGAAGATGGAGATCCAGAATATAGATTTATACAATACTTATGAGTAATTAATCAACATGTTATTTATTTTATATATTTTATTTATGTTATATATACCAATTTTTTTAGAGTAACTGATTTGACTGCAGCTTTCTTTAGTATACTAGTGGACAAGAATTTATTGGCATCTATATCGTACCAACCAAGACACCTTGATTTCCATACATAAGCTGATTTGTTGACTGGAGTGCCAAGGAATGGTCAGCAAGACTCACCCTTTAGTAGCCCCATGTGGCCAGTGTGAGCATCTAATGGAGAGCAGACAATCATGGCCTGAATGAAGTCACACCACCGCTGAGTGCTGCCATGCTGGACATGCTAGGCCATGCTGTACGTGTAGTGCAGTACAACACAGACCTGCACCTACTCAGGTTAACTGTTACATGGATCACTAACTCCTCCATTTACAATGGCGTTCCAGTCAGGATCAGTACATTCCACCACTTGATCCACATACAGTTTACCTTTCTCAAAGATATTTTCAGCTACATATTGTATTGATAACATATGGACTTCTTAAGACCTAAGTACAAGGCCCAATAGAGCAGACACAGCCTGCTCAATATCTGTCTAAATCATCGTACACAATTTATTCCACAAGAATCACAGAATCACAGAATGGTTGAGGTTGGAAGGGACCTCCAGAGATCATCTAGTCCAACCCCCCTGCTCAAACAGGGTCACCTAGAGCATGTTACACAGGATGGCATCCAGATGGGTTTTGAATATCTCCAAAAAAGGAGACTCTACAACCTCTCCGGGCAGCCTGTTCCAGTGCTCTGTCACCCGAATGGTAAAGTTCTTCCTCATAAGGCGATGAAACCTCCTGTGGTTCAATTTATACCCATTGCCCCTTGTCCTATCACTGGCCACCACTGAGAAGAGTTTGGCCCCATCCACTTTACATTGTCCCCTCAGGTATTTATAGAGGTTAATAAGATCCCCTCTCAATCTCCTCTTCTCTAGGCTAAACAGGCTCAGCTTGCTTAGTCTTTCCTCATAGGACAGATGCTCCAATCCCTTAATCATCTTCGTGGCTCAATGCTGGACCCTCTCTAGAAGTTCTACATCCCTCTTATAATGGGGAGCCCAGAACTGCACACAACTGTGCTGGGTCTGGCTGTGATGGAGTTAACTTTCCCTGCAGCAGCCCATACAGTGCTGTGCTCTGCACTTGTAGCTAGAACAGCACTGGTATCACTCCAGTGTTTTCTCTATTGCTGCAGAATACTGCCACCGCATCAGGACTCCCTCCAACCCCCCAAGAGCCAGCAGGCTGGGGGTGGGCAAGAGATAGAGAGGGGACATCATTAGGGCAGCTGACCTAAACCGACCAAAGGGATATTCCATGCCATATGATGTCACACTCAGCAATAAAAGGTGGGAAAGGGGAAGGAGGGGGGGGGATCTCATTGTGGAAGTGTCTGTCTTCCTGAACAACCACTACATATATTGAGGCCCTGCTTCCCAGGACGTGGCCGAACATCACTCATTAATGGGAAAATGGGAACTAGAGAGTAACTGCTTTTCTCTGCTTTCCTCTGTCTGTGCTTCCATGCGGCCTTTGCTTTTTCTTGCTTTTTATTTTTTTTTATTTTTTTCCCTCTTCCGTCTCCCTTTAATTAAAGCATTCTTATCTCAAACCTTGAGCCCTTTGTGTTGCATTTTCTCCCCCTTCCCCTTTGAGGAGGGGGAGTGAGAGAGTGGCCGTGGCGGAACTCAGCTGCCCACCTGAGTAAAACCAAAACAACAGTATTCCAGGTGTGGCCTCACCTGTGCTGAGTAGAGGGGGAGGATCACCTCTCTCGACCCACTGTCCACACTCCTCATGATGCAGGTTAGGATCCCATTGGCCTTCTTGGCCACAAGGGCACACTGCTGGCTCATGGTTAACTTGTTGTCCACCACGACCCCCGGGTCCCTCTCTGCAGAGCTGCTTTCCAGCAGGTCAGTACCCAACCTGTACTGGTGCCTAGGGTTGTTCCTCCCCAGGTGCATGAACCTCTTGAGGTTCCTCTCCGACCAAATCTCTAGCCTGTCCAGGTCTCTCTGAATGGTTGCACAGGCCTCTGGTGTGTCAGACACTCCGCCAAGCTTTGTATCATCCGCAAACTTGCTGAGGGTGCACTCTGTCCCTACATCTACGTCACTGATGAATAAGTTGAACAAGACTGGACCCAGTACTGACACCTGGGGGACACCACTAGCCACAGGCCTCCAACTAGACTCGGCAACATTGAGCACAGTCCTCTGAGCTCTGCCATCCAGCCAGTTCTCGATCCACCCCACAGTCCACTCATGGATCTCACACTTCCAGAGCTTGCCCAGGAGGATACTATGGGAGACAGTGTCAAAAGCCTTGCTGAAGTCAAGGTAGACAACATCCACTGCTCTCCTCTCATCCATCCAGCCAGTCATCTTATCGTAGAAGGCTATCAGGTTGGTTAAACACAACTTCTCTTTGATGAATAATCTGTGTTTACTGCTCCTGACCACTTTCTTTTCCTTCACGTGCTTAGAGATGGCCTCAAGGATGAGCTGCTCCATCACCTTTCCAGGGATGGAGGTGAGGCTGACTAGCCTGTAGCTTCCTGGGTCTGCCTTCTTGAAGACTGGATTAATGTTGGCTTTCTTCCAGTCCTCAGGCACCGCTCCTGTTCTCCAAGACCTTTCGAAGATGATAGAGAGAAACTTAGCGATAACGCTCACCAGTTCCCTCAGCATCCTCAGGTGCATCCCATCAGGGCCCATAGATTTGTGGGTGTCTGGCTTGCGTAAATAACCTCTAACCCAATCTTCTTCAACCATGGAGAAGTCTCCCTCTATCCAGGTTTTCTCTCTTCTTTCCAGGCTTGGTAGTGCGTGGGGGCTAGCCTTAGCAGTGAAGACTGAAGCAAAGAAGGCATTCAGTAACTGCCTTCTCCGTATCCGTCACCAAGGCTCATTTAGCAGCGCACCCCCATTTTCCTTAGTCTTTCTTTTGATCCTGTTGTATTTGAAGAAGCCCTTCTTGTTATCCTTAATGTCTCTTCCAAAATTTAATTCTAACTGGGCCTTGGCCTTCCTCATTGCATCCATGCATTCTCTGACAACCTTCCCATAGTCCACCCAAGTGGTCTGTCCCTTCTTCCACATCATGTTGTGGTGGTTTTACTCGGGTGGGAAGCCGAGTTCCACCTCAGCCGCTCTCTCACTCCCCCTCCTCAAAAGGGAAGGGGGAGAAAATACGATGAAAAGGGCTCAAGGTTTGAGATAAGGACAGGGAGATTGCTCAACAATTATTATGATGGGCAAAACAGACTCAGAGTAGGGAGATAGTAAGATTTATTGCCTATTACTAACAAGCTAGAAAAGTGAGAAACAAAGGAAAAAAACTATCCACCCCTATCCACCCTCTTCCACCTCCTCCCCCCCCCAAGAGGTGCAGGGGAACAGGGGAATGGGGGTTGTGGTCAGTCTATAGCACTTCGTCTCCACCACTCCTTCTCGGTCACTCTCTTCCCCTGATCTAACACGGGGTCCCTCCCATGGGATGCAGTCCTTCCCGAAATGATCCTGCACAGGCTTCCCACAGGCAGCAGCTCTTCAAGAACTGCTCCAGATATGGGTCCGTACCACGGGGTCCATCCATCAGGAGCACACTGCTCCAACCTGGGTCCCCCACGGGCAGCATCTCCTTCCAGGTCACCTGCTTCTGTGTGGGCTCCTCTCCATGGGTTACAGGTCTGTCCCGGAATCTGCTCCGGCAGGGGTCCTCCACAGGCCTGTGGTGTAATTGCCTAAAGTAACTAGGAAAATAAAACTAACATTCACATTGTAAAGAAAATGTACAGCATTGAAGAGGCTTTCAGGGTAGGGCTACATTACCAGAGCGTTCCCTAGGCTTCCAACCTTAGATGCTATCGCACTGGGGGAACCTGGTGTGTTGACTCTTAAGGAACAGTACAGAGCGTAGAGTGGAGTGGAGACGCTGCGGCTAGGCTCTGTGACCAGGTGGGGACTCGACTGTTCTTGTGCACACCGAGACCGATAAGCTGCACTTTTGCTACCCTGAGCCAAAGACCGGTCATGTTTTGACAAATGCTGCACTCTAGTGTACTTTTGCTCATTATAATATCATTATAATACCAAAACACATCTCCATCCCAAAAGCTACCCGCCTCCAAGGTGCGACCACCCCTCACTGAGCATGCGCTCTGAATTTCTCGGAGCCTATTCCTTTAAGCGGAGACGGGAAAACTTTTCATCAGTCATAACTAAGATATGCTTGACTAGAGTCACTCAAGCTCCACCTAAAAGATAGAAAATAATATAAATTGGCCTAAGAGAGAGGGGATGTTAGGGAAGATACTGTCATTGGGGAAGATACCATCATGAGGGAATACACCATCCCGAGGACCTCCTGACTCCTGGGATCAGTTGACAGGCTGAGCCTCTCTTCCCCCCCCACTGGGACGCCTTTGGGTGAGATTTGAACACTTGGTTATACTGTGTGTCTCCGCAGAAATTAGAAATCTCTGTAGAGTCTTTGTGCCTTTTAACGCATTAATTTCCAGGCTGTGTACCTGTATATTTCATGCATGCTAGCTTGCTTTTGCAGACAGTAACTATCGCCAGCAATCCAAAGAACCTGTGTACCTGTTGCTGTAATAAATTGCACTTAACTGCATTGTTCCTAGCCATGATAGTTCTCATTGAACGCGACTAGAGTAAGGGCGGTTATACACTACTGGTGAATCTGTGACCGTGGTAGTTCAGTGCTCTGAATCAAAACAGACCCATATCGGTTAACGCGTTATTGGTGAATCTGTGACTGTGATAGTTCAGTACCCTGAATCCGACCGGACCCGTAACAGTTAATCATCTCTACCCCTTAACGCGACAAGGCTGCAGCCTCCTTCAGTGCAGATCCACCTGCTCCACCGTGGTCTTCTCCACGGGCTACAGCGTGGAACCCTGGTTCACCGTGGTACTCCATGGGCTGCAGGGGGACAACCTGCTTCACCATTGTCCTCACCACAGGCTGCAGGGGACTTCTGGTCCAGCGCCTGGAGCACCTCTCCTCCTCCTTCTTCACTGACCTTGGCACCTGCAAGGCTGTTTCTCACTCCTCTCACTCTCCCAGCTGCTGTGTGGTGCAGCGTGTTTTTTTTTCCCCGTCTTAAATATGCTCTCACAGAGGCGCAAACAGCATCGCTTATTGGCTCAGCTCTGGTCAGCAGTGGGGCCCTTACCAAACATGGGGCAGCTTCTAGATCCTTCTCACAGAAGCCACCCCTATGGCCCCCTGCTACCAAAACCTTGCCATGGAAACCTACTACACATGTACATTTTCTTCTTCTGTTTAAGTTTTCCCAAAAGCTCCTTGCCGATCCATGGAGGTCCCCTGCCCCCCTTGCTCAACTTCTTTCTCGTAGGGATGCACTGATCCTGAGCTTGGAGGAAGTGGTGCTTGAGATCTTGAGGGTCATGGGGCCCGAGTGAAATCTTTTGCTTCATTATGTGTAAAATTAATATTCAAGTTCACACTCCTGAATATGATATTAAGCTTAAAGAAGGAAATGCTAAAAATATATGACTATAATACTCAACTCTTCACCCAAATCATGCTAAATATCACCCCAGGGATGGAACAGATAAGGTGAGGATATTAAAAAGTTAATCATAGAATCATAGAACATCCAAGTTGGAAGGAACCCACAAGGATCATCAAGTCCAACTCCTGGGTCCCCAGAGGGCCCCCCCCCAAAAAAAATCATATAACGTGTCTGAGAGCATTGTCCAAACGCTTCTCGAACTCCGGCAGGCTCAGTGCCATGACCACTTCCCTGTGGAGCCTGTTCCAGTGCCCAACCACCCTCTCGGTGAAGAACCTCTTCCTGATATCCAGCCTGAACCTCCCCTGTCTCAGATTCAAGACATTCCCTCGGATCCTATCACTGGTCACCAGAGAGAAAAGATCAGTGCCTGCCCCTTCACTCCCCCTCGTGAGGAAGCTGTAGACCGCAATGAGGTCCTCTCCCTCAGTCTCCTCTTCTCCAGGCTGAAACAACCAAGTGACCTCAGTCCCTCCTTATACGTCTTCCCCTCTAGACCCTTCACCACCTTTGTTGCCCTCCTTTGGACAGTCTCTAACAGATTTATATTTCTTATGCTGTGGTGCCTGAAACTGCACACAGAACTCAAGGTGATGCTGCACCAGCGCAGAGTAGAGGCAGAGTAGAGCAGGACAATCACTTCCCTTGACCAGCTGGAAGTGTCATGCTTGGTGCATCCCAGGATACAGTTGGTCCTCCTGGCTGCCAAAGCACACTGCTGGCTCATGTTCAGCTTGCTATCAACCAAAATCCCCAGATCCCTTTTTGCAGGGCTGATCTGCAGCATCTCATCCCCCAGTCTGTACATATAACCAGGGTTGCCCCTTCCCAGGTGCAGAATCCGACACTTGCTTTTGTTAAACTTGCCCAGCTCTCTAATTTGTCCAGATCTCTCTGCAAGGCCTCACCACCCTCGATGGAGTCAAGTGCTCCACCCAATTTGGAATCGTCCGTGAACTTGCTCAAAAAGCCTTCAAGTTCTTCATCCAAATCATTTATGAAACATTGAAGAGGACTGGTACTAAAATGGAGTGTAAATAGAGAAGATAAAATAAAAATAAGAAGGAAGAAAAAATTAGAAGAAGATGAAGTTAGAGTGAGGAAAAAAGAAGAGCTGGGGTGAGGTGGGGGGGAGGGGGAAAAGAAATTCGAAACCTAGAAGAGGCTGTGCCCTTTCTCCTCCACCAAGACAATGACTCCTTCTTGGTAATCTCTGCACCTTCACCCTTTTTTGAGTAATATGCATTTTGCTAGCACTATTATCATATATTAGCGCTATTGTAGTAAGTGTATTTATCAACGGCAATTACGAATCTGTTGTATCTGTAACCTTATTAAATATGTTCAACTTTGTGAAACTGTCTCAGTGAAAGTCCTTGTCAGGGCTCTGAAACAGGCAAATGCCGGACTCCTTTAATTTAACACATCCTTATACATGTTTATTTCTAGAAACACAGGAGGGATGTGACAGTTTGCACTGCCTAAGGCCACTTTGCAAAAGCAAATATTATTTGCATCAGACTTTCAGCACCATGTCAGCAGGGCTGGGGTTGCAGCTTTGCCCCACCTATGAAGTTTTATGCTATCCTACTGCAAAGGCTAATATTTCCATTATATTACCCTGTTTTGTAGTTATATATGTTGATTTTTTTGAGCAGCGCAGCTTTTAGGTTTTTACAACATGTCCTTAATCACTTTTAGGCAACATGTTCATGTTTGGGGTATTTCTGGAAAGGCAGTTAGGGCAATACTCAAAATCTGAGGGCAGCTAGAGGAGAGATTTCCTAAGAGCATCATTTTGGGGTTTTCCTGAGATCTGGGAGGAAGAGATGATTGAGTGGTGTCCTGGTTCCAGTTAGGACAGAGTTAATTTTTCCTCATAGTAGCTGGTAGGGTGCTATGTTTTGGATTAGGATGAGAAGAGCGCTGATAACATGCTGATGTTTTAATTGTTGCAGAGCAGTGCTTACACCAGGCCAAGGACTTTTCAGCTTCTCGCTCTGTCCTGCCAGCGAGCAGGCTAGGGGTGCAGCAGGAGCTGGGAGGGGACAGACCCAGGACAGCTGACCCAAACTGGCCAAAGGGGTATTCCATACCATCTGACGTCATGCTAAACAATATATAGGGGTGGCTGGCCGGGGTGGGGGGCCGGCTGCTCGGGAATAGGCTGGGCATCGGTCAGCGGGTGGTGAGCAATTGCATTGTGCATCACTTGTTTCTTACACATTATTATTATTAATACTATTATCATTATCACTATTATTATTATTATTGTTATTATTATATTCCTGTCTCAATAAACTGTCTTTATCTCAACTCACCAGCTTCACTTTCCCGTTTCTCTCCCCCATCCCAGAGAGGGAGGGGAGAGGGTGAGCGAACGGCTGTGTGGTGTTTAGCTGCCAGCCGGGTTAAACCACAACAGTCCTTTTGGCGCCCAACGTGGGGCTCGAAGGGTTGAGATATCGACAAATTTGACCAGAGTGTGTTAAACTAAAATTGGTATAAGTATTGGACCTGCTTAATAGTTGCTAGTCACGATGTTGATTGCCTTAATCTCCAGTCTGCTGTGCCTGTTTTCCAAATTGAGTTTTATAGCGCGTTACTTTCTGTATGTGCTCCCTGTTGCACTGTTTATCCTTTCCGGGCCCTGGTTTAAGATTGTTATGGTACTGTGCGGTGTAACAATGGCTTATGAAATGATGAAATATCTGGTCACGACTCTAACCTGGTATTTGTACTCAGCACTGACGTCGACTCTATACTTTGGAAACCATATCTCGGAAACTATTAGCAATTACACCTATTGCCTGTTTTCGTTAGGGAGCCAATCTATGAAGGGGACAGGGGAAGACATGTTTCCCTACCTGTTCACTCTCCCTTTCTCCTTCACCACCCTCTTATCCCCCGAGCTAGTTACGGTGGTTCTCCGAGATGTTGAATATCCTTGGGATACTCAGACCAGCCTGCTCTTGTTGTTATGTCTCCTGAATGCGCTTCAGGTTTTGTGGAGGGTTAAACAACTACTTAGGAATCTCATCCGGAGATCTGTCTTGAGGCGGGATAGTTGCGAGTGGCAGGGAGTGTGGGAGGATATGGGCAGGTTTCTAGAGCAGTGGTCACCTCCAGTGTTTTGGACATTCACCCCTGAACAACTGCAAAATCCTAAAAAGCTGGCAGAATGCTTGAGAAAAAGGTGTCATGACTCTGGCAGATCCAAAGTGACACAAATCACTGTAGCGTGCTGGGGTCTGGCTTGTGCCTATCGAGCTGCAATTGATGCTACTATCAACCTATCTCCAGCTCCTGCAGCTGCTCCAGCTCCTGCAGCCGCTCCAGTTCCAGCTCCTGCAGCCGCTCCAGCTCCTGCAGCCGCTCCAGCTCCAGCTCCTGCAGCTGCTCCAGTTCCAGCTCCTGCAGCCGCTCCAGCTCCAGCTCCTGCAGCCAGTCCAGCTCCTGCAGCCGCTCCAGCTCCTGCAGCCGCTCCAGCTCCTGCAGCCACTCCAGCTCCAGCTCCTGCAGCCGCTCCAGCTCCTGCAGCCACTCCAGCTCCTGCAGCCGCTCCAGCTCCAGCTCCTGCAGCCGCTCCGGCTCCAGCTCCTGCAGCAGCTCCGGCTCCTGCAGCTGCTCCCACTCCTGTGTCTGGGTCAGAGAAACGAGCTGTAGCAGTGCAAGTTGACCCCGCAGAGGGTATTCCAACCCCTGTGGCAGACCCTGTGTCTGGGTCAGAGAAACGAGCTGTAGCAGTGCAAGTTGCCCCTGTAGACAAGGTGAAAAAATGGTATAGAGGCTCAGGTCATTTAGAACGCAGACAGTCTTCTGCTAAGTCTGGGCATAGTGAAGACGAGGCTGGGCCATCAAAGGTGCAGGAGACTGAAGATGAGGATGGGGATGTCGAAAAATCAACAGTAACTACCCGGACTCTATACCAGCGTGAGCTACGAGATGTGCGAAAAGATTTTGGTCGCTGTATAGGTGAGCAGCTTGTCACCTGGCTGCTCCGGTGCTGGGACACCGGAGCCAATTATGTGGAATTAGAGGGCAAGGAAGCCAGGCGGCTGGGATCCCTTGCTAGGGACGCATGCATTGACAAAGCAATTGGAGATGGAGCACGATCTCGCAGCCTCTGGAGGCGTCTCCTGTCAGCTGTGCAGGAAAGGTATCCCTTCAAGGAAGAACTTGTATGTCTACCAGGCAAATGGACCACCATGGAGAAGGGAATTCAGTACCTGAGGGAATTGGCCGTACGGGAAGTAATTTATAAGGACCTAGACGACGCACAAACATCCACAGATCCAGATGCAGTCCGGTGTACACCACCCATGTGGCGGAAGTTTGTACGGAATGCACCATCATCATATGCCAGCTCATTGGCAATACTAGCCTGGAAAGAGGAGGAGAATCCCCCAGTGAATGAAGTGACTGAAATACTCCGGCAGTACGAAGGAAATCTCTCCTCTTCCCTACAGGCCTGTGTCTCGGCTGTGGAGAAACTCTCTGAAGAGGTCCACCAACTTAAAGAGAATTTATCTTCCCCTCCACCTGAACGAACCAGTGTCCACCAGCTAAAAGAGAATGCTTTGGAGAAACTTTCTGAAAAGATCCACCAACTTGAAGAGAGATTATTTTCCTCCCCACCTGTACAAACCAGTGTCTCAGCTATTAGGGGTAAACGTTCATCTATGCAAGGAAGACAATATGGTGGGCACACACACCGCTCCACCCTGTGGTTTTACCTACGTGACCATGGAGAGGACATGAGAAAATGGGATGGAAAATCTACTGCGACCCTAGAGGCACGGGTACGTGAATTGCAAAGGAAAACAATTGGGAAAAAAGAGTTCTCTGAAAAGTTTGCTGCTCCAACTTCCAGCAGGCAGTCCTTTAAACACAGAAACGAAGATTCTGACCAGGACTAGAGGGGCCCTGCCTCCAGCCAGGGGGGGAAAGGGACAATCGAGTTTATTGGACTGTGTGGATTCGATGGTCTGGCATGTCAGACGCACAGAAGTATAAGGCTTTAGTAGACACCGGTGCACAATGTACTCTAATGCCATCAAGCTATAAAGGGCCAGATCCCATCTGTATTTATGGTGTGACGGGGGGATCCCAGCAGTTAACTGTATTGGAGGCTGAAGTGAGTCTAACCGGTAATGAGTGGCAAAAGCACCGTATTGTGACTGGCCCAGAAGCTCTGTGCATCCTTGGCATAGACTATCTTAGAAGAGGATATTTCAAGGACCCAAAAGGGTTCCGCTGGGCTTTTGGCATAGCTGCCTTGGAGACAGAGGACATTAAACAGTTGTCTACTTTGCCTGGTCTCTCAGAGGACCCTTCTGTTGTGGGGTTGCTGAGGGTTGAAGAACAGCAAGTGCCGATCGCTACCACAACTGTGCACCGGCGGCAATATCGCACCAACCGAGACTCCCTGAGTCCCATCCATAAGCTAATTCGTCAACTGGAGAGCCAAGGAGTGATCAGCAAGACTCATTCACCTTTTAATAGTCCCATATGGCCAGTGCGAAAGTCTAATGGTGAGTGGAGACTAACAGTGGACTATCGTGGCCTGAACGAAGTCACGCCACCACTGAGTGCTGCAGTGCCGGACATGCTAGAACTCCAGTATGAACTGGAATCAAAGGCAGCCAAGTGGTATGCCACAATTGATATCGCTAATGCATTTTTCTCCATCCCTCTAGCAGCACAGTGCAGGCCACAGTTTGCTTTCACTTGGAGGGGAGTCCAATATACTTGGAATCGGCTGCCCCAGGGGTGGAAACATAGCCCTACCATTTGCCATGGACTGATCCAGTCTGCGCTGGAGCAGGGGGAAGCTCCTGAACACCTGCAGTACATCGATGACATCATTGTGTGGGGTGACACTGCAGAAGAAGTTTTCGAGAAAGGGAAGAAAATAGTCCAAATCCTTCTGAAGGCCGGTTTTGCCATAAAACAGAATAAAGTTAAAGGACCTGCACGAGAGATCCAGTTTTTAGGAATAAAATGGCAAAATGGACGTCGTCAAATCCCAATGGATGTGATCAACAAAATAACAGCTATGTCTCCGCCAACTAACAATAAAGAAACACAAACTTTCCTAGGTGTCGTGGGGTGGCTGGAAACATATCCTGTGCCCCATGCCACCGCCCAGAACACTATCCTGGGCCCTGAAAAGCAAGTCCTATGGTGACATGGCACCCCAGAGAGAATTGAGTCAGACAATTGGACTCATTTCCAAAACAACCTTATAGACACTTGGGCCAAAGAACATGGTATTGAGTGGGTGTATCACATCCCCTATCATGCACCAGCCTCCGGGGAAGTTGAGCGATACAATGGATTGTTAAAGACTACGCTGAAAGCAATGGGTGCTGGGACATTCAAAACTTGGGATATGCATTTGTCGAAGGCCACCTGGTTAGTCAATACTAGGGGATCTGCCAACCGAGCTGGACCTGCCCAATCAAACCTGTTACGCACTGTAGAAGGGGACAAAGTTCCTGTAGTGCATGTAAAAAACGTGCTGGGGAAGATAGTGTGGGCTATTCCTGCCTCAGGAAAACCCATCCATGGGATTCCTTTTGTTCAGGGACCTGGGTGCACTTGGTGGCTTTCCTTTTTTTTCTGATTCTCTCCCTTGTCCCACTTGGGGGCTGAGGGGGGGAGAACAAATGGCTGTGTGGTGCTTAGCTGCCAGCCAAGTTAGAACAAACAAGTACAGTTAAAACACAGTGACAGTTGTGTTCATTGCTCTCTACAACTTCCCGAGGAGGCGATATGGAGAGGGAGGTGCCAGTCTCTTCTCCCTCGTAACCAATTGTAAGATGCATGGGAATGGCACAAAGTTGTGTCAGGTGAGGTTCAGACTGGATATTAGGAAAAATTTCTTTACTGTGAGGGTGGTTAAACACTGGAACAGGTTTCCTAGAGAGGTGGCTGATGCCCCATTTTTTGAAGGATTTCCCTTCACAAAAATACGGTTTTTAGCATTAAAAAATCCTATTTTTATTGTATAAATATTTCCGGTAGAATTAGAAGATCTTAAATTATAATTCTAATCTAGTCAGGGAATAGTCATTTCTCCTTTAAATACTTTTTATTTCCTCTTGTAGATTTACTTTCCTAATTCTTTAATTTGCTTGAATGTACATCCAAACATTCATTCTGGAGGCAATATTTAAAAATTGCCAAATAGAATATATCTATCTTCCTAGAGAGAAACAGGGATTAATGGAAGGCCTTTCTAGGCCTAGTGTTTCTTTAAATATAGTTCATTATACACTAGGTGAACACTGTAGATTTAAAATACTTTTAAGTACTTATCAGAAGTGTTTTATTGCCATGTTCAAATGACACCTGAAGTGCACTCACCTTATTGACAATCTGTGTTCTGAATGTCCATTTGCTTCATGAAAATCCCACAAGCAGAATGACTACCCTTTTTCATTAATTTAATGTTTAGTTAAAAAATACAGAAAAAAGAAAGGCAGCCTTAATCAGCATGCTGATCGCATCATCAGCTAACACAGAATTTACTGTTCTGAGCACTTCTGTTAAAATTTTCTCATTACATTTTCTGCTCTCCAATGGGAGTTTTAGTTTTTGAACTGCATGCTTTTGCACCAAATTATCATTTATTACATTTTTGCAAAACGTTTTTCAAAGTATGTATGAGAATTTCAGTACCTATATGCACAAAAGGCATAGGAAAATAGATTTCCAGTTATGATTTCTATTATAAATTCTCTTGTAGGGTGCAGAAGGAAACTACTTTGCCAGATTCTAATCTAAGCACTTTAACTTTGCTGAAACATCCCCCTACCATGGAGATGAATGGTGAGTGATTTAGGTGTGCATCTGTTTTGAAGGTGAAGGGATAAGAGAGCAGTATTTTGTTCTATAAATTGGAAGTGATCACTTATCAGGAAAAAAAATGGAAAATAAGCCCCTTAGATTTTATTATTGTAAACAATGCATGAATAAATAAATAAACAAACCTTGGGGGTTACAGAATACAAAACTTATTGCCTGTCCTAAATATAAAGGACTACAGTTAGGATGTTGGGGGGGTACTCATGGAGGAGGTAAAACCTCAGATATTTTTCTTCAACCCCGCATACTAAGCTGCACATAATTGTTATATTTAATAATTAAAACACAAGAAAATGTCAGACCCTAAATTAACATTCATCTTTGGATTCCTAATTGCATTCATTGCAAATTTGGGTCATTTTGCATGAGTGACTCTAACATAGAGCTGATATTGCCATATAGCATGGCATATCCTTGATTCCCTGTGATAATCCTGAACTCAGTGATTGCGTCAGGCACAGTTCTGTATACTTCAGCAGCTGGTTCATCCCCATCAATGCAAATAAGGCAACTCCCACAATCAAAGCTTTTTCAGTCTAAAGCCTGATTGCTGAGGGCAGTTTAAAGCTCTGCATGGTCTTACTTTAAAATTACACTAACTGATAAGTCAACTGTAATGTCCCCCAGTTCAAAATTAGTCTTTTGCCAAATAAAACAAAAACAAACAAAAAAAAAACAGGGAGATCCATCAGTCTGGGGGTGTACAAATTGTAGCTAGGTCTTTGTGGTCAGTGGTAAAATAAAAATCTCTTGAACATGAGTAAGTGCACAGTAGCAATAATTAAGGTAATATTTGAATACTTATGAAGAAGACAGGCAGCCAATGATTATATGTAAAGCATGGGGTGCTTCCCTTCTCAAGGACATTTCCTAAGGATTATTTAAAATCATAGAATCATAGAATAGTTTGGGTTGGAAGGGACCTTAAAGATCATTTAGTTCCAACCCCCTCTGCCATGGGCAGGGATACCTTCAACTAGATCAAGTTGCTCAAAGCCCCATCCAACCTGGCCTTGAACACTTCCAGGGACGGGGCATCCACAAGTTCTCTGGGCGACCTGTTCCAGTGCTTCACCACCCTGCTGTGGTTTAACCCAGCCAGCAGCTAAGCACCACACAGACGTTCGCTCACCCTCCCCCCTCCCTCTCTGGGATGGGGGAGAGAAACGGGAAAGTGAAGCCGGTGAGTTGAGATAAAGACAGTTTATTAAGACAGGAATATAATAATAACAATAATAATAATAATAGTGATAATGATAATAGTATTAATAATAATAATATGTAAGAAAACAAGTGATGCACAATGCAATTGCTCACCACCCGCTGACCGATGCCCAGCCTATCCCCGAGCAGCCGGCCCCCCACCCCGGCCAGCCACCCCTATATATTGTTTAGCATGACGTCAGATGGTATGGAATACCCCTTTGGCCAGTTTGGGTCAGCTGTCCTGGGTCTGTCCCCTCCCAGCTCCTGCTGCACCCCTAGCCTGCTCGCTGGCAGGACAGAGCGAGAAGCCGAAAAGTCCTTGGCCTGGTGTAAACACTGCTCTGCAACAATTAAAACATCAGCATGTTATCAGTGCTCTTCTCATCCTAATCCAAAACATAGCACCCTACCAGCTACTAGGAGGAAAATTAACTCTGTCCTAACTGGAACCAGGACAGATATCCACCCCTTATTTCATACCATTTATGTCATGCTCAGGTTACACTCTTTCCAATACCTTGTAATTAATCACCATTTTCATCTATGATATATAGCAATCATGGTAGTGATGACATACAGTATTATATAATAATTAACATACTACAATTCAACTCATGAGCTATTCTCACCCAGTATCAAATCCCCTTGAGGTACACACCGGACCTCCCCATTCTTTTGCATTACCCACCAAGTGCATCCAGGTCCCTGAGCAAAAGCAATTCCACGAATGGGTTTGCCTTTTCCTGAGGCAGGAGTAGCCCAGACTATTTTACCCAGCATGTTTCTTACGTGCACTACAGGAACTTTATCCCCTTCTACAGTGCGTAACAGGTTTGATTGGGCAGGTCCAGCTCGGTTGGCAGATCCCCTAGTATTGACTAACCAGGTGGCCTTCGACAAATGCATATCCCAAGTTTTGAATGTCCCAGCACCCATTGCTTTCAATGTAGTCTTCAACAGTCCATTGCATCGTTCAACTTTCCCGGAGGCTGGTGCATGATAGGGGATGTGATACACCCACTCAATACCATGTTCTTTGGCCCAAGTGTCTATAAGGTTGTTTCGGAAATGAGTCCCGTTGTCTGACTCAGTTCTCTCTGGGGTGCCATGTCGCCATAGGACTTGCTTTTCAAGGCCCAGGATAGTGTTCCGGGCGGTGGCATGGGGCACAGGATATGTTTCCAGCCATCCGGTGGTTGCTTCCACCATTGTAAGTACGTGGCGCTTGCCGTTGCGGGTTTGAGGGAGTGTGATGTAATCAATTTTCCAGGCCTCTCCATATTTATATTTCAGCCATCGTCCTCCATACCAAAGAGGTTTTGACCGTTTGGCTTGCTTGATTGCAGCACATGTTTCACAGTCATGAATAACCTGTGCTATAGTGTCCATGGTCAGGTCCACCCCTCGATCACGAGCCCATCTGTATGTTGCATCTCTACCTTGATGGCCTGAGGTGTCATGGGCCCATCAGGCTATAAATAATTCACCTTTATGTTGCCAGTCCAGGTCCACCTGAGCCACTTCAATCTTAGCAGCCTGATCCACCTGCTGGTTGTCCTGATGTTCTTCAGTAGCCCAATTCTTGGGCACATGAGCATCTACATGGCGCACCTTTACAACCAGGTTCTCTACCCGGGCAGCAATATCTTGCCACAATGCCGCAGCCCAGATGGGCTTGCCCCTGCGCTGCCAGTTGTTCTGCTTCCATTGCTGTAACCACCCCCACAGGGCATTTGATACCATCCATGAATCAGTATAGAAAGAGAGAACTGGCCACTTTTCTCGTTCAGCAATATCTAAAGCCAGCTGAATGGCTTTCACTTCTGCAAACTGACTCGATTCACCTTCTCCCTCAGCAGCTTCTGCAACTCGTCGTGTAGGACTCCATACAGCAGCTTTCCATCTCCGATGCTTTCCCACAATACGACAGGACCCGTCAGTGAACAAGGCATATTTCTTCTCATTTTCCGGTAGCTTGTTTTACAGTGGGGCTTCTTCAGCACGAACCCCCTCCTCTGATGATGATATCCCAAAGTATTTGCCTTCTGACCAGTCCATAATCACCTCCAAGATTCCTGGGTGACTGGGGTTTCCTATTCGAGCCCGCTGAGTAATCAGTGCAACCCACTTGCTCCATGTAGCATCAGTTGCATGATGTGTAGAGGGGACCCTTCCTTTGAACATCCAGCCTAGTACCGGCAGTCGGGGTGCCAGGAGGAGCTGCGCTTCAGTACCGACCACTTCCAAAGCAGATCAGAAGCAGCTCCTTCATATGCTGCCAATATCTCCTTTTCGGTAGGAGTGTAGCGAGCCTTGGATCCTCTGTATCCCCGACTCCAAAACCCCAGGGGTTGACCTCAAGTTTCCCCAGGCTCTTTCTTCCAGAGACTCCAGGTGTGGCGATTCTCCCCAGTCCGTTATAGAGCACATTCTTTACATCTGGTCCTGCTTGGACTGGCCCAAGGGCTACTGCATGAACTGTCTCCCATATAATTTGTTCAAAGGCTTGTCATTGCTCGAGGCCCCATTTGCAATCATTCTCTTACGGGTTACTTGATAGAACGAGCTTACAATGAGACTGTAGTTTAGAATGTGCATTCTCCAAAAAAACATGACTCCAAGGAAAGTTTGTTTTTCTTTTTTGCTATTTGGTGGAGACATAGGACACAGGCCGCAGGGGTCTTCTGCTCCGACGCCTGGAGCACTTCTCCCCCTCCTTCTTCACTGACCTTGGGGCCTGCAAAGCTGTTTCTCACTTCTCCCTCTCTCTCAGCTGCTGTGTGGCAGCAGTTTTTTTTTTTTCTTTCTCTTTGATAAATATGCTCTCACAGAGGCAAAAACATCACTTACTGGCTCAGCTCTGTCCAGCAGCGGGGCCCTTATCTTACATGGGGCACCTTCTAGATTCTTCTCACAGAAGCCACCCCTATGGCTCCCTGCTACCAAAACCTTGCCACGTAAATCCACTACATTCTGCCCCTCACCTCTGTGAAAAGCATATTTAAGAATAATCACAATATACTCTTACTTTACAATCATCACAGTCTTCACAAACTTACATCAAAAAGAAAACGAATTCCCCACACCAAAATAAGCATTACATCATCACAACACTGATGGAGTGGACAATTTACAGACACACCACCCCTCGTCCCTTCACCACACTAATATGAGACATATTCCTCACAATTACAACTTTCTTGAAATCTTCACAACTATTACATTCATAAAAGCATCCAGTCTATGTTTTGCCTGTTACTTCTCTCAACTATCATCCTTATCTCAAATTCCTTGAGCACCACATTGGGTGCCAAAAAGAACTGTGGTGGTTTTACTCGGGTGGGCGGCCGAGTTCCACCACAACCGCTCTCTCACTCCCCCGCCTCAAAGGGAAAAGGGGAGAAAATATGATGCAAAGAGCTCAAGGGCTGAGATAAGGACAGGGAGATCGCTCAACAATTACTGTGATGGGTAAAACAGACTCAGAGTAGGGAGACAGTAAGATTTATTACCTATTACTAACAAGCTAGAGAAGTGAGAAGCAAAGGAAAGAAACCAAAAACGCCTTCGCCCCCGCCCACCCTCTTCCACCCCCTTTCCCCTAAGCGGTGCCTGTGAACGGGGGAATGGGGATTGCAGTCGGTCTATAGCACTTCGTCTCTGCCGATCCTTCTCAGTCAGTCTCTTCCCCTGCTCCAACATGGGGTCCCTCCCACGGGATGCAGTCCAGGATGAGAGAGAGAAATGGAAAAAAAAAAAAAAAGAAAGCTTGTGGGTTGAGATAAAGACAGTTAATTAGGACAGAAAATAAAATAAAATAATAATAATAATAATAGTACTACTACTAATAATGTGTACAAAACAAGTGATGCACAATGCAATTGCCCACCACCCGCTGACCGATGCCCAGCCTATCCCCGAGCAGCCAGTCCCGCCACCCCGGCCAGCCACCCCTATATATTGTTTAGGATGACATCAGATGGTATGGAATACCCCTTTGGCCAGTTTGGGTCAGCTGTCCTGGGTCTGTCCCCTCCCAGCTCGTGCTGCACCCCTAGCCTGCCCGCTGGCAGGACAGAGCGAGAAGCTGAAAAGTCCTTGGCTTAGTGTAAGCACTGCTCTGCAACAATTAAAACATCAGTGTGTTATCAACATTATTCTCATCCTAAATCCCAAACACAGCACCATATTAGCTACTAGGAGGAAAATTAACTCTATCCTATCCGAAACCAGGACACTGATTATGGCCCAAGATGGCCTTTGTCTCGCATTTGACTTCTGACCTCACGTAAATGTTATCTTATCAGTTTCTGCTTATTAACTTGTGTGCTTGTCCCTGATGGCTTTTAGATAAAGGTTTTTTATCATATTTCCTATTGAAACTTAACCATTTTCTTTGTTCTTCATCTGTAGTCTCAGTCCACATAGTAAACTTGTAACCTAACAATTTTGCTGAATTGATTGAAATCCTTACTATTTACGGTTTATATGAAACCTTATTTTTGTCTAAACTTTCTGGATTGAATCTAATGTTTTGGATTTCAGTTTATTTTTATTTAAAGATGTTCTTCCATAATTTATTGCTTTTCTCATGCACCTGAACTTGTAGATATTAACATACAGTAGTTATTGCTTCATTTATATATACATATAAATGTGTATGTTTGTGTATATATATAATGTTCTCTTGTATTTATATAACCTTAAATGTTCTTAATACATTTTATTAATTTGCAGATGTGTTAGGAGAAAGCAACTGTAGTTCTTCTGATTTGCTAAAGAAAATTTTACATTAGTTTTCTTATAGAAATTTGACTAATCCTATGGAAAGAATGAAAAGGCAACCATCTTATAGGTGTAATCTTGCCTTTTTCTCCTTGTTTTTCTCTACAATCTTTTTTTTTCTTTGATATTGCCTTTTACCTTAATTAGTCTCAAAGATAGTACTCGATATGTTAAAAATATATTCTCATCATTCCATATACTAGAGAAAAGTTTAATTCCCCTTTAGCACTTGAGGCAGTCACTGTATACTGGTTACAAGCAAGCCATGTCTGCCTTCATATTTACTCAAACATATGAATGAAACTTTTTTTGTGTGTGTGTTGTATGGCAATTTGTTGATATGTATTTACAAAAAACAAATATGTAAGCAAAACATTGTTCTTGTGAATGAGATTAATTTGTCTGCAAACTAACATGCAGGTGTACCATTCACAAATGAAAAAGTAGGAAAACTGCTGGATGCTCCCTTTTCCAAATTACCAACATTGTTGGGGTGTAACCCCGTAGGCAGCTAGGCACCACACAGCCCTTCACTCACTCACAGTGGGATGGGAGAGAGAATCACTAAAAAACAAAACAAAACAAAAAAACAAAACAAAAACTCATGGGTTGAGATAAAGACAGTTTAACAGGACAGAAAATGAAGGGATAATACTACTACTAATAATAATGATAAAAGAATATACAAAACTAGTGATGCACAATGCAGTTGCTCACCACCTGCTAAACAATGCCCAGCCCCACACCAAGCAGTGCCCCCCCCCCCCTCCAGTTTTATTGTTCAGCATGGTGTCATATGGTATAAAATATCCTTTTGTCCAGTTTGGGTCAGCTGTCTTGGTTCTGTCCCCTCCCAGCTTCTTGCGCACCCCAAAACTCCTTGCTGGCAGGGCAGTATGAGAAGCTGAAAAGTCATCGACTCTTTGTAAGCACTGCTCAGCAACAACTAAAATATAATTTTGTTATTGGCATTATTCTCATCCTAAATCCACAGCACCATACCAGCTACTAGGAAGAAAATTAATTCTATCCCAGCCAAAACCAGGACAATTATGATGTCTAATATTGCTCATATGTACTGAAATATTTATTTACTGTTTTAATTGTTCATATTATCTCTGTCGAAAGCTTAAGAGCATTAGTTCCTGTTAGTGTTGATTCTATTTCAATGCTGACCATACTTCAAGAAAAGGAGTATTTCATGTCATTTCTAACTTAAACTTGTACTTAAACTATTGTATAGTTTAAAGATCATCTAAAAAAAAAATTCCCCACAAATTCTTTTTACTATATAACTTAATAATTGCACAACCTGCTATTATAAAATTTCTGCCATGTTATAGATTTTTTTAAAGTAAAACACAATTCTACAACTTAAATTCTAGCACAAAAACATGAGAATTATGGAGTGAAGTTATTTATCAACGAAATAAATGCCATCAGCAACATTGTCATTATGAGAAACAATCTGCAGCCAATAACAGGCTCAGGCGAGGATCTCAGTGAAGTAGCATTTTTATTCGAGGTTGCAATGGTGGGAGTCCTGCAAGCAGGAGCACACAGCAGAAGTGTATCATAACCTTATATCCCCTATTACCTGACGCTTAATTCCTCTCCTGTTTCCTCATTGGCTGAGTACTACAGGTTCACAACCTACTCAATGTTTTTTACTATACCATATATGTACAATTTTATTTGACCAAACTTTAATTTCGCCTTTTCCCCCCCTTTTTTTTTTCCTTCTTCTCTTGTGATTAGAGGGGCCGTGATTTTTTGTTTTTTACTGATTTTTTGTTTTTTACTGATTTTTCACTGCTTGTCTTGTTTTTCTTAGCCATCCTCCTTATTTTGGGACAGTGGGACCTTCCACTGTCCCCTTATCTGCTCCACATACCCCCCACTGCTATGCCGCTATTTTGCCTGAATAAACACTTTTGAATAAGCAAGGTTAGTGGAATTTTCCACTGAAAAAACACAGCTTTAATTCTCACAGTTCCCTGCTCTTCTTTTCATATTCTTATTGTTGTTTTTGTACCTCTTCACATCCCCCACTCTTGAGTTTTACCCATCTCAGGGCACAATATTTTTCTTTGGATATCATGGGGGATGACATATACACAATGCCATTATTACTAGAATACTAAGAAATCGTTACTTGAGCCAATCCCATCCAGGCAACCACGAGGTCAATTTTTCCCAAATGTCTCTAAATCCACAGAAAATGTCATCTTGGGCCACCTCATGTAAGATCTTGGTTTTCTCCCAAATATTTTTGTTCAACATCTTCATTGACGACCTTGACGAGGGAATAGTGTCTGCCCTCAGCAAGTACGCTGAAGACACAAAGCTGGGAGGAGTGGCTGACATGCCAGAAGGCTGTGCTGCCATTCAGCGAGACCTGGGCGGGCTGGAGAGATGGGCAGGAAGAAACCAAATGAAGTTTAACAAGAGCAAGCGTAGAGTCCTGCACCTGGAAAGGAACAACCGCATGTATCAGTACAGGCTGGGGGATGACCTGCTGGAGAGGAGCGCTGCGGAGAAGGACCTGGGGGTCGTGATAGACGACAGGTTGACCATGAGCCAGCAGTGTGCCCTCGTGGCCAAGAAGGCTGATGGGATCCTGGCGTGCATAAAAAGGAGCGTGGCCAGCAGGTCAAGGGAGGTGATCCTCCCCCTCTACTCTGCCCTGGTTAGGCCTCACCTGGAGTACCGTGTCCAGTTTTGGGCTCCCCGGTACAAAAAAGACAGGGATCTCCTGGAAGGAGTCCAGCGGAGGGCCACAAAGATGATACGGGGCCTGGAGCATCTTCCCTGTGAGGAAAGGCTGAGAGACCTGGGTCTGTTCAGCCTGGAGAAGAGAAGACTGAGAGGGGATCTTATCAATGTTTACAAATATCTTAAGTGTGGGAGTCAGAGGGATTTGGCCAACCTCTTTTCAGTGGTTTGTGGGGATAGGACAAGGGGTAATGGCCAAAAACTGGAGCACAGGAAGTTCCGCACCAACATGCGAAAGAACTTCTTCACGGTGAGGGTGACGGAGCGCTGGAACAGGCTGCCCAGGGAGGTTGTGGAGTCTCCTTCTCTGGAGATATTCAAGGCCCGTCTGGACGCCTACCTGGGCAGCCTACTCTAAGGAACCTGCTTTGACAGGGGGGGTTGGACCCGATGGTCTCTTGAGGTCCCTTCCAACCCCTACAATTCTGTGATTCTGTGATTGAGCCACCTCATGTAAGATCTTGGTTTTCTCCCAAATATTTTTGACATCAGTCTCAATTTGTCCTGTTTTGTCTATATATACATACAGAAACCGACATTAATTATAGTGCAAACCCCTCATTGGAAGCCCAGTAATAAATCCAGTAGCATTAGATTCTGGAACACCATCTTTGACAGACTAAATTGCTTCTTTACTGTCTGGTTAATCCACTCCACCCTTCCAGAAGAGGAAGGATGCCAAGCAGTGTGAAATTCCCATTTAATTCCTAGAGTCTGCATTAGCCCTTGCAATATTTGTGACATAAAGTGACTTCCTTGATCAGAGACAATATTTTCAATGATTCCATACCTGGGAATTCTAGAGTTCTAGAATTACCTAAGCTACTGTGTTCGCAGTAGCAGATACTGAAGGGAAAGCTCCCCCCCACCCTGACAAGTGATCGACCAAGACTAATAAGTATTTAAATCTACCTACTAGTGATAGCGATAGGACTATAGGGAATGGCCTCAAGTTGCGCCACAGGAGGTTTAAGTTGGAAATTAGGAGTCATTTTTTCTCAGAAAGAGTAGTCAGGCATTGGAACGGGTTGCCCAGGGAAGTGGTGACCAGGGGGTCACCATCCCTGGTGTGTTTAAGGTGAGTTTAGACATGGTGCTTAAGGACATAGAATCATAGAATGGCTTGGGTTGGAAGGGACCTTAAAGATCATCTGGTAACAACCCCCCTGCCATAGGCAGGGGTACCACCCGCTAGATCAGGTTTGCCAGGGCCCCATCCAGCCTGGTCTTGAACACCTCCAGGGATGGGGCATCCACAACTTCTCCGGGCAACCTGTTCCAGTGCCTCACCACTCTCTGAGTAAAAAATTTCTTCCTAACCTCTAATCTAAATCTCCCCTCTTTCAGTTTAAAACCATTCCCCCTTATCCTATCATTATCTACACGAGTAAATAGTCCCTTTCCATCCCTTTTTATGAGAACCCTTTAAGTATTGAAAGGCCGCAATGAAGTCTCCCTGGAGCCTTCTCTTCTGTCGTCTGACAGATCTTTCAGCCTTTCTTCATAGGAGAGGTGCTCCAGCCCTCTGATCATCTTTGTGGCCCTCCTCTGCAGTAGGGTGATGGTTGGACCAGATGATCTTGGAGGTCTTTTCCAACCTTAATGATTCTATGATTCTAAAGCAAGTCCTAGATAATTTATCATTACATAGTGGAATTACAATAGTGTATGTAAAAGGGCACCAGAAAGGGAATTTGGTCACTGCCCAAGGGAACCATGTGGCAGATAAAAAAGCCCAGAATGCAGCCTTGCAATCAGAAATCACTATAGATTATCTTATACCTGAAGTACCCTCCCCACCAGAATAACAGATATTTAGTGAAAAAGAGAAAGAGGTTTTTAAGGAATTAGGAGCCACAGAGTCCGAAGGAAAATGGATACTCCATGATGGGAGAGAAATGCTGAATAAAGCACTAATGAGGCAAATATTAACTATTTTACATCAAGGAAGTCATTGGAGAGTTCAAGCAATGTGTGACATTCTACTACAGAAATATGTATGTGTGGGAATATATAGTCTGGCTAAACAAGTATGCAGGAGTTGTGTAGCATGTCAAAAGGTAAATAGGAGAATCACCCACAGTCAGCCCCAAGGGGGGCGAGAACCAGGAATTCGACCCTTCCAGTGTGTACAGGTGGATTTTACAGAACTCTCTAGAGTAGAATCATAGAATCATAAAGGATGGAAAAGACTTCCAAGGTCATCTGGTGCAACCATCACCCTACTACCAGTGTAACCATGTCCCTAAGCACCACGTCTAACCACACTTTAAACACCCCCAGGGATGGAGACTCCACCACATCCCTGGGCAACCCTTTCAATGCCTAACTACTCCTTCTGAGAAGAAATGTTTCCTAATTTCCAACATGAACCTTCCCTGGCGCAACTTGAGGCCATTCCCTCTAGTGCTATCGCTAGCTATCTGTGAGAAAAGACTAACGGTTAGCTCCCAACAACTTCCTTTCAGGTAGTTGTAGAGAGCAATAAGGTCTCCCCTGAGTCTCCTCTTCTCCAGACGAAACAAATCCAGTTCCTTCAGTAGCTCCTCATAAGACTTGTGTTCCAGACCCTACATCAGCTTTGTAGCCTTTCTCTGGACATGTTCCAGGGCCTCGATGTCCTTCTTGTACTGAGGGGCCCAAAACTGTACACAGTCCTCAACATGCGGCCTCACCAGAGCAGAATACAGGGGGACGATGACCTCCCTGATCCTACTGGCTACACTATTCCTGATATGAGCCAGGATGCTGTGGGCCATCTTGACCACCTGGGCACACTGCCGGCTCATGTTCAGGCGAGCATCAACCAACACCCCCAGGTCCTTTTTCCTCTGCACAGCTTTCCAGCCACTCTGCCCCAAGCCTGTAGCGTTGCACGGGGTTGTTGTTGCCAAAGTGCAGGAGCCAGCACTTAGCCATGTTGAACCTCAACCCACTGGCCTCTGCCCATAGATCCAACCTGTCCAGGTCCCTCTGCAGGGCCTTCCTCCCCTCCCGCAGACTGACACTTCCCCCCAACTTGGTGTTATCTGCAAACTTACTGATGGTGCACTCCATTCCCTCGTATAAATCATCAATAAAGATATTAAAGAGGATGGGCCCCAACACCAACCCCTGGGGAACACCACTCATGACTGGTCTCCAGCTGATTTTAACTCCATTCACCACTAATCTGTGGGCCCGGCCGTCCAGCCAGTTTTTAACCCAGCAAAGAGTGTACCTGTCCAAGCCATAGGCTGCCAGCTTCTCTGGGAGAATACTGTGGGAGGCTGTGTCAAAGGTCTTGCTGAAGTCTAGGTAGACCACATCAACAGCCTTTCCCTCATCCACCAGGCGGGTCACCCAGTCATAGAAGGAGATGAGATTGTTCAGGCAGGACTTGCCTTTCATGAACCAATGCTGACTGGGCCTGATCCCCAGGTTGTCCTGCAGATGCTGTGTGATTGCATTCAAGATGACCTGTTCCATCACCTTTCCTGGCACCGAGGTCATGATGACAGGCCTGTAGTTCCCTGGGTCCTCCTTACGACCCTTCTTATAGATGGGCATAACATAAGCAAGCCTCCAGTCATCCGGAACCTCTCCAGATGACCATGACCGCTGATAGATGATGGAAAGCGGCCCAGCAATCACATCTACCAGCTCCCTCAGCACCCTCGGGTGGATCCCCTCTGGCCCCATGGACTTGAGACAGTCCAGGTGTTGCAGCAGGTCTCTAACTGTTTCCACCTGAACTGTGGGGGGGTTTCTTCTGCTCCCCATCCCTGACTTCCAGCTCAGGAGACTGAGTACCCCAAGGATAAGTGCTCTGACTAGTAAAGACAGATGTAAAGAAGGCATTCAGAACCTCAGCCTTTTCCTTATCCTCAGTAGTCATGTTCCCCCTGCGTCCAGTAAAGAATGGAGATTGTCCTTGGCCCTTCTCTTGCTGTTAATATGTTTATAAAAACATTTTTTGTTATCCTTTACCATAGTGGCCAGGTTGAGCTCGTGCTAGGCTTTAGCCTTCCTGATTTTTTCTCTGCATATGCTGGCAACTTCCTTGTACTCTCCCCAAGTTGCCTGTCCCTTCTTCCTCTGGACATAAGCTCTCTTTTTCTCCTGGACACTCAGCAAAAGTTCCCTGTTCAGCCAGGCCGGTCTTCTTCCCCGCCAGCTCATCTTACAGCACACGGGGACAGCCTGCTCCTGTGCCTTTAAGACTTCCTTCTTGAGGATCATCCAGCCTTCCTGGACCCCTCTGCCCTTCAGGACTGACTCCCAAGGATAGCTAAGTAAAACAGGATGAGCAGTGCGAAATCAGTAAAAATCACTGGCCCTCTAGTCACAAGAGAAGAAGGAAAAAAAAAAAAAAGGAGAAATGAATGGTTGGTCAAATAAAATTGTACATATATGATATAGAAAGGCATCGAGGAGCTTGTGAACCTGTAGTACTCAGCCAAGAGGAAACGGGAGGAATCAAGCATCGGGTAATAGTGAATATAAGGTTATGATATACTTTTATTCTGCAATCCTGCTTGCAGGACACCCACTATTGCAATCGCAAATAAAATAACTTCACAGAAGATCCTGTCTGAGAAAATTATTGAGATTTTTCTCACACAACCCACGCTCCTCCCAGATTTTACCGAATGTATGAACCACCCTATATGCGTATCTCAAATTGGTATAGATGGTTCCCTCTTTTCCTTCAAGAAGTTTGAGTGTCTGATTCAAGGCATATAGTTCACATGTTTGGGCTGACCAGTTATTGGGGAATTGGCACATCTCTTTTACTTCTTCACTAAATCCATCAACTATAGCATATGCATTACACCTCTTTCCCTGTACTACCCTTGAGGATCCACTGATAAACAGAATAGCCCCTTCCTCAAGTGGAACATCTTGTAAGTCAGGTCTCACTTCAGTCTGATATTTGATCCAGGCAGTTATGTTCTATATCCTCTCCAACCCTTTCTCCTCTCCATAGGAAGGCAGCTGGATTCAAGCATGGTTTTGTAAATCATCCTAAATCACCCTTTTCAATCAGCATTGCCTCATATTTCAAAATCCTAGAATCAGTCAGCCAGCGCCCAGCTCTCTGAGTCAAGATCATCTTAACCTGGTATCACAGTATCACAGTATCACAGATTTCTAGGTTGGAAGAGGCCTCAAGATCATCGAGTCCAACCTCCGACCTAACACTAAGTACTCCACTAAACCATATCGCTAAGCTCTACATCTAAACGTCTTTTAAAGACCTCCAGGGATGGTGACTCCACCACCTCCCTGGGCAGCCCGTTCCAATGCTTAATAACCCTTTCGGTAAAGAAGTACTTCCTAACATCCAACCTAAAACTCCCCTGTCGCAACTTTCGCCCATTCCCCCTCGTCCTGTCACCAGGCACGTAGGAGAACAGACCAACCCCCACCTCTTTACAGCCTCCTTTAAGGTAACTGTAGAGAGCGATAAGGTCGCCCCTGAGCCTCCTCTTCTCCAGGCTGAACAAGCCCAGCTCCCTCAGCCGCTCCTCGTAAGACTTGTTCTCCAGACCCCTCACCAGCTTGGTCGCCCTTCTCTGGACTCGCTCAAGCACCTCCATGTCCTTCCTGTAGCGAGGGGCCCAAAACTGAACACAGTACTCGAGGTGCGGCCTCACCAGAGCCGAGTACAGGGGCACAATCACTTCCCTCGACCTGCTGGCCACACTGCTTCTTATACAGGCCAGGATGCTGTTGGCCTTCTTGGCCACCTGGGCACACTGCTGGCTCATATTCAGCCGACTATCAACCAATACTCCCAGGTCCCTCTCGGCCAGGCAGCTTTCCAGCCACTCATCTCCCAGCCTGTAGCTCTGCTTGGGGTTGTTGCGCCCCAGGTGCAGGACCCGGCACTTGGCCTTGTTGAACTTCATACAGTTGACCTCAGCCCATCGGTCCAGCCTATCCAGATCCTCCTGCAGAGCCTTCCTGCCCTCAAGCAGATCGACACACGCACTTAGCTTGGTGTCATCTGCAAACTTACTGAGGGTGCACTGGACGCCCTCATCCAGATCATCGATAAAGATATTAAAGAGAACCGGCCCCAGTACCGAGCCCTGGGGGACACCACTAGTGACCGGCCTCCAACCAGATTTGACTCCATTCACCACAACTCTCTGGGCCCGGCTATCCAGCCAGTTTCTAACCCAGCGAAGCGTACGCCAGTCCAAGCCCCGAGCAGCCAGTTTCTTGAGGAGAATGCTGTGGGGAACTGTGTCAAAAGCCTTACTGAGGTCAAGGTAAACCACATCCACAGCCTTTCCCTCATCCACCAAGCGCGTCACTTTGTCATAGAAGGAGATCAGGTTCGTCAAGCAGGACCTGCCTTTCATAAACCCATGCTGACTGGGCCTGATCGCCTGCTTGCCCTGCAAGTGCCGCGTGATGACCCTCAAGATAATCTGCTCCATGAGCTTTCCTGGCACTGAGGTCAAACTGACAGGCCTATAGTTCCCCGGGTCTGCCCTGCGGCCCTTCTTATAGATGGGCGTCACATTGGCTAGCCGCCAGTCAACTGGGACCTCCCCCGATAGCCAGGACTGCCGATAAATGATGGAAAGCGGCTCGGCCAGCTCCTCCGCCAGTTCTTTCAGTACCCTCGGGTGCATCCCATCCGGCCCCATTGACTTGCGCACATCCAAGCTCCGTAGCAGGTCGCCAACCATTTCCTCATGGATAGCGAAGGCCACATCCTGCTCCCCATCCCCTTCCACCAGCTCAAGGCACTGGGTATCCAGAGAACAACCGGTATTGCCGCTAAAGACTGAGGCAAAGGCGGCATTAAGCACCTCAGCCTTTTCCTCATCCTTAGTAACTAGGTTTCCCCTCGCATCCAGTAAAGGATGGAGATTCTCCTTAGTCCTCCGTTTCGCGTTGATATATTTGTAAAAGGATTTTTTGTTGTCTTTAACGGCAGTAGCCAGGTTGAGCTCCAGATGAGCTTTGGCCTTTCTAATTTTCTCCCTGCACAGCCTCGCTACATCCTTGCAGTCCTCCTCAGTGGCCCGCCCTTTTTTCCAAAGATTATAAACCCTCTTTTTCCTGCTAAGCACAAGCCGCAACTCTCTGTTGAGCCAGGCCGGTCTTCTTCCACGCTGGTTCGTCTTTGGGCACGTGGGGACGGACCGCTCCTGTGCCATCACGATTTCCTTCTTGAGGAGCGCCCAGCCTTCCTGGACTCCTCTGCCCTTCAGAACCGCCTCCCAAGGGACTCGGCCAACCAGCGTCCTGAGCAGCTCAAAGTCAGCCCTCCGGAAGTCCAATACAGCAGTTTTACTGGTCCCCTTCCTGGCCTCGCCAAGAATAGAGAACTCTACCATTTCGTGGTCACTCTGCCCCAGACAGCTTCCGACCACCACATCTCCCACCAGTCCTTCTCTGTTTGTGAAGAGAAGGTCTAGCGGGGCACCACCCCTGGTAGGTTCACTGACCAGCTGCGTCAGGAAGCTATCTCCCACACTCTCCAGAAACCTCCTAGACTGCTTTCTCTGTGCCATGTTGTGTTTCCAGGATATGTCCGGGAAGTTGAAGTCCCCCACGAGGACAAGCGCCGACGATTTTGCAACTTCTGTCAGTTGCCTATAAAACTCCTCATCCGTCTCCTCATCCTGATTCGGCGGTCTATAACAGACCCCGACCAGGAAGCTAGCCTTGCCGGCCTTCCCGCGGATCCTAACCCACAGGGATTCAACCTTATCATTCCCAGCCTGGAGTTCCACAACATCAAAAGATTCTCTAATGTAGAGGGCCACGCCACCACCCCCTCTGTGCTGCCTGTCCCTCCTGAAGAGCCGATAGCCAGGCATTGCAGCACTCCAATCGTGGGAGCGGTCCCACCACGTCTCCGTGATGGCAACCAAGTCGTAGCCTGCCTGCTGCACGATGGCTTCCAGCTCCTCCTGTTTGTTACCCATGCTGCGTGCATTAGTGTAGATGCACTTCAGCTGGGCCATCGCCTTCTTCCCCGGCCTAGCCATTGTTTCCCCCGGCACAGCTCCAACAAGCCTTGTTTGAGCCCCGTCCCCCTTCTTACCTAGTTTAAAGCGCTCTCTATGAGTCCCGCCAGCTCCTAGCCTAGGATCCGTTTTCCCCTTGGAGATAGGGACCCGTCTGGGGCCATCAGGCCGGGTGCCGAGTAAAGCTCCCCATGGTGAAAAAACACAAAATTTCTGTGCTGGCACCAGCCTCTGAGCCACCTATTAACCACGCGAGCTTTCCGTGTCCTCTCCGTGCCTCTCCCTTCCCCCGTAGGGATAGACGAAAACACCACCTGCACTCCCGCTCCCTCCACCAATCGTCCCAGCCCCCTATAGTCCTGTTTGATAGCCTTGAGGCTTCTCTTTTCAACATCGTCACTGCCAGCCTGGACTATCAAAAGCGGGTAATAGTCAGAGGGGCGAACCAGGTTTGGAAGCTTCCTGGTAATGTCTCTGACCCTGGCCCCAGGGAGGCAGCAGACTTCCCTATGTGTGGGGTCAGGCCGACAAATAGGGCCCTCCGTTCCCCTGAGGAGGGAGTCGCCCACAACAATCACCCTTCTTTCTTTCTTGGTGGAGGCAGTCCTGAGGCGTGGAGTCAACTTCCTCACCTCAGGCATCCTCCTGGGTAGGCTTCCTACCTCATCCACACCCACCGGTCTCTCCAGCTCCAGGGCCTCAAACCTATTGTTCAAGGGCACCTGGGAAGGCGGCACCGGAAGGGGAGGGCATCTCCTGTGAGGTCGAGCAGGGACCTGTCTCCATTCCTCCTCAACTCGCAGGTCCCCTCCCTCTGCCCGATGGTGACAGGGCAGGGGGTCCACCCCCCTTTGGAGCGTCTCACCCTGGTCCCTCTCCCTCTGGTCCTGCAGGGAGTCGCTCCACCAGTCTATCTCCCGCTCGCACTCCCTGATATCCCTCAACCTCTGCACCTCCTCCTTGAGCTCCGCCACCATGCGGACCAGGTCGTCCACCTGCTCGCACCTCACGCAAGCAGTCTCTCTGCCTCCTGCCGATGGCAGCAAGAGGCTCAGACACTCCCCGCATCCGGAGACCTGAACTGCCGCATGTTTGGGCGGGCAGTCGGTCTGGGTGTGTACTGACTTCCTAGAGAAAGCACCGTGCCTGGTGGAGAGCATTGCCGCCCAGCTGACGGGAGAGTGCCGTTGGAGGAGTTGTCCCTATGGGCGGGTGTGAGCGCTCCACCCTTCCTGCCCGCGCTAACTGCCTCGCTAACTGCCAGCGTCACTCCCTGTTTGCCGGCACTGGTCGCCGCGCTCCTGGTCGCTCGCGCTCCCTAAGGGCTGCCTTTGAACGGCCGGGGGGAGGAGCTGTCGCTGACGCTGCTGGCTCCGCCTACGCCTCATCAGCCTCCCTCACGAGGGCTGCCGGTGCCTGGCGGCTCCCTCACATAGGCTCGATGCCCGAAAAATAGCCCTGCCTGTCCCGATCCCGCGCTCCGTTGCAGCACGCGTCTGCCCCGGAGCCGGTCGCCTCGGCAAGTGTGTGTGGAGTAGTAACTATCAGACGACCCCCAAAGGTTAATTTTCTGCTTTCTTCCACCAGATTAGCAGTTGCTGCTCTAGCTTGAATACATCCAGGTCATCCTCTGGAAACTGGGTCCAGCAGTTTAGACAAATAAGCCACTGGTTGCCGCTTATCCCCCTCACTCCTGGGTCAATACTCCCAATGCTGCTCCCCGATCCAGAGTAGCAAAGAGATAAAATGGCTTATTTAATGCGGGAAGAGCTAAGACTGGTGCTGTGATTAAGCTCTGCTTCAATTTTTCTATTATCTCCTTTTCCTCTTCTGTCCATTCAAGTATATTAGGCTACTCCTCTAATAATTCAAGATACAACCCTTTTGTCTTCTCAGCATATGCTTATATCCGTAATCAACAATATCCCATTAACCCCCAAAACTTTCTCAGTTCTTTCTTAGTTTTGGGTAGGGGTAGCTCAACAATTCCCTCAATCCTCTCTGGATTTATTCTTCATTTTCCCTCAGAGACTAGATGCCCTAAATACTTGACTTATCTTTCCACATACTGTAATTTATTTTTCAATACTCTCAAGCCCTGATATCCCAGAAAGTTGAATAGCTTGCTAGTGGCTTCCTTCACAATTGTTTTCTCCTGTCCTGACGATAAAAGATCATCTACGTATTGTAACAGTAACACCCTCTCTGGAGGTTGGAATTGCTCCAAAATCTGTTCTAGAACTTGCCCAAATAAATTTGGTGGCCCTGTAAACCCCTGAGGTAAAACTCCATCTGTATTGTTGCTTCCATCCCATTTCAGAGTCTTTCCACTCGAAAGCAAGTATATCTTTGCTCTCAGGGTCTGAGAGCTCCCCGTTAATAACACCGTTATTCCAGTCTAACAACTTACTATTTGAATGCCAAATTTCATTATCAAATCCTTTCCCAACAAGTTAGTCCCTGCCTCGGGTGCATACAATAATTGCCCAGTGATGATTCTATCCCTAGTCTCAGTTTGGTGTCCACAAAAGCGGCACTGTTATCCCAGTCCCTTCTACCCCTGTCACCTTTAGGGTTTCATTAGTTAATTTAAGCCCTGATACTTTATGGGCCAGCAATGACTTAGTTGACCCAGTGTACTGGGTTTTGTTGTGGTTTAACCCAGCCGGCGGCTAAGCATCACACAGCCGTTCGCTCACCCTCCCCCCTCCCTCTCTGGGATAGGGGAAAGAATCAGGAGAATGAAGCCTGTGGGTTGAGATAGAGACAGTTTATTAAGACAGGAATATAATAATAACAATAATAATAATAATAGTGATAATGATAATAGTATTAATAATAATAATGTGTAAGAAACAAGTGATGCACAATGCAATTGCTCACCACCCGCTGACCGATGCCCAGCCTATCCCCGAGCAGCCGGCCCCCCACCCCGGCCAGCCACCCCTATATATTGTTTAGCATGACGTCAGATGGTATGGAATACCCCTTTGGCCAGTTTGGGTCAGCTGTCCTGGGTCTGTCCCCTCCCAGCTCTTGCTGCACCCCCAGCCTGCCCGCTGGCAGGACAGAGCGAGAAGCTGGAAAGTCCTTGGCTTAGTGTAAGCACTGCTCTGCAACAATTAAAACATCAGTGTGATATCAACATTCTTCTCATCCTAAATCCCAAACATAGCACCCTACCAGCTACTAGGAGGAAAATTAACTCTATCCCAGCTGAAACCAGGACAGGTTTACATGGTAAGGTTCTGGTAGCAGGGGGCTGCAGTGGTGGCCTCTGTGAGAAGAATACAGCAGCTGCTCCATGTTAGATAAGGGCCAGTTTCAGCCGGCTCCAAAGGGACCCACCGCTGGCCAGAGCCGAGCCATGACCGATGCTGTTTGTGCCTCTGTGAGAGCACACCCAAGAAAAGAAGAAAAAAAAAAAAAAAGCTGCACAGCAGCAGCTGGGCAAGTGAGAAAGTGAGAACCGGCCCTGCAGACACCAAGGTCAGTGAAGAAGCAGGGGAAGGAGGTGCTCCAGGTGTTGGAGCTGGAATTTCCCTGCAGCCTGTGGAGAGGCCCAAGGTGGAGCAGGCTGTTCCCCTGCAGTGCATGGGTCCCATGGTGGAGCAGATATCCACACTGCAGCCCATGGAGAGGAGCCCACGGAGAAACAGGTGATCTAGGGGGAACTGCCACCCATGGGGGTCCCAAGCTGGAGCAGCCTGCTCCCAATGGATGGACCCCACGGCACAGACCCACACCTTGAATAGCTCCTGAAAAGCCGCTGCCCATGGAGAAGCCCACACAGGACCAGCCAAGGAAGGTCGGCACCCCGCTGAAGGGACCTCATGCTGGAGCAGGGAAGAGAGCAACCGTGAAGGAGTGGCAGAAACGAAGCACCACAGATTGACTTCAGTCCCCACTCCCCACCTCCCACGCCACTCGGGGCAGGGAGGAGGTGGAAGAGAGTAGATGGGGGAAGATGCCCCCAGCTTGTTTCTTTGTTTTTCACTGTTCATGCATGTCAGCAATAGGTAATAAATTTTATTAATCTCCCTATGCTAAATCTGTTTTGCCCGTGATGATAACTGTAGAGTGATCTCCCTGTACTTATCTCAACCCTTGAGCCCTTTTCATTTATCAAGGGCTCTCAGTGGGACTAGCTTTCTGAGAAGCCCTGATTCCCCTATTCTGAATTTATAACAGCAAACAATCTCTCCTCCTTCTTCCACTCTGGACACTCCTATTTGAAGTGGCTGGCCCGGCTATGCTTAAAACATCTTTTCAAGCCTTTTCCTGCTAGGATTTAGGTAGTTTTCCCCACCTGTCATTCCTTCGTCTCTCTTCCTCTCCCTTCCATCCCAGGATCGACTTCCCCTGAAATTTGTCTTCCTCTATCTCCAGCCCTCTGCCTCACTACCTGATTCACTGTGAAGACCATTAGTTTCGCTCTCTGCTTTTCCTACTTGTCTTCCCTCCTGACATACACCTTCTGGGCCTCCCGCAGGAGGGTCTCCAGTGACTGTTCACTCCACCCTCCCACCTTCTGGAGCTTTTTCTGTGTATCTGGCCAGGCTTTACTCAGAAAATGAACATTCAAGAGCCCTTGGACTACTGGATCCTCAGGATTCATCCCTGAGTATTTTCTCATTCTGACCCCAAGTCTCTCATATGATTTCTGTGTTGTGGGTTGTTATTATCCCAGTTGAGGTCAGCAAACAGATATTTCTGCTCTATTGGAATTCCTCACTGTCCTGGAGGGATTGGTTCTTTCCCATTCTTGCATAGCTGCCCATCTACTCATTCCCCCCTCTTCTCCAGTGAATAACATACTCAAGATTGACATCATTCCCCCCCCCCCCCCGAATACAAATTAGGCCCTAGAAACTGATCTAACTGTTCTTCTAGTCCTATAGGGTCCTCAATTAAAGACTTAATTTCCTTTTTAAAACCCCTAACCTCTCTGCTGGTAAAGGGGGGGAGTTCATATAACCTATTTCTCCTTGTCCCACTGGGATCCCCCTAAGAGGATATACAGTTAGTGTTAGTTAGTCCTGTTAGTATCAGGGAAGGGGGAATTCTCAATATCTTTTCTACATTGTTCTAATTCTTGCCAGAGCCTACAGTGCACTCCTTCTCTAGGGAGAGAGTTAATTGCAGTCCCTGGGTCCCTTCCTGGAGCGGCTGCTGCTGCCACTGGTACAATATTAGGATTATCGGGAGGGGGTAAATTATCCAAGGGTTCCCAATGACCTGTCCTTCCCTCTGACTCCTCTTTCTCCTGGTCCTGACCCCTTTTCAATAAAAACTGACTTACCCCGTGCACCCAGCAAGCAGCATAAGTTGACTCCTCCTTTGAAAAAGGAGTCTTTTAGCATGTACATATAAATTTAAAGCCTGAATTTTCATCAGACTAGTATTTTGGCCAAAATACTGCTGTTCCCTCAATTGGTTCCTTTGTCCAGATTAATACACAGTAATTAATCATTTTCTTTTTATCATTTCCTCTAATTTAGGGATTATTTTTCCAGTTTCTTATCGTTCTTCCGGAAGGACTGTCAATAGGCACTCCCCCAGGGATATCTCCCTGTCACCTGGAACCTTTATTTCCCATTTTTCCAAGACCTTGTCAGTGTGCTGCTACAGAAACTTTTCCTCCTGCAGGATACCACACACTAACGTTCCAGTTCTAGAAAATGGGGTGTACTGCCATGCACTTTTCTGTGCACAGGATACCGCACACTTATGGGTTTACCAGATTCCCTGGCTGTCCTGGTTCCAGTTAGGACAGAGTTAATTTTCCCTCATAGTAGCTGGTAGGGTGCTATGTTTTGGATTAGGATGAGAAGAGCACTGATAACATGCTGATGTTTTAATTGTTGCAGAGCAGTGCTTACACCAGGCCAAGGACTTTTCGGCTTCTCGCTCTGTCCTGCCAGCGAGCAGGCTAGGGGTGCAGCAGGAGCTGGGAGGGGACAGACCCAGGACAGCTGACCCAAACTGGCCAAAGGGGTATTCCATACCATCTGACGTCATGCTAAACAATATATAGGGGTGGCTGGCCGGGGTGGGGGGCCGGCTGCTCGGGGATAGGCTGGGCATCGGTCAGCGGGTGGTGAGCAATTGCATTGTGCATCACTTGTTTTCTTACACATTATTATTGTTAATACTATTATCATTATCACTATTATTATTATTATTGTTATTATTATATTCCTGTCTTAATAAACTGTCTTTATCTCAACTCACCGGCTTCACTTTCCCGTTTCTCTCCCCCATCCCAGAGAGGGAGGGGGGAGGGTGAGCGAACGGCTATGTGGTGTTTAGCTGCCGGCCGGGTTAAACCACAACACTGGCATACTGCCAAGCACTTTACCATGCAAGGGGGTACTGTACACTGGATTTCCCCAAGACTCTTCGTTTCCCCCTTCTACCTCTCACTTTGTCCATCTCTGGCTGTGCCCCTCACAGAGTTACGGAACTGCAGATCGGGACTCCACACACGCTTCATACAAAAGTATGTCTCAATCACACTTCACACAAGAGTCTTACCCGACCCCCAAGGCAATATTTAATATTTCTTACCTTGGTCTGTGCACAGAGTTACTGGGTCAATTCTCAAAACCAGAGTGCCTGCCTTCCTTTCTTCCCTAATTCTTCTCCGATCCTGCCTTCTTAACCAGTCTTGGTTCCTTTGTCAGCTCCCTGCAGAACCAGTGCACAGAACCGCTGAAATCAGCGTGGCATACCTTCCTTCTGTGGTGGTAATGGGGCTCCCAAAAGGTGACTGGATCCCAGACGAACCCCCAATTTGTGAGAAACCATCTGCAACCAGTAACACAGGCTCGGGTGAGGATCTCAGTGAAGTAGTATTTTTATGTGCGATTGCAATGGCAGGCATCCTGCAAACAGGAGCACTCAGCAGAAGTGCGTCATAATCTTATATCCCCTATTACCCGATGTTTAATTCCTCCCCTGTTTCCTCATTGGCTGAGTACTACAGCTTCATAACCTACTCAACGTTTGTTACTATACCATATATGTACAATTTGATTTGACCAAACTTTAATATCTCATTTCCCCCCCCTTTTTTTCCTTCTTCTCTTGTGACTAGAGGGCCTATGATTTTTTTTTTGTTTTTACTAATTCTGCACTGATTGCCTTGTTTTTCTTAGCTATCCTTCTTATTGTGGGACAGTGGGACCTTCCACTGTCCCCTTATCTGTTTCACGTACCCCCCACTGTTATGCTGCTGTTTTGCCTGCACAGTCACTTTTGAATATGCAAGGTTAGTGGAGTTTTCCACTGCAAAAATACAACTTTAATTCTCACATCATTAGTACACAGACTGGTTCAAGATTAGCAGTTTCAGCGGTTATTGATTATGCCACTGTTGACAATTAACCAACAAGCTTTCAGTTGTAGGTTGAATGTAGTGGATATTTATATTTGTTTGAGGACTTGCAGGAAAATTGAAAACATTTTCCCTTTAAAATAGAAGTTTCAAAATATAAAACAAAGTATCAACCCTAATTAGTGTGTACTCAGCTCTTTGTAAATGCAAAACACATTGGAAGTATTAAGTGTTATTAATAACTCTGAGGACATGGATAATTTGACTGGTGTTTCAGAATAGTAACCCCCCTCACATGTACTGGCTCACACAGGAAGAAAGAAAGGCAAAGGAAGGAAGGAAGGAAGGAAGGAAGGAAGGAAGGAAGGAAGGAAGGAAGGAAGGAAGGAAAGGAAGGAAAGGAAGGAAAGGAAGAAGCCCCTCTCCTTTCTTTGTTTTCAAGGATCAGGAGGAAAACAGTTATCACCTGTCCCCCCCCCCAACTCTGCCAACTGACTGTAGTAGGTTTATGTGGCAAGGTTTGGGTAGCAGGGGGGGCCATAGGGGTGTATTTTACGAGAAGAATCCAGAAGCTGCCCCATGTTAGATAAGGGCCCCACTGCTGGACAAAGCCGGGACAATAAGTGATGTTGTTTGCACCTCTGTGAGAGCATATTTAAGACAGGGAAAAAAAATGCTGGGGAACAGCAGCTGGGAGAGAGAGAGGAGAGAGAAACAGCCTTGCAGACACCAAGGTCAGTGAAGAAGGAGGGGGAGAGGTGCTCCAGGCACCAGAGCAGAAGTCCCCTGAGGCCTGTGGTGAGGACCCAGGTTGTGGGGGACCCAGGTTGGAGCAGTGTGCTCCTGATGGATGGACCTCATGGTACAGACCCATATCTGGAGCAGTTCTTGAAGAGCTGCTGCCTGTTGGAAGCCCATGCAGGATCAGATCGGGAAGGACTGCATCCCCTGGGAGGGACCCCATGTTGGAGCAGGGGAAGAGAGTGACCCAGAAGGAGCGGTGGAGACGAAGTGCTACAGATTGACCACAACCCCCATTCCCCCATTCACAGGCACCGCTCGGGGGGAGGAGGTGGAAGAGGGTGGATGGGGGGAAGGCGTTTTTGGTTTCTTTCCTTTGTTTCTCACTTCTCTAGCTTGCTAGTAATAGGCAATAAATCTTATTATCTCCCTACTCTGAGTCTGTTTTGCCCGTTACGATAATTGTTGAGCGATCTCCCTGTCCTTATCTCAACCCTTGATCCCTTTGCATCATATTTTCTCCCCCTTCCCCTCTGAGGAGGGGGAGTGAGAGAGCAGCCGTGGTGGAGTTTGGCTGCCCACCCAAGTAAAACCACCACACTGACCCCGAAATAAATCACTTTCCAGTGTATATCAATACAGGAATTGACAGAAGTATTTTCTATGCTGTATTTATCAGATAATTCTGAACCTATGGCACACACAAATCTTTTAATACAACTTAACCCTGAAAAAAAAAGTATGTGCACGTGTACATTTGTTGTGTCATTTGTTGGTGGGGGGGGGGGGAGTATATTTATTTCCAGTGTAAGCAAATTAATTACGTCTCACATCTTTTTTTTTTTTTTTAATCTCGCGCTTTAATGCAATGAGAAAAAGTTACTTTATCCTAGGGATGCCCTGGCAGTAGTGGAGCTCTGCGGAGTTGGAAGCCGCCCCTCCCTGCTAGCACAGACAGGCAACACAGTGGCGGGGGGGCTGCAGCACTGAGCTCCTCCATCCCATGGTGTCTCCGCTGCTCCTTGCATGTCTGCCCTTTCTTCATCAGCTATTGTATGGATTCATAAGGGACAGTTTCTTCTCTTTCCCTAATAAAAGCAGATCGCATCCTCTGATAGATTGATTTCCTTGTGTAAAAATATAATTAACTCATTCTTCCCCTCTTAATGGTATTATCATTGATATTCTGCAGAATTATATGAATATATCTCTGTGTGCAGACTTCAAATCTGAGACCTTGTGAACTATTTAAGTTCGGCTCCCTCATCTCCTTGCCATCATCTATAGGAGGCAAAGATGGATTCCTCTCAGGTAAGTCACCCTCCTGCCCAAGAGATATATGTGGCTTCTGCATGAAGCTCACCAAAACCAGTGGGGATGTGGGACTGTAGTTTCACAGGTGGGGAGCTATGGCATACCTCGAAGTGTGCTAAATCAGACCTAAATGGGTTTTCTGGTGAAAATGGAGGCATGTAGTTTTAGACTCTGCTGAGGGACTGAAACTCTAGCTCTCTAACTTCCAGACTATATCCTATATTAATGCCCTGGGGTCCCTGGGTGCTAACATGCTCCCACCCTTCCCAAACACCTCCAGCACAGGAAAAATCAAGTTTAGAGAACGCCTGATTTTCATTTCATAGTTAATAAATAAATAAATAAACACAAACATTTGGACTATTATGGTAGGACAGTTTCCTTAAAAAGATTATTTGAAGTATTCATTTAGGGCTTGTGATGTTGCAGAAAAGGCCTGCTAGAAATTAGCAGTTTGACCTGGTGTTTGGAGAACAAGAGTGACAACTTCTTGGAAGTTCTCAAGAAATCATTTATATTTCACACTCGAGCAGGCAGCAGATTTGAAATTGTCTGTTAGCATAACAAAGACTCTGAGCCTGTGAACTTCAGAAACCTTTCGACCTCTTAGCTGCTGGCATGAATACCCCCCAGCCCTGACTATAGAGATCTTCCAAAGCTTCCCTGTTTGTGGCTTAATTGTTAATCAGGGTAATTTAATACGGCTTTCAATATGCCTCATCTTTTATTGAGCAAGGTATTCTAAGATTTTGCTCCCTCCCAAAAGAAAAGTTCTCGTTTATTCAAGTGCAATTGGAACGGCTGCAGAACCCCTCTTCCCCGCCCTGCCCCCCCTCCCCCAGCCCGGAGGGCGCTGCTCTGAGCTGCGCCGCGCCGAGCGGGAGCGACGTTGCGCGGAGCGGGGCGGGAAATGACCCGTGCCCAGCACCCACCCTCCTGGCCCAGCCTCCAAGCTGCCACGACGCAGCACCCCCAACCCCGATCCTCCCGACACTCCTTTTAACCCTCTGACCCGACTCTTTAGGAGACGTTATAGCCTAGGAGACGGAGCCTGCCCCTGCGCGCAGGGTGAAGCGGTGCATCCGCCACACCCCGGCACCCCCCGGCAACCCTGGAGTAGCTCAGGGAGAGATACCAACTGGGACGGTGATCCCAATATTAAACCTTCACTTGATTTTTGTCCATATTTATATGTCTTCATTTAGTCCTCGTGATTCTCTGTAGGCAACATCTAAATTTTAATATTGTAGCGTGTGAGCTGTGTCTTAACCTGTTCCTTCCAACGCATTTCTGTACAGAGCTGGGAGGATCTCTTTCTACGCCTCACCACTATCCTCCTGTTACTTGAGGTTTCCTCTCATGTCCTTTCCATCGCTCAAACTGCACAAGTTGCCGGAACCAAAGTTTCTGCAGTGAAAACTTAAGGAATGAGAAGCACTAGTGTGTCGGGGAGGATTTGGTTTTTGTTTTTAATATATGCCTGGTATTTGGGTTACTGACATACTTTAGACTTCTGGTTGCTATTTGTGAGAACTGCTAAACTTTGGGGAAGAATTCTATCTTATTTGCTTACAACATCAGTAAAATGGTCATACAAAGATAGGCTCTGGATACTGCAACTGTGGCTTTTTCCATTGACTTGAATTGCAGTATATGTGGACTCTCAATATGTAATATAAATAGCTATCATTCTGCTTTGACAGTCACACTCTTTAGTTAGTCAGGATAATTTTTATTTAAAATGTCTAAAATCATGTCTCACTCCTATTTATATTTACAGGTCTTGAAATAAATTGATCTTGAAATTAAAAGACAAAAGAACAAAAAAGATAAAGCATAACTGTAAATACAGTCAAATTACAAACATAGTTTTTGTATTTTGCTTTCCTAAAATACAGATTTTACAGTTAATTTGCACATTTTGACGTCTATGTTTGTTTCTGTGGACAGCAGTGAAACAAACAATACTCTTAATTCATTTTCTCTTCTTCAAAGCTCCAAATTTGTTGTTGATTTCCTTGATAAAGTGTTCATAGAATATTACAGATTTTCCACAGATTTTTAGATGTTTTAAAAGTTTTATTCGATATAGGTTTAGGCTTCTAGTAGTTATCAAATATTTTGAACTATCAAAAAAAATAAAATAAATAAAATAGCTTTTTGATAGAAATTCAAGAAGTAGCCTCTGGTTCCTTTTAATTCTGAGAAGGTAAAATGGCAGCATTTTTTCCCTTGTTTTTTTGCACATTATTACTTTTTTTCCCCTTTTTTAGATTAGATTTTTTTCCTTCACCAGAATTCATGATTCATAGTTATCATTACACTTTCACATCTTTGAGTTTATGTTAAATTTTTTGAGTGGTTAAAAAACATACAAGAAAAGATGCCTTTTCTCTGTGCCCATGCAGAAGCATATTTTCAGGATTTTTTTTCCCAAATTAATTTTAGTTTCTTAATTAAAATACTTATATTTTGTTTGAAAATCAAATTAATTCCAGTTTGTTTAAAGAAAAATGGTTTTTTTTAACCTCTTCCATCAATTAAAGAACAGGGTTTATGTGCAATAGGAGATATTTGATTAGATTTCTTTTTCAAAGATGCTTCCATCTAATGATACAATTTGGAGCTATTGAAGTGAAAAAAGGATCTATATTTGGGATGTTTTTTGACAGGGGGAATGAATGTAGACACCAAAACAATTATATTACAGTCCCATTGGGAACGTCAGCACCAAATTTATGATGGGTCACTGTTCAGATGGGGCACTCTCTAGACAAGTCCCTTTTGTCTTTTTTCCCTGGTTTATTGTCCAGCTTGAATATATGACTGAAACCTGCATATGGAGCCTAAACATAACCATTCCTGCAGCCAGACTTTGCTGTAAAAAACAAACACCCCACAAACTAAATACATCCCATAAAAATCTTAGTATCAGAATAGTTCTAAAACATAAAAGTAAACTATGCTTTTGAACAAAATATGTATGTGTGTGCATATGTATACACACGTTTACAGAAAACTGTAGTGGGATTAGGTGGCAAGGTTTTGGTAGCAGAGGGCTGCAGGGGTGGCTTCTGTAAGAAGACTCCAGAAGCTGCCCCATGTTAGACAAGGGTAAGTTTCAGCCAGCTCCAAAAGGAGCCCACTGCTGGCCAGAGCCAAGCCATGAGCGACACAGTTTGTGCCTCTGTGAGAGCATACGTAAGAAAGGGGAGAAAAAAAAAAAAAAAAACGTGCTGCACCACAGCAGCTAGGAGAATGATGAGTGAGATATAGCCTTGAAAACACCAAGGTCAGTGAAGAAGGAAGGGGAGGAGGTGTTCCAGGCGCTGGAGCAGAAGTTCCCCTGCAGCCTGTGGAGAGGACCAAGGTGGAGCAGATTATCCCCCTGCAGCCCATGGGGTACCATGGCAGAGCTGATTTCCACACTGTAGCCCATGGTGGAGCAGGTTGTCCCCCAGCAGCCCATGGGGTACCACGGCAGAGCTGATTTCCACACTGTAGCCCATGGAGGAGCCCACAGTGGAGCAGGTGGATCTGACCTGAAGGAGGCTGCGGCCTGCGGAGAACCCCTGCTGGAGCAGACTCCAGGCAGGACCTGTATGCTGGTGGAGAGGAGCACATGCAGGAGCAGGTGACCTGGCAGGAGCTGCTGTCCCTAGGGGACCCACTGATTCATGGAATAACTCTACAATTCAAAAGCAAATGAGTTATAAAGTAGGTATGTGGTTTATTTCGGTGCCAGGCACATGCAGGATAGCTCCCAAAGGCATACACAACAATTCGCTCATTCACATTCTCTTTTATCCCCTAAAATATTACATATGCATTGTTTCCTACATTTATGGCTAAAGAAATTTATACTATTATACAATATAAACTATATAATTTATATAATATAAAATAAAAAAAAAAGAAAGAATGAGGTAAGAATTATTTTTCAGTCATAACTTTGAATGACCAAGTCCTGGTGTTTTATGCCAAATCTAATTTCACCTGAAGACATTTTTAATGAACTGGCCATTTTTTAATTGGCCAAGTGACCGATACACCTGGAATCAACTGCCCCATGGGTGGAAGCACAGCCATACCATTTGCCACGGACTGTGTGGCCTTTGGGCCAGTCCAGACAGCATCAGATGTGAGAAATGTGCTTTACAACAGAGCCAGGGAGCATGGCCCCACCTAGAGCCTCTTGCAGAAAACACCTAGATAGACTCAAGGTTGACCGCTATGGTTTTGGAGCTGGGGATATAGACAACCTGATGCCAGCACTCTCTCTATATATACTGATTCATTGATGGTGGCAAATGCCCTGTGGGGGTGGCTTCAGCAGTGGAAACAGAGCAACTGGTAGTGCAGAGGTAAACACATGGCAACATGGCACACCAGAAATAATTGAGTCAGACAATGGGACTCATTTCTATAAGAACGTCATAGACACCTGGGCCAAAGAGCATGGCATTGAATGGTTATATCACATCCCCTATCATGCACCAGCCTCTGGGAAAATTGAACAATACAATGGACAGTTAAAAACTACACTGAGAGCAATTGGTGCTGGGACATTCAAGCACTGCAATGCAAATTTAGCAGAAGCCACTTAGCTGGTTAACACCAGAGGATGTGCTAACTAACCTGCCCAAACAAAACCCCTGAGTACTGTAGAATGAGATAAGATCCCTGTGGTGTACATAAGGAACTGTCTGGGAAAGACAGTCTGGGTTACTTCTTCCTCAGAAAAAGGCAAACCCATTCATGGGATTGCTTTTGCTCAGGGACATGAGTGCACTTTCTGGGTAATGTGGAAGGATGGGGAAGTCCGATGTGTACCTCAAGGGGATTTAATGTTGGGTGAGACTAGCTCATGATTTGAATTGTATGATACCACTGCTCTATGTCAAAAATATTACAGTGTGAGTCACCAGAACCAATGGAATGGAGGATGTATCTCATAAGGAAATGGGCAAGTGCAGCAGTGATCCAATCTGTGATTGGGTTCACGAGGAGTAGATCCTGTTTAACAAATTTGATTTCCTTTTATGATAAGATCACCCATCTAGTTGATCAAGGGAAGCCGGTTGATGTAATCTTTCTGGATTTCAGTAAAGCTTTCGATACAGTTTCTCATATGATCCTACTGGACAAAATGTCCAGCATACAGCTAGATAATAACATCATACGATGGGTGAACAATTGGCTGAAGGTTAGGATTCAAAGGGTTATGGTAAATGGGGATATATCAGGCTGGAGGCCAGTCACCAGTGGGGTCCCCCAGGGCTCCATTTTAGGGCCACTTCTTTTCAATGTTTTTATAAACAATTTGGATGTAGGACTAGAAGGTGTTTTGAGCAAATTTGCTGATGATACTAATCTGGGAGGAGTTGTTGACTCTGTTGAGGGTGGAAAGGCCTTGCAGAGAGATCTGGACAGACTGGAGAGCTGGGCAATCACCAACAATGTGAAGTTTAACAAGAGCAAGTGCCGGGTCCTGCACCTGGGAAGGGGCAACCCTGGCTATACATACAGACTAGGCAACGAGATGCTGGAGAGCAGCCCCGCAGAGAGGGATCTGGGGGTTTTGGCTGACAGCAAGCTGAATATGAGCCAGCAGTGTGCCCTGGCAGCGAGGAGAACCAACCGTATCCTGGGGTGCATCAAGCATGGCATCGCTAGTCGGTCGAGGGAAGTGACTGTCCAGCTCTACTCTGCGCTGTGTGCAGTTTTGGGCAACAGAGTATAAAAAAGACATGAAACTACTGGAGGGTGTCCAGAGAAGGGTTACAAAGATGGTGAAGGGCCTAGAGGGGAAGAGGTATGAGGAACGGCTGAGGTCACTTGGCCTGTTCAGCCTGGAAAAGAGGAGGCTGAGGGGAGACCTCATTGTGGTCTACAGCTTCCTCATGAGGGGGAGTGAAGGGGCAGGTGCCTATCTATTCTCTTTAGTGACCAGTGATAGGACCCGTGGGAATGGTGTCAAACTGCGACAGGGGAGGTTCAGGCTGGATATCAGGAAGAGGTTCTTCACTGAGAGGGTGGTTGCACACTGGAACAGGCTCCCCAGGGACATAGTCACGGCACCAAGCCTGTCGGAGTTTAAGAAGCATTTGGACTATGCTTTTAGTCATATAGTCTGAATTTTTGGGTAGACCTGTGTGGTGCCAGGAGTTGGACTCAATGATCCTTTTGGGTCCCTTCCAACTCAGGATATTCTATGATTCTGTTATAGCTTCAGTGCCCAACAATCCAACAGAACACACCATCATTCTTGTCCTTAATAAGCATTGCAGCAGATGGAGACCAAGTCATGAAATAAATGAACTGAATGGATGTTTGAATGGGGATGGTCCATAGACTCAGGGAGTGATAAATGTGTATATGTCAAAGGATGGGGAAGCTGACGGTGGTGGTTGATGAAAAATTATTGAATACTGCAAGACCATGTATTGTGGTTTAGCCAGACAGTCACTTGCTCACTCTCCCCAGGTGGGATGGGGGAGAGAATCGGAAAGGTAAAACTGCAAGAACTCATGCGTTAAAATGAAGACAGTTAACTAGGTTAAGCAAAAGCCATGCCCACAAGAAAAGGAAAACAAGGAATTTGGGCCCCTCACTACAAGAAGTACATGGAGGTGCTGGAGTGTGTCTAGAGAAGGGCAACGAAGCTGGTGAGGGGGTCTAAAGAACAGGTCTTTGTAGTGGGTTTACGTGGCAAGGTTTCGGTAGTAGGGGGCCATAGGGGTGGCTTCTGCGAGAAGAATCTAGAAGCTGCCCCATGTTAGATAAGGGCCCTGGTGTTGACCAGAGCCGGGCCAACAAGCAATGTTGTTTGTGCCTCTGTGAGAACATATTTAAGACAGGGGGAAAAAAAAAAAAAAAAAGCTGCCATGCAGCAGCTGGGAGAGTGAAAGGAGTGAGAAAAAGCCTTTCAGGTGCCAAGGTCCGTGAAGAAGAGGTGCTCCAGGCAGTGGAGCAGAAGTCCCCTGTGGCCAGTGGTGAGGATCATGGTGAAGCAGGTTGTCCCCCTGCAGCCCATGGAGTACCACGGTGGAGCAGGGTTCCACCCTGCAGCCCGTGGAGGAGACCACAGTGGAGCAGGTGGACCTGTACCAACGGAGACTGCAGCCTGTGGAGGACGCCTGCTGGACCAGATTCCAGGACAGACCTGTAGCCCGTGGAGAGGAGACCACGCAGGAGCAGGTGACCTGGCAGGAGCTGCTTCCCATGGGGGATCCAGGTTGGAGCAGTGTGCTCCTGAGGGGTGCACCCCTGGTACAGACCCATATCTGGAGCAGTTCTTGAAGAGCTGCTGCCTGTGGGAGCCCATGCAGGATCATTTCAGGAAGGACTGTATCCTGTGGGAGGGACCCCATGGCGCAGGCGATGAGAGTGACCGTGAAGGATCGGCGGAGACGAAGCGCTATAGACTGACCACAACCCCCATTCCCCCATTCCCAGGCACCGCTCGGGGGAGGAGGTGGAAGAGGGTGGATGGGGGGAAGGCGTTTTTGGTTTCTTTCCTTTGTTTCTCACTTCTCTAGCTTGCTAGTAATAGGCAATAAATCTTACTATCTCCCTACTCTGAGTCTGTTTTGCCCATCATGATAATTGTTGAGTGATCTCCGTCCTTATCTCAACCCTTGATCCCTTTGCATCATATTTTCTCCCCCTTTCCCTTTGAGGAGGGGGAGTGAGAGAGCGGTTGTGGTGGAGCTCGGCCGCCCACCCGAGTAAAACCACCACAGTCTTATGAGGAGCGGCTGAGGGAGCGGGGGTTTAGCCATGAGAGAAGGAGGATACCTTATTATACTTTACAATTACCTTAAAGGATGTTTTAGCAAGGCGGGGATCAGGCTCTTCTCCCATGCACCAAGTGGTAAGATGAGGGGAAATGGCCTCAAGTTGCGCCAGAGGAGGTTTAGGTTGGACATTAGGAGAAATTTCTTTACTGAAAGGGTTGTATGGCATTGGAATACGCTGCCTAGGGAAGTGGCTGAGTCACCATCCCTGGGGGTCTTCAAGAAAGGTGTAGATGTAGAACTGTAGAACAGCTTTTTAATATTAAAAAGCGTGGCTTGTGTCTTTAAGAAGATAAGAGCTGTTTAGTTTCATAAAGAAAAATGGGGAGGCTCAATTTTGTTTGTTCTTGAAGGATCTATAAGTGTCAACATTATTTCATTTGTTCATTTTCATATCTGGGTCCAAGTGAAATATTTGGAAAAGAACTTTGTTGCAAAAAGAGAAATACCATAAAATAGAGAATTAAGTCAAAAAAAAAATCACAGCAGTCATTTATTAGTTTAAAATGCAAAGGCCTATGCAAATACCTGAGCTGCTGGTTGAGTTCAATTAATATGATTATTAAAATTTTGTTCAAGCTCTGAAAACAGCACAGACTTACTGTTGAAAATATTTGAAAAGCTATTTACTTAAATTCAGAAAGAAATACAATGTTACCTGTTTATTCTGTAAATGAATAGTTGCCTTATATCTATCCATTCTAACAATTCCTTTTTATGACTTTGGATGTACTCAGACAGGCATCTGGAAATCAGCTGGTCACTTAGAGTTTGTCTTCTCTGGTCTGAAGTGGTAAATTGTTTATTTGCCCTCCCATTTGTGGAGGGTTATCTCATGTAGATATTTCAGACAACCTCACTTAGAAAAGGCTCCCAGTCTTTTGGAAGAAAAAGTAGAGATTTGGTATTCTGAAAATTTCAGCAGTTATAAGAAACAGCATACTACCTTCTAATCACACAGAAGATTCCTCCTCCTGGAAAAAAAAAAAGTGCCTATGATTTTTAAAATAATACTTAAGATAATGATTTATATTTAAAACAGCTGCAGGTTTTGGTTATTATGGATGTAATCACACACAGAAAGTTCCCCTTGCAACTCGTGTTTGATCCATTGTTATGAAGTAACATATTGAAATTTATACTAATCCTGTCCGAGGACATTTACTGAGATTATTTTTTTTCAATACTGTCTAAGCACTCTTTATATGCAAGGCTAATCAGTACATGGATTATTAAAAATACTGAGGCAATGAAGAGGAGAAATCCATTCTTGCAGTGTCCTGTATTCAGTTCAGCTTTTTAATATTAAAATTCATGGCTTGTGTCTTTAAGAAGATAAGAGCTGTTCGGTAGTTAATTGATAAGATTAACAGCAACAAACCTAAACCTGTTCTTTTACAGTAAGTCTTATCCTTTGAGCTTGTAAGTCCAGTGTCACAATACTGTAGTCCTACTGAAATTCAAGAATAGTAGATTATTCTTCCAAGAAAAAAAAAAATCTATATTAGCTTGCGTTACTATTTCTACTCTAATGCATAATTGTTACCACATTCAAACACAGTGCAGCAACTTTTTCTCATCTTACCTGCCACTACAGAGAAGCCAACGAGCAAGAGAATAGTGAGGTACGATCTTCTGTATAATAGTAGCCATTACCACGGTAACCACCAGCTGTACACCAATCACACACTGTAGAAGAATAAGTTAAGAAGTCAACATGTTAAAAAGAAAAAAGAATATCACACCACCACCACACCAGCACTGAAGTACTTTTAAAAACAAAAAAAAACATGAGCAGTGAAGTAGACTTAAAAATAAATAAATAAATAAACACATTTTAAAAACACCTACACACAGTAGGGATACATTTTTGGTACTTTTTAAACAGGAGGGGAAGAACAACGCAACGCTGCATCAGTTTTCACAAAATCCACTGAAACTCTCTATACTGATCAAAAAAAGAAAAGGTATTGCCAGATCACAAGGTTAGCAACACATGTACTATCTGACAGCTCATAAATACAAGAGTTTCTCTGTTTAACGTGTTAAAACCATGTGTTGGTGTGACATTTAACAAGACATTATACCTAAAATTTCATCACTGATAACAATTTTGCTTTTGTTGATGTCTTCAATTCTGACATGACAATTTCTAGTAGGTTTGTGTGGTATCAGTTGTTAACCATAAATTATAACATTTGTGACTTGAAATTTCAAGTTTCTGCTTTGTGGTGGTTTTACACTGCTACGCAGCTGAACTCCACAACCGCTCTCTCACTCCCCCTCCTCAAAGGAAAATGGGGAGAAAATATGATGGAAAGGGCTCAAGGGGCTGAGATAAGGGAGGGGAGATCACTCAACAATTATTGTCACAGGCAAAACATATTAATCTCCCTATGCACAGTCTAATTTATTGCCTATTACTACAGTGAGAAACTAACACTAAAAACACTTTCCCCCTCATCCACCCTCTTCTACCTGTTCCCCCGGAATGGTGCAAGGGAATGGGGGTTGCAGTCCGTCTATAGCATTTTGTCTCCGTTGCTCCTTCACAGTCACTCTCCTCTCCTGCTCCAACGTGGGGTCCCTCCCACGGGACACAGTCCTTCCCAAACAGAGCCTACATGGGCTTCCCACAGACAGCAGCTCTTCAAGAACTGCTCCAACGTGAGTCCCCCAAGGACAGCAGCTCCCGCCAGATCACCTGCTCCTGCATGGGCTCCTCTCCACAGGCTACAGGTCCAGACAGGAGTCTGCTCTGGCAGGGGCCCTCCACAGGCCACTGCCTCCTTCAGGTCAGATCCACCTGCTCCACCGTGGGCTCCAGTGTGGAAATCTGCTCCACCGTGGTACATGATGGGCTGCAGGGGGACAACCTACTCCACCATGGTCCTTTCCACAGGCCGCAGGGGAACTTCTACTCAGACACCTGGAGCACCTCCTCCCCCTCCTTCTTCACTGACCTTGGTGTCTGCAAGGCTGTTTCTCACTCCTCTCAGTCTCCCAGCTGCTGTGTAGTAGTGTTTTTATTTTTTTTCCCCTGTCTTAAATATGCTCTCACAGAGGTGCAAAACAACATCACTTATTGGTTTGGCTCTGACCGGTGGTGGGTCCCTTTGGAGCTCGCTGAAACTTACCCTTGTCTAACATGGGGCAGCTTCTGGATTCTTCTCACAGAGGCCACCCCTGCAGCCCCCCACTACCAAAACCCTGCCACACAAACCAAACACAGTTCCTCAATAACATAAAGGCCTCCTTCTGGCCTGTTCAGTTGTTTTCAAGGACTTTTGTCCACATCACTGTGCATCCTTTGACTATCAACCCAGTCCAACACATTTTCCACAGCATATGCTATAGCTCTGAAAATGAACTAGTAGTAATGCAAGTGTGTTTTTTTTTTTTATTTTTTAAATGTTGAAGGTAACAGCTAATTCAAATCCTTAAATGTTCTGTTATTTCTTGGCTATGGATATACATATACACAGATATGCATGTTTCTATTTAGAAAAGCAAAAATCACCACTGTGACATAAAAACTATATCACTATAAAGTTGCTGTGAGATTAAAAGCCACACAGTATTTCCCCAACAAATACTAATAAGAAAGACCAGCTGTAACACTTGGATTGTTTGCTGTTGTTGTTTGCGGGTTATTTTTTTTCCTCTTTTTTGCTTCCCCTCTGCTCCAGCCATCTCCAAAAGAAAGGCTTGTTACTACAAGAAAGGCGTGTGTGTGTGTGCAGGACCTCAGCCCTAAATCACAAGAAAGCAGAGGAACGAAGAGGACCCCTACCCCCGGCTCAGTATGGACAATCATTAACAGTACAACTTCAACAGTACAACAGTACTAATAGTACTAACAGCACTAACAGCACAACTCCACCCACCCGCTCCCCGCTTCATGCCTCATAAGCGCCTCTCATTCATTCACCTCCCAGTGGTGAAAGATCATATTTCCAGAGACTGTCCCACAAACTTCCTCCCAGCCTCTGCACGGCCTCACCGCGCTGACCGCCCTCAAGCGAGGGCTGAGTCCCCAAACCAGTCCACACACAAGGCCTACCCACCCCACCCCCACCCCCGCATACCATGGTGTTTCAACTGCCTGGCCTTACTCCCCTCCAAGCACATAAATCCGCTGCTCTGCACCACCTCCACAGTAGCAACCAAGCATCCGCCAAGTGCACACCAACTCTCATCTAGCGTACACTTCACCTCACCAAGGTCACACCAGGACCCTTGCCAGCCAGAGGCCCAACTAAGCTGCCTTCCCAATTGCCTGGGCAGACAGGGCCATAGAGCACCAAGGCTGCTCAATATTAGCCAACTCTGCCCCTTCCATATTGTCCCCACATGCGGAGGGAAAGTAGGCAAGAAAAAGTATCCATCGGGGAACAAGGTGAGTTGGTTTCCAATACTCTCTCTGTCAGGCGCATATGGGCAACTGGCCCCACGCCGGGCAATGGCATGACATGGAAGATCACCAGAGTGTCGACCTCGCAGGGGAGAGTGGAGTGCTTCTTAGCCCCGATAAAAAAGAGCTTGAAGGCTGGCTCGGTTCAGTTACATGTCCGACTGTAATGGCGGCATGAAAGGAATGGGCAACTGCCTGTGTAGAAAACAGGCAGTAAGAGGGTGCTTGGGATGAAAAGAGCAACAGAATCGACTCTGAGGAAGGATATGTCTGCCGAGAGATAAACGTTAGCCCGGCAGGGATTTAACTGAAACCTCAGATCAGCAACTCGTGCAGAAAAGTGATAAAGAGGAGGCTGCTATTGGCAGTGATTTCAGCTGTAGAGCACAATGGCGCCTCCACGCATGCACCCTGGCGATTCGTCTGTGCAGCCCGGGTGGGATGGTAGAGCGGTATAGCCGAAGTGCTTGTGTAGAGATGCTGGGACTCCATTTTGCATCTCAGGTGCTAGTGCCGTGGGGTAGGGGTGGGATGTTCTGGGCACTTGTTTGTGCTGCTAAGGGTGGTGATAGTTTCTTCCCGGGGGGACAGTTGGCGGCAGTTGCGCGTCCCTATCACAGGGACTCTTTCAGGACACCCACAGCAGTATGTGGATCGGCAGCAGAGCAGATGCATCTGGCGTCACTGTTCCCTCACTGTAGTGGGTTTATGTGGCAAGGTTTTGATAGCAGGGGGCCATAGGGGTGGCTTCTGTGAGAAGGATCTAGAAGCTGCCCCATGTTTGGTAAGGGCCCCACTGCTTACCAGAGCTGAGCCAATAAGCGATGTTGTTTTGCGCCTCTGTGAGAGCATATTTAAGACGGGAAAAAAAAACACGCTGCGCCACACAGCAGCTGGGAGAGTGAGAGGAGTGAGGAACAGCCTTGCAGGCGCCAAGGTCAGTGAAGAAGGAGGGGGAGGAGGTGCTCCAGGAACCAGAGCTGAAGTCCCCTGCAGCCTGTGGTGAGGACCATGGTGAAGCAGGTTGTCCCCCTGCAGCCCATGGAGTACCATGGTGGAGCAGGGTTCCACGCTGCAGCCTGTGGAGGAGACCACGGTGGAGCAGGTGGACCTGCGCCGACGGAGACTGCGGCCTGTGGAAGACCCCTGCTGGAGCAGATTCCAGGCCGGACCTATAGCCCGTGGAGAGGAGACCACGCAGGAGCAGGTGACCTGGCAGGAGCTGCTTCCCATGGGGGATCCAGGTTGGAGCAGTGTGCTCCTGAGGGATGGACCCCTTGGTACGGACCCATATCTGGAGCAGTTCTCGAAGAGCTGCTGCCTGTGGGCAGCCCACGCCGGATCAGTTCAGCAAGGACTGCATCCCGTGGGAGGGACCCCACAGCACAGGGGACAAGAGTGACTGAAAAGGATCGGCGGAGACGAAGCGCTATAGACTGACCATAACCCCCGTTCCCCCGTTCCCCTGCGCCGCCCGGGGGGAGGAGGTGGAGGAGGGTGGATGGGGAGAAGGTGCTTTTGGTTTCTTTCCTTTGTTTCTCACTTCTCTAGCTTGTTAGTAATAGGTAATTGTCCTGGTTCCAGTTAGGACAGAGTTAATTTTTCCTCATAGTAGCTGGTAGGGTGCTATGTTTTGGATTAGGATGAGAAGAGCGCTGATAACATGCTGATGTTTTAATTGTTGCAGAGCAGTGCTTACACCAGGCCAAGGACTTTTCGGCTTCTCGCTCTGTCCTGCCAGCGAGCAGGCTAGGGGTGCAGCAGGAGCTGGGAGGGGACAGACCCAGGACAGCTGACCCAAACTGGCCAAAGGGGTATTCCATACCATCTGACGTCATGCTAAACAATATATAGGGGTGGCTGGCCGGGGTGGGGGGCCGGCTGCTCGGGAATAGGCTGGGCATCGGTCAGCGGGTGGTGAGCAATTGCATTGTGCATCACTTGTTTCTTACACATTATTATTATTAATACTATTATCATTATCACTATTATTATTATTATTGTTATTATATTCCTGTCTTAATAAACTGTCTTTATCTCAACTCACCGGCTTCACTTTCCCGTTTCTCTCCCCCATCCCAGAGAGGGAGGGGGGAGGGTGAGCGAACGGCTGTGTGGTGTTTAGCTGCCAGCCGGGTTAAACCACAACAGTAATAAATCTTACTATCTCCCTACGCTGAGTCTGTTTTGCCCATCACAATAATTACTGTGTGATCTCTCTGTCCTTACCTCAACCCTTGAGCCCTTTTCATCGTATTTTCTCCCCGTTCCTCTTTGAGGAGGGGGAGTGAGAGAGCGGTTGTGGTGGAGCTCGGCCGCCCACCTAAGTAAAACCACCACACTCACCCAGGCTGACCTCGGCCACGTTGCTCCAATGGCCCTGCTAACGTTCTTTCCTGCCTGAGGGAACTCTTCCACTGTACCCGCAGTGGCACGTTTTCGATCTGGAAGCTTTAATTGTGAGCGATTGGTTTGCACCCTTGAGCTACCTGTTGCTCTTTGAAGTTACGCCCTTCATCTATAGCCCTGGGGTGGCTTGGGTTTGAACTCTTTAGTGGTCCCTTGCATGGCTCCTCTCAGTGGTAATCCTGGGCTAGTGACCTGAATGGATTCTATGATTCTTTGATTCTATCAATTCTGGAGCAGGTTGTCCCCCTGCAGCCCATGGAGTACCACGGTGGAACAGATTTCCACACTGCAGCCCATGGAGGAGCCAACAGTGGAGCAGAAGGATCTGACCTGAAGGAGGCTGTGGCCTGTGGAGGACCCCTGCTGGAGCAGATTCCGGGACAGACCTGTATGCTGGTGGAGAGGAGCACACGCAGGAGCAGGTGACTTGGCAGGAGCTGCTGCCCTTGGGGGACCCATGTTGGAGCAGTTTGCTTCTGACAGATGGACCCTGTGGTACGGATCCATATTTGGAGCAGTTCTTGAAGAGCTGCTGCCTGTGAGAAGCCCATGTAAGATCAGTTCGGGAAGGACGGCATCCCGTGGAAGGGACCCCATGTTGGATCAGGGGAAGAGAGTGACCATGAGGGAGTGGTGGAGATGAAGTGTTACAGACTGACTGCAACTCAGTCCCTGTTCCCCTACGCCGCTTGGGGAGAGGATGTAGAAGAGGCTGGATGAGGGGGGAAGGTTTATTTAGTTTGCTTTTATTTTCTCACTGCTCTGATCTGCTACTGAGAGGTAATAAATTCTAATCTCCCTATGCTGAGTCTGTTTTGCCTGTGACAATAATTGTTGAGTGATCTACCTGTCCATATTTCAACCCTTGAGCCCTTTTCATTGTATTTTCTCTCCCTTTCCCTTTGAGGAGGGAAAGTGCCGTGTTTATCAATTTGACAATGTGATTGAATGCACCCTCATCAAGTTTGCAGACAACACGAAGCAGAGTGGTGCAGTCAATACAACAGAAGGAAGGGATGCCATCCAAAGGGACTTGGATAAGCTTGAAAAGTGGGCCCATGTGAACCGAATGAGGTTCATCAAGTTTAAGTGCAAGGTGCTGCAACTGGGTCAGGTCAATCCTGGACATGAGCACAGACTGGAAGAAGAACTCGTTGAGAGCAGCCCTGCAGAGAAGGACTTAGGGGTTCTGGTAGATGAAAAGCTTCACATGAACCAGCAGTGCACACTTGCAGCCCAGAAGGCCAACTGCATCCTGGGCTGCATCAAAAGACAAGCGGCCAGTAGGTCAAGAGAGGTGATTGTCCCTCTCTACTCTGCCTTTGTGAGGCCCCACTTCGAGTACTGCATCCAGGTTTGGGTCCCCCAGCACAAGAAGGATGTGGACCTGTTAGAGCAGGTCCAGAGGAGGGCCACGAAAATGATCAGAGGGCTGGAGCACCTCTCCTATGAAGAAAGGCTGAGAGAGCTGTGGCTGTTCAGCCTGGAGAAGAGAAGGCTCTGGGGAGACCTCATTGCTGCCTTTCAGTACTTAAAGAGGGCTTATAAAAAAAAGAGGGAGAGCGACTCAGCTCAGGCAGATAATGACAGGACAAGGGGGAATGATTTTAAACTAAAAGAGGGGAGATTTAGATTTAGATTAGAGATTAGGAGGAAATTCTTCATTCAGAGGGTGGTGAGGCACTGGAACAGGTTGCCCAGAGAAGTAGTGGATGCCTCATCCCTGGAGTTGTTCAATACGAAGTTGGATGAGGCCCTGGGCAACCTCATCCAATGGGTGGCATTCCTGCCTATGGCAGGGGGGTTGGCACTAGATGATCTTTAAGGTCCCTTCCAACCCAAGACATTCTGTGAAATTTTATGGAATAAGGGGTTGAGGCTGTACTGGGTCTGACTGGTATAGAGTTAATTTTCTTCATAGCAACCTATATGGTGCAGTATTTGAGAACTGTGACCAGTGTTGATAACACTCCAATGTTTTAGCTACTGCTGAACAGTGTTTTCACAGTGTCAACTTCTTCTCCGTTTCTCACTTGCTCCCCAGCAAGTAGGCTAGGGGTGGATAAGGGTTGGGAGCAAAGTCAGCTGTGACAGCCTGACCTGAATAGACTAAAAGGTATTTCATACCGTACGATGTCATGCTCAGCAATAAACTAATGTTGGGGAGAGTTTTTCCAAGGTGGCTGCTACTTTGGGATTGGCTGGACATTGATCTGCTAATGGTGATTTTTTCTTTTCTTTCTTTTCTTTTTCTTTTCTTTCTTTTCTTTTCTTTTCTTTTCTTTTCTTTTCTTTTCTTTTCTTTTCTTTCTTTTCTTTTCTTTTCTTTTCTTTTCTTTTCTTTTCTTTTCTTTTCTTTTCTTTTCTTTTCTTTTCTTTTCTTTTCTTTCTTTTCTTTTCTTTTCTTTTTTTCTTTTCTTTTCTTTTTTTCCTTTCCTTTCCTTTCCTTTCTCCTTTCTTTCCTTTCCTTTCCTTTCCTTTCCTTTCCTTTCCTTTCCTTTCCTTTCCGCACCTTTCCGCACCTTTCCTTTCCTTCCGCACCTTTCCTTTCCGCACCTTTCCTTTCCGCACCTTTCCTTTCCGCACCTTTCCTTTCCGCACCTTTCCTTTCCGCACCTTTCCTTTCCGCACCTTCCTTTCCTTTCCTTTCCTTTCCTTTCCTTTCCTTTCCTTTCCTTTCCTTTCCTTTCCTTTCCTTTCCTTTCCTTTCCT